>NC_092875.1:142981855-143647355 GCF_028372415.1 Notamacropus eugenii | reverse complement strand
CAGTTGAAAATGAATTATATCACTTAATGTTAAGTGTGACATATAAAAGACACAGAATACATAAAATTCATTCTTTTAGAAATGTATTCTTATTGAGTTTGATATTATTTTTCTCATTCCTGACCAAGAAAAGACAGAACAAACTAAATAGATATGTTTTTTTGTTAGTGGTCCCCAAAGCTGGGGCCATGGCCTGAGCTTGGGGGAGAGTGTTCAATGAAATGGAGAAAGGGAAATGGTCTCAGAAGGCAGATGTATCCACGAGACACAGGTGTTAGACTCAATTTAGGAAGAAATGTCTAACAATTAGAGCTCTCCAAGAGTCAAATAGTCTTTCTTGGATGGTAGGGGCTTCCACTTTACTAGAAGACTTTAGGTAAAGACCAGATGGCCACTGAGGAAGGATGTTGTACGGAGGATTCCTTTACATATTTAGTTTGAACTAGATGACTTTTTCAGTCCTTTACAACTTTGTGATAAAAGCAGTGGGAAATTTTGAGAAATAATTTTGGCAAATATTACTGAAGTCAATTCAGGGTTGGTGGGGGGTACTTGGGGAGTTTCATTTTTCATGTGTGTCTGACTCTTAGTGACCTACCTCATCTGGGATTTTCTTGACAAAAATAGTGGGATTGTTTTCCATTTCCTTCTCCAGCTCATTTTACAGATGAGGAAACTGAGGGTTAAGTAATTTGCCCAGGGCCACATAGCTACTTGGCTGGATTTAGACTCAGGTCTTCCTGACTCTAGGCTCAGTGTTCTATCCATTGTGCCATCTGGTTGCCCAGTTGGGCAGGGGGGACTTAATATAACTCATGCTTATCAAGGTTTTGGTTGCTGTTTTATGCTTTGATCCTAGGAACTGGTTTTAGTGCTCTCTTGCCTAGAGATAAGAAAAAAGAAACAAGGATTTACTAAGTGCCTACTGAATGCCTGGCACTGCACTAAGCACTTTACATATATTATCTCATTTAAGCTTCACAATAATCATAAGAGGTAGGTGCTGTTATTATCTCCATTTTACTGTTGAGGACACTGAGGCAGGCAGATTAAAAGACTTGTCTTGGGGTCATCCTAGTAAATATCTGAGGCTGGATTTGATCTCAGGTCTTCCTGATCCCACTGTGCCACCTAGCTGCCAAGACAAGGGCATGAACTTTATCTTCTAAGGTCCCTACTTGGTCTGCCATCCCAGGTTAGATCTCAGTGCAGAAGGCAAGCTTTAACTAGGCAGTCTTGTGCAGATAGAGTGTAGGACTTTGAATCAGGGAGATGTTAGATTTCTGCCTTGGTGGTGCAATAGATAGAGTCTGAGCCTGAAGTCAGAAAGACCAGAGTTCAAATCCAATCTCAGACACTTACTAACTGTATGACCCTGGACAGGCCACTTAACCCCTGCCAGCATAAATGGAGAAGGAAATGGCAAGCCATTTGCCAAGTATCTTTACCAAGAAAACCCTAAATGGAGTCACAAAGAGTCAAATACAACTGAATGATTGAGGAACAACAACTTTATATTCCTGGGCAGGTCAGAGTCATAACCTGTCTCAACTTCCTTTCTCTCCTGTGTAAAAGAACTACTTAAACTTTTTACTGATGATCTCACTGGCTTGTTTTATATCTTAACTGAGATAATGTACATAAAAGGATTAAGGTCTTTAAAGAGTTATATTCATGTGAGTGTCTTTTATTGTTGTTAGTAATTTCGTCTCTATCCTCAAATCCTGGAGGAAACCCCCAACCTACCAGAAAGAATCTTAAGTACTTAGAGAATACAGAACAGATGCTTAGAATGAAGAACAGATCTTTTGGCTTCATGCTGCAGCACTGGCAAATATATTAAATTTATCGTTGTAGGAGGCAGTGATTAGGCATTGGACTAACATTCCAAATGTAAACCTTGCAGAAGAAGATTAGGATGAAATTTGGTGGGTGGCCAACAAAATCTGTTTGTAATAAGCATGATATGCTGATCCGCCACCAGATCTGACATTCTGCTACCTAGTGAATTAAAGGAAATAAGGACTAGTGTACAATGAGTAGAGAGATTAGGGGGAAACACAGGCTCATAATGGGAAGATGAAAGAGATTATTAGGAAATAAAAATTCATAAAGCCTCTACCTCTAAAGGTGATCAAGAGAAGTAAATGATATAATATGTACATTATTTAATGGTGTTTTATGTATGTGAGGAAAAGAGGAACCAAAAGATAAGTCATGTCAAAAATGTTGCACACAAGTATTTTTCTATGTATATAGTCAGTATATTTTATATTTAGCATTTTAGACTGAAAAATCACTAGCATTAAAATTTTTATAGAAGCCTCATCCACATTGTGTAGAAAACCACAATTCCTTGGAGCCATAGTCTTAGAAACTGGCATAGAGGTTGATATGGAGCAGAAAAGAGATGGAACATCCAGATTTGATGGAACCATTGGAGGCTGGATGCCTCTAAGAAAGGAAACAGAAGAAGTTTTGTTGACTGACATAAGAAGAGATGAAAGGATTTTTTTTTCCCCCTACACGTAGAGCATACTCATTGAATAAATGAATGAAGTGCTTTGTATCATGTACAGACTTGGATATTTCTCTGTGTATTCCTTCAGAATCTTTTTGAAAAATATAAGTTCCTCAAAGGAAGGTACTGGTTCCATACTACTTAGCACAGCTATTTATACATAGTGACCACTCATTGAAGTATACAGCTAGTGAATGAATGAAGGCTTGTCTCAGTACCCCTTTCTGCATGACTATATTATTCTTACTTTTCTGTACATTGAACTTCCTATCTTTCCTTCTCTTGAGTCTTTTTCCCCCTTTGAATTGGAAAATGGTTTTCAGACAAAATGTTCCACACATTGCTGGATGGTGATTCTAATAAAATAATTTATGTGTGGGATTTGCCAATGTTTTGGTTTTTTTTTAATGTAAAATAGCTTCATTGGTTTCCTTTGATTGTCATGTTTGTTTACACCTAGGTGCTATGCCAAAACAACAGCCTAGACTTGATCTTTGACTTATAAACATTTACAGTCTGAGACAATTCTGACATTCATATACCTACAGACTAAAATCTGATGGGAGACATCAGACAGTAAGCTAAGGATATTATACCAAGGTGAGTACAGCACTGATTAGAAATTGGAGGTGATTGATCTGGGGAGTCTCTATCCAGGTTGAGTGGGGTTTGGGGAGAAGCAGTCAGCAATCTGACCAGTGTTGGGGAGCTTCTTAGATTGTGACAATTCTTCAAAATGCATGCTTTTTTTTTTTTTTAACAAGATTGTAAAGCAATTGAAGATTTTCCAGATATGTGGTACGAAACTTTGCTTTGTCATGAAGTGATTTAAAAAAAAAAATAAACTTTTACTCTGAAATTCTTTGGATATAAATTGTATTTTTAGAAACCTGGTGATTTACAAAGAAATGGATCTCTCAGTCATTTTTTATTGAGAAACATGAATGAATGGAGAGCTTACAGTGATGAAAAACACTTGTCAACAAGTCTAGTATCATTGTCATTACTTCTGAGGGTTCTGGAAACAAAATTTCAGTGACTCATCTGCTGCGTAAGAAAGCTAACGTCAAAGCATGGAGAGATGGAACAAAACAGGAACTCGTGGAGAAAGCAGTCATCAATCTAGTGCTGATACCCTTTCCTAAAAGTCAATGATGAGATATAAATTAATCTTTCTCTTTTGAGCAACTTTGGAAGAAAGTTAAAGCTAAATTAGCAAGGAAATAACATACAGTATACTGCCCACCAATCTAGAGGAAAATGCTGGTTTCATCAATTTGCCTTCATAGGACTACAGAATCTCAGTGTTGGAAGAAACTCGTTACCTAAACCACCTTTTATTTGAACAAGAATCCTCTCTACAGACATACCTGATGAGTGGTTATTTAGTTTTAGCTTTAAGACTTCGCCTCCGTTGAGGAGGCACCATCTCTTAATCATTTATTAAGCACCTTCCATATACTAGCCACTGTATTAGGGATACAAAGACAAAAACAAAGAAGTCCTTATCCTCAAGGAACTTATATTCCATTGGGGGAGATAACATGTACATACATAGTTACATACCAGACATCACTAGGTATATAAAAACACTTAAAGCAAATACAAGGCTTTGGAGGAGAAGATATTAGCATCTAAGGGGATCAGGAAAGGTCTCATTTAGAAAGAAGCACTTAAGGTGAATGGAGAAAGAAATCAGTGATTCCAAGAAGCAGAAGTGAGGAGGGGGAGCATTTCGGGGATGAGGGAAAGATACTACAAAGGCAGAGAGATGGGGATTGGGGTATCGTTTGAGAGTAACAGCAAATAGACAGGATGGTTGAATCGTTGAGTATGTGGAGGGTAATTATGAATAAGAAGGTAAGAATGGTATAATTGGGATCTGATTGTGAAGAGCTTTAAATGACAAAATGGAGTCTAAGATGAGGCAGCCCACTCCCTTTTGGATAGCTGTAATTGTTAAGGATATTTGCCTGACATCAAGCTGAAATCTTGCAAATTCCACACTGTTGTGAGCTGGACCTGCCCCCTGGTATTTTAGGTCCAATACTGGAATTAAATGAGACAGCCATAAGTCATTCAGCAGTTAACAAAGAGAGATTTACCAAGTCATGAGAGGGGAAGGATGTTCCACAAGGGTATGCAGTTAGACTCTGTACTTTGACTCTTATGGACATATCTGCCCTGCTTCTGAGTTGTACATGGTGGTCCTTCAACCAAGCACTGGACAGATTTCACTGTGGTTTTTTGTTCTGAAGCAATGAAGAATATTTTTAATGTTTTAATTTTTTTGATATTTTGATATTTTTAATTTTCTGGGACAAGTCTTAAGGATCATTTCAGTACCCATTAAAGAAAGAACTAGTCCACCTCACATGATGTGTAAGTTTGGTAAATATTTCTCTTACTACATAATCATTTTCCTGGTTCTACCTTCTGGAGACCAGAAGAACAAACTTAGTTTCTTCTTATTGGAAGAACCTTTCAAACACTTGAAAACACTGTCATGGTCCTTTTAAGACTTCCCTTTTCTAGAAACATTTACCAATGTTCAATCAATTCACAATGACATGAACTTGAGGACTTTCACCACATTAGTCATTCTTCTCTGGATACTCTTCAACTGACCAACGTCCTTTGTAAAATGTGAAAATCAGGACTGAAGACAATACAGGAACTTGAAAAGGGTCTTACAGATTATTTTAGTCCAACTTTCTTATGTAAAGATAAAGAAATGAGACCCAGAGAATTGAAGTGAATTATCAAGGTTTACACCACATCTGTATATGGTTTGAAAAAATTAGGTAGTTGGATTCCTCCACTAGCAGTCTCTGAGCCAGTCATCTAGCAGCATTGCCTGGGAAATCATTGTATAAGCTTTGGAGCTCTTGCTGTGAGGGCTGGGCTACCTTGATTGATAAGTAAGTGAGAATAACCTCACCTAGCCACTTATATGTTGTCACCTTCCCCAGATCAGATCATATTTCACATTGCATCCAACCCAGCCATCTTACCATTTGCCCTTTTTCACCTCTTGCTTTGGCCAGAATAATTAAATCAATACTCTGATTGCTTCTGGAGAATGTCAGTCTTATGGGCTATTTCCAGGTGACTTCATTCACCATTCCTGTGACTTCAGAGATAGAATTCCCATTGCTGGGCAATCGCCAGACCCTTTATGTTATCTCTCCCTATTTGAAAGAAGGCTTCTTGAGGGTATCTGTTTTTATATTTCTCTCTCTAATACTTTGCATAGTGACTGTCACATACATAGTTAAATGCTTATTAAATGCTTTTTCATTCATTCACTCACTGGAGACTCTGACTTAACTCAAAATCTATAATCCTTTGGTGGTTCATCTTCAAAAAATGAACTACATGCCTTCTCTACACACGAGCATGAGCACGCACAAACACACACACATAGCCCCCCTAAAGTTAAGATGGTTCATCTTCCCAGTGGCTTTCATACTGTACTTCAGTTAACTTACTAACAAAATTTTCCTTTTCCATGTAGTTACAAAATTCATTAGAAATTTTAAAAAATCATTTCTCTAAAATACAGAAAATTCACTTTTAAAGAAGCGAAGCCTACGTGTATCTGATATATCAAGTATGTAAGTTTTGTAGGAAGGGTTGATTAAATCCCATCTTCCTGGCTGGTGATTGAAATCTTGATTTGACTTTAATGGTTTTAAATCAAATCCTTTCCACTTCAAAGACTTGTTACTATGCTACTGTTCAATCATGCCATCTCTTTCTAATCTCTTAACTGGCTGCCAAGAAGGACTTAACATCTTTTTATTTCTCCCGGGAAAAGTAAACACTTCTTAGTTCTTTCACTTGCCTTTTACAAATGTAAAAGAAAATGTCTCTAGGTTATGTGTCAGAAAACTGATTTTGGATAAAAGGAATAGTTTTGTGTTTTACTGGTACCTGGATATCTAAACTGAAGATTGGCAGTTAGTTAAAAGGAAAAAAAGTGAACCAAAGAGTCATTTATAGAAAGTATCATGCTTATTTTTTTTACAGCTCCTTAAACAATGCCCTCTTTATGCTATGGCTTTTACATATTTAATAACCTCTACTGGGGGGCATGTATTACAGGGAAAAGCCCATGGAAAGTTGTGCTGTGGAGCCAAGGGAACAATAAATACATATAGCCACAGACCCTGAGAATTGACCATCTTTCTACTCTTCTCACACCTTTATTCCTCTGCACATACTCTGCAATCCAAGGTTACTGACCTCCTTGCATTTTCTCTCACAAGACACACCATCTGCTGACTCTGAGTGGTTTTCTTGGCTCTCCCTCATGCCTGGACTGCTCTCCCTCCCCATCCCTGCTTCTTGGTTTCCCTGACTTCTTTTTGAGAAGCTCTCTTTAATTCTAGTGTTTTCCTTCCAAGATTATCCCCAATTTATGTTATTTGTATGTAATTGTTTGTATGATGTCACCTTCCTTTAATTGTATGCTCCTTGAGAGCAGAGGACTGTCTTTTATTTTGTTTTTCCCCAGCCTTTTGTGTGTGTGTGTGTTCACAGAACTGAGTATAGTTCTTGGTACAGAGCCTTAATAAATGCTTGTTGACTGATTGTTTAAAATTACGATAACTCAAGATAGCTCTGGTTGTACCTAAAAATGCCAACCCCTAGAAGTAGGCTCCTTGAACCTAGTTTTTTTCATTTTTTAAAGAAAGAATTCTAATAATATTGCCCAAAATTATGTTTCATAATACTTTGCCAGTAACAAAAAACTCGGCCTTTTTGTTTGTGTGATATCATATTTTATTTGAAAATTGGAGACATCAGAGCTGGCTCCCCTCAAAATGATAACGTAGATGCTTGGTCCTAAAGAGCTTGAAGTTTCCATGTTCTTCCTCCCTTTCTTTTTCCTTTCTTCCCTCTTTCCATGACGCTTCGACTGCTTCTCTTCTACCCTCTTTTCAGGTATCCAGGAAGTTCTTGCTTTCTACCTTTTCCATTTATCAAATCTTTTTGTCAAAGCTATTGTATCTTGTTTGGTTAAATTATAGGGTATTAGAGTTGAAAGAGACTTTATCCTATCTTCTCATCTTAGAGTGGAGGAAACTGAGACCCAGAAGAAATGGATTTGTCCAGCATCACAAAGCAAGTTATATGGACAGAATTGGGTTTAGAATAGAGGTCTCCTGACTTCTAGCCCAAGGTATTTCCTGTTCCACCACAGTCTCAACATTTAAATGGCTCAACTACTATTCTAATAATGCGGAAGGATGAGATTAGCACTGAGCGTGGCACATAGCAGGTGCTTAATAAACTGTTATTGTTTGATTGAAGCAGACATATACTGTATTCTTGACTGTATGGAAACTATTGAAAAATTTTACAGCCAAAGGCTTCATAGCTGTAAATTACTTTAATTACATGAACAGAATCAAAAAAGGCACCTATCAAAAAGAGCTCCTGGAATGAGCTAGTTAGGGTATCACCCCGAGAAACTGGAAGGACAATTTTTTTTTTTTTGCCATATGTAAATGTAAAACTGAGGCAAATAATATTGCATGCATTAAACACTCTCTTTACTCTTAAGTATTATAAGATATTGCCTCTGAATATAAACCTTTAAAATCAGTTCAAGATAAAATGCAGAATATTACTGATTTTAAAATGTCACTAATTATGGGAGGCAGTTTCCTGGGAGGAAGACAAAAAGTCACTTTATGCCTATTGAATTTTATCTACCTAGTGAGTCTATTCAATGTGTTATTTCTCCTAGGGTTATTTGCTTTCAGTACTTTATCTCTAATTATGACATTAAGAGCCTTATTTCCGCTTATAGAAATTCCAGGGCCTTACCAGTTGATGAGGAGATATATGTAGTTTTGGTTTGTTTTGTTTTGTTTTTGATGGAGAGGAGGGGAGATAAAGAAGCCTTTTCCAGTATTGCCTGAATCATCCCACATAAACAATTGGTTAGGAGTAAAACTAGTCTTGAAGTATGTCAAGCATATTAGAAATGTAGAGAACCCCATAACTCTCTATTAGAATATACAAAATATTCATTCACCTAGTAATAAGATCATAGATTTAGAGAAGAAAGAGATCTTCAAGACCATTCAGTTCAGCCTTCTTATTTTACAGATATGGTAACTGATAGTCCATAGGTTCCTAAAGTGGGTGATGCTGCCCCTGGTGGGGTACTAGAACTTTTTTTTTGGAGGGGGTTGTTGTAGTAGCCTTAGATGCAATTGGTGGAGGACATTGAATAAAAATAAGGAGACAGTGGAAGAAAGAGAGGAGAGAAGAAATTTTGGAAAAACTTCTTTCGTGGTTCATCTATTTGTAACAGTTAAAGTCATAATGATTACATTATTTTCCAAATAAACACACAGAATGCAAGTTATAACCCGTCAGTGGTCAAGTCCACTGGCAGGTCTTAACAAGCAAGTGTTGGCAGATCAGTGTGTTGCACATTGTCTGAAAGTCCAGCATGCATCAGCAGGAATATATGCATGTAATGACTTGTTTACAATATGATACTATACAGTTACATGACACAATATTGCATCATCAAAATTTCAGGGCAGGAAAAAAACAAATTCACAAAAAATTATTCTTTAAGGCATCATTTTTCAAAATATGTATTTTATATTTTTTTGAAATGATGAAAATTTCAAAAAAACTGTTAAAAGGTTTAGGAAAATATATTTCAAGGGGGCATTGAGTAATTATTTTTTTAAAAGGGGGTGGTGGGCCAAATAAGTTTTGGAACCTCTGACCGATACAAAGGGAAGTTAAAAGATTTGCCAAGGGTCACACAGATTTTTACTATCTGAAGCAGGATTTGATCCCTTCCTGACACCAAGGCCAGAGACCTATCTGCTATATTGTGATACTTAGTTTGTCTTTGTCTCTTCTATCTCCATCATCTTGCATTTTGGATTACCTGTCCTGTGAACTTCTGATTGCCTTTGGTTTTCCCAGTTTATTAGAATGTATGTTCATTAAGGAGAAAGACTGTTTTCAGTATTTATGTTCCCAAATTCTGGCACATAGCTACTGGTTGAATTGAATTTTCTGTCCTATCAACTTCTCACTGCCTTTGGTCTTAAGGGAAATTGGGGGAGCTCGAATTTGTATTGCTTACCTATTTCTCTTTTAAAGATTTAAAGAAAAATTTTTGGTAATACTTAAAGGTCATCAGCCAAGTTATGGCCTTGACTGAAATCTCTCTTTGCACGGTCATAGCTTTATAAATCTATGTAGATCAATAGTTACAGCTTAAGATCAAACATTGGGTAATGTACACAGTGGGGAAAAACTAATTGTAGAAATGTGTGTACCAGTTTAGCAGCCTATTCCCAAGACTAATTAGCTCCAGTTAAGATTTCTGCCTTGATTATTGCCCTAAGATGAATGAATAGCTTCTTGATGGAAAATGTAGGACTTGTGAAATATAAACAGGTGCTTCAAATATACTTTCATGTGTTAGAATCCTGGATCAAGGAAAATAAACTAACAAATCTATCAACCTTTAATCTAGGGAAAAATGGGTTTTAGAGAGTCACTACTATGACTGGTTGGCATAGTAGAAAGAACATGGAATTTGCAATATTTTAATTTTTCAAAGCCTTATTCACCTACTCTGTAAAATGAAGCATATAAAAGTTGTGATTTCTATGTTCCCTTCTGGGTCTGGCATTTTGTACTAATTGTTCTTCTCTCACTGCAAAAATTTAAGTAGTGTTTGGTCTTCAACTGTTATCTACGTAAGTAAAGTTTGTGTTCGCAGGGTGGTGGGGGTGGGAGTGAAAAATTGAGATGCCTCTTTAAAGAAACTCCAGTTCTGGGATTATACAAAGTAAATACATATTCTCATCTCTTTTGATGAGAATCAGGTCCTTGAACTCTCTGGCTTGCTACATCACTGTCCCAGTATAAAATTTATGTGTGATGCTATCTAGGATATCTCCTAGAAGGAAGACAGAGGCACCTTTTTGAAAAGGTTTTCAGTGTATAAAATAATACAGGTATAGGACAGTTATTTATTTCAGATGAGAAAATTCTGTCTACTAATGCAGGTTGGCACCATCTCCACAAATTATAGTCTTAGTTGCCCAAAGCCAATGCTTTTTTCCAAGAGATAACTTACCTAGGGTTACACAGCCAGTATGTGTCTGAGGCATCTTTTTGTTGTTGATGCCAACTTTCTATTCACTACTAGATTCTGTCTTCCTTAGACTTTACTGTAAACTATAATAATAACAATGTGATTTCTAGGTTTGTGTCTGATCCACCAAGAGTTTTTTTAGATTTTATCAGGGAAGAGTCTCTGTCATATCTAAACTCTCCATTTTTTCAAATACCTAGCATATTATTGTGCACCAAAAAAAAAAATAAAATAATGATAAATGTTAGAATGAATGACTTTCTAATCTAATATTTTATTGATTGAAGCAGGAAAGGTAATTTTTTCTACTATTAGCTTAGCCATGAAGCTTCCCAGCATAATATACTGCATTATACCAAAAGTTCCATAAAGAATACTTTTGCTAGTTAACTGAACATTTGCATAAATATACCTTTTCCAAAATCAGGTAAGTGTTTTCCCAGACTTTTTGTTTCCTTCTGTCAGCTTTTATTAACTTTAAAAGAAAGTATTGGCAAAGCAGAATGTCAGCTGTTACCTGAATTAGATTCTAATGTGAATGACTTCCAGGAAGCAGCACGATGTTGGAATCAATGAAACAAAAACATCAGACTGCACAGTATGCTAAGCACTGTACTTGTGTTCATCCTTCTTTGCTGAATAAGACCATGCCATCAGAGAAATTATGACATGCCTTACACTTGACTTTGTTTTGAGTGAGGGAGGGCTATACAAGGTCATCAGCCTCACTTCTCCTCCAGAACCATCTGAATCCAGTGACCTGATACTCTTCAGGATGACTGGAGATGATCCAGGATGCACTGGGAGACCTTGGCCCCTTTAGGCAAAGGTCTATGCAGATACTCATTTAGGGTGAGATAAAGCCCATTCATTGAATGAGGCCTCTTTAAGAAGTGGTCAGGGCATGGCCCCTTTAATGAGGCAGCAACAGTTGAGCACTGTACTAATGGCAATGGGAAGGAAGGCATGATGAAATGGACATGAACTCTTTCCTAGAAGAACTTCTAGTCCATGTGTGGGGAACATGACTGAGGATTTAGGGTTATTTAGGGAATTTGTTCTGTGAAGTTTGAATTCAGTAAAAGGGCTTCACTTGGGCACCTAGAGGGCCACAGGTTCCCCACCTGTAATCGACCTAAGCTAGGATCAGAAGATGTCAGGATCTACCTGTATGTCCATTTCCTGTGCTTTGCCCACCCCACCACAGCCAGTTATATTTATTTATCGGTTCTAGGTAGCTCTGGGTTCTTTTGTTTCTAGTTAGACTAGCTCGCCATAGAATATGGAATTGGGTGAGACATAGATCATACCTACTGTAGACCCCTGGTTCTAGGTACAATACACTGATGCCCAGGAGAAATTTATGACTTGAACAAAGACATAGTGGTCAACCTAAGGCTGGAATACAGGTTGTTTGGCATCTAGACTAGGGCTTTACAGATTACCTTTGAATTATGGTTTACGGTTCCCTCCTACACCACATTCTTAGGCTGCTGACCTCTTTTTAACCATCTTCTTGGCTATGTCCTTCAATATTCAGGACCTTTTGATTTTACTTGCCTGTTTTTTTGACCCTGATCTCCATTTTTATAGGTATTATGTTCCCTTATTTTGTTTCTGGACTCCTACCTACCTTATCTAGGTAGGGTCTCACCCAACTCCTAACTTCAAAGAATCCTACTCCTTTCTTCCTGCCCTTAAGTGCACAGCTGGGGTTGCCCATGGTTTGGCTACTAAGAGACTTGGATTTTTATTTGAAGTTCTCCAGCTTAATGTCTTGTTAGACAAAGTGTTCTTCATCTGTTTCCACATCCACTACTAAGGGATGAATTGGTTTAGAACTGAAAGGGCCTCCAGAGATCACCCTGTCTAAACTCATTTTATATATGAGAAAACTGAGGTCCACAGAGTGGAAGGGATTTTCCTAAGGTCACAAAATAAATGACATTAAAGAATTATGAATAATTCTAGAATCCTAATTAGCTGTACCATGAGAATAATGGAGGGTTGGGCAGCTCGATCAAGAGAAGAATAAAAAATGGGGCAAATAGTGGGTAGTAACATTCTACCAGGCATTGTTAATTATTTCCATAAAAGCACAATGTTAAGAAAAAACAACATTGGGGAATAGTTTCATAAATAAAAACATGCACACGCACACACACACAAATATATATGTATATGCATCATAAAAGATTATGCTTATTCTTTAAAATAATAGTTTATTAATCTCATATGTTCAACAACTCAATTTCACATCTTGACCTCTTGAGATCCAAAAACAAATATCCCACTAAGCATAATGGAAGCCAATTTCAAAGAACTGACCCAGGAAAAACATTGATTTATCAAAAATACAATTCTGCCTCCAGTTGTCTTCTGTTTTGCTGCACATCCAAGTCTTTTAAATCAGTCACAAATCCATTGCAATACAGGGAACATACTGGCATATCACTACTAATAATATAACTTTGATTTTAGCCTCATTTATTATTTAGTTCATGTTAGCAAAGGGGCTATTTTAGGTATGACATTCATGCCTGAAATAAGAAATTAAAGACTTTTGAGATTCATTGTAATTCAATGGAGAGTCATCAGAGTTATGAAAACCTGAATTCAAAAGTCCCACCTCTGACCCCAGCTGGCAGTGTGTCCCTCATAAGTCATTCATGGTCAGCTAAGATTAGAAATTGCAAAACAGTTGCTTTTCTGTATCGGTAAGAGGGAATAGCTTACCCGGTATTCCTCATACCTGTAAAATCACAGATTTAAACCAAAACAAAAAGAATTTTATATCTAAGGTAACATGATCAGAATTCACTTATCATTCAGTTTGTGTATGCTTTTCCTCAGAAGAAGGATTTTCTTCATTTTTATTCATATATAAACATACATATGTCTTACTGAATAAAAAAAGCCAAAACCAGTTATTATATTATATATTATAATATAATGTACATTATATTATAATAGTGATTGATGATAGTAGTGAGTATTATCTCCAAAAATTCTCCAGCATTATTTTGGATTCTTCAGTAAATTAAAGTACTCCTTTGTGTAGAGCTCATAGTCCCATCCCTTTGCCTCCAAGACACAAAGGATTTGTGTCTTGTAATAACTATGATTACTGCAGGGTATGTTCTAAAGGTTGTTGAGGGGACTCTTCCTTGAGACATAGCTCTGTGAAATGTTCTTGAGCCTGCCCACAGAGGACAATTATCTCCCATGGTCTTTTTTAGTTGTTGTTGTTTATTAGCAACAAAGGTCATGTTTATTATCTAGGGAGATTATCCTTAATAAGTTAGGAAGGGGTCTTGGTTTTTTCTTTGGAGCTGCAGGGGGGGCGAGGTGAAGGGGCTGAATTTGAAATGTACGAACCAAGGTGTCCTCAATAGACACAATGATGGTTTTATTCATGGGACATCATGAGACTGGGAGAAGAGATTAAAGGGAATACTTTTAGAGAAGAGTAAGCATCACCTAGCAAGACTGCCTTAAAGATTGTTGAAGACTAAAGACTTCGAATTTTGATCATGGGACTGCAGACCTATTCTTATCCTGTTTTGGGAGAGTGTCATTTTCAGTTATCTTAAATCAAATGTAGCAAGGGTGTAGTGGTATTCTCTTTTTCATTGCATTTCAGAAGCAATTCAAATAAGGAAAGCTATTTTGCATATTTTTGGTTTTCAGTAGGATGTTTTGAATTTAATGAGCTTCTCCTAAATGAATGACCTGCAATCTGACACTGGGTGTTTGATGTATGACAGAGATGGTTCCTTTTTTTAAATGATCATTTTTAGCTATTACAAGACACAGTGCTATTTGAGTGATGATGTTTCTCAGTATCAGTGAATTTGTTTTCTCATGGGGATAGAGTGAATTTCTCATTTTGTATCTAAGATCTCAGAGCCTAAAGATGTAGTCCTGAAGGGAAAAAAATACGTTGCTAAAAAAAATAAAACTAAAGCCTGTCTATGGAACTAAAACAGTTGACAAAGGTAGGAAGTGTAAGACTCATTCCCATATGTTGCATTCATCCTGTAGCCTACAACACTGAATTAATTGAAGTTTTAAAGGCCCTATCCATGGAGCTGTAGCAGAATCTTTTTGACGACTGAAAAACTAATTTGGTAATATTTTTCAGACATTTAAAAAAATGCCAATTATGAGAGTATTAATTTGATTATCTTTAGATGTTAAAGGGAGCTTGCTTATGTCTACATATTCTCCACTCATTTCAGGTCTCATGTCCTAGGTCAGTTCTCACCCTTGATTTTTTACAAGTGGAAGTTTAGTTCTTTGAACACGGTGGATTTGGACTAGCTACCATGTGCACTTCCCCTTGCCAAGTTCATTGTTGAAGGAAGGGAGGAATGTTATCACGATGTGCTGTACCTGGAAAGTTTATTTAATAATCATTCAAAATACCTGTTGTTCTACTGTCCTTGGACGTTCATTAACTAATTTAGGCTAACCCATTCCTCTTTTCAAAATGCAAAAATCACTTAGGAATGTCCTACTCCAGGTTTGGCTTTTTTTTCTTTTTTTGGCTGATTTAAAATCTTTTAGACTAATTGCAACACTTAGTAGAGTAAATGTTTGATGATAATAAAGAGTTAGCAGAAATCAGAAGGAAGGAATATTTTTATCCTGGGGAGGAGAAACTGATGACTTTGGATTATGAGGTACTTTGGAAGGGATAACCAGAGTAGAATGCTGTTGCAGTTTTTTCTGTCATGATCCTAATGGCAAGAGTTCCTGTGGCAAAGAAGGAATATGGTGGTTTCTAGAAGTAGGGATTAATTTCCTAGAAGAAAGGGAGGTGAGATGATACCAAAGGACAAAGCACCCATTTTTGCTATTCACTCTAGGAACTTCTTAAGGGTCTACAATCACCTGTATCTCAGATACTCCAAGTTGGAAGGAACCACAGAAGTCATGTATTTCAAACTGTGTATTTAGCACAGCTATGCCACCTTTGATCTGTAACAGGTGAGCCAAATCAACATCCGAGCATGCATGGATTGCTGACTTTCCACAACGTTAGAAGAGAATGAAATAATTTAGTACTCAAGCTATATAAGGCTTTTCTTCACCTTTTTTTTTTAAATTGTCTTCTATGCAACATGACTAATGTGAAAATATGTTTAATAAGAATGTATTGTAGAACCCATATAAGATTGCATGCTGACTCAGGAGGGGAGGGGGGAAGGAGGAGGAGAAAATTTAAAACTTACGAAAGTGATTATTGAAAACTGAAAACAAATCAAATAAATAAAATTATTGAGAAGGCAATTGAGACTTTTGTGGGACCCTAGAGTTTTGTTATGCCAATTAGTTAGTATAAAAATGTCAGTTAGCTTAATGTTATACTTCTTAACATAAAGTGGCTTAGGAGGGAAAGAAATGCTTAGACTTTCTGATGGATGAATGATAATCCTGACTTGATTGCTGTGTGACTCAGTACAAAAAATTCATGTAGTTATCAATCAGTTTACCAGATAAATGGTAACTGTTACCCTGGTTGCCATACCCTCTCTTTGCTACTAGTTAGTCAGTCAATAATCATTTGTTCAGCACTTACTATGAGCCTGGTATTGTGCTAAGCACTGAGGAGACAAAAGGCGTTCCTTGCTTTTTAGGAGCTTAAGGGGGAGACAATCTGAAAAAAAATATAAGTACAAGCAAAGTATATACAGGATAAGTAGGAAATCATTTACAGAGGGAAAGCACTAGAATTAAGAGGAGTTGGGAAAGGCTTTGTAAAAGATGAGATATTAGTTGGGACTTGTTCAGGGAAGCTAGGGAGGTCAGTAGATGGAGATGAGGAGGGGGAGCCTAATGCACATGGGATCTGCCAGAGAAAATGGTCATTTGTCCTTATATGTTGGAGACTGGGCTTGAAACCAGATTTTTCTATCTCTGAGGGTGGCTCTCTAGCCATTACAATGCCTGGTTTGTTTAGAAATAAGCTGTCTTAAGATTCACATGGATTCAACCTGCTAAATAAAATGGGACTTCTGAGACTGTTTTAAATGTTTTTCGACCAGTATGCTATAACTTTTGGACATTTTTTCCTAACATAGCCATATCCTTATATTAGAAGAGGAAAAAGAAGACATTTTCGTTTGTTTATGTAGGCCACTGAGACAAGTGAGAGGACTGCATCCGCCTCGGGATTTGTTTTCTATCATTTCTGTTTCCTAGTGATTATCAATGGGAATCCATTCAGCCAAACCTCTTTCACATCCTCTCATTTTGGCACCTGGTGAAATTTTAAAATATGGTGTCTCACCCCAAATCTTTGCCCAGGAAACTTGTCCTAGTACCATGCCACCCATCATGCAAAATTCCCCTGTTTAGTTTGTATTCTCTCCTTACCTGAAGTTTGCTTTTTTACCTTATGTGCATTAAATTCCATGGACTTAATGACCATGTCCTGAAAATGTGAAGGGATTAAGCTAAATTTTTAGTTTTACCAAAGAAGCAGAATGAATACTACTTTTATAAAGAAGTCATTTTAATACCTCACATATTTAATGATATGGTGATTGAGATTTCATTGAGGGTTCCCACATGGTAGTGCATTTCTACTTCCTAAAGCTTATGTGCTGCTGTATAGGGATGAGAAACATTTTTAAAGCATGTACTTTTTTTTGGTTAAAAAAGCACTTTCTGGATCACTACCATTTTAACATTTTTAGTTGCTTATTTTATCCAAGGTAAAGAGTCAGTGAGAGTGTTAAGAACTTTCCTGATTTGTCACCCAAAACATTATTATAACTTAGCAACTGATACCTAGCTAGCATCTAGCTGTTTGAATGGGGGTGGCACTACAGATAACTAACTTTCCCTTTACTCACCAGGCTCCACCCAGAATAGTAGGTCTCAGGAAAGAAAACCAAACACCAGCCCTGTGACTGGATTGGGGAGGCATTTTCCTGTTTGTTTGTAGGCCAAGACCCCTTTGATTCAAAACTAACTAGTCTGTTTTTTTTTTAAAGGGCAATTTCCTGACTGTTAGAATTGGCCTTCAGAGATGGGAATCAAATAGTCATTGCATTAGCCAAGCACTTATTGTGTACAAGGAAAAAAAGTAGATAAAAGAGATGACACAGTAATACTACAATGTTTAGGGGGGAAAAGTACACCCTCATGAAGGAAACCATCAGTTAAAAGAAGATAGGCATGGTGGAGGATGTTTCTGTGAACTTGGAAAATCAATAATATTTTGGTGTATGTATACTGCAAACTACCTCTAGCAAAGGAGAAAACATAGAGAATGGCATGATTTGGCCAAGATATGGCAAACCAACTGAACATCTATCAGAGTACTCTTCCAACTAAAAAGCAGAGCTGGTTAAATTCTTGCTGTGCCTTAATGGCGATTTCATTCTTTAAAAGATCTATTCCTAATGGATCTAATGATGATTAATAAAAGGAAACTAGCTGTTATAGAAGAAATAATAGGGACCTCACACTACAATATAACAAAGATTGATCAAATACTACTGAGTGCTGAGCCTTGGGGGAAGTTACTGTTTCTTCTCTGAGCTTGTGATCAATAGACAGGCAGGGAAAAACTGCTTATGTAGCGAAATGCTTGCTGAATATTTGGGGAGAGTAGATTTTACAACCTCCAAGAAAGAATGGGTAGGATCTAGGGGAAAAGGCCTAAAATGGATTAGATGATATTCTGAATATTATCACTGTTTTATAGATGGTTCTAATGAGGACAAAAGGGACATTGTAGATACACAGGAAGTTTGTCATGCAATGACAGTACAGTTTTAAAAAATAAATATGAAGAAAAGGGAAGGAATAATGGAAGATAAAAACTAGAGTGATTGGGTCCTACTTCGAAAAAAAATCTGCTTTGATAATTTATGGTGACAATGAATGCTAAAAACAAAACCAAAAGCCAGAAGAGTTTCTTTTTTTTCTTATGCTTAGAGCTGGAGAAAGATCAAAGATTGGACTTCCATTTGGTGATAGAGGGTACAATAATCATGATGGAAAGATATCAGAATTATTTTCTGCCACCTCTGCCAAGGAAAATGAAATGTAAAAGCATTTATTAAGCATTTACTATGTTCAAAGCATTGTACTCAGGATCAAGGATTAAAGTAGAAAAATGAGACAACCCTTGCTTTCAAGGAGGTCACATTTTAATAAGAGGAGACAACAAGAGGATATATAGAATGGTAGTAATAGGGGAAAAAAAAGATATTTTAAGCCCAAATGAAGAGCATTTAAATGACCTTGATGGATTCAAGTCACCTATTCTAGCCTAATGATATTCCAGGGTAAAAGAAAAACTTGTAAATGAGAGGAAAAGCTTTGTAACAGTCATCTTAAAGTGGAATAAGATGCCTTAGGAAGACCTGGGTTCTCCTTGAATATGTTTCTAAGCATGACAGGTGATTATTGGCTAAGAATGACATAATAGACACTTTTCTATAGTTAAAGAGTTTACAGGTGACCTCTGAAGGCACTTTCAATTCTTGAGATTCTACAAAGAACTTATAAAAAAGCCCTTGTTTTAAAACCTATTTGAGAATATAAAAA
Organism: Notamacropus eugenii; assembly: GCF_028372415.1. Classification (NCBI taxonomy): domain Eukaryota; kingdom Metazoa; phylum Chordata; class Mammalia; order Diprotodontia; family Macropodidae; genus Notamacropus; species Notamacropus eugenii. Next base: position 143,628,114 of record NC_092875.1, on the reverse strand, counting down.
TATCTAAAGTTTAATATACTTTGGATTTACAGTCTATTTACTACATTTAGAAAGTACTGGAAGATTAATGTCAAGTTTTGAAATTCATTGATCTAAATAAAATTCAAAGAACAAACAAGAAAGCCACAAATAAAGTTAAAACTTAGGAAAAGAAGACTCACAGGGAAAGATGAGGGAGCTAAAATTATTTACACTAAATAAAACAGATATTGCACTTCAAATAAAGTCTTTCAAGACATAGAGATACTTCTACATATATAGGTATCCATCTCATGTGTGTATGTGTGCACATGTGCACACACACACACACACACCTGCACCTATCTTATCTTATCATCTGAATGATATAATGGATAGCAAGCCAACAAAACCTGCATTCAAGCTCTGCTTCTGATATATACCAGCTGCATGACCCTAACCTCTTACCACTTGTAAGGAGCTCACTAAAGCTATGGTGCGCAGAGTGGGTGCTTATGTAGCATCACACATCAAGTTCTCCAAAGTATTTCAAGAGGCCATTTAGACTAACCCTCTCATTTTACAGATGAAGAAATCATCTTAAGAGATTGGTCCTGGGGTCACATAGGTAGTAACCATCAGAAATATGCTTTGAATGGCTTTGATTCATAAAACTGTTCTTTCCATTGAAGTATGCTGTCTCCTCGTTGGTAGAGTTCCCTAGATCAATGAAATTCTAAGTCCAATCTGTTTTTTAAAGTGTATATGCTATATAGGTATCATCACTTTGTATTTTCTACCATCATGAATTTTTAAACAAGAAAAAAATTATGTAGATTAGAGGGAGGATTTTGTCATTTAGAGTTGTTATATATTGGAAAAAACTACTAAGGGGAAAGTGTAATCAAAATTTTTGACAGAAAATTACACATTGGCTAATCATTGGCCTAAGAATCTGAATGTATTTTGATTTTAGGGTAGAGAAAAGGGTTAGAAGGAATTGGATTAAAATCTTCCTATAGCCTTTTACATGAAACATATAATATTTTCATTAATTTGAGAGATACAAAAAATGTAATCTTTCATAAGGAAATTTTTTAACATGATGCATATGTCACTTAAAATCTGTCATATAGGAAGTTAGTTCAATTATGTAACTTTTAAGAAGGAAGTTATGATTTGAAGATTGAATTATGACCTAAGCTTGGTAATCATCATGGTTACATAAGGTTATATTTATGAAACATATATTTCCAGCTTCTTCACTATGTCAAGTACAGACAAATATAGAATGGTAAAAACAGTTGGAGAGAAGTGTAGTTTCACAGTTTGGGAAGTCATGAAGAATGATGGCCTACATAGCCTTGAAAAATCTTTCATTTCTCTTCATTGAAAATGATCCCCAATAAATTCTGCCAGGTATCTATGGGCAGCCTCTTTCCACTGTAGTCATAAGTATTTTTACTGTGCAGTTCTTGCATCTTTTTTTGTATTGTAATGTCAAAATAAGCTAGGGAGAGAAGAATAAAAGGAAAAAAAAGTTACATGATAATTTAATTTTATTATATATTTAAAAGGACTCACAGGTTGTACATAATAGATTTGCAGTTTCATGTACAATCATCTTTTTTTTCTGTTCTACTGTGTTATGGAAATACTTGTTTTATTTCTTAAATTCTGAACAAAATAAAACATTTTGAAAAAGAGAAGTAACTTTCTTTATAAAGCCTCTGATTTCATTTTTTTACCCATACTCAGAATTTGACCTTTTAAAAAGTTCTTTGCTTTTAAAAAGCCTAAATAAAAGTCTACTCTACTATTAGCTATCTCTTTATGCCTATGTTTTATTTTTATAATATAATATTTTAATATTATAAATACACATTTTAAGATAAATATATAATATAATATAAATATATAAATATTTATAAAATAATATTTTATAATATGCAGGACATACAGATTACTTTAAGGTAACAAAGCAGTCTTACTTATTACCTATTTTGATCTCTACCATAGCCTCATAAGGTCTGCTGAGCATACCTGATTAATTTATACATGGGGAAACTGAAACTAAGGTTAAGTGACTCGCCCAAGGTGATATGGATAGTAAAATCATACTGTAGAACTTGGGCTTGAAACCAGATCTCCTTAGTTCATGTTCTCTTCCTGCTAAAGTAAAGTGTAGAATCATAAGATGCAGAACTAGAAAGTCTTCCCCTCTAGATCTTTTGATTTAAAAAGAAGAAAACTGAGACCCAGTGAGATGAAGTGATTTCCTTCAAGTAGTAAGGGAAGAAAAATTTTAATAAAATCATCTTCATCCAAATCTAGTAGTGATTTGACTGTGCCACTAGGAATCAGGTTTGTCACTAATGTACAAAATTTGCATGTAGATTCTGGATAAGAACAAAAGGGATTCTCTTACTAAAGTAAGTGAGTTTTAGTATGTGGATGATGGAGACATACTGGCAAAGGGGCTTCGTGGTTCTTAAAATCATAGTTGTAAGAACCCTCGGATGCCACATAGGCCAACCTTTATCTAAAACATGAATGTCATCTTTAATGTCCCTGATGAAGTACTCATTAAGAAAAAACAAACTGTTATTTTGTTTTGTTTTTACAAGTAATTATTTCTCTTGCCTTTGGATGTCACCAGTAATAGTGGTATAACTACAAATTTGCAGATGATACAAAGATGTAAGACAGATAGCTAATACACCGAATGATAAGAGCCAAGCACTTTGGTACAGTAGATAGAGTGTGGGACCTGGAGTCCGGAGTACTTGAATTCCAATCCAACCTCAGATACTGACTAGCTGGTGACCTTGGACAAGCCATTTAACCCTTGTTTGCTTCAGTTTCTTCAGCTGTAAAAAGAGGAAGATAATAATGTCACCCACCTCATGAGGTTTGTTAAGGAATATTAAGGTGTCCCCTGAACTTGTCTTTTTGAGGTGCCATATTTTCCAGAAACATTGAACTCAGAATTGGCAGGAGACCCTCAATGTGTCAAGAATGAAGCCCCTGGAACTGACATAAGTTATTGTTTGTACCCCAGCCTGGGCTCCCTGCGTGTCCTTGGGAGCTGACAGGTACCAGCCAGTCTGGACCAGACTGGGAAACTGCTTTTTCAGTTGGGACCATTGTAAATAAGCAGAACATCCTATCTTCATAGTCTAGCAGCTCCCAAGGGAGAGAAGGCAGCCTTTGCCGTGTTAATTATTCATAATTTCTCCTCCCCTGTCGCTCCTATTTAGGTGGAGATTTCTGTTTCTCAGCCTCTCTGTCCCAATTTCATAAACATGCCTGCTTCTATTTGAATTGTGAACTCTTTATCCTGGCTTAGAGTTCTACATGCACGTTCATTTCTCTTGTGACAAGTAAAATTGCAATGCAGTGTCTCATGGACTTGTGATATTGTTTTTGGTTAACAATAAGTTGCAAAAATCAATGGAGATACTATTTGTAAAGTGCTTAGCATGGTGCCTGGCACATAGTAGGCCCTTCATAAATGCTTGAACGAGCATTTTTCCCTTTTCCCCTTCCCCTTGTCTCTGGGCAGCAAGGACTAAAACCAGTCACTAGGAGTAAAGTATAAAATGGCCAAAAAAAGAAAAAAGGCTTAACGATCATGAAGGTTATATTAACCCTGCCCCCTCACCTCAGTTTTCTCATCTGTAAAATGGGGATAATAATAGTACCATCCTCCCAGGCTTGTTGTGAGAATAAAATGAGATGATATTTGTAAAGTGTTTTGCTAACCTTAAAGCATTATGGAAATGCTTATTGTCATATATTCATGTTCAGTCATGTTCAACACTTCATGATCCCTTTTGGGGTTTTCTTGGCAAAGATACTGGAGTGGTTTGCCGTTTCCTTCTCTAGCTCACTTTACAGATGAGGAAACTGAGGCAAACAAAGTTAAGTGACTTCTCCAGGGTCACACAGCTAGTGTCTGAGGCTAGATTTGAAGTCAGGAAGATGAGTCTGCCTGACTCCATGCCCTGTGCTGTATCCATCACCTAACAATAATAACTATAGCAGTTAATATTCATGTAGAGCTTATCCTGTGTTTCAGGTACTATGCTAAATCCTCACAGTAACCCTGGGAGATAAGTGTTATTATTATCCCCATTTTACAGATGAGGAATCTGAGGCAAATAGGGGTTGTGACTTGCCCAGAGTCACACAGCCAGCAAACATCCGAGATCAGATCCACCGTGCCACCTGCTGTCATCATTCACTGTCCAACTCTTTGTGAACCTAGTTGCTATTTTCCTGGCAAAGGTACTGGAGGGGTTTGCCATTTCCTTCTCCAGCCCATTTTACAGATGAGGAAACTCAGGCAAATAAGATTAATTGATTTGCCCAGGGTCTCACAGTAAGTGTCTGAGGCTGAATTTGAACTCAGGCCCTCCTGACTCTAGGCCCTGTAATCTACTGCATTGTTACCACCTGGCGGCCAGACCGTGTCATCTGGCCGCAGATTATTGTCTGATTTATCTTCCTATTGCATAAGAATGATGAAACATGTAATAATGAATGTCGTAATACTAGTGTTGATAATGTAATAATGAAGAGTGTAATAGTGCCTGCCTGCTCTCCTGTATTTATACCTCTCAGTTGGTTTTAGAATTTTATGCCTGAAGCATATCCAGTCTGATGTGTTAGAATACTAAAAGACTTTCTGAGAGGAAAATAAAAACTTCTCTAGAGTTTTTTCCCCGTTTGTTTGTTTCTTAAGATTCTAATTGAAGAGATCCATTCAGAGGCCCTTCCTTTTTTCATTACTCTTTCAAAGAGGAGATTTTATCTTCCTGGTACAAATTGCCCCCCAAAAAGCCATCTGCAGTATCAGACCCTTAGGCAGGATTCTGGGGAAAGTATTTGAGAAGATAATGTCCTTGGAAATAAATGGGTTGTGGTGTAGCCTCTGGCTAAAAGATAAAAGCCAGCACTTCAGCTCTTTACCCTGGAGCTACTTAAAGTCCCAGGATTTGTCTTGTGGTTGAAGCCTTGTTCCATGATAGGGTCCCCAAATCTTTGGCCTCTAGGGAGGGGCTTGTCCTTTTTCTAGGCCAATAAGTCATTCAATTATGTAATTCTATGAAGGTGTCCTCTTAGCTGATGCTCAGGAATGCTGTATAGTTGAAATGATTTTTTTTTTTTACATCCTGTATCACTAAGTGCTATAAATGTGGTCGTTAATGGGCCAAGGGGTGGCAAGACTGTAGAATTAAGGGGGACATCTTTGCTGTTGAATCTTCTAAGCATTCCCCATCCTCCCTCCCGAAAAGTAGGGAATTGTACAGTGGCAGTTTCCAGCTTTTAAAGAAATAAAGCAAAAGAAGAATAACTAGGGTGGAAAGATCAGGGTTTCATTCCAGGGCACCAGCATGTAAGAGGTAAAAATAATATAAAATAATGATTTTTTTAAAAAAAATTGTGTGATTTTGAAGTGTATTTTATTATACTTTGATAGAACTTCCACTTTAGCAGTATAGGGAGTAATTAGAGAAGTTTATTAAACTAGGAAGTTATTCACTGCTTTTTTCAGTCATCAGTAAACTTCTCCCCAGGCATATCCTGACCTGCACCTTTGTAAGAGGCAGCCCCCTCAGAAATAGTATGTTGATATCTTCCCTTGATGAAGGTTGGTATCTTCAGGATCTCTGTCTCCTCCCACTCCTCGTGGACCTGTATCCCAGAATCTCACCTCTTATAAAACAGGTACCCCAGCTCTGCCCTAGTGGTTGACTTGAGGATGCATTTAAGCATACTGGACCCAGGCACTTTTTTGTGCTATTTCTCCTGAGTGACATAGTTGCTAATTATGGATCACTGAAAGAATGCAGGGGATCACCCAAGTCTTTTTTATAAAATAAGGGATTGATTTAATTTCCCAGGTAAGGGAAAATAAGACCTTCCTACTCAACATGGTATACATGTGAACAACACCTTTAGTGTGGTGAAAAGAATGCTGGATTCTGGAGTCAGAGGACTTGTTTTCAAATCCACATTATGTCATTTACTAACTGTGTCACCGTCTTGGGCCTCAGTTTTCTAATCTGTGAAGTGAGCCCTTTTCCTGGAGATAGAAGTTAGATGATCACTTGTAAGAGATGTTCTAGAGGGAGTTCTGGTCAGACCCCTGAAGATGACCCCTGAAGCCCCTTACAATTCGGATTTCCCCGTTTGGGGCTACATACAGCAGGTGGCTTTTTTAATGTCCTGCTTCCCTGGCAGATAGTAGAATGGACTGGGGATGGATTCCAAAATCTAGAGTTTCAGCACCCATGGGAGACATCTAAAGCACCCTGCCTAGAAATGACTGTGCTTATCTATAATAAGATTGTAAAACTAATAGATTGTCATGGTAAGGATATAGGTATAGGGTTCAGTTAATCATTTCCCTACAATGTTGAATGTTTTCTATGAGCTGAGAATCCTTAGAAGACAAAAAAAAAAAATCACTCCAGGGGGTATCCAGCAAGCCACAGCTTCTCATGGACAGTAGAAATTATACATGTAATACTAATAGAAAAAAAAGATAGCCTATTCCTTATCATTTATACCTTAAAATGCAGAAGTGAATAGAATAAGATGCTTTCCTTCATATTTACCAAAAATTAGTTTTTAAAAATGGCAAAGGAGCAAACACAATTAGACTTTTTTTCCCCTAATCTTGTTGGGAACTGAGAACTTGATGTCTGTTTCCTGCAAAATTGTCTTCAGTTTCAATTGGTCTTCCAAAGGAGCGTCTGTCATCTGTGATCACAGGCATGCTTAATTTCAGTCATGTGTGAAAGTGGAGATTCACAACAGGGAGGGCACTGACATTTCATGGGACCCAGTTTAAACAGCAGAGCAGCTTTGTGGAGTTTTTTTTGTGACCACATTACTGCCAAAAAGGGGGAAAACAGTTGTTTCAGAATCATTTGCTCAACAGAAGCCTTATCTCGGATTGCTGTCCTTCACCAGGGACATTGTTTTCTGGCCAAACTGGATTACTCACTGCCTGAAGTTCTCATCTTTGTTTTTCCCAAACACCCTCTCCCCCCCCACACTCATGCCACCCCTAACTGCCCTCTCTGGAACAGACTTCAGTACTCTAGATCTGTCCTTCTTTTCCTGCCCTCCAAGGCAGCATGGTATAGTATATAGTGCGTACTAAATTTACAAACAGAAAGATACGAGTTTAAACACTGCTTCAGACAGTTACTACATGGTCATCCTGATCAAAACCCTTAACCTGGATGAGCCTCAGTTTTCTCATCTGCAAAATGAAGGGGTTGAACTCTAGGGTCCCTTTCATCTCTAAATCTATGATCCTGAGTTCAAATCCTACCTTTGTTACTATCTGTGTGACTTTGGACAACTTTCATAATCTCCTTTGGGCCTTAGTTTCTTCTATAAAATGAGGGGCTTGCGCTATATTATCTTCTGTATTCTCCTTCCAGCTCTAATTCTGTGTTTCTTTGATATCAAAGTTCTCCTATATGAAACCTTTCCTAACTCTTCTTCTGTTGAAACTGATCTGTTTCTCCTTAAATTTTTCCTAGAATATTGCCTACATTCCCCCTTTTACCCTTTGGAGCCTCAGCTTCCTCATCTGTAAAATGAGGACATTTGATTAGTTGGACTCTACTTCTAAGGTACCTCTTCGTGGAAATAGGCTGAGGAATATGCAAGTTTCCACATGGTCACCAAAGAGGGAGGCCGAGTATGTTCCAAAGGGTACAGGAGAGTGTAATGTTAATGAGAGGTAAAAGATCTTCCCCTGCCCATTAATAGGTCTCAGGTGGAGCTAATTAAGGGAAGCTTGATCAGGGGAGGTTTGTTTTGGAGGAAGGCCCTCATCTTTTATTAATTTCTAATGAGGCACTGGCCCAGAAGGATCTTGCCCTCCACTATGAAAATTGTATATATACTCTAAGGTGAGGTTTTGCTTTGGGGGCTTGAAAGGAGGTTCATGTGGCAGATGAGACCCCCCCCTTCCCCCTTTGAAAGCCCATTTATTGGTGCTTCTCTCTCTCACTCTATCTCGCTCTCTCCCTCTCCCTCTTCCTCCCTCTTTCTCAGACAATACTCATACCTTCCAGTGAATCACACAGAATTTTGTTAATGATTTGCCTAGAGTCAACCTCTGAGGCAGGATTTGAACTCATATTTCTCTGACTCCAGGTCCAGCACTCTTCACTAAACTATATAGCAACTTCTATTTCAGACCCCAGAATATGAGCCCAGTCTCCTGAGGCTTCAAGATACAATGAGGCATCAGATTATGATTTTGTACCGTTAGGGGCTCACTAATTGTTTTAGTTCACCTGATTCTCAAACCTATGTTGATTGGCTTATCAGATCCCAGTTTGTGTTCCTTTAGAACTCTACTGGTTTAGGAGATGAGTAATAATTGTAGAAAGATCTTAACCACACTTTCCTTTCTCTGTCTCAAGAGTTCTTTACAACTGTTAATAGTTTCCTTCTGGCTTTGTGACAGCTGAAGTGTTGAGTAAACCTAGTGTTTGATTTAGAAAAGCAAATCTATCACCATTACAATACTGAGAGTAATGTTTTGGGGGTTTTTTTTTTTTAATCGTTCTTGCCACTGATTAAGCTACAGGATAGATACATTATGGTATAATGGAAAGAATGCTCAATTTGGGAGTGAAGTAGACCTGGGTTTGAATTCTACCATTACTATTGAATATCTCTGTGACCTTGGGCAAGTCACTCAAACTCCTTAGGCCTCTTTTCCCTTATCTATCATATAAGAGCAGAGGACTGAATAAACTCTAAATCTCTCATGCCCCCAAGGTTCCATAATCTGTGATTGAATACATACTAAAAATAGGCTGTATTTGAGTTGTTTTTTTTGTTCTTTCTTGAAGAGGACCATGTCAGGTGATGCTATAACTTGCAAGTGAATTGGATTGAAGTGTGGGAGGGCTGTGTAAAGTCACCAGACTGGCTAATAAAACTAGGAGTTTATCTTATGTTTACCATTAGCATAATCAAACTGCCTTTGTCTGAGATTTAAAGCTTTCTAAAACCTAGTCCTTCCTACATACCTTTCCCGTCTTTGTTTTACATATTGTCATATTCATATTTACATATCCCCTTTTCTATTCATGCTGCCCTGGGGTCCAGTCACACCAGCTTGCTTGCTGTTTTTATACCTCCATAGCCTTTGGACTAGCTGTCTCTCAATCCTAGAATTCTGCCCCTCCCCCTTTCAGTTTCACCTCCTGGGATCCCTGATTTCCTTCAAGACTCAGATCAAACACTGCCCTGATTACCCTGATTACCCCAATGGCTGATTCCCTCCCTCTCACACTGCTTTGTGTAGAGATATGAACCTGTTCTCCCTCTCCCATTAGAATGTTAAGTGCCTTTATGGACAAGACTGCTCTTGTTTTTCTATTCCTAATGTCTCTCTTAGGGACTAGCGCCATAGTAGAGCTTAATAAATGCTGGTTGGTTACTAAGGAGCTACCGTCTTCACACAGACCAAGATTTGTTGTTTGTCCTTCATTTTCCAAGAGGATCAATCATATCAGGAAGATGATGTCTTGACTTGCAAGTGCTTTGCTCTCACAATGACAAAGGTGTCTTCTGGTCAAGAGAGCTGTAACACTAGGACTGAGGAGAATGGTAGCAATAAATTTGGCTCTCAGTTTGTTGAAGTGGGTATTCTCTACTGTGAAGGTTTTTGCTCATGGGTTTGGTAATATGTACTTTGGTTGGATGCTGCTGTTTGGCTAAACAACCCTGTCAAGTAGATGCTACCATTATTACCATTTTACAGTTGAGGAAACTGAGGTTTGACTTGTTCAGGTTCTCAACTCTTTCTAAGGTCAGATTCAAACTCAGGCTGTCTTGATTTAAAGCACAGGGGTATGCTAGTTAATGTTTAATTAGTAACTCTTTAGGGGGAAAAATGTATGTCAGATACACTTTTAAGTTTCATCTGTATCATTAACATTTTCTCTACCATTTTCTTAAGTCTAGTGACAGCAAAACAATAAACCAAGCCCTGTTGTGACCTTTGCCTCTAAATTCTAACAGTGACAATTTAACAATCACTTCTCAGGAGAGGGGAGCTGGCTCCAGCACTCTTCTGGAAGTCTGTTGTGTTTTTGGAATGGGTGCAAATTGTGTGATATACTATATACATGCATATAATGTATATGCTAGGAAATAATCCTGGTTTTTTACTTGAAAAACTCCTATTTCTTAATATTGAGATTTAGAGCTAGAAGGGAACTAGAAGCCATTAAAGTCCAACTCTTCCCCCCCCCCTCCCCCCGCAAATAAAGAAATTAAGGCGCAAAGAAATGCAATGACTGTCCCAAGGTCACATAGTGAAGGCAGCATTGGAACCCAGGTCTTCCTGGCTCCAGGTCCAAGATTCTTTCCATTATAATGTGCTGTCTCTCATGTTAATTTTAATGTTCTCTAAAAGCTCTTTGAATTCTGTTTTCAGTTAAAGAAGTAGGCAGCCCTTACAAGCTACCTCTATTCTGGTAATGCTGGATCTGGAGTCAGGGCTTGCTGCTTACTTGTATAATTAATAATAGTCACGGGGTTTAACCTCTCAGCCTTGATTTCTGCATTTGTAAAATTAGAAGGCTGAACTCCATAGTCATTAAGAATTCTTCTGGTTTTGGCTCCTATGAAAGTGATATGGTAGAAAGAAACAGCTCCCTGGGAGGCAGACTTTAGTGAGTTGTAGTTTCCACTCAGCTATTAACTACCTCTGTGAGCTTAGCCAAGTGCCTTGACTCTCTAGACATATTTTCTCATTTGTAAATGATCGCTCAGTTCCCTCTCAGCTCTAAAAAACCCAAGTTTCTACTTGACAAACGTCCTTGCCGAGGGATGAAATCTAATGAGACCGATCGGGTACTGTAATATACTAACTTCAATTTAACTATTTGTGAATTATTAAAAACAAAACAGAAACAGCTCTACCTCTAAGGCCCTGATCCAAACTACAGATCCTTATTGTCAACTGTCTTATAAATGTTTATTACTCTACTTTTCATGTGCAAAGTCAACCTTTTCTTATTTTCTCTCCACCTCCTGCCTCTCTTCTCTCTCCCTCAGTTTTCACTTTGACAAGATAATCACATATAAAAATGTAGTGATTCAACAATAATTCAAGTCAGTAAACATTTATTAGATGTCTAATGTGTGCAAAGCACTGAGTATACAAAAATAAGTATGACATAATAGTTAGACTGAGAAAAATCAGCACTCTGCCTTTTTAATATTTTTTGGATTGATTCTCTAATTTTATTGGTGTATTTGCATCTTCACTAATGAAGACTGATACCTTATTTGAAACTTAACAGGGGTGGCCATGGGGTCTTCAGAGGTTAAGTGGCCTGCCCAGTACCATAAAGTTAGTATGGCATACTATTGATTCATGTTGAAATTACAATCCACTGAAATTTATAGGACTTCTTCCCGGTAACTCTCATTTAAAAAAAAGAAAAAAGAAACTATCCTTTTTAAAACCTAAATGTAGAACTTCAAATTATCCCTATTATATTTCATTAAAAGAAGTCAGTCCAATGTTTTATCAATTAATCAGCAAATTAGTGACCACTTATATAACATGCCAGACCCACAGCCAGGTCCTATGGATATATATGCAAAATTGAAATAATCACTGATTTCAAGGATGTTCGATTCTGTTGTGGGAAATACCATCCTAATACACATGAGGAAATACAAAATATACATGAAGGAGTCAGAGTGGTGTAGTAGAAAGTCCGCTGGATCTGGAATCGGAGAACCTGGAAAATTCTGCCCCTGATGCTAACTCCTTCTGTGACCTTGGGCAAATTGCTTAATCTCCTTGGGACTCAGTTTCCTTAACTGTAAAATGAGGGCATTGAACTAGATGGCCTCTGACATCTTTTCCAGTTCTAGATTTCCAATCATATGACAGGTACTAATATTAGTAGAAGGAGTTTCTTTATCAAAAGTCTCCTATATTAATCAAACCACAGATTTCTCACACTCACATGCAAAATAATTTCAGGAAGGAGGGAGTGTTGTTAATTAGGGGGATCATAAAAATACCTTCTGTAAGAATTGGCATCTGTTCAAGATTTTACAAGGCCGAGGTGAAAAGGGTTTTTATGCATAGTGAATCATTTTGTCCAAAGCACCAAGGTGGGAGATGGAATGTCAAATATGGAGAATAGCTAGCAGGTATTTTTACCTGGAAAGGAGAGTGAATGAAGGGAAATAATATAAAATAAAACTGGAAAGATTATAGAGAGCTTTAAAGAAAAAAAAAAGCTTGCATTTTATCCTAGAGACGCTAGGGAAGCCATTAAGACATTTTGAGCAGAGAAGTGCTATGGTGACATGAGCTGGTCTATGTTTTAGGGACATCAGTTTGATGCCTGTAAGGGAAAAGCCTGGAGGCAGACAGGGATACCATTTTAGAGACTATGGTAATAATTGAGGCAAATGGTGATGGGAACCTGACCTGAGATACAGATTGTATGAGTAAACAGAAGGCAGTCATAAATATTAACAATTAAGCCACTAGGATGTTTGGATAAAAAATTCTCATTGTTGTGAGTTGGGCATTTTGTTTTTTATTTATCAGTTGAAAAACATATATATTTATATATAAATTTATCAATTGAAAAACATTATATATATATATATATAAATATATATATTTCCTCTGAGAGGCAGTGTGGTATAGCAGATAGAGAGCTGACCTGGAAATCAAGAAGACCTGGGCTCCAGTCCCACATTTGATAAATACTGGCTGTATGATCCTGAGTAAGTCCCTTTATCTCTCATTACTGCTAAGCAGCTAACTCTTCAAGATTCTAAGTGGTAGAGAAGGTATTGACCTGCTTTGCTGGAGGAAATTCCTTCCTTGGGATCTCCCTAAACTGATGAAAACATAGATCCTGTAAAAAACAAACTGACCACAGCAAAAGCAAATAAACACAGAATCCACCACCAGAACATTCATGTGGAGAAGCTGCAGGGAGGAGGAGCGTACAGAGGTCCAGCCTAGGAGTCAGGAAGACCTCCCGTTTCTGACAAAGAATTGTTATATGATCTGGGCAAATCAGTTAGCTATTTATGGTGCCCCTAGACATCTCCAAGATAATAAAAACCACAGAAGTAGCCTGAATCTGTAAAGGGAGGTTTCACACCAAGAACTCCTCAAACTGCAGAAGTAATAAGCCCAAACCCCTTAAAATCTTTTTTTTTTTTTTTGCATAAACATAATGAAATCCACCAGGCACGCTTTTAGTAAGTACTTACTGTATGCAGATACTTTTCTGAGCACTGAAGAGAGGTAGACTTAAGAAAAGCTGTCTGCCTTCAAGGATCTGACCATCTAAGAGAGGAAGACTGATGCACAACAAAGGGGAGGGGGGAGACAAAGCCATGGAAGGAGAGAGTCCCCATGCAGGGGGACAGCCTGGGAGGAGCTCCTCAGTGGGAGAACAACTGATGTGGCTGAGAGGGAGAAGGCCACAAGGAAGGAAAGATGTTCCGAGGTGAGGAGGGCTCAGGTTCTGAGGGATATTCTAGGCTAAGAAGGCAGCTGAAAAATCATGGTGGCAAATTCCAGAAAGTCAGAAACAGAGCCTGGAAGGGAATGGAGGTAACTCGGATGGAGATAACTTGTTCCATCTAAGTGTAGAGCAGGATACTAAGGTGAGTGTGGGGCCAGAGCTCTTCTTGCCTTTGCCCCTAATCGTTCCTTCTCAAGAGCTTGGCTGGAGGCTTCCACCACTAAGCTGCCAGATTCTCAAATGCATGGATTCTGCCTCTGCTTGCTATTTTATGCAGAACGCAGAGGGGGCAACCATGTCTCCTAAACCATTTTGATTGTACTTCTCTAGCAATGTCATTCCAGTTTATCTAATACCTTTCAAAAATTTCTAAGGCACCTAGTTCATACCTCTAATGGATTGCACTCACCTGAGGGAGGTATCAGGCTTTGTTTATTGTAGTTTGGGATAATTTATTTATGCAACACCCCCTCCCACCAAAACAAAACAAAACTTTTCCTGGAGTGGACCGTATCCCAAGTAACATGTTCTAGTCCTCAGAGAAAGGCTTAGGTGGAGGCTGAATGACCCCTTGTGCCAGATATTGCAGAAGTAAGGCAGCCTTAGAATGAGGAGTTGCACCAGATGACAGCTAAGGTCCCTTCAACTCTAGGATCCTCTAAGTCTAAGCTGTCCCATGAAATTAAATAACAAATCTGTTTAAATATGCCCATCCTTTTTGCTTGTGGAGATTTAATAAGTATTCTCCCAGAAGGCAAGTAGACAGTAATGGCATACTGGATTCTTAATAAAGCAGTAAAGTAAAATGCCCCCATCATTGCAGACCTTGATATGTGCTTTTAATCAAGGAGAGAACATTACATTATGAATATCTCTTCTAACCTTTGCAGGGAACTGAAAGAGCTTCTTATGAGAGAAGATGAAGGCTGTGCCCTCAAGCTGTGGGTCAACAGTTTACTTCCCATCCACTGTGAACTGACTAGTAGATACGAAATTGCAAAATCTTAGAGGAGGGGGAGAGAAAGGGGCTGGCTCCCACTCCCCCACCCAGCCTTCCCCTTTAAGGGAGAGAGAAATGACATTCTTCTCAAGTATAGATTCCTGAGGCAATCCATTATAAACTTCATTCAAAGTCCACCTTCATTCTTTTTTTCTAAAATTTCATTTTTAGTTTATGGAATAAAACAAGCCTTTCCATTACAAAGATCATTGCATATGAAACTATAAATCTACTGTGTACAACTTGCTATTCCTTTCAATTACACAACCAAATTATCGAGTAAATTTCTTTTCTTTTTTTTCTTTCCTCTCCCCTCCCCTCCCGTCCCCTCCTAGAGATGGCTACCATTGTACACAAATCACTAAATAAAGAAATATATGCATGTATATATATGTGTGTGTGTGTATAAACATATATATGTAAAATTGTTCTACACATGCTTCTATTTATCAGTTCTTTCTCTGCATGCAGATAGCATCTTTCTTCATATGTCCTTTATAGTTAATTTGAGTATTGATAACAGTCAAAATAATTTATTTGCTCAAAGTTGCTCTTAAGACAATATTGCTGTTACTGTATACAATGTTCTCTTGGCTCTGCTCATTTAACTCTTCATTATTTTGTGTAAGTCTTTCCATGTTTTTCTAAGATCATTGAGGTTATCATTTCTTAAAGCATAATAGTATTCTATCACAATCATATACCACAAATTGTTCAACCATTCCCCAGTTGTTGGGCATCCCTGTAATTTTGTTCTTTACCACCACAAAGAGAGTTACTATAAACATTTTCAAACATATAGGTTCTTTTCCTTTTTCCCTAATCATCTTTGGAAATAGACTAGGTAGTGGTATTGCTGGATCAAAAGACATAGGTAGTTTAATAACTGACTATAATTCCAGATTGCTCTCCAGAATACTTGAATCAGTTCATAATTCCACCAACAATGAGTTAGTGTCCCAGTTTTTCCACATGCCCTCCAGTATTTGTCATGTACCTCTTCACCATTTTAGTCAATCTGGTAGGGGTAAAATGATATCTCAAGATTGTTTTAATTTTCATTTCTCTAATCAGTAATGATTTAGAGCATTTTAATGTGACTGTAAAATTGTTTTGACTTCTTCGTTGGAAAATTGCCTGTTTATATCCTTTGGCCATTTATCAGTTGGGGAATGACTAGTATTCATGTAGACGTAATAAAGTTCTTTATATATTTTAGATATGAGACCTTTATCTGATAAATTGTCTATAAATTCCCCCCCCCAATTTTCTGCTTTTCTTCTGATCTTAGCTACATTTATTTTACTTGTACAAAAGCCTTTTAATTGAATGTAATCAAAATTGCCCATTTTACACCTAACTTCACTATGTCTTGTTTATTCATAATGTATCTGCCTATCTAATAAGTCTGATAAGTAATATGTTCCATGTTCTTCTATTTTTTCTTGCAAAGTCTCTCTATCTAGATCATGTATCCATTTTGATCTTACCTTGGTAAGTGGTGTAAGATATTGGTCTATGCCCAGTTTCTGGCATACTGCTTTCCAGTTTTCTTAACAGTTTTTACCAAATAATGAATTCTTATCTCAAAAACTTAAGTCTTTACACTTGTCAAATACAAGATTGTTATGTTTATTGGCTGCTGTAAATTGTATATGTACTCTCTTCCGTTGATCTATCTCTCTGTTTCTTAGATCGTACTAGATAGTTTTAATAATTACTGCTTTTTAATATAGTTTAAGATCTAGTACTGCTAAAACCAACTCCCTTTACATTTTTTCATTATTTCCTTTGATATTTTTGACTTTTTGTTTTTCCAAATGAATTTTGTTATTATTTTTTCTAATTCAGTAAAAAAATTGATAATTTAATTGAGATGGCATTGAATATATAAATTAGTTTGAGTGAAATTGTCATTTTTATTGTATTGGCTCTGCCTACCCATGAATAATTAATATTTTTCCAATTTTTCAAATCTGATTTTATTTATATAAAAAAGTTTTAATAATTTTTATGTAGTTCCTGGGTTTGTTTTGGCAGGTGCACTCCCAGGTATTTTATATTGTTTAGAGTTATTTTAAATGGGGTATTTTTTACTCTCTTCTTGCACAGTTTTGTTTGTGACATATAGGAATGCTGATTATTTCTATAGATTTACTTTACATCCTACTACTTTGCTAAAATTATTAATCGTTTCACCTAACTTTCTAGTTGAGTCTTGGGGATTTTCCAGGTATGTCATCATATCATCTGTAAAAAGAGAAAGTTTTACTATTTCTTTCCTTACTCTGATTCCTTCTTTTTTTCTTCTTTTATTGCTATTTCTAGGATTTCTAATACAATATTGGATAGTATTAGTGACAGTGGGCATCCTTATTTCACACCTCATCTTACTGGGAAGGTTTCTAGTTTGTCCCCATTACAAATAATGCTTGCCTATGGTTTCATATAAATACTTTTTATCAGTTTAAGGAAAAATTCATTAATGCCAACATTTTCATGTGTTTTTTTTAATGTGTTGAACTTTATCAAAAATCTTTTTCTGCATATATTGATATAATCATGATTTTTTTTTTACTTTTATTATTGATATCAATTATGTTAATAGTTTTCTTTATGTTAAACCATCTCTCCATTTCTGGTATAAATCCCACTTGATCATAATATATAATCTTTGTAGCTTATTGCTGTAATCTTTTAGCTGGTATTTTATTTGGGCTTCTTGCATCCATATTCATTATAATTCCTCTTTGTCTCTAATCATTTAGCCACTTCCAGAATCTACCAAAAAATATTATCAATGAGTCCACATTTCCCTTATTTTGTACATAAAGATAGTGTGAAATCCAGGTCTATAGACAGAGATTGTGTCCATACCATCCCCCACATCTACCAGCTTTTTCCCCACCCCTGGATGGGACCTGCGATTTAATCTGTGAAGTAATAAAACTCCCTCTTTCAATGGATTTTTACAGCTATTATACACCTGAGTTGTTTAAAAATATTGATATCTTTTGTTTTTATATCACTTTCTTTTTCACACATGTACATGTGTGTATATGTATATGCATATATATACATATATTAGCTTGAAACTACAGTAAAATTTTTGGTTCACTGTGTGTATATAGCTACATACAGGTATATATTTATATACGCATACATGCACATACATATCTATGTGTGTGTGTGTGTGTGTGTGTGTGTGTGTGTGTGTGTGTGTAATGCATGTCTGTGATAGAAAATTGTTAATATAATGACAAAAATTGTGAATACCAAATGTAATATGAACTGCCCCTCCCCTTAATAGTCCTTGTAATGTCAGAATTTCAGTAATGTCCTTACGTCCCTACTCTTAAGATATTTTCTCTTGATTAGGTTAAGCTAAACCACAACCCCACCCAGGGATGTTGCCTTGTAAGGAGCCCAGCTGAAGCTGGATCTCATCTTCTAGTGTCCTTGCCCCCTTCCTTTGGGATTCATGGTATGAAGGACAGCAGAAAGACGTGACTTTACTTTCCTGGACTGCCAAGGGGCGTTGAAGTTTCATGACCAGTCGTTGCTATCTCAAACTGCCTTCTCCCCCTCTCCTCCTAAAGGTATAAGAAATTTTTGCAAGGGTCTTGGAGTTGGGAAATACACCAGACATCCCCCATAGTGGCAGGTTTGCTACCTTCTTATCTCAATTAAAGATGCCTTATTCTTCAACCCATGGCTTTATCTTTTTCAAGATTTGACATCTGCTTATATTCGTACATATGTGTACATCTTCCCATACCCCAAGAGTCATCTTCTGTTAAAAAAGAAGAATAAGAGAAAAGATGGATGAAAAAAGCAGCTTTGTAAACCTAACCAACACAAGTAAGTCTGAAAGCATATGCAGAGTTCTCCACTCTAGGGGTCAGACCGGACTTGCCCCTACACCAAAGAAAGAAGGGAGATACATTTCCTCATTTCTTCTCAGGATCCAACTAGGTTGTGTTTTGCTACTTAATGAGCTTCCTGGGCCTTAGGCAATTGTCTAAGACTGTCCCTTCCAGAAGAGTTGCCTGCATTGGTGAGGAAAATTTACTCATAGGAAAATTTCTGGTCCATTCAAATTTTTTTTAAAGTTATGTAAGTAGGAGGAAAGTAGGATAAGAAAAAAAAAGTTCAACTCTCCTAACCTACATTGCACTTCTAGCAATTTAAGCTTATTTTTCTTTGTTTTCAGTGAAGGGAGTACCTTGAATTGCAAGTTATTTGTTTTTCCAGTTTATACGTAGGCTTTTGTTCTGCCCTATTCCTCATCCTCTATTTAAGCAACTCAGTTTACCTATATACTCTTTTCTTAGAGAATAAAGTAATTTTTTCCAATTAGTTTTTCATTTAGAACAATAAATTCTACTGGATTCATTTTCCAAAGAATGCTGTAGATCTCTCCTTTTTAGGTTATAACATATCATAGGATTTGGCACTGAAGATAGCTTAGAAATCTTCTAGTCCAGATGCCTCATTTTGTAAATGAGGAAATTAAGACTCAGAGAGTTTTCTCTCCTTCCCTCCAGCTCCTCAAGAAAGCAAGGAGTATGAATGATAATGATTATACCTGTGAAGTCATGCAAAACATTTCCATATTAGCTATGTTGCAAAAGAAAATACAAAATGCATACAAAACAACGAAAAAAGGAAAATTTTTAAAAGTGTGCTTCAATGTACACTCAGAGTTTATCAGTTCTCTCCCTAGAGGTAGATTTTTTTACTTTGTATCTGTTCATGTAAGTCTTCCTAAGCTTTTGTGAAATCTTTCTGCTCATCATTTCCTATAGCGCATATCACAATACTATAGCACAATTTGTTTAGCCATTCCCCAGTTGATGGGCACCTATCAATTTCCATTTCTTTGCCACCACAAAATGAGCTGCTATACAATTTCTATACAAATATTTCCCTTCACTCCCCTCCTGTCCTTTTTTAAAAAAAAAATTCTGTGGGCTACCGACTAAGTAGTGGTATGACATGTATGTGAATTGGATTCACCTCCATGATGCCATTGTCCTCTTCAAGAAGGAAGGACAAACAACACTGTGAGTGGTAGGAGCTGCCCCACTGAGGACCAAACTAGAACTGGCCAGTTGGACCATACAGTTCTTTTTTTCTTTTCCCTCCCTCTCTCCCCTCCTCCCTCCCTTTTTCCCTCTCTTCTTCCCTTCCTTCCTTCCTTCCTTCCTTCCTTCCTTCCTTCCTTCCTTCCTTCCTTCCTTCCTTCCTTCCTTCCTTCCTTCCTTCCTTCCTTCCGTCCATCTTTCTTTCCCTTTGGAAACACCACAAGATATCTTGGGGTTTATAGGCCACATTTCTTTCTTAAGGACCAAGCCTTAAACCCTAATCGCTCTGGCTTTCAATGATTGGCCATCGATAGGTCCCAGGTCAAACCCTAGTTGGTCATTCTGTGATTCAGAGTAAATGTAAATACAAATTGTTTCCATTTTGTCAAGAAAGCCTGAGGGTCTTCCCCTCCCACTTTGATTTTTTTTTTTCTGGACTAGATTGAAGAGGCCATTCTTTGTCTTATTTTTTTACCTAGCCTTAATCACTGAATGAGCATTGCCTCAGTCAAACTGAGACTTGCTGAAGACCTTAGCTTTAAAAGAACAAGGTCTACCACATCTGGGGCCATCTTCAATCATTCTGATATGTATGTGTCCACTGGACCCAGACGATTCCAGAAGAAAGTGAGGCTGGTGACTTTGCACAGCCCTGCATCATTTAAATCCAATTCCCTTTCATGTCATGGCATCACCTCCCTGATGTCATGGTCCTCTTTAGAAATGAAGGACAAAATAACAACAGCAGCAAGTAGTGCTATTACCGAATCAAAGCACAGTTTTACTGCCCTTTGGGCATAGTGCCAAATAGTTCTCTGGAATTGTTGGGCTACTTCACAACTCCACCAACAGTGCATTAGTTTTCCAATTTTTCTACATCCTCTTCAGCATTTGTCGTTTTCCTTTTCTGTCATGTTAACCAATCTGATAGGGGTGATGTATAGTCATTTAAAAAATATATTTTTATTCTGAACTACAACAGAAAGAGCCTTTCAATATACACATGCATGAAACTATATCTATTTCATACTTCTTGCTCTGTAAAAATGTTACTTTCAAAACTGCCCTGCTCATCTGTGCTTCCTTCAAAACTTTTGTTCTGTAGATTCTAAAAAGTGCTTCAATGGCCTTTTTCTCTCTCTTTTTTCTTTTTTGACATCTCTATTGCTAGCACTTTCTCCCTTACAACTTCCCTCCCCATTGAAAACCTTGATAAACAGAAAAAAAAGCCTCCTATATCAAATAAGCATGGTCAAACAAAATGAATGAGTCAAACAAAATGGCGTAGTGGTCATATCCAAAAATGTATCTCTTTCATCACTCAGTCAAGGTGTGTTCAACGGACTCCATCATAGGTACTCTGGAGATACTAGTTGCATTTATCTAAGTTCGTAATGTCTTTCAAAGTTGTTTTTCTTTACGGTGTTCCTGTCCTTGTGTAAATTTTTCTGATAATTCAAATACCTTTATTTTATAACAATTTGTAATACCCAAGATTCTCCAAAATCATGTTCTTTATTATTTCTTAGACCTCAATAATATTCCAGTATATTTTTATATCACAATTTGTTCAGCCATTCTCCATTTGTCTAAGAGGCACTTTAAGCCACCTCCTTAGATTCTAGATTTTTTTCTCCCCATTCCCTTTTAATTCCTTCCTTAGGATTAAGAAGTTTGTTTCACTTATGACTTTTACCTTCCTAGTATTATCCTCCCTTTTAATCTACTTTAACCCAAACACTACTTGTTTGTTGAGTCACTTGTATTTTTATACCAATGTGTGTGTGTGTGTGTGTGTGTGTGTGTGTGTGTTTAGTGCTCCTTTGTCTATTTTGGATAAGTGATGATCATTTGATGCCCACTCTTCCATTTCTCCTCTATATTTACTCATGTACTCCAATTATGAGAAATAGCAAGTTCTACCACATTAATCTTTCACCTTTCTTGACTAATGTTGTCCTTTCACCCTTCCTTCTCCTTTCCCTCTTTAAACCTTTGGAACATAGCCAGTTTATTTGTAGGATCACTACTTTTGCTGATTTAACTTTCTTAATATCGTTAGTTCTGACTACATACTTGTTGCTTCTCCAGTTATTAGAATGTTAGCATGTGTGTGTGTGTGTCCTTCGTTGCCAAAGAAGACCATGCCATCAGAGAAATGATGACATGACTTGCTTGACTTTGTTTTGAGTGAGGGAGGGCTGTGCAGGTCACCAGCCTCACTTCTCCTCCAGAGCCATCTGAATCCAGTGACCAGATATTCATCAGGATGACTGGAGATGACCCAGGATGAGGCAATTGGGGTTCAGTGACTTGCCCAAGGTCACACAGCTAGTGAATGTCAAGTGTCTGAGGTGAGATTTGAACTCAGGTCCTCCTGACTCTTGCACTGGTGCTCTATCCACTGCACCAGCTAGCTGCCCCATCTACTACAGTAGATAATAATTCTATATGCTGATGGCTTTGGGTCTGCTCAGGTTCAGAAATTCTTGGAGTGCTTTGGGAAAAAATCATTGGTGTCTAGGTTAAGATTTGGAAGGGCACTCATTCATCAAACAACTCCTTCCAGTTGCTCTAATACATTTACCTTTCTTGGTTTCTTTTGACGCTTGTTTTATATTTGAGCATTTATATTCAGCTCTGGTCTTTTCATCAGAAATGCTTGAAAGTCCTTCATTACATTAACTGTCCATTTCCCCC
The DNA here is from genome assembly GCF_028372415.1 of Notamacropus eugenii. NCBI lineage: Eukaryota > Metazoa > Chordata > Mammalia > Diprotodontia > Macropodidae > Notamacropus > Notamacropus eugenii. The sequence goes on along the minus strand of NC_092875.1, from coordinate 143,605,798 downwards.
CCCCCGTAAGATGACACATAGCTTTACCTGGTACATTATTCTTGGCATAAACCCATATCTTTTGCCTTTTTAAATATAATATTACAAGATCTCTTATTTATAGTAGAAGCCTATGTGATCCTGACTATAGTTTCTTGGTACTTGAACTGTTTTCTGGATTCCTGGAGAATTTTTTTCTTTGATGTGAAAACTCTAAATTTTGGTTATGAGATTTTTCCTTTCAGGAGAAAATCAGTGGGTCCTTTCTCTCCTTACTTTACCTATTCCAAGTCTAAGGTTATATGCATTGCACCATGTAGATGCCTCATAAGAAGTAGCCTTGGATGTTACAAGAAAAGGCTTTACATGCTTTTACATATGTATACATGTAGTAACTTTCCTAGGAGCCATTTGGTGTAATTTCCAGGGCTGATGACTAGAATGACATCCAGAGGGTTCACCAAACAAGTGAAAAAAAGATCAAAGGAACCCTGATTTTCGATTGTTATCTATTCTCTATGCCTGTGCTAAGTGCTGGAGATAAAGAGAAAGGAAGAAAAGTTATTGCTCTCAAGGAACTCACAGTCCAAACAAGATATAGACAAGATGTTCAGTTGTTTTCAGTTCTGTCTGACTCTTCATGACCCCATTTGGGGTTTTCTTGGCAAAGACACTGAAGTAGTTTACCTTTTTCTTCTTCAGCTCACTTTACAGATGAGAAAACTGAGGCAAACAGGGTTTAAGTGACTTGCTGAAGGTCCCAGAGCTGGTAAGCGTCAGAGGCCAGGTTTGAATTCAGGAAGATGAGTCTTCCTGTAATGCCTTCTATCCACTGTGTCACCTAGCTGCCACATATACAGGAAAGATCAGGGGAGAGACACTAGCATTAAGGGTGATCCATAAAGGCTTTTTTTAGAAAGAAAATACACAGAATACTGTGAGCTCTAAAGAACTGACATTTTAGGTGCCCCCAGAGGCCATAGATACCGTGTGTGTAATTTCTACAGCATGTTACTAAAGATGTCTTGTATTATAAATGGCATAGAAGGCATTATGAACACATCATTGCAAAAGGAGGTGGGCTGGCCATGAAGTGGTAAGGAAGGATGTTACTGGAGAGTACAGTAAATACATAGCTCTAGTGCTACATTGGAGGTGGGGGGGTGAGAGAGGAGGGCAGCCGAATGGCACAGTAGATAGAGTGCATCCTGAGTCAGGATGAGTTCAAATCTGGCCTCAGACACTTATTAGTTATATGACCCTGGGCAAATCACTTCACCCTGCTTGTCTCAATTCCTCATCTGTAAAATGAGCTAGAGAAGGACATGGCAAACCATTCCACTGTCTTTGCCAAAAAAGTCCTACATGGGGTCACAAAGAATCAGACAGGACTGAAATGACTGAACAAAGACACCAGAGTACTACATTGGTATCCACAGAACATTGAGAGAGCCAGAAGATCCCCTTTAGCCCTTTGGGTAGAAAAATCTACAGAATATGTATGAGAAGATATAGTCAAGAACTGCACAGGATACGAAGGCAGGATTGTGTTATAATTTAAACTTGTACCTCCATGGATGAGATCACAGAACCATTTTAGTAAGAAAGTAATGATTGATGTTTTCAGCCTTTCTGGGAAGGAATTTCTTTCCATTTTTCTATTAGTTGCTTTTAAAAAAAAACAAAAACAAAAATGGAAGCACTATACATGGAAAACTACCAAAACAAATTGTTTTATTTATGAGAAGCTATTAAATGATTCCCTATAAAATAAATAATAAATTCCAACAAAACGAGTGCAGTATAATGCATGCGTTATTTTTCAACCTTGCTGAACAAGACCCAGCTATCAAACTGAGATTAAGTTGCTCCTTGACATTATGTTGTCAGCATACTCCTCTGACTGGTTTCTAGATTTGTTTATTTCTAAGGACTGCAGTACTCAATTTATATGCATGGTTTGCGTTGATCGAATCATTTTTTATTTGAACCAGCCTTTTGAGTAGAATAAAAATTGAAGGAAAAGGCAGTTTAATTCTTCCATCCCTATTATAGTTTGAACTAGAAAGAGATCCCTCTTTTCCTTTATAGAGAGCTTAATCTGAAATCTTTAAACCAATAAAAGGGAAGCCCCCCTCAGTTTCATTTTCATTTAAAACAGGATTCCATGCTTTCAGATGTTAAGGCTGCTAAGTGTTTTCACCTTGTTGTCTCTCATTCTAATATCATCTGTTACCTACCATGCTAATTTCTCTGCTGATTAATTGAGTGTACAATGGATACCAGTCTGGAAATAGTAGAGGTCAGTGTGCTTACCAAATGAGATTCTGATGTGATGCATAATTCATGCCATAGGCTCATGCAAGTTTTGCAAGAGGAGTTTTACTGACTGTCCAACTGAAAATATTCCCAGCTAAACGCCTCTCTCTACATTGCTTTTTGTAGCTAGTGAGCTTCATGGCAAGATTTTTATATTCCAACCAAAAGATTTTAGCATCTTGGGTTACTTTATTTGCCTCTAGTTTTTCTCATTTATTTTTAAATAAAAGCAGCATTCATATCAGAAGAGTGAAGAGAAAAAACTTTGAAAGACTTCACAACTCTCTTGGATACTGTGATCAAGAGTTACTTAAGAGCTCTGATGGCAAAGTAGGTGGTGGGCTAGACATAGGAGAATGAAGTATATAACCATTTTGTTGGAGCTTATGTATTTATTTCAAAGGAAGGTTCAGTATGTGTATGTGTATGGGCATGGGGTAGTGGTCTTTGAGAAATGACCTTGATATTTTTATAAAGTTTCAGTAAAATAATATAAAGTAAACAAATTAATGGAGTCTAGCCACTGCCCCCAGCTCCAATCTCCCAACTTACTCATATGCCTCAGCAGAATAGTAGACGTGTTCAGAAACTCAACCATATCCATCTAGTTTTAGACAAGACCACAATAACCAGCCACTAAGAAAGCAGCACTCACAGGATACTGAACAGAATGTTCATCCATATGATATAAATCACAAAAGGGATTTTCCCTAAGCAATTACCTGCTCAGTAATAGCAAAAAGTATTCTTTAGGTGAACTTATGGCATAGAGAAGCTTATTATAATGTCATTATCATGCATTAATACCACCCCAGTGGGTTTTTCTGTATGCATTCTAAGTAGCCATATGAGCAGTTCCACCAAGGCTAGGACCCTTCCTCATATTAGTAAATCCCTCCTGTATTTTAATATTCATGTATTCTGTTATGCTAATGGCATCATTTGCTCTATAAAAATCCTTGTCTTGCTTTGCTAAGCTGCTGGTTCCTCTAAGGAGTCTAGCCCAATGCTGAAGGGTGTAATTCTCAATAAATGCCTTTTGCTCAGGTTGGAGATACTCTGAGTCTGCTGAATTCTTTTGAGAAGACCCTGCAACACACTTTGACACCGCAACAGAATGAGGACTCTCCACCTCATCTGATAGAACACTTGGTTTTTCCATAGGTCCTCGAGAAACAAAGAGCCTGGGCAACAGAACAAATCTGAAATACAAATAACCAGTAGTGATAAAAATATACATTAGCATACTGCCTGGCACATAGTAGATGCTTAATAAAAATTGAGCGGTAGATATTTTTTTTCAGTATTTAACTTTTAAAATTATTCATATGTATGTAAATTTATCTCTGTCTATATATGCTAAAAAAAAGAAAAAAGATCTGTGTTTATCAGTATATGAAGGCACCAAATCCAATCAAGTGTTTTCTTTGACAAGTATTGTTGTGGTTCTGTTCTGTCAGCTTTAAGATAAAGTCTCTATGGGACGACTGTATCAATAAAGTTTTGTTTTCCTCACTTGGATTATAGTAACAACAGAATCTGTGTAATACTTTAACGTTTGCAGAGTGCTTTGAAGCCATCATCTTACTTTATTCTTACAACAATCCTGGGAGTTAGATGAGAAAATTGAGGCAGAAAGAGATTAAGTAACTTGCCCATGGTCCTGTTGCCGTGAAGCTTGATTTGAACTCAGGGTTTCCTGGTTCCAAGTCCAGGGCTCAATCCACTGCACTAGCTAGCTGTACCTAAAAGTATGCTCTGAGACAAGTCATATTAAAGATTGTACCTGCAGGGTGATTTTCACAAAGCCTTAGAATAGAAAAAAGCCTTGGTCTATCTCATCCAATCCGAAGTCCAAGAAGAATCTCCACTGAAACACAACAAGAAATGGCCATCCATCTTTGGTTTGAAGATTTCCAGGGAAGATGAACCTCCCACTTCCCAAGGCATACCCATGAAAAAATGATGTTTTTCCAATTCTTAGATCTTTTCCAAGGATAAAATAAAAATTGTGACATATCCTAGTTTTGTAATCTATGCATGTGCCTCAAAGATCTGTGATTTCAATGGACACTTTGCCATCCTTTATGACAATTGGAGACACTTCCCTCCACAAGAACATAATGAAACAACTCTGTAACTTAGAAAGTTTTTGAGAGTTGTCATGACACATACACACAAAAAAAATCATCATCCTGCAGCCAATCTGGGGAAAAGCTTTCTGCCTCAACTTGGGCCAGTCCTTGGACAGGCCATCATTGGTCCAGAGTTTGTCTTTCCAGTTTTATAAACCTGGAAGAGTTCCAATGGAAAGGACTTTGAGAACCCTAGATTATTTCTGTGACATAATGAAGCATCAAATTAGGATGACAATGGAAGAATTTAATAAAAATATTTTAAATTAACTAACTTGATATAACTTGAATTGGATCCTCCTTTTTTACTTATCTATTTAAAATGAGAGCTTTGCAGTAGTCTTAAATAAACTTCTAAATGGTGACTATTTTTACTTTCTGTCATCTTGGCATCTTGATGTAGTGAATATAGAGCTGGCTGCAAAGCCAGGAAGTCCTACCTCTTGACATAAACTAGCTGAGTGATCCTGGGCAGATGTCTTAATCTCGGTGCCCTAGGCAATTCTGTATGATTTGAAGTTGAAGGGAAGACTCAGACCTCCATCAACAGTTCTCCATGCCCATGAAATCACAGGTCTGGTCCCTGTTCTCTGTTCTTTTGGCTCAGAAACACTTTGCAGAATTAAATTATGCATGTTCTTTGGCAAGCTTATTGCAATTATAGTACCTTAGTGGTGTCCTAGAAATAATAAAATTATTTCCTTGTTGATAGGTTTGTGGCTAGCATTAATCAAACTATAAATATCACTGTAATTATGATTTTGAAAGTGGCTGAGATGATAATCTACAGAGTACAAATAACACCATAAATCATATATTCACAAACAGTTCATCCTTACAGCCTGTTAAAATGGGTGACGTAGTATGAGCTAACTTTGTAATAATAGAAAAGGAATCATGAGTTTTTCTTTTATGTGATGAATAGGGAATCTATTTGATAAGATACAACCAGACCTGTTTTGTTCTGTTTTTTTCCTTTTCAGAAAGGCTGATATCTTTTCAGATTGGTTGAACCGGAACATTCAGCCATGTTTTCCCCTACTCCATTGGGAAAAATTCCTCTGGTTAAAAATGATCAATAGCTCTTCACTTTAAGTTGTGACTATACAGGTTCCAATACCTGATTGTAGTGTCTTGTAGGGAGCTGTATTATTCTTTCATGGAAATTCGAGAGTCCTCCCACCAGTTATAGCTCTACTTTCCAGAAAAGTTGAGATTGTAAGACTAGAGATTTGAGGCACAGAGACCAACTCAATGGTGATTGTAGTAGACCAGGGATTGAAGATGAGGGCCTGCACCAGGACTGGATTGCAACTGTGTGGGTGAAGAGAAGGGGACAGATATGAGAGTTGTTGTGAAGGTAGAAACTACTGGATTAGCCACAGAGTGGATATGTGGGATAAGTACTAGTGGGAGTTGAAGATGATGCCTAGGTTGCAAGCCTGGATGTTGGGGATGAAGGTGGCAAGTTCAACAGTAACTGGACAGAGGAGAGAGTTTGGGATTTGGAATTCAGCAAATATAACTAGAACCAATTAATCATTATAGGCAAAAATTTAAGAAAGACATTTTAAATACATGCCACCATAACAAATTCTTCCTCTCTCCAAAATGAAAAGATTTCAAAATGTTCAAACTTAGAGAAAAAAAGTCATGTAGAAAAAAAATGAGGTATATGCCAGCCCTATCATCCTGTGTGCTATTTAGAGTTACTTTAAAGATGCTTTTGGTGGGCCTGCAGAAAATAAGATTTCAATACAACATTTCAAGATTTCTCACTACTCTTGTTCAATTACCAAAAGTAATTTTGTCCAACAGCACAATATTCAGCAGAATATTAAGCACAGAAGTATAATAGCAGGATAGTGATTTGTCCTCAGACAATTTCTGTCTGAATGCTATCAAGAAAGATGAGATGCATGAGGTGAATATAGCTGTAGTTCTGACATTGGACAGGACATTAGATAGATACTGAGCTGGGCCCCAGATTTGTAGAAGATCATGCTGAATCGCATCTGGGAAATGATGTAGTGCTTCCTGTGAAAGACATCTTTTTAAAACCACTAGTCTCCTAGTGATGCTCAAAGGTGCAACTATTGGAAAAATTTGAACCTATAAGTTATTCAAGAAGAACAATGGAAAGGCAAAATTTGGTGTAGACAAAAATTAGCCACCATATATTACCAATCTATAGCTTCTTTCAGAGCTTAGTTCAAATGCCACTTAAAATGTGAAACCTTTCCTGATCCCTCTAGCTACTCATACTTCTCATTTATTTTGGATAAACTTATAATTATGCATGTTGAGGACTGTTCCTTTTTGTCACCCAGCTATGGGATCTGGAACAAAGTAGGTATTTGATAAATGCTTGTTGATTCATTAATTGGTAATACCTTAAAGAAGTGTCATAAAAAATATTGTTGAGGGCAATTATAACTGGAAAAGGTGGGAAAGAACACATGTATTGAACACCAACATTTTCTTAAATTAATTGACCTAGTGAGAATACAGATGGATATCCCAATTGGAATACTGCTATCCCCAAGATATTTAAAAGAATCAAAGAAAGATTATTTGACACACTGCAGTAGATCTCATGGAGGATTTCCAGAAAGCTATGGGCAGGAATTACACAGAATGTGAAGGTAAACAAAAGAGCTGTACTATGTACCAGAGGAGGAAGTATACACATCAATGAAAGAAAAAAGTCATTAGTCCTAGAGCTGGGCCTAACCAAATTAAAGAAGATACTTAATTTTTGAGGCCTCCCATTTCTCCTTTGAATACCTTTCTCCGAGTTACCAAGAAGGGTCCTCCTAAACCTACTGTCCATAACTCTGTCTGATATTCTGGGCTACTCTCTTTACCTACCCTGTCTTAGTCAAATTTATGTGCCCTGTATACTTTTCCGGAGAGTCTCTTTTCCTTCCCAGCTATTATTAATAAGGAAGTAATCATTTGAGTTAAGATAATCATGACTTAATGTGTTTGTTCTATGAAGTTAGTTAAACATTCCACATTAACACAAAGCATGAGTCTTTTGATAATGGCAGGCCATTAGAAGAGATTTGGATATCAAAGATTCCTCTCCTTTCTACCCTTGCCACTTGAAATCATGCCCATAATAGTCTGACCTGGCAAAATTAACTAACTTCCCTAAGCAATGAGTTTACCACCTAAATATTAATAGATAGTACCTTCTATTTGCACAACACTCTACAGTTAGTGAAGGGCTTTCACATACAGGATCTTATTTGATTCTTGGATGGAGTACAAAGAGTAATTTGGAAGTCATGCTGAACCAATTTGTCTTTAGGCTAAAGTCCATTATAGGACTGAAGGACATTAATGACTTTTCGGGGAAATTGTGTTTTCATTTCACATATATCTTTGAATTTCATAGTAGACAGACCAACTGAGTCTGCAGTTTTGTGAGGACATGATTTTATATCATAAAGTATGATTCAAGAAATATCAAGTCTTTTCACTTAAAATACAAGCATAAATATAGTGCGTGAATTTGTGATACTTCCCCATTGAACATATTTACTTTTTTTTTTAGTTTTTAGCAAACATATTCTGAGACTCTTATAATGTACACAGAACTGAGTGTGTGTGTATGCGCGCGTGCGTGTGTACACACACATACATACATACATGTGTGGTGGACTAGGGGATGGGAAAGAGAATAATCAGGGAGGGCTTTGTGAAGGAAGTAGGAATTGAATTCAATAAAATTCAACACTTAAGGCCTTACCATGAACGGGGTGTCATCTCTATAAAGGTCCTCTGCATTTTAAATTCCTTTTTGTTTTTCTTCAGTGTAACTTAGTTGCCTTGTGTGACTGACGATAGTCTAATAAAAAGTGATAATTAAGTACATCTTTGCATGAAAAGTGAAAATCAAAGGCTCTCTTAGGGAAAAATAATTTATTTTTCATTTGATTCACTGAAGACATACGTTTAAAAGGAAGAGAAAATGAATTTAAATTAATTCAACACTTCTTTCAAATATTAATTGAATAGAAAAAGTAAGCTGTTGCCTATGGACATTTTATTCACATTTGTTTTGCAACTATTATTTCCTTTAATCCATACCTGTGAAAAATGACTGAAACATTGGATTGTATTGAGAGAGGCAAAGTTTCCGGGAATAGCAAAGTGATGAAACTTTTAGATCTTCATGAGATGGCCTCTGGAGTAATGCATTTAGTTCTGAGTATCATAGTTTAAGAAAGGTTTCGAAAACATGGAGAGTATCCAAAAGACAGTAACCAGGATGTTAAAAGACCTTGAGTCCATACCATATGAAGAGTGACTCAAGGAACTGGGGATGTTTAGCCTGGAGAAGAAAAACTCAGATAACTCTTTAAGTACCCAAGGGATTCCATGTAGAGGAGGAATTAAATTTATTCTATTTGTCCCCAGAGGCAGAACCAGGAGCAGTGAGCAGAAGTTGCAAAGAAACAAGTTTAGACTTGATGTCAGGACAGACTTCCAAAAATGAGAAATGTTCAGAAGGGGAACGGATTGCCTCACTGAACATCTTCAAACAGAGGTTGGATAACATATAATGAGTTATCATGTTGTTTGCCTGTTCAGTGGATGGAGGAAGGTCTAGAGAGAAGAAAAGAGTTTGGAAGTCAAAATATAAGATTGAATATTAAAAAATAAGTAAACATAATAAAAAAGCAGAGGCTGCATGTTCACATGTAGTTATTAGGTATAATGGGAATTCCTTTTAGATATGGATTATGCTAGAAGGCTGCTGGAACAGCTAGGTGGTGCAGTGGATAGGGCATAGGGCCTGGAATCAAGAAGACACGAGTTCAAATGTGAGGCCAGACACTTACTAGCTGTGTGTCCTTGGGTAAGTAACTTAGTCCTGTTTACCTCGGTTCCTTATCTTAAAATGACCTGGAGAAAAATTGGCAAGCCACCCCAGCACCTTTTCCGAGAAACCCCTAAACAGCTTCATGAAGAATCAAACACAATTGAACAGCAACAAAGATGGCTGCTGAGGTCCTTTCCAATTATAAAAATTTTGTGATTCTAGGAAGATAGACTATTGAAGAACTCAGTTCTCACAATATGATATTACTTAAATATTATCACAGAGATTTTTTGATAATCTCATTTGTTTTTTAATTGCTGGGTTTTTTTTTTCATTGAACTTGTGGTTGAGAGGAGAATTTTTATTTTGCTCATTAAACTTAAATATTCATTAATCACTTTATTTTCTAGAAATACTTGCTTAAAAAAAAAGGGCTCTGAATTGTTTTGTTTGGACAACTTTAAGAAGAAATAGTCCTATAGAGGACAGAGTGAAAAATCTATTGATGCAATTTCAGGATTGACTGTAAATCTACAAAACTGTCTTATTTAATATCATAGATCTAGAGGTGGAAGGGACCCCAGAGGTTATCTAGGCTGATCACCTCAATCTAAAAATAATGAAACTGGAACCCCAAAAGTTAAAGTGACTTGCCTGATAGTAAGCAGTAAGAGTGGGATTTGAACTTAAGACATCTGACTTCAGAGCCTCTTTCCACTATATTATGCTTCCTCCTGGATATAAAATTTGATTTACTTTCCTTTGAATGAAGATAAAGTTTCTTGAGACACTGCTTCACATTTTCTGAGGAAGTCTTAGATTGTTTGAGGAGAAAACAAGATGAAATCTAAAATGCTCACGTTTTGAAATTATTTTTTTTCATCAAATGTTGAATGCATATGCAGAAATCCCTGTAAGGTGTAGTTCCCTATTTCTTTGGTTACTATAAAAGTGATTGTAGAAGTTTGAACGGTGAGAGTATTTCTGAAGTAGGTACTTTCAGTAATCAAAAAAGCAGTCAAGACACTGTTATAAATGCCTCTAGCAATTCCTGACGTGCTCAGTAGAATACTAATAACTCCCTTGGAAGGACTTTAATGCAAAGAAGATGACTGCTGAGGTGCAGAGAAAGAACACATCAAGCCTTACTTTAGCTGGTATCCAAGGTGACACACAATGTTTGTCCATCTGAAGGCCAAATACTTGCAAATTCTTAAGCCAGTTCAAAGGCTCGTTTTATCCTAGCATATCCAGGGTGCAGTCATAGCACAGGGAAAAAGTTCAGGAAGGGCATTTGTCCTGCTTCCCTACCCAGCCACCTCCCCCAAACCCCTCACCTAGCTGTCATCTAAACCATTCGTGAAAGAGAGTTGTTGATCCTTTAGGACCTTGTCAAATTCAAGATCAAGAACTAGGGCTGCAGATAGGCTTAAACCAGCTTTCTAAAGAAGGTCCATACCTAAAGTAATAGAAGTAGGTAGTCCACTATTGTGAAGTTGAAGTCTAAACTGAATAAGTATGAAAAAAGCCATGTATTTGGAAAAGAGGTTGGCACCTACTCTCCAAGTAACCCAGTTAATCTCCCTGTAATGACTGGTTAGGGTCTTTGCTACAATGTACTGTCATTCTCCACTAATATTCTGCCAAAGTTACATGAACTTCAAGTATACAGGAAATATTTCAGAGATCAGAAGGCAAGGGAATGGGTGGAGAGAGAGAGGGGGAAGAAGGGAGAAAAATGAATAGCCTTTAACCCACATTTCTTGTGGTTGTCCTTTGTTTTTGAAGAAGACCATGACATCAGAGTAATGATGACATGACTTGCACTTGACTTTGTTTTGAGTGAGGGACGGCTGTGCAGGTCACCAGCCTCACTTCTCCTGAGCCATTTGAATCCAGTGACCAAATATTCCTCAGGATGACTGGAAACAGCCCAGGATGCCATGGGAGACCATGGCCTCTTTTGGCTAAGCCTTATTCAGGTACTCACTTAGAGTGAGGTGACACCCATTCAGTGAATAGGCATCTTTAAAAAATAATCAGGTGTGCTGGCCCTATGACAAAAGTGAAATATTCCCTGTTCTCAAGTATCTTACATTAGAACAGGGAGACAACAGATATATCTGTAAGCTTATAAGCATAAAGAGAATAAATCCAAATTCATATGAGGTAATTAAATATAAGGTAATTGGTACTAACATTTAAGGGGATTAGGAAAGGCTTCATATAGAAGGTGATAGTTGACCTCATCTAAAAGGAATTCTGTTAAGCAAAGGGGAGGAATGTATTCTAGGTAAAGGCACAGAGATGAGAGAGAGAGTGTGTCCTATGTGAGAAACAGAGAGAAAGCCAGCTAGGCTGGATTAAATGTAGGATGGATAGCAGTATACACTAAGGCTGAAATAGTAGGTTGGAGGGGGATAGCTAGGTAATGCAGGGTATAGAGCACAAGTCAGGAGGGCCTGAGTTCATATCCAATCTCAGACACTGATAATGTTTAATGTAAAATTTTGGAATAATCTCTTTGTTCTCTCTGAAGCAAACTCAGAGAATGCCTCTTCCTATGTCAGCAAAAGCCAGCCAAGGCTGACTCTACATTCCTTAGGAGACCTTTAACCTAAGACACTATATCTTATTATCTATAGACATATACTATGTTATGGCATATTAATGGTAAAGAAAAATAGACATCTTAGGTCATAATTTCAATTGAAACTTTGTTTATCCTTTCCTGTGTCAGCTATTTCGAGTACCTGTTTAGGACAAGAAGCCTGGTGGGATTTTCTTATTGTATGTCACAGAGACTATATGTTTACACAGCCTGGAATCGCAAGGCCCAACTGACATTGCTTTGTTAATTGTCCTGTCTTAACTGAATTTATGGTTTGCTTAATTAGGAGAGTTTCTTTCTCACGGCAAAATGTATATAAGCCAGAAGATTTCTGCACTGGGTAGCCAGAACATTTCTGGTTCCATAATGCATTATGTTACCGTTGTCTTTAATAGGGAATTGATTAATTAATTAATTAAATTATAAAATGTATGCATTTAGCCTGTTGTCTTTTCTTAACAAAGTTTTCAGGTCAACAACACTTAGCTGTGTGACTCTGGGCAAGGCACTTAAGCCTGATTGCTCCCCCCTCCCATTTTGGAGCTAGTTTGTAAGAGTCTTTAAAGGATAAACAGAATTTTATTTTAACATTGAAGTAATAAGGAGCCACTGGAGTTAATTGAGGAGGAGTCAGGTCTACATTCAAAGGTAATTTCTTTAGCAGCTATGTAGAAGATAGACTGGAATGGGAAGACCAAATAGGAAGCCATCACAGTAATAATCTATGTAAAAGGTGATGAAAACGTATATTAAGGTGGTGGCTGTCTGAGTAGAGAGAAGAGGTCAGAGATGAAAAATGGTGAGGAGGTAGAAACAGCAGGGTTTGGTACCTGCTTAAATATATGGGGTTAGGGAGATCAAGGAGTTCAGGATTGCTCTGAGGATATGAAACTAGGAGACTTGGAAGAACAGTGGGGCTAGGGAGAGAAATGAAAAACTTGGGAAGAATTCTCTCTAATCTGGACCATTTTAATAAACTTTTAATTAGTCTCCAATCTTTCACTTCACTGGCTTAGGTTTCATCTATGGGCCCAGGGCACTCCCACATCACTCTCATGGTTGAAAGCCTTCAGTGACTTCCTCTTCTTAAACAAGGAAATGCAAATCTTCTGACATTCAAAATTCTGTAGAGTCTTGCTCCAACCTACTCTGCTAACCTTATTTCCTTGTCACTTCCACTTAAGCCATAACACTAGCTGTCCCATGATCATGTACTACCTGTTTCATATGTCTACAATGCATAGCCTTCCCCCAAGAGATCTTTCCCTTCCTTTAAGGCTCAGTTAAAAACCTTCCTTTAAGGCTTCTCTGATTTCATCAGCTATGAGATTCGATTTCTTCTTCCTTAAATATTTCCTATCTCATTGGACTTCCCCTGGCACTTAACATGTTCTTATATTGTAGAAATATTCATAGTTATCCTCCCAACTAGATTTTAAGCTTTTTGAAGTCAGGCACTTTGTCTTGGTTAATCTTTGGTGCTATAATCCTTTTGCTAGCCATTGCTTATAGTAGGTTGTTAATAAATATTGAGTTGAATTAGTAATGTTGTTTGGGAGGGAGGTCATTGATCTATTCACAATAAGTAAACCGGTGTCAGATTTGTATCTGGATACTGAATTACCAAATTAAATCCTAAGATTCAACTTTGTAAAGTTGAGGTGTATATGTGTATGAATATGTATGTGTGTATGTGTATACATATATGCACATATGTATATACACACAACACATATATGCACATATATGTATTGTGTAGCTGTATGTATATGTGTGCGTATAGGTATGTAAATATGCATGCATATATACATGCAAACATACATATATACAACACAGTAGATAGAGAGGTAGCCTAAGAGTCAGAAAGATTTGACTTCAAGTCCCGTTTCTGACACACATATGTGTCATATCTGACCATGGACAAGTCAATCAATTTCTCAGTGCTCTGGACAAATGTCTAGGATTAGAAATTGCAGAGAAAGTGCTGACCTGTTTTGGTAGAAGGATTTTTCTTACCTGGGAATTCTCTATACCAATGAAATCACAAGTATAGTCCCTAAAACTAGCCCTTATTTCACTATAGGGACAATACATTGGTTTCCTGTAAGATTTATTATTTCATCCATGTGAGTATTCCTTCTACTAATGAAAATAACATCTCTTAAGTTGCCATAGTTCAAAAAAAAAAATCATCATCTGGTGTTCAGATGTCAGATAGTGATCCTCTCCTTACTTCGCTTGTCTAGTTCTTGAACAGAGGGCATGTCTTTCTCTATGCCTGTACTTCAAAGCGTTTTTTTGCTCATTCAGTCCTGCCAGCTTTTGTGAAACCCAGGGTCATCTTCATGCCACGGTGATGAATCAGAGTAGGACTTAATGAAGGCACATATTAATAATATAGTGAATGAATTTAATGAATTCAAAAATAATAGGTGCATAATAGACCTTTGTCAAGATTATATTAAAAATTAAAGACTAACAAAATTTTTTTTTCTTTTTGGTTCAACTTCTCAAATTTTATTGAGGGCATTATATGTCCATAGCCATGTGCACTGGCACAAGCATGGGGTTCTGGATGGATATACTAACCTTTAAAATCTTAGAATCTCTTTGGTAAAGTAAGATATGTGAATATGTAATACTGAAATAGTAATATGGAAACATTCATTAAAAAACCAAAATGTTTAATAACATAGTAGATTCTGTTAAGAATTCAGATGAGATCATTATAAAAATGTTATATGATTTCAATAAATTCTTTAATAGAATAATCTTGAGAAAAATTCCAGGTATATGGGTAGGGACACAGTATTGACTGATAAATGTCTTAACTTGAAAGTCATTACATATAAATGACCTGGGAACGAAATGTATTTTTTTAGCTTCATGACAAGCTATCAATGAAATCACTCCCAAAGAATTATGGACTATAAATGTATCCTGTTTTTAAATGGTGTGGCCAAACTTCATCATCTGTATCACATTCTTCTGCTGAAGAACCTATTAGTTGAGGTCAGAATTCTGCAAGATTAAATGTTAATTTAACATACTCCCCAACAACTAATGAAATATTATGTTTTAATTTTATAAATATACTAAATGAACAAATTCAGAATCTTAATGGATTTTGCTTCCTACTTTTTACTCAATTGACCATTAGTCAATTGACAGACATGTATTGAATATTCCTTGCTAGAATCCTTGTATATAGTGGGAATGGGTATACTTGTTTCCAGGGTTTCATTCCATTCTTTTGGCTCATTCAACATATGTGTTCTGAATGCCTCCTGTGTGTGTATACAGGGTAAGATCGCTGGACTAATTACTTTTGGATTTGATATGTAAAGGTGGAGTGAGAGCCTGTGCTGGCTATACTGCCACTTTTAAAAAAGTTTTAGATCTGAGATAGTCAGTTAAGAAAACCACACCAAAATAAGATGTTCAGGATGTTTTTTTTATGTTATAGCAAATAATAGTCGAACATTATGATATTTTGTCCTGCTTATCTTGCAACATACCTCAAAATACTTATTAATATATTTCAGAAAATCTTTGTGCACCTAGTGATTCAAACTTAATTATATTAATTTTCCACATAGGTCAACAGAAATACTGTGCATAGAGTGCCTGAGGCAAAACTGAGAGCAATACCCAGGAATCTTGACTTTTCATCACCGTTTTGGACACTGGAAAGGACCTGCTGACGCGTATGCAACAATGTCTACATCCAATTTATCATGGTAAATTGATTGCTTGTTAAATAGTTATTGCAACTACTGTATGATATTAACATTTTGTGAGGTTTTGATTGACTGTGCTTGGAAATCAGAACACCTAATCTTGGAATGCTGAGTGATGCCTTCTGGGCTAGTGTGGGAAGAAAGGATGCAAATGTTCCAGGATGACTGTCAAGCACAATCTAGCCCCAGGCATCTATTAGTAGCTCCTGGTACTTTCTGAGTTCCATTTGTAGCTAGAACCCTCTTTTCTGGAGGAGAAAGGACTAGGAACAGTGTAGCTTTTTTTCCCTCCTTTACATGTTCTTTGTTCTCAATTTATGGTAGAATGGAACTGAAAGCCACAAAGTTAGAGGATACTTGAGCCCTCCTTGAATCTAGGCCTTGTACCCCTATGGAAAAACCTAAAGTGAAAAAGATCAGAACTCAGACCTTGAAGGAAACATTCTTTTTATCTGACCTTCTATCCTCAGACTTCCAGTTCTTTTTTTTTTAAGTTGTTTAGTATATATATAGAAGCAAGGGGAGTTCTAAGTCAAAGACTATTTAGCAATAATTGATATTTGATTAAACTAATTATATTAGATTTCCAGAGAGAGTTTGTGAGTAAAATTTTAGGAATTCACAATATATCTACAAAATTATACACTTTGCTGAGTGTGGAGAAAAAAAGTCAAGGAAAACCTAGGAAGTTTTCCCATTTACCCACCTGAAGTTTCTGTTTAACTCTACACTGTTCTTATCTTTGTGTGTTGAGAATGGAAACCATGAACACTCAGACTGACACAAGACAATGGCCTAAACTTAGCTGTACATTCTCCACAGGACTGTTTTTGGTTTATTTCAACCTTCCTTAGAGACAAGTGGCATAATTAAGCATTTGGTTTTTTAGTTAAGCATTTAGTTTTTTTTCAGTAACATGCATTTATTTTTTCTCTTGCCAGCCACCCACCTCCCACTGAGATAGAAAAAGAGCAAAATAATATTCTTATAACAAATGTGCATAGTCAACCAAAAAATTTCACATTGGCCATGTCCAAAAATATATTTCTCATTCTATATCTTGAGTTTATCACCTATCTGTCAAGAAGTGGAATAACATTCTTCATGATGGGTCATGATTGGTTGTTGCATTGATTGGTTCTTAAGTCTTCTGAAGTTGTTATTATTTTCCTTGATCTGTTTAGTTCACTCTCTATAAAAGTTCATACTGGTCTTTCCAGACTTCTTGGAAACCACCCTTTTCATTATTTCTTAACACACAGTCGTATTCTAGTACATTCAAATACCATAGTTTGTGCAGCCATTTTCCAATGAATGACCATCCCTTTTCTTTCCGCTTCTTTGCCATGACACGAAGACCAGCTATAACTATTTTCTCCTTTCTTTAGCCTCTTTGGTGTATATGAGTTAGGTTTAAGGGCCTTCTTTAACTGATAGTGAACCATGAGTGAAGAAGAGGGAGCATCTAGATTTTTTCATTATAGCTTTTTATGAACTTGAAGGTGGCCATATGCCAAACAAGAGTAAACAGAGTAGGTGACAATATTAGCTAACACATACACAAGTCAGGTGTCCCTTAGGGTATATGGTATATTCATCAAGTGGAAAGTTGGTCCAGTATTGGTAATACCATATCTATCATAGCAATATCATCTCTCACAGTTATTGAGCTGCTGCTAGATATTTGTATGTGCTTAGCAGAACAAACAAATAAAGGAATTCAAAGCCAGCTGACTAGTCCACATCTCATCCTGTTTATGGAATCTTAAAGATGCTTTGGTTGTGAGCTAAAAATGTCTGGCTGTATTTTTTAAGCTAAACAGCTTTTGAAATTACAAATATCTTCTTTGCCTTTTTTATGCTTTAATGTGCTTTGAATTAGTTTCATGACTAAGATAAAATTTGAGTATAACAACAGGCATGTTCAGATTATGATTTCCATAATCAATATCTGTGACCCAGATATCCTGTCATCTCGCCCTATAGATGTCTTTAATTTTCATTGAGGTTTGTTTGGTGTTCTGCAGCTCCAGTATTCTTCTGGACGTACTGATCTAAGTAGGACGTGGACACATGAAATGGAGACCATCTCAAATTGCTCCCCCCTCAAAAAAAAAAAATCTGCTCTCTTTCATTCAGTTTTTTGGATTTACCTTCTCCTTCTCTCTTTCCCCCCTCACCTTGTGTCCCCTGTCAGACACACACACACACACACACACACACACACTCTCTCTCTCTCTCTCTCTCTCTGTCTCTCTCTCTCTCTCTCTCTCTCTCTCTCCTTTTTCATATGGGTTCAAAATGCCTTCTGGTCCACTTTGGGCAAAAACAACCTTAAGGCTCAGTGTTTCATTTTTGTTTGTTATGTTTATTCAAACATGAAAGGAATTTCAATCTCTTCATATCCTGACATGAAAAAACTATGGTTTGGAATGTTCAGAAAATGCTTGCTGTATCTAAGTGTTCTTTTTAATCTAAATAATGTTCTAAAAGGGGTGGGGGAGGTGTGTGTGTATATCTATATGTGGTGGTGGGAGTGGAGTGGAGCTGGTCACTTGAAGCAGAAGCTACAGGCTGAGAAATTTAAAATGCTACTTTTAGCACTGTAGCACTCCTGTAAAGGAGGAGGAATCTAAGAGCTAATAACACACAGTAGACATGGACAGAGGCAGTGTGGCACAGTAGAAACAGCTATGTATTCAGAGTCAGAAGACCTGGATTTAAATACTGACTACCATGCTTAATAGGTGCCAGGCCTAGAGGCCTGTGTGGGCTACCCGAGTCTACTTACCTCACCTCCCGAGGTCTTCGGTTGGCCAAAACCGGATGCTCATATGAGAGAAAGGACGTTCCAGAGTCGAACAAGGGTTGAGCTTTATTTCAGGGTCTGGGTTACAAGTGCAGGGTTGTCTTCCTTAGGAGGAAGAGGGGGAGATTTCCTAAGGAGGCTAAGATCTTAAGGGATTGGAAGTAGAAGTACAAGCGGGGAGAGAAGGAGAGGGGAGAGAGGAGAGAAGAAAAGCGGAGCCTACTGTCCTCTTGGCTCCTCACGTGCTAAGAGAGCTTTCAGGCTTCCTCAATCCTAC
This sequence comes from Notamacropus eugenii, assembly GCF_028372415.1. NCBI lineage: Eukaryota > Metazoa > Chordata > Mammalia > Diprotodontia > Macropodidae > Notamacropus > Notamacropus eugenii. Next base: position 143,587,094 of record NC_092875.1, on the reverse strand, counting down.
TTAACCTTCAGCCGCACAGTTTGCATCTGAATACCGTGCTGTTAGATAACAATAGTGTGCCCAGATCCGGGACGACCTCGAGGGCAGGGAGACTCCACCCATCACGTATCTCCCGGGGAGAGGCGGAAATATCTGAGCTAGCCGAGCTAGCTCAGTCTGACCTTCTCGAATCCCCGCTGTTCATGGAGGGCCTCGTAAGACTCTAAGATTTAGAAGTCCCACTTTTACCCGCCCGAGACCGTCCACACGGATTTGAACTTCCAATCCCAACAAATAGGAATGTATATGTAGAGCCTATCTTGGCTTGTATGCAGTCTTGGGGAGGGGGAGAGCAGGGAGGGGAAGAAAATTTAAAGCTTATAGAAGTGGATGTTGAAAACTAAAAATAATTAAATTAACTAATTTTAAAAAAATAAATACAAATATTACCACCCGGCAACATAATCAGTGTGAACTTGGGAACGTCGTGTAACCTCTCTTGGACCCCAGTTCCTTCATTGTTAAAATGGGGGTGGGTAGATTCCATGACCTCTGGGGGTCCTTTTCAGTTCTAAGTCTATGATCCTGTGACCAGAAAGAAAAATAACCTGGCTTGATGAACAGCTTGTTTTCTCTATTTGTATTCATACAATGTCCAGAATACCTGAATAAGGCCCTCAGAATGTTGGGAGTAACACAGGATGGACAGTCATGAAGGGGTTGTGAATGGCCTCATTGGAAGGAATGCCTGTGTGGATGGCCTGACGGATCCATTAAGAACTGAGAGAATCCCCAGAAAGAGAGACACTGACCATTCTTTTGATTATGCTGTCTTTCTTTGACTAGGGGAAGGGAAGAGGAGGAGATGTTATACTTTAGTTGGAGTCAGCCATGAGACACAGTGAAAGAAGGGATGCAGTGAGAAACTATGCAGAGAAAAGAAGGCTCCCCTTTCAGATGTCAGATCTTTGGAATAAATGAAACACAAATTACATCCCCAATCAGATATTAAGATAAACACTTAATTAAAACCTTAACTGGTCTCATGCTCCCATAGTGCTACAGACAAAATTTTAGCCAACTCTGGTTTCTTAGTCCTCAGGAAGAGGTACAAAATTTAGTAGAGAAAAGGGAAATTTGTTCCCTAGAATATAATTAAATTGCAAATTAAGGCAGTCGTTCCATGAGTTAACAATGAACTGTTTCTTCATATTGTTATATAAAAGTTTTTATCTTGTTAATCTATGTCTGAGGGGGACCAGTTAGCTAATTGTACTTTGTAATCAAAATTTAGTTGCTCTGATTCTAATTATGTGACCTTGGACAAGTCACTTTACCTTAGACTTCCTTATCTTCAAAATGCAGGGTCTGGATTGGTTATTCAAGCTTCCTTCCAGTTCCAATAGATTATGGTATATGGGATTAGCCATTGCCTCCTTTTCATGTAGTTATGGCCCTGGAGATACAGAGTGGCTTGAACATCTAAAGGAATAAACACTTGATGCAACTTTATTTGCATCACTGCAGGACTGACCTAAGGCTGTTTCTGAACCCAGTGTTCAACTATACTGGACCTTGAAGGGATCTATATAACATGAAACACCACCCCCTATTAATTGCCAAAGTGCCAGATGAGTGTTTGGTTTTCAGGGGTTTTTTGTTTTTTTTTCCTCTTACACACTTTGTCCTCTATATATTTGTAACTATCCATTAAAACTTGTGCCTGTCTTTGAACATGGAATTTTCTGGTGATAGAAGCCTCCTACCTAGCACTTCAAGGGGACCATTGTACTCTTTGCTCTCAGCCTTCCTCACTCTACAGCCTAGTAGTGTCTCTTCATCTCTAAGCTGTAGCAGCTCCTCATAGCCATTCCTTTTCTAAGACCTGTTTCCAAGACTTGTTTCTCTTCTTTAGAATAGCAACACACTTTTCAACGGACTAATCTGTCTTAGTTCCAGATGACCACTGGAAATCTGTCCCTTTGAATATTGTTATTTTTAGACAGGGAGTGGGAGATGAATTTTGTACTTTTCTTTAAGCTACCAGGTATATTATTATACTTAAATCCTTGGAGTTGAGATGGTTCAGGTCCAAGTTTACCTGGCTCACGATAACCTTTCAGGCAATTTATTGCCTTGGCTACCGTAACAGTTTTGATGAGTCTAAATCTTGGAAACTATTACCCAAGCCTGACATTGCTGACATAAACTCTATTAATCAAGGTACACTCACAAGCTGCTGGTTGCTACCCATATTACAGTCATAAGCTTGTCGGAGAAATAAATGCCAAAATGACCCTGTTCTAAAAGCAGTAAATATTATGTTTGGCAAAGATATGGACCACTCAACAAGAACTTAACAAACCTTCAAAATGAGCCAAATATCTTACAATCTAGCTGTGACTTTAAAAAACAAATCTGCATTAATTATTAAACTCAAATTGTAGACTCGTATTTGCTGGTTTTTACAAAATCCTCTCTGGTCCATCATGTCCACAGGTTGGAAAACACAATGAAGTGTAAAATATATCCTTTGCTAATGAATTAGCTGTGAATGAAAGATATTTTTTCTTTACTGAATATTATGAGATGTGTTGTTTTTTGTGAATGTTGGAAAGTTTGCTAATACTTTAAATGTTTTTCCTTTCTTGATCTTAGAATCAGTAATTATTGGAACACAGACTGATATTCTCTGTTTCCTTCTTCCATTCTTCCTCATTATGCTCAGATCTACTCTATCATAAATTAAAAAAAATTATAGTTCCTAGACTCTACTAATGCTTAAGCTATAGTCCTATATCTTTTTTTCCTCTCCTCACTGCTATCTTTCAGTCAGTCACCAAGTAGTTATTAAGTGCTTAATGTGTACTGAGAATACAAAGACAAGAAAAAGAAACAGTCCTTTGCCTGAAGGAATTTGTATTTTATCTGAGCCTATGCATAAATAAGAATACACCAAATATATATGAATGCATAAATTCAGGATTATTGAGGAAAGGAGAATGGGGAGTGAGGGAGGAAAAGGGGGCACAGACCTCTAATATATAAAAGCCTGAGTAGAAGTCCAAGATGTTTGTTTTTATTTTTTCTGTTGTTTGGTCACCAGTGGAGGCCAAAGGCTTTTTATTGATTCTCTGCATTCTAACTACCTAAATATCCCTTCTTTTAATTTCCTGAAATCATCCTTTCACTACTATTCTACATGTTCTTTCTTGTAAAAGTCGCATCTGTTCACGACTACTTTGGGCATCTTCATTGCCCTTGAAGTAGAAATAGCATATATTTAGAACTAAATGTAATTGTTATTATTATTGAATTATACTTCATGTTGTTACAAAATTAAATGCAGAATACCAAACATTTTTTCTCAATACATCTGCTTCATAATATCCAATGATGATATTTTCCTGGAGTAATCAAGTTATTAGCAAAACAAAATTGCATTTCTGTTTGTCATGAGAATAAATTTCAATAAGGCATAGACTGTTTTTTTTTATAAGTATTGTTCAATAAGTTGTGATGAGTTCCTACACTGGGTTTTCATATGGTGCTAATGAGAGTAGGGTTGCATGTTCAATTCCCAAAGGACCCAATTAGCTTCTGTCTGTTTCCTGGTCAAAAGTTATACCTCTAACCCTAGTTGGCTCATTTCCAAATATTCACTATTGGTTGAGAGGGCATTTATTGGTTCAGCAAGAATCCTTAATAATTTCTGGGAAAACATCTTAAAACCCTGCCCTTCTGACCTTGAGAGAGGGACACTAATGTCACTGACCTTTCCATTGTCACCTAGGTCTCTGTATGCTTTACCTTATGATATTGTTTTATTATTATCCAACGAATAAAAACCCACTCTTGTTAAACAATGACAATGAGTACTCATGCCACTATTTACTGAGAACAGAAAATAAAGAATTCTCTGCAGTTCAGGCCCCATTCGTAAGTCTTTAGATACTCAGCAGGGTTAGATTAACTTCAGCCCTGTATTTTGGAGGGGACTGAATGAAGCAACTAGGTAAAAGCCAAGTGAAGTGCATATTAACTTTATTAGTTGTAAAATGTTTTTGTGTAAACCAAGTGACTTTATTTGAAGGGTTCTCATTATTTAGGTTGGAATTGACCTTCATTATTGTTAATCAGGTAAATTTTGATACCATCAGAGTATAAACAGTATATTTTGAGATTCTACAATGAATCTGAATTCATGGGCCAGTAACTTCTGTCACCTCGATAAGCCTCAGCATTTTTATTTATAAAACCAAGATCATAATAAATAGCATTTACCATTTGGAGTTGTTGCGATGCCCAAATGAGATAATGTCAATAAAATATTTTGCAAACTTTGAAGTGCTGTGTATAAAAGTCAGCTTCTTAAATCATCATTATCACATTAGTAAAAGTCCACTTAAGTTTTGGTGAATGTCAAAACTTTAATAAGAAAACACTTTATAACTCAGATGGCTATTAATGGCTCATTGGCCTACTGAAGAGTTGTATCTTCTCAGATATTTTGCTTTAATTTTCATTTATTTTAACTGTGCAAGTGTGGTGACAGACTGTTGTCCAGAGACCAGCCCATCCGAGTTCAGGGGAGGGTCACCAGGATGTTGGTGATGATAACTATTTGGGAAGTCCAGCAACTTATCTTCTAAGGGATAGAGAGCCTGTGATCTGCTGTGGTGAAAGGTGTAGTAATAACAGCTAGCATTTACTTATATAGCACTTTAAGATTTGCAAAGCACTTTATCATTATCCCATCGGATCAAAATGATAACCCTGTAAGGTAAATGCTATTATTATCTGCATTTTACAGATAAGGAAACTGAGGCTGAAAGGTTGTGACTTGCTGTGGGTCATAAAGCTAGTACTTAGGTAAGAGTCTCAGATCTTCCTGATTCCAAGTCCAGCACTCTATCCACTATGTCACCTAGTACAACAAATCTTTGGAAGTGTTGGACTGTATTTATACCAAATGAGTTTCATCCGTTAGAGGAACAAACAAACTCACTTTATTATATACATTTTGAATCAATTTATATGCTGTCAGCAAAACAAATAATTACTGTTAAAGGTAACCAGTCTAATAATCCATTATTATCAATGTAGACTGGCTGATTGTTCAGTAAAACTATATAGCCTTAAATAGAATCCAATATGCTGTTTTCTTTACACTTATTTTGTGGCCTTCAAGTTTTAGATTTGAATAGTGTGAATTTGGAACATGACTAATAAAATAGAGGAGAAGAAAAATAAACCAGAATACTTACAAATTTTCTCATTAAAATAGACATATTTGAAAGATTGAGGGCATAATTTCAAAGAGATATTTAATATGCAAGAAGGTTTCTTTTCACATTTTGAGTAATAAATGCTTCTTTATATATTTTCCTTCTCAGTTTCTAAAAATATAACTCATTTTCCAACCTGTATTTGATGTTTCTTCTAAGCTCTTTTATACCTGAGTGTGATTTAAGAGTCAAGGCCTTGAAAGGGCACAGAGGTATGACTATTGATGAAATTATCTCCATGAGTTTTCCTATGTATTTCTTAAAGATACAAGATGCCCTGTATTTGAGATGTCTGAGCTGAGTTAATCTAAAGAGGTCTCATTTTATGGTGTTCTACAGTTGATGTACCTCATTTTTCTTCACTGTTAACTCATTTGAGTGATTCAAATTAACCTTGAATTCACCAACCAGTGAATCTCCTAAAAAGCAATAAAATCATCTGCTTTCCATGACCAATAGAAAGCTTTGATTCTTTCCCTTATGAAGTTAGTGATCAGGAGTTCATGAGATCACAGATTTAGAGCAGGAAGGGACCTTAGAGATAATGTAGTCCAATCCCCTCATTTTAATGCTAAGGACACACACTCTGGTGCAGGGAAGCTGAGTTACTTATCCAAGGTCATTTTAGTAAAAAGACTTTGATTTAAACCAAGGTCTTCTGACTGCAAGCCCATCTTTTCTTTCCTTCACCTGCAGTTACTTTGGAAGAGAGCAAATGGTTCCATTCGTCATCTTGTATGTCCAACCCAGTTTCTTTTTCCATCCATTAGTTGCGTTATTGATGCTGTGTGGAGACTCTTCCTACTCCCCTTAAGCTAATTTATCTGACCAATGACTTGTCCATCCTCAAAAATTCATGTATAGACACACCACAATAAGAAATTTGTTTATGTAATTTAGAGCTTAAGCTTTGGCTTTGTAGGGCTTTTCGTAGATACAGACATACATTCATTCATACATACCATACATTAATTTTTTTTATTGAATCTGTTCATTTCACTGCTATAGAGAGGAGTTCATGATGAGAAAATTTCCTCTGCAAATGCCTATCAGCAACTGTTGTGATTGTTAAACTCTTACAGAGGTGCCTAGGGCCCTATGAGGTTGGTCAGTAAAACTTGAATCCAGAAATATTCTAGCCTAGCCCTCTATCCATCATGCCGTGCTGTTGCTTAACATTTATTTTGAATTCTTTTTCACCTGATAGACTGAAGAATATAGAACATTATTTCAGATTACTTTATAGACATGAAAAAGCATAGAATTATGATTGTCATTAAAATATTTTATTTTTTGTTTATTTGGGGTACTACAGTTGGGTTTAAGTGATTTGGCCAGGGTTACACAGCTAGTAAGTGTCTGAGACCAAATTTGAACTCAGATTCTCCTGACTTCAGGGTCAGTGCTGTATCCACTGTATTGCCTAGCTTTCCCTACTGAAATATTTTCTAAGGGTTACCCAACATAGTTCTGAATTACCCATGGTATTTCATATCTGAAATGTTCAGCTCATGCATATGTCCCAAAACTAGCCTTCCAACCATCTGCCCGGCTGCTGTTTCACTTCTCACTTCCTGGATCAGCAACTTTTGTGCTGTACTTCTGGAATCTATTTACTAGTGCCTGGAGAAATTGATGCACTCAATTTAGAACACTCACCCTGTAGCTGAGCTATCTTGATTGTGGACCAAGTACAAATTTACTTAGCCCAATATTTCTAGCTTCCCCCATTCCAGTGCTTTACATCTCATCCAGCAAACTAGTCATCTATTGTGGCCATTGTGCCATCTTCCCTGTTCTCCCCCCTTCTCCACCACACGTACTTTCCACTTTTCTCTGAGCAAAGTAATCAAATCAATAGTACTCTTAAAAGAAAATTGCCCTTGTTAAAAAAGCAAAACTCAAGTAAGTAAAATTAAAAAGAGTTAATTAAAAAACACCAAGGCTGAAATGTGTTGGTGGGATGGCCATGAGGGACAAACATGGGCCTCAAATCAGCTACTTTTAAAGATAACCTTTTGTAATAAGAACAAAACAATCCTGATAGGTATAATTTTTAAAAAGGGGTGATGGAGGTGGGCTAGTGCTGCCTCAGACAAGTTTAAAATCCAGGTAGATGTAGATTTCCCTAGTGGTGATTCTCTTCAACAAGTCTCACTTATTTGGTGCTTCATTGTAGATCTAAAGGGGAGAGTAAGATTAGGAAATCTTCTGCCAATTTTTAAAATCTCAAATCTTCCATAAGAGGTAAATTATTGTTTTAGATCGGTGGTTCTCAGAGAGCACTTCAGGGACCTGCAGGTTCCCTGAGATCCTTTCATGGTGACCTCAAGGTCAAAACTATTTTTATAATAATACTAAAATGTTTTAATTTATAATACAGTAAACACCCTTAGATGTAACTGACATTAGGAAATGTTATTTAGGATCCTCAGTAATTTTTAAGAGTAAAAAGGAGTCCCAAGACCAAAAAGTTTGAAAACCACTGTTGTAGAGAGATTTCCAGATCTTCTGCAAAAATAATCTCATTAACTTCCTTGATTTTTTTTTTTTGACCATTTAATAAGGTGGAGAAATGGAAGAGAAAGAATTAATTTAACTACTCTGGGGTTCTAGATATTAACATCTTAGTATCTTCACTAATATGACCATTAATTGACTATGAAGAAATTGAAATGTGAAATTAAGTCATGTACTTGTATATATCAATACTAACATTTATGTTCAGATAGTTTTACCAAAGTTTTCAGTTATCAGTGAAATTTTATTAAGCATTTACTATGTTCCAAGTACTGTGCTAATAAGGGCCAGGTATACAAAAGGAGGTAAAAGACAGTCCCTGCCCTGAAGGAGCTTACAGTATAATGGGAAACACAGAATATAAGAAATACATACAAAGCAAGCCATATACAGGATAAATTAGAAATAATTAACAGAGAAGGCACTAGAATTCAGAGTAGTTGGGAAAGACTTCTTGTAAAGATGAGATTTTAGTTGAGAAGTCAAGGAAGTCAATAGGTGGAAATGAGAAGGGAGAATATTCCAGGTCTGAGGGACAATCAGAGAAAGTCAAAGTCATAAAAATTATTTTTACAGAATCATGTGGTATTTAAATAGAGCCTAGGCAATAGGTGTCTTGATCTCTCTTTAAAATTTTCTTTAATATAACTTTTAGCATTTCATGTGAATGTGATGAGGGATGGGAGGAATATTAGGGAGGTGATTGGGAGTAGATTGGACAACCTACTGAAATTAAAGGATGAGTTCTTTGTAACTCAGATATGTGCTGATAACCTGTCCAGTTCTTGGTGGGAATATAAAGGGAAAAGGATACATATCAATTTGAATGCATTGTGAAAAGTTTGTCATGTGGCTATGCATTTGCAAGATGAGGGCATTTGATGAAAGGCTTGCTTGTTATTTTTCTATGTTTATATTCAGAATATAAATTTTTACAGATTACAGTTGTGATTACTTTATACTATTTAGTTTTTCACACTTTGACATCCAATCCAACAAACATTTATTATACTCCTTTGGTCAAAGCACTGTATTAAGTGCTAGGGAATTCAGAAATAAAAATGACATAGTCTCACTCAACAGCCAACAAGCTTTATTAAACACCTGCTATATACCAGGCACTATGCTTAGCACTGGAAACATATATTTTAAAAAAAGTTTTAAAAGCCAGCAATCCCTGATCTCAAAAAGTTCAGAGTCTAATTGGGCAGATAGTGTGCAAACAAATATTTTAAAATTGTCTCTCTGTGTGTGTGTGTGTGTGTGTGTGTGTGTGTGTGTGTGTGTGTGTGTGATAAATCAGAGAGAATCACTGCAGGGAAAGGCCTTTCATGAAGGGACATTGGGAAAGGTTTCTCATAGAAGGTAGTGATATGGAGAAAGCCAGAAGACCAAATTATGGATTTGAGGAAGGAGAGATTCTCCGAGATTTAGGGGACAGCCAGTGAAAATGTTCCAGGTCAGATCAGTGTCTTGCTTGAGAAACAAGGAGGCCAGTGTCACTGAGTGTCAGAGTATGCAGTGGGAAGTACATATGGAATAGGAAAGCATTGAGTAATGGATGCTGTATTGAATATTTTCTTCAACAATAAATGAGTCATTTTAGTTTCACTTTATAACAGGTAGTCAAGTAAAGTGGCCTGCTTTGGGTGATGGCCTCTCTGGAGGTCATCAAGGAAAGGCTATATGACTTCTTATTGGGTTATGGTAGAAGACATTCTTCTTCAGCTTCAGATTAGACTATATAATCACTGAGGTCCCTTTCAACTTGGAAATTCTGTTGGTCCATATTACAGCTAATAAATCCCAAAAAGCTAGATTTGTTCAATCCTAAATGAACTCCATGTAAAACTCATGAATTAATTATATAAAATCCATTTATTCTGAAATATGAATTTTGTAAAAAACTGATACATATCAAAAATGTACAATTCATTAGGTTCTGAATTTCCACTACATTTTTAGAAAAGATAATTTTGCAAGCATTTTATTTTTATAGACTTAGATGAACTTTTTTCTTAAATTCTGGAGGTTGCAAACAGAATACTTAAATACTGAGAATTTAGCATTGTTCTGGTTAATTATCATATCTGGATGAATTGTTTGTTATTGCATACTTATTTATATTTAGAGTTCTCTAATTCTGCTCCAAATTTATTAATTCATTCAACAAATATTTACTGAGTGCCTGTTGGTAAAATGCTCTTTGCTAAGCGTATTGGCCATTATAACTTCAGTAGCATGTCAGAGTTTAAATGTGCTTGCGCTAGAAGTAGCAATTGCTTATCTCTCCTTTAAAATGCATTACCCTTAGTTTCACCTATTCTTCCCTTTGCTGAACTTTCCCATTATCTTGAACTGTTTTGCCTACTTTCTCATGTTTAAATTGTGAATAAACTAAATACCATCTTCACATTTCTTCTGTCCTTTTTTCCCCATTCTTGTTTTTTAGAACAAATGCATATAGGGCAGCATATATTTGGTGCAACCTCTAATGTATTCTGGATATACATTTAGGTTCCCTGTCTTTATCACCTCCTAGGCCATATTTGTTCCCTGCATGGTGTGTTGCTCCTCTACTAGTGACTATCTGCTGATGCTAGAAAAAATGAGCTCCAGATTTATAGAGTAGATATTTTGTTGCTCTTTTTTTTTTTTTTTTTTTACTATTCCATTTCAATAAACGTTTTTGCTTTGAAGTATTGTGTCCTGGATGGCTACATCAATGGAGATTTAGGAGCTATACTTTTAGGGCTAGGGATTTTTAGGATATCTTGAATCTGGATCAGGTGTTCCCTGGGTTACGTATCTTGTGAGTTGGAGAGGAGGTGCTCCTAAGGCAATATATTAAGATTAAAATTTCCAGTGAACAAAAATAAAAGTGTATATAATGTGTTTATATCTTGTCACTGTTCAACCTGCTTCACATTACAGGGGCTGTATGACCTTAAAAACAAAACAAAAACCAAGGCCTAAAATGCTTAAGAAGTATTTATCTGTGTGTGTGTGTGTGTGTGTGTGTGTGTGTGTGTGTGTGTTTGACCCTTAGTTCAAAGGACCGGTGGAAATAACACCCTCTGCTCACAGATGAGATTGACTACTCAGTGCTCAGCACTTGTGTGAGGGGTAGGGTAGACTTGGTGAGAGCTAGTGAGAAGCGATCTTATCGTTCCTGGGCTCCTCTGGCTCTAGCTCTGAGAAAGATGTACCATTCTGACTTCTCTTCACATCAATGAAGGTAGAGAAAGCATCTGAGGAGAACTGTATGAAAGGAACTGGCAGTCTTTTTCATATCCCTGTCTCTGGCTTACTGTTGCAAAGATTTGGGGGAATTCCCCTTTGGGTGAAATCTAAAATTCTCTCTCAGTTGAATTGAATTATCTCACTCTTAAAAGGGGAGCTCACTTAATCTGTATCATCTGATTTATATTCTTATATGTATGCTTTCTCATTTCTGTTTTGCTATCAGCTTGAACAAATGACTTTGTTTCCTATTTTCTCCATATGTTTATCATAGAACTGGCATCTGGTGGGAATGTGGGCAAGCCTTGGATATAGAATTTGGAATACTTCTCTCTCTGTTAAGAAATAGGGAGCAAGCATTTCATTCAAACATGATGGTGTGATTACTGATCTAGAGCCAGACATCCTGGAGAATGAAGTCAAGTGGATCTTAGGAACCATTGCTAACACTAAGGCTAGTGACTGAATTTCAGCTGAGCTATTTAAAATCCCAAGAGATGATGTTTTTAAAGTGCTGTGCTCATTATGCCAGCAAATTTGGAAAATTCAACAACAGCTACTATATTGGAAAAGATCAGTTTACATCCCAATCCTAAAGAAAGATAATGCCAAGGAATATTCAAATTACTGTGTAATTGCACTCATTTCATACACCAGCAGGGTTATGCTTAAGATTCTACAAGTTAGGCTTCAGCAATATGTGAACCAAGAATTACCAGAAGAACAGGCTGGTTTTCAAAGAGGCAGAGGAACTAGAGACCAAATTGCCAATATTTACTGGATTATAGAGAAAGCAAGGGAATTCCAGAACAAAACATCTACTTCTGCTTCATTGACTACTCAAAAGTCTTTGACAATGTGGGTCACAAAAAAATGTCAAAATCCCCAAAGAGATGTCAGTAACAGATCATTTTCTTGTCTCCTAAGGAACATGCTGCTGGTCAAGAAGCATCAATGAGATAGAAACTTGGAACATCTGATCAGTTTAAGATTAACAAAGTAGTATGACAGGGCTGTGTATTGTCACCTTATTTATTTAACATATGCAGAGTATGTCATAAGAAATGCCAGTCTGGGTGAATCAAAAGTCAGAATTAAGATGGCCAGGAGAAACGTAAGCAATCCCATCTATGCAGATGATGCCACTCTGATGGCAGAAAGCAAAGAAGAATTAAGAAGCCTATTGGGTGAAAGAAGAGAGTGTAAAATCTGACTTGAAGCTTAACAACTAGTCTGTCCACTTTTTGGCAAGTGGAGAAGAAATGGAAGCAGAAGAATTTTATATTCTTGGACTCAAAGATCAACACTCTAGACAGTGACTGAAGCCATGAAATCAAAAGATACTTGCTACTTGGAAGGAAAGCTATGACAAATATGGATAGCATATTAAAAAGCAGAGATATCTTCTTGCCAGTAAGGTTCCATGTAGTCAAAGCTATGTTTTTTCCAGTAGCAATGTATGACTGTAAAAGTTGAATTGTAAGGAAAATTGAGCACCATAGAATTCATGCTTTCAAATTGTAGTGCTGGAGAAGACTTTTAAGAATCCTTTAGAGAGCAAGGAAATCAATTAGTCAATACTTAAAGAAATTAATTCAGATTACCCATTGGAAGGATAAATATTAAAGGTGAAACTTGAATACTTTGGTCATGTCATGAGGAGATGAGACTCACTGGAAAAGAACCTGATGTTGGGAAAGATTGAAAGCAAAAGGAAAAGGGGATGACAGAGGATGAATAAATAAATAATGTCGTGGAAACAATGAACATGAACTTGGATTAACTTTGAGAGATAATGGAGGATAGATAAGTGTGACATGCTGTGGTCCATGGGGTCACAAAGAGTCTGATATGATTGAACAACCACAAAAATTGCTCCCCCTAGGCTAATAATATTTAAGAGAACAGATAGATACAATTCTAACTCATTACCCTTCCCTCTTTCCAGGGAGAGTCAACCTTGCTCTAATCTCCTGCTTCACCTCCTGGTAGGAATCAAAGTCCCCTTTGGAGAAGGGTGGAGGGAAAAGATGCTAGAAGTATATATTTTGATCTCCCTATAAGCCACATCTAGAAAGACACCTGTGGACACATAATCTAAATGAGAAAAAAACAACAGCACCTCACTACATACATATGCACACAATACATACAATATGTGCATATACGGATGAATGGATATTAATACATATGCACATACATATGTGTGTGCGTGTATATATATACATACATAGTAGTTGGCTTATAGTAGGTGCTTAATAAGTGCTTATTTTTTAATTGGTTGATTACAAAGACTATTGTAGTAGATCATAAGGGTAGATTTAAGAAAAGAAAAACTGAAAGCATGTGTCTCTGGACTGAGGTGATAGTGGTGAGAATAGATCATAGGATCACAGAATTTTAAAGTTGAAGTGACCTTAGTATCTCTTTTGATTTGAACCTGAAGAAATTGAGACTCAGAAAAGGTCTCTGTGGTCCCATAAGTGGAGCAGGCAGGCAAGTGGCGGAGCTGGGATTTGAACCTAGGTTTTCAGACTCCAGCCCTGAGGCTCTTTTTTAACTATGCCATAGTATATCTTGATTAAGTTACAGAAGGGCAGCTATCTGTTTGATGCCAGCAATATCTGACAGTGACAGCTGTTCAGAGGTAGGATGGACTGACTTCCTGAAAAGTCTTCAAAAGCAGTCTGTCATACTGTAGAGGAAATTCCTATTTGGCTACAGATTGGGGTAGATGGCCTTTGAGGTCCTGTTCAGTTTTAAAGTTCTTTAATTCTTTGAATACAGAGACATTTTAAGGAAAGAAGATGATATGGACATTTGTTTTCTGATGTTTCCAGTGAAGTCATTAGATTGTTGATTAGATGTTGTTTAGCAGTATAGAAATACCTTCTATTACAGAATTTTCACAAGTAGTATAGATGTAAGTTATATTATGGAATTTTATTACAGGGATATTCTGAAGGATTATAATTGTGTTTATTTCTGAGTCTTGCCATTTTAAATTCAACATCTAGCTCTTTCTATATCCTAAAAATGTTAATCATTAACTTATGGATGTCTACAGAGAACATTTAGATACGTGAAATTCTTTTTAACTAGAACTAAAAATTTCTCTCCTTTCTAAAATATTAGCTGGCTGCTGCTGATTTTAAACCTTTTGTTATATAAAATACCAACTTTAAATGATGTGTGTTGGCTATCAAAAGCAGTTTGTATATAAAATTATGTATTCCAGATGTGAAGTACAGCTCTGGAGAATAATGATTTGAAAAATAGGCCTGTAAGTTAGTTTGGAAGTACAACTTCTCTCTTTGATTATTAGTCTGGCTAGAACCTCTATTTTGTAAAAATATTGGCCTGTACCTAAATAACTGAAGAGATATGGCATGGTCATGGCTAGTCCACACCAGCATAGTACAGTGATAGTATCTAAATTTGTCTGCATAGTCACTGTGTAAAACTACCAAAAAATACTTTAAGGAATTGGATAAAATGATAACAAAATTCATTTGAAGGAACAAGAAGTCAAGAGTATCAAGGAATAAAAGGAATAGAAAATTGAAAGGAAAGGGGATTGGTGCTCTTAGATCTCAATCTATAATCAAATCTCTAGATTGGGAAGAGTTCATGACTAAATGAGCTATAGAGAGCATCACAGAAGATGAAGTGAACTTTTATTATATACCATGTAAAATCTAATACAATTAAAATTGGAAGGAAAACAAGTAACTTGGAAAAAGCTTTGAGGTATTTTTTTCCTGATGAAGATCTCATATCCATGAAATATATTGAATTGATTCAAATGTATAAAACAAAGATTAATTCCCCAATAAATAAATGTTCAAAGGATATGAACAGGCTGTTTTCAAAGGAGAAATCCATGGTATCAACAACCATTTGAAATAAATGATTGAAATCACTAATAATTAGAGAAATGAAAATTAAAGCAGCTCAGAGATTTCATCTCATACCCATCAGATTAGCAAAAATGACAAAAGAGAAAATGATGCATGTTGGAAGGGCTTCAGAGAAACAGGTGCACTATTGTACTACTGGTGGAGCTGTGAATTGGTCTAGCTATTCTGGAAAACAATTTGGAAATATACCCCCAGTGTTACTCAACTGTGCATATTCCCTTTGACCCAACTACCTATCTATGCCTACTATGTCTGTAGCCCAAAGAGATCAAAGAGAGAGGAAAAAGAACCTATAGGAACAACAATATGAATGTATTAGGAAAATCATTGCATTAAATAACTGATAAAACCTAACATCCAAAAATCTAACAAGAATTGACTTCATTCTCAATTAGACAGGTAAAGGATATGAATAATTTCTGGAAGAAGAAATTCAAACTACCAGTACAGGTACCACCTTTAAAGTTAAAAAATCACAAATAATCAGAGGAATGTAAATTAAAAGAAAACTGAGAAATCACCTCATCCTGCCTAGCTACCAAAAATTCTAAAAGAGGGAAAATGCATCGTTGAAGGGACTGTGGAAGGACTGTTGTTGAGAGGGTAGTGAAGTGATTCAAATATTATGGGAAACAATTTAGAATTATATAAAAAAATGTTCCAAAATTGTTCATATAATGTGATCTGGAGATTCCACTATAAGTAGTATATTCCTAGGAGTTTAATGACATCAAGAAAAGATCCATATGTGCAAATAGGTTAGTGGCAGCATTATTTGTTGTAACAAAAAGGTAGGAAAAAATGTATGCTCAACAATTGGGGAGCAGCTAAAAAAATATATAGTATCGGAATGTGATAGAATACTATTGTACCACAAGGAATAATGATACACAGAATTCAAAAAAACTTGAGAAGACATGTTTGAAGTGAGGTAGCATGAAGAAAGCGAAGCCAGAAAAAGCAAATATATATACAGAGACAATAGTAATATCAGGAAGTTATATTGGAGAGGCCACAGGATTCATGTCAGTTACAACACAAATATTATGTTGCCCAAATTAAATCAATAAATAAATGTATAATTAATTAATTAAACTCAGGACTGTAATTTGAAGACTGAATTGTGCTATTTTCTTATTATTTCAAACTTCTTTTCCACAAAGAAATGCTAATAATTATTGTAGGTCACAATTCTAAGTCAAATTAGACCCAGCCAAGAAACAATATCAGGGTTTCTTAATGGAAAAGAAGATTGCAACAAGAAAATGAATTTATTTGTTTACTGCAGTGCTCCAGCTGCATTCCCTGCCATGTGGTGTTTTATAGACCACATTAAAGGGTCTCTATTGTAGTAGAGTCAGGGGATCTGGGTTTCAATTCTAGTCTTTGCTGCTTACTGTTTTTATGACCTTGGGTAAACTACTTGACCTTTTAGGGACATAGCTTCTTCATCTGTAAAATAAAAGAATTGGACTACATAATCTCTACGGTTCTTTTTGGGTCCTGACATGCAATGACTGTATTGATCACTCTGACCTTTCCTCAGCCCACATTTGTGGTGTTAGCCAAATCAAGCTGTCTCTGATTTTCTTAGCTTTATTCTCCCACTTAGCTGTTGGAGAGTGTTCATGATTAGCCTAACCCATCCAGACTGGTCTAGATAATCCCATTTTCATCCTTTCTAGTTCTAAACATTTCCTTCTCAGAGCAGTAGGCCAATTAATTTTTCCTTTTTTTTTTTGTAGAGGGGATCATGTGAATCAAGACAGTAAATAACTTGAGTGGTTAGTGAGCCCCTGGATGGGACAAAGGTGGTACAGAAGGGAGGGAACTATAACACCAAAAAGGACTGACAACCATGTCATGTCCCTGCATGTATAATTATTTTCTATTCCAAAGTGTCTATTCTCATGGAAATTACATTTCTCCATTGTTCACAATAAATGACTACAAAAGAAATAATCATCTGATGAGCTGATGGTGTAATGAGGCAAAAACAACTTTGATCAGTGTTTTAATTAAGCCACATGATAAAGGGTAGATTGAATGTCTCTGTGTGGAACTTTCCATGCATTTTACAGAATTATTAACTCCACACCTCAATACATTTTCAGTAGAGGCTGCAGTAGGTCATGGTATATAAGCTAACAGTGCAATGCTACTAGAGACACATGAGGATGAGGTTGAGGTTGCAAACCAGAGAGAAACCTCTTCATGGCAAACAAGGGGGAACTCTTTACAAAACAACTGAGACGTTGCCCATAAAGTTAATGAGGCTACTTTCCAACTTGTCAATTAAAATGGATGATCGGGAAACTGTATTACTGCAATTCAAATGTATTGTTGATGGGCCCTTCCATCCATTCCATAGGCCATCTGATACTGCCCGTAAACCTCATTTTCCTGAGGGCCTAAAAGTTGTGTGCTTTTAGTGAGTGAAAGCGTCTAAAGAAGTTATACATTTTTCTCTTCCCTCTTCACCATCTATGCAGTGAAAATCAGTACTCAAGTTCTTTATATTTTTTTGGGATCAGAATCTGTGATTTCACTCATTTAGGATACTCTTAGGATAGAAACTCCAGAATTTATTTATAGAGTGAAAAACCTAGCAGAAAGACTGAACTTAGGCATACAGCAGTAAACCCTAGACTATAGAGCTAAAAGGGAGGTAAGGTCAGACACTGGATTACCAAACAAGACTTGAGGGTTTGGGGGAAACTATGAGCTTGTTATGAATAAGAAGCTTATGGATTCAATCAATCAATAAATGAAGAAACATTTATGAAGCATTTACTAACAATGATTTGGACTCTGGAGATGCAAAGAGAAAAATAGAATAATCCCTACCCACTAAAAACTATATGAAACTTGAAGAAAACAATATATGTTCATGGATATGTAATTACAAGATATATACAAAATAAATATGCAGTTATTGGGGGATGGGTAGTAAAAATGGAAAGAGTACTGGCTCTGGAGTCAGAGAACCTGGGTTTAATATTACTTTGATTTTTACTATCCATGTGACTTTAGATAAGTCATTTAACTTTCTCGGGCTTCATTTTCCCCTAAAATGAGGAGAGTTGTACAAGGTGACCCTGAGGTCTAGCTCTAGATCTCTGATCAGATGATCCAAAGTTCTCTTGAAGAATTCATCCCTTCAACTGAGTCTTGGAAGGAGATGAGTGCCAAGAGATGGAGATAAAGAAAGAGAACATTCCAGACACAGCTTATGCAAAGGCACTGAAAGAGGATGAAATGAGGATGGCAAGTTTTTCAGTTTTGTTGGAACATAGAGTATATGATGGGGAATAATTTGTAATCATCCTGGAAAGATGGGTTGGAGCCAAACCTTTAAATGTCAAGCAGAAGAGTTTTATTTCATATTAAAGATAAAGGTGACCTCCTTAAAGTTTCTTGCATAAGAAGGTGGTCAGACCTGTAATTTAGGAGTAGCAGTTTGGCAGCTATTGGGAGAAAGGATTGAAGAGGAAAGAGAGGGGATTTGGGGATGTCAGGAAGTTGTTGCAATATCTAAGTAAGAGGTGATGAGGGTCTTACTAGAGTGTTTCTAGTCCGAGCTGGGAGAAGGAAATGATAGGATTTTAGAAATCAAATCAATAGGACATGATAAGTGATTGGATGTAGGAGAGGGGACATGAATGAGAGGGAAGAATGAAGCTAGCTCCAAGCTTGTGAACCTAGATGACTGGAACAATGGCAGTACTTTGACAGAAATGGGGAAGGTATGAGGGGAGCTGAGTTTAGGGGGAATTCTGTTTAGATATGATGAGTTTGAACTGCTTAAGGAACAATATTCAAGTGAAGATATCAAAGAAACATTTGGAGATTTTGGACTGGAACTCCAGGAGTGACATTAATCCTGGATATGAAAATTTGGGAGTCAGCTACATAGAGATGATGCTGCATCAAAGAGTACTGATGAAATACTGAGATAATAGAGAGAGGAGAGGGTCCAGGAGAAAGTCTTAGAGCCACATGTGCATAGGCAGCAGAGGGTGAATGATGATTCTTAAAAAAAAAAAAAAAGATGAAAAAATGCAACAAGATCTGTAGGAAAAGTTGGACAAACAACATAACAGAGCAGTGTCATGAAAATTCAGAGGTGCAGAGTGTATCCAGAAGGATCAGCTAGCTAAGTGCCAAACACTGAAGAACTATGAAAAAGGATAAAAAGAGCAGAGATGATTTTAAAGAGCATCTGTGGAGAGTATGTGAGCAATTCCACATAATTATGGAGTGGAAAGTGTGAAAGAATGCCTGATTATTCACCCAAAAGAACTCTTTGAATCAGATTGGATTGAAGTCTTTTCTGTTACACCTCGTGTGTACTTTGGTTGGACAGCCAAGAACAGAGATGTAGTTCAGGTAGAGGGGAGAGAGAGAGAGACAGAGACGGAGAGAGCGAGACAGAGAGACAGAGAGAGAGACACAGAGACAGAGAGAGACACAGAGACAGAGACAGAGAGAGACACAGAGATAGAGACACAGAGAGACAGAGACAGAGAGAGACAGAGACAAAGAGAGACAGACAGAGACAGAGAGACAGACAGAGACAGAGAGAGACACAGAGATAGAGACACAGAGAGACAGAGAGAGACAGAGACAAAGAGAGACAGACAGAGAGAGACAGAGAGACAGACAGAGACAGAGAGAGACAGAGACAGAGAGACACAGAAACAGAGAGACAGAGACAGACACAGACAGAGACAGACACAGACAGAGAAGTGCCATCTTCTTTACTGAGGATGACATTTCTTTGAGAGAACAGTGTTTGTCCCTTCCAAGTAATTCTCTCTTTTCACTATAGTAACTTTCATTGAGATAACAAAGGCAGTTGTGACTCGCATAACATTTCACCTCCTTCCCTTTCCTCATCCAGGAATAATTTAGAAGAAAATTGAAGTGGGAAAATGATTGGTATTCCGCCTTCTGCCTTATAGAGGGTTATTTAGTATGCTTATGGGCTTAAGATGGGGAATGGAGTGCCTTGATTTATTTTTGAGTATGTTTCTATTTTCTTTGAGGGGAAGCAGGTAATTTTCACTCCAGTTTTCATTTCTCTTACAAATCTCTGTGTAAAAGCACTGAGATGGCTTTGAAATAGCTTTGCAGATAATAGAAAACCCCAAGAGTCCCAAATAGAGCTTAAAATAACTTTTCCCCTTGCACGAAAAATTATGAATTAAAAAAAACAATAAAGCAACTCAAATCCAGTGTTGGAACTTGTTTGAAATTTAATTTCAGCAAGGTTATTGGAGGCCAAGTGTTGCAGATTAAACAGTCATAGGAAGTAACATGAGTTTGCAGGTACAGGTAACAGAAGAAATTAAGTTTCCCCTGGGCATTCATCATAGTCCAATGTTGTATGATTTGAGAGAGCGTTGACCAAAGCTATACTAAAGCACTGGTTTCTGGGACCTTGGAATTACATCTAGCAAACCCTTATTTATCCAGTGGGTATTTATTTTTAAATCTATACCATCTGCGTCGCAGATGAGAACCAGAAAATAAACAAAAAGACCTTTAGGGCTAATATGAATGTAGCTGATACTCATATAGGTTTTGAGGCAAAGCTGTTTATATAGAGTGCTGCATGTAATCCTCACAACTCTATAAAATGTGTACAACAGGCATTATTACTAATTTCCCACCATTTACAGATGAGAACACTGAATCTTAGACTGACCTGTCCATGGTCACACAGCTAGTAAGTGATAGAGGGAGGATTCAAACTCAATTTCACAAAGTTCAGCCTTCTTTCCACTGTACTTTGCAGCTAAAATAAATGTCTTAAAGTCCATGCACCAAAGTTCTTTAACTTTTATGTCATTTTCATCTCTAGTCTATTTACTCTAGTTTTAAACATTATTGAATTAACTTTTGTTATTTGGTTTCTGAGCCCATCATAAATTGGAAGTCACAAATGTAAGAGGGAGAGGATGTTACATATTGATCAGAGAAAGAATTGATAACCAATACTTTGATTTCTGGCAAAAAAGTAAGATTAATGCCAGGGACCAGTTAATAAATAGAGCACAAAATCCTATATATCTTAGAGGCTCCTAAGGATATCACTGTATTATGTTACCTGCATAAGTAATTGTTATCAATAATGACCTAGAGCTAATAAGAAAAGGTAAAATTATGTTCATTAAATATTGATTAAGTATCTACTATATGCCAGGTACTGTGCTAAACACTAAAGACAGAAAACAAAAATTAAATAACCCCTGTCCTCAGGGAGATTGAGTTCTACTAGATATTCAGTATAGGCCATTTAAGTAAGCAGGGAAGCTTGCATTATTTAACAATAATTATAGCTTATTTTAACATTCATTTTTTAAAATTCTAAAAATTTGAGTTCCCAATTCTCTTCATCCCTCTAACACCTCCCCCAACCCATTGAGAAGGCAAGCAAAATATATTTTCATGTTAGCCATGATGCAAAAAAAGCGCAAAATATTTTAAGTAAGTGAAAAAAGTATTCTTTAATCTGTATTCAGGGAATCTGTTCTCTGTTTGGATTCTCTCTCTTTTTTTCTTCATGAGTCCTTTGGAATTGTCTTGAATAATTGTATTTGCAGTATGTTTTATAAAGATTGCCATCAAAATGGTAAGACCAAAATTTTGTACTTAATGAAATATGCCTTATTTATCTTGAAAATTCATGGATGTGTAATGACAAGACTGAATTAAAAAATCGTACTGTGGTCTGCTCCAGTGTCTCCACAGACAACGGATTTATGCCATCACAAGTCATTTTGCTGCATAGTGGCTATCTCTAGAGTGGTTACATCTCTATATCCTGAATAGGTTGTTCATTGATATATCTGAATTGTGACTGAACAGTTCATTAAACTAATCAAAGTTGTTTGCAGAGGCTGATCAGGTAAAAGCCAACATTCACTTCTAGATGTTGTTTTTGCTGTATTCACCATCTACCTTACCACCTTGAGAAACTTTCCCCCAGAGACCCCGCTGTTCTAATTGGACCTCAGGTCGTACTTCATCTCCCACTCTACTCAATGATCATCTGCCTTGCCCAGGTACCTCAACTAATTATGGAACCATGTTTAAATCAATTCTGACCTTGTTCCCAGTTGGAAGTGTGTCAGTCTACTTCCCTAAAGTCCCATTCACCATAACTATAATTTTCAAGACTAAAGTGCCCCACTTGGCTACCATTTTCCTTTATTTGTTGTCTTTTCTACTGCGATGTTTCGTTTGTTTCAGTTGTGTCTGACTCTTCATGATCCCATTTGGAATTTCCTTGGCAAAGATACTGGAGTGGTTTGCCATGTCCTTCTCCAGCTCATTTTACAGAGGAAGAACTGAGGCAAATAGAGTTAAGTGAATTGCCCAGGGACACACAACTATTAAGTGTCCAAAGCCAGATTTGAACTCAAGAAGGTGAATCTCATCCCAGGTCCAGCAATCTATATCCATTGCCACTTAGCCACCTCTCCCAAGTTGAAATATAAGCTCTCTGAGAGTAGGGGCTTTGTTTGCTTATATATACTGTATATATACTTAGCCCAGTGCTTGACACATAGCAAGTACTTAATAAATGATTTTTTCATTCATATGTTTATTCATTTTTCTAATATCAGCCTAACTTGATAAAATCAAATTTATAGCTTTGAAAGAATAACTGATATATCCTGTGGAGGCTTAAATTATATTTTATGTAGTTAGAACTAATTTAGGGCACTCAAATATTAACTGATAATGATGTAAGAGGAAAAAGTCCTTGGGGGTTCACTGATTTATTTATTTTTTTTACATCTGGTATTTTGCATACTTCTGGTTCTTGAATAATCCATCTAAAATGAAGTAGCAATCACGTATCTCAGGATCCCTTGCTTTGTCATTACTCCTGTGATCATGAGTGTACTTCTTAGCTTGAATTGATTGCATATCTGTCATCATAAGATAAAAGAACGTGAAAAGTCATTCATGTTGAAGACTTTTCCTCAACAACAGGATGACTAGAAGAGCTTATCCATCAGTGTTTTCATTCTTCAGAGTGCTTCATGATCATCACAGTAACAAAAGGTCAAGAAAAGTAAACTCAGCAGAAATGTTCAATTGATAAAAAGCAAATGTGTCACTTTTTTAGAATTTATTTCTATGTCATTTATATAAGTCAGTTCATTTTAAGTGTTCTGATGTGAAGGGATTAAGGAGAGGCAGCAGGGAGAGATGGATCATATATGAGTAAAGTATTGAGGGACTCTAAGTCATTTCAATTTTTATTAGAAAAATTCAGTAAGTGGCTATTTTTCTTTGCCCATTTAATGAACCAAGAGAAAAAGAAGGAAATAAGCATTTTTTTCAGTGCCTACTATATACTGTGCACTGTCCTAAGTGCTTTACAAAGATCTCATTTGATCTCCCAACAACCCTGGGATGTGAGTAATATGATGATCTTCATTTTATAGTTGAAAAAAACTCAGGCATGCAGAGGTTAAGTGATTTTCTCATAGTCATATATCAATAAATGTCTGAGGCCAGATCTGAAGTAAGGTCTTCCTGACTCCAAACCCAGGGCTCTGTCCACTGTGTTATCAGCTGCCTCAAAAAGGCAGCATGATATCAGAGATAAAGGATCGGACTCAAGTCAAGAAGGCTTGACATCAGAAAAACCTGAGTTCAAGTCAAGTCTGGATTCAGTCAGAGAGCCACGCTTGAGGACCTAGAGGGCCACATGTGACCTTGAGGCCACAGGTTCCTCCCTTCTCTCCTCTGCCCCCCCAGACTATACTATCCAGTATCTAAAAAAGAACTTACAAAGCAGCCCATTTTATTTAGGGGCTATTTTAATTATTACAAAGCCTTCACCTGTAGCCTGCACTTTTACCAGTTGGTCCTTGCTGTGCTGTCTTCCATATGACAGGTCTTAAAAATTTGAAGACAAATATCATGTTCACTATCTGTCTTCTTTTTATTCTTTGAGCAGTGCACTGATCACATTATGGGGGTTCATGTGATCATGAACCTTTTCTGAATGCACTTGTTTGTCAATTTCCCATTTGAAATATGCTGTTCAGAAAGTAAAAGATTCTGTAACCAGGAAATGAAACTTATGGCCAAAAACTGGTGTATGAGGGAATCCCAGCCAATCATGTTGCCAAAGGAACAGTAGCTGTGTCCATGACCCAATAGGGCAAGGGAACAGACAAGTTGGTCACCAATGTTACTATTGCCAACCATGATAACTGCCAGCCACCAAGCACCATGGAATCCCATCCAATGTGATTGCCCCCAATTCTTTATATGACCAGTGCTTAGGAACACCTCAGGGATTGTCATTGAGATCTGCTACACAGAAGAAACTGCCCACCATCCTCAGCATTACTGCTCCAAATGTTACGAATCTTAATGCCATCCCCCACAATCTTGTGACTCCTGGTACCATCACTGAATATGTATCTTCTGGGGTCAGTAAAGTGTTAATGGGAAGAGGACTACATTTGGAAAGCAAGGATTTGAGTACAAATCCCAGCTATTTGTATGACTTTGAGAAGTAATTTAACTTCTCTTGGCTTCTATTTCCTTATCTGTAAAATGATAGAATTGGGCTAGATGATTTCCAAGACCCCTTCCTAATCTTAACCTAGGAACATATGATTTTTTCCCCAGGCACTCCACGAATTTCTGAACCTGAGCAGACCCAAACCCATCAGTATATAGAAGTCTTATCTACTGTAGCAGATAAGACATTTGACTTGGATTCAGTAAGAACTACATTCAAATCCTGCACTGGACATTCCTTACCTGGGCAAGACACTTAACAGCTCAGTGCCACTTTATCATATCATGTCATGTCATGTCATATTATATCATATCATGATGTGATATGATATGGCATGATATCATATGGTATCATATGATATGCCATAGATATAAAATATAGTATATAATTATTTTATATTGCATATTATATTATCTTGCATATAATAAAATTGTCATGTCATTATATTTAATAATATTATAATATTTAATAAGTTAACATTTATGTAGCCCTAGGCACTGTGCTAAGTCCTTTACACTTATTATCTCATTTGATCCCCACAAGAACCCTGCCTGGGACATAGGTGGTCTGATGCTGAAAGAGATGTGATTTTCCCAGAGTCACAAAGTTAGTAGATGTCTGAGGTTATATTTTGACTCAGCTTTTCTGATTCTGGGACTGATACTTTACCCACTTTGCCACCTGGATGTCCTATCTCTGTAAAATGCAGAGGTTGGACTTAATGGCTTTTAAAGGTCCCTTCCAGCTCCAAGTTTATGATCCTTTGAGCATTAATTAGGTACTAATTCTTCCTTTCCTTCTCCCCTACAATTAGGTTCCAAGTTCCTTGATATCAGAGTCTCTAGTCTTATATTTCTAGCACTCAGTATGGTCCTTAAGAACATAACAGGTATTCAATAATTGCTTGTTGAATTATTTGTACATTCTGTATATTCTAACCAGTGCAAACTATAGTGAGATTAACTTCCTTGCTCTGAATGCTATATTTGTATGAACACAGTCTAAAATTGTACTAAAATTTTTGGTATCACATGCCACATGGATGACTCATTGAATTTGCTTACAATCAACCAAAACTTTTGTGTTCCTATACTTAAACAATTAAAAAAAGTCTAAAGACCGAACTTTACTTTTATCTTTATCAAGTTTAATCTTATTGGTTTCAGGCCGATAGGCTCTCTTCACCTCTGTTTTTGTCATCCAGTGTTTTTTACCTTCCATGGGAAAAGTGCCCCTAATTTAGTAAGTACTAAGAATAAGTGACAGTTTTTAAAATGCATTCTACTAGGAAGCTGGAGGCACAGTGGAGACAGTGCTAGATTTGGAGTTCAAGTACAGCCTCAGAGACTTGCTCGCTGTGTTATCTTGGGCAAATCACTTGACTTCTGTCTGCCTTAGGTTCCTCAACTGTACGTAGTGATCATATAGCACATACTTCCCAGGGTTGTTGTGAGGATCAAATGACATAATATTTGTACAATTCTTTGCAAACCCTACAGCACTATATAAATACTAGCTAATATTATTATTACTGCTATTATTATTACTTAATGTGTGTCTTCAAGTCTTTATCAGTGACTTCACCTATCCAGTAAAGCCTTTGTTATTATCTACCATTTATTTTCAGATTATTTTCTTTCCAGAAATGTTTCTGATTCTTGGCTCTAGCATCAGGAATAAGAACCTCTCTTTGGCCATTTCCTTTTGCCTTTTGGTTTCTGTTTGGACTTATAAATAGTGCATATGTATCCTTAAGGTATTAAAAAAAAATCTTTCAGATTTCTTAACTGCCAACTTTAATGTGATTATGTACCTGAAGCATTTCCTTCCTGTCTGGTACCACTTTCCCAATAGGAAAGTCTGTCTTAGTGCTTTGCAGGTAGTGTCTCCTCCTTTAGCAAATTGGCCTGAAAGGTCCCCAGCCCAATGCCATTACTTTAGGGATGAGGAAGGTGAAGCCCAGAGAGGATCATGGGATTGTCCAAGTCCACTCAGGTGAAGTCAGATGTCAGGTTCAAACCTATATCTTCCCACTTCAAAGTTAGCAGACCTTCAACTTCATCTGGAATTGGGAGACAAAATAGTCGTGTGTGTGCGCATGTGTGTGTATGCATTCACATGTGAACACTTAACACAGCACTGGGTGGGGGGAGGAGAAGTTAGTGTAAAGATATTCTCCTAACATTGGAGATTAGTATGGATGAAATGGCAACGTTGCTCTGGGAAAGTGGGTTTTTTTAAATGTCAAACTTTGCTTATTCTCATTAAATTTTGTTATTGTTTTGTCATGCAACTTGCTATTTTGTAACAATTTTTAAAGTGGAAAAATTGTAAAATATAGTTCATTGATGTTCACTTGAACTTTTGTTTTTACAGAATTTACAAAACAGAAAACTAGTAGAGGAATAGAAAGGGAAAAAAAACAAATGACCAACTTGTATTAACTGTCTATAGTATGTTAAGGTTCTGAGGCATTGTGATAGGAGCTAGGGATACAAGAAAAGGGAACCAGGCCCTGCCTCATGGAACTTCCATTCTTCTGGGAGAAATGAAGCAGATCATGAAGATTTTGTTGACTCAAACCTGCCTGATTTTGATCACCATTTGTAGTAGTCTCCTGTCATAATTCAGTGCAAAAATTGTATATCATTCAGTCCCTAAAAAGGTTAGAGAACAAATAGAAATATGAGAGGAGGAAATTACACTGTCTTCTTTCTATCAAAGTTATTCTCTGGCTAACTTGCCATTTGTATATGGCCAACCAGAAACTATCTCTATTTTAATTGAGTAATATATAATTGTTGGTTGGTCTGGCACTGATTGGAAATTCAGTTAGCCAGTGGCAAGCCATGCAGAAATACTGGGAAATATTCTTGTTTTCCTCATCCCTCATAACAGAAATGTGGACCAGGAAGCAGTCTCAAATACAGTGTCTAGCATTGCTCTTGGTATGCTGGAGCAACAACTCACCTGACTGAATCCTCAGTCCGTGGCTTTATTGCCCTGTAAACACTTTGTATGTAAGTGGATAGGAGCAGGGATAAAGCAAGAACATTTTGTCTAGGGCCAGACGTTCCCAAATAGCATGATGTATTTCCAAATGCTCTAGTGCAGTTATGACTGGTTCATGCTGAGGAATAGTGGGAAAGTAAAACTAGAGAGACAAATGTAGATCAGATTGGGGACAGGGTCTTGAATGTTAGACTGAGTTTATACTTAGTAGGGAAGGTAATAGAAAGCCATGGTACATCTTGAACATTCATTCAATAAAATATTTAATACCTCAGTAATCAAGACACTGTGTTAAGTTCTGTGGGAAATACAAAGAAAAATTATACATGGTCCCTAATTTCATAAAGTTTTCAATCATCAGATAAGCTTTGCAGATATAACTTTAACATAAAGTATAATAAGAGTGATGAAATGCTGTGAGAATCCAGAGGAAAGAGGAATTACTTCTTGGTGAGGAATAAGAGAGTGACAGTTAAATTGGTAGAAAGATTAGTCTGATGCATTGAAGGCAAGGAGGCCAGTTAGTTATAATAATGATCCAGGTTTGAGTGATGAGGACTTCCACTGGGATGATGGAAGTTCAATTAGAAAGTAAAGAGATATATAAGGCACATTTCCAAGGAAGAAGCTGTGGGACTTGCTGAGTGATTAGACAGAAGAGATTAAGTGACAAGTCAAAATGTTTCCAGGGAATCTGGATGTTGTTTTCAGAGAGTATCTGTAGGTCCTATCAGTTCTCTGAAAAGTAGTGCTGCCCACACATGCTTCTCAGACTCAATAAAAGTGGGGATTATAGTTCATTTTCTAAAGCAGCACTTTAATTTCTCAACAGAGTTTGGTTGGCTGCTCCGGCTTCTGGAACATCATATTCGTGTCCACAACCCAGCTGTTTAATTCCTTGAACTCTGTATTTACGCACCTTGAACTCTATAATCATAGTTCGCTCTTAATGAATATTGATTAATTGACCCATGGGAACTAGACAGTGATTGATCTAGCTACTTTCATATTATTTCAAATTATTCTCTACTACTACTAGGAGAATGTTGCATTAACTCTCGCCAGAATTATATACTATACCCTTACCATTACCACCACCACCACCAATACTACTAGTAATAATAATAACTAGCACATATGTAATGCTTTAAGGTTAGCAAGGTGATATTATTATCTATATTTTACAGATGAGAAAACAATTAAATGATTTGCTCAGAATCACGAGAATTCACCAGAATTTGAACTAAAGATTTTCTTCTTTCCGGGTCTAATGCTGTGTTCACTGTGCCATCTTAAATAGGGATTATGAGGAGGTTAGGGTAGTAGAGTATTTATGGATCAGCACAAATCTCACTGCTATGGAAAATGAAATTAAAGCATATTTACTGCTTGGAAACGTTTACTTTCTTTGGAGGTCTTTGGGCAATGACTGGATGACCACTTATCTGGCATGGGGTAGTAGGAATTCTTTTCTGTGGGTTGTAACATGACTGCTAAGGACGCTTTCAATTCTCAGCTTCCATGGTTCTGTGATTTCTACCAATGGTGGGCCTGTAGAAACATAATAATTTTGAAAAGACAATATCTTTGTATACAAAAAGAGGTACATGTCCAAATAATCAAGAAGAGTTTTATTAAGCACCTAGTATGTATCAGACACTGTGGTTAAGTGCTTGAGAGCAAAGGCAAAACTTAATCCCTGCCCTCAGGGAACCTATAATATATTAGAGGAAATTTCATCTGCATGTATACATATATAAAGAATAAATAAAAGGTGATTTTGGGGGAGGAGCTACCAGCTGGGGGAATGAAGAAAAGCCCCATGTAGGAAATAGTATTTAGCTGAACTTTCAAGGAAGCCAGAGAATCACAGAATCTAAGAGATGAAGGGATCTCTATGGTCATGTAGTCAAGAATCCACTGTAGACCATGCCCAAAGACATTTCACTGGTTTGAGTATTTCTCCTAATAATTTGTAAACCTTCTGCTCTTTCTGCTCTATATCATTCAAATGTATTTGTGTAAATTCTCCGTAGAGGAACTGCCTTTCATGCTAGAAGTATTCCTCTGTTTCTGTTAATAGATCAAAGATGCCCTTCTAAAAGTTGTCCTGTCCATCAGTTATCCCTTATTTTCTTTTTAAATTTTTATTTTATTTTTATTTTATGAAATAAAAGAAGCATTTCCATAGCATAGTATACTTTTAAAAAAAAGATTATTACATATAAAAGTGCAAATCTGCTATGTACAACCTGTTATTCCTTTTAAATATCTAATAAATTCATCATGTAAATTACTTTTTTCCCCTTTTTTTCTTCCTTTCCTCTTCCTTCTCACCCTAGAAATGGCTACCATTAGACACAAATATGTATAGATATGTAAAATCATTTTATAAATACTTCTATCTATCAATTCTTTCTCTGGATGCAGATAGTGTCTTCCTTCATATATCCTTTGTTATTAATTTGGGTATTTATAGTAGTCAGAATGACGTATTCACTCAGTGTTACTCTTAAAGCAATATTGCTGATTGGCTAAAATGATTGAAGGGGAAAGCAAGAAATATTGGAGGGGGTATGGAAGAATCAGGATGCTGGTTCATTGTTGGTGGAATTGTGAAATGATCCAACCATTTTGGAGAGCAATCTAGAAATATACTCAAAGAATTATTAACTGCCTCTGATCCATCAGTACCACTACTTGGTCTATTTCAAAAATGATTAGAGAAAAAAGAAAAGAACCTGTGTGTTCTAAAATATTTATAGTAGCTCTCTTTGTGGCTTGAAATAATGAAGAGTAAAATAAGTAGAGCCTTTAGAATTTTGTATACAGTAACATCCCTCATTTTTTGCTGTGGTTGTTAAGAGAATCAAATGAGATACGTAAAAGAAAAAAGTACTTAGTACAATGCCTGGCACATAGTAGGACATAAATGTTTATTCTCTTTTCTTTATAACCTGTCATTCATAACAAACTGTAGCCTACTCTGTTTCCCTCATCTTCTCTTTGGGTTAGCTGTGTGTATTTAGATTTTACTGAGGTCGTTCTGATTCACAGAGTATTCAGGCAGTAGTCTAGCTTGCAAGGCATTGGCTGCTGTTTCCAAAGCTGACATGACAGAATCTTCAGGCAGCCTCTTTGTACCTTGGAAAATGCTTTGCAAGTAACTGATTTGGGGAAAGGATTTGGGAGAGAAACTACTTGGAACAGTGTAACAATAACATAAACCCAGTCCATACATAAGTAACAGAAAATACAAATCAAGTAACAATTCATATCATGTTCTAAAAATGATCATGTAAACTATCGATCTGTAGGAAATTGTAATGGGGAAATAGTGATTTTTTTAAACTAATCTTTAAAAAGAGAAGTTTCTAAGAAAGCTCTGTTATTACTGAATGGAAAAAGAAACAAAAACACTCAATGTATATGAGAAATCTCTCTCTTGGAATTTGACCAAATAGTTCAGTGCATCTGAAATTGATAAATAGGAATTTCTTCTCTTTCTGCTTTTTGGAGTTCCATGCTAGGAAGAGGACCTCCACCTTCAGTTGTTTCTAGACCTGATTAAACCCTTTTTGAATTCTTCTAGGCATAGTTGTGATTCTATATTCTTTTCACTTATTTAGTACAGAATGAATTTTCAATTACTGATTTAAAAGCTCCCCCACCAACAGATTATTTTATTTTTATTTTTATTTTTAGCAAATGCTTTTAATACAAACAGAAAGATTTTTAAAGCCTAAGTCCAGTTGGCACAGAAAATTAAACATCTTAAATATTTTCATTATAATATGAGATATTGTTAACAGGCTATCTGTCTCTTTGCTTAGTTTTTACATCATCGTAGGATTTCAGATAGAAACAATCACAGTAACCATATAACCTGACCAATCTTTTCATGAACGTGAGGCCCTTTTGCCATCCTAGTTACCTTTCTATGGATGTTTCATATTGAACTAAACAAAGAAAGCAAATATGTAATTGAGAAAAATACATCAGTAACTAAAGCTCTGCCAAATAAATACATCCTGGCTGGGCTACTTGAGGCCTAGAAAATTCAGGTTCAGATGTGCCTAGGAGAGGGTCCCTTTAATTTCTTGCTTTATGTCACATCATTTCAGGGGTTGCTACTTGAAAAAATATATCATTTATAAAATTTATCACTATTTTTCTAGTATAGTTAATCATGGAAAATCAATATTTAACTGTCATTTCTCAGGGGCTTTGGTGGAGTAAATGAGGATGCCTAAGATGGCTTTTCTTTATTTTAAAGTAAAGCTTGCCAACTAAGGACTTAGTATGAAGCTGTTCAAGACAAAAATGCAAAAGAATTTCAAATTTTTCAATGCTGAGGAATCTGAGGACTTACGCATTTACATAAAATTAATTTCACTGTTGGGATGTGCTTTTTAGGTAATGGGGAGATAAGTATTCTTCACTCTCCCACTTTTAACTTTTTTTAAGAATTGGAAAAGTGGCACTGTTTAATAACTGCAGTGAAATCTTGATTATCTATGCTAGTAGGGGGAAAAAAGGGAAATCCGCCAATAATCTAAAAACCTCCTTTGTTTGTTATCAAACCTTTTTCAGTTGTCAGTAAGGTTAATTGGTTTAGATGTTATCTTTCTTCCTTCCTGCTGCTTTCCTTCTCTGCAGGTGCTAATGGCAAGTAAAATGGCAAAATAGTTAACTATGTGTGGTCCTAGATTCATACTTCAATACTTAAGAGAATCCATGATTTCATTCATAGAGGTCCTCTCCCACTTGATAGAGATATCATCCCTTCTGTGCCTTGATAGATCAGAGATAGCACGGTATAGAGGAAAGAGCACTGATTGGGAATGAGAGGAAATTAGCCTTGAGACCTAATTCTACTTCTTATTTGGGCAAATCACTTCATCCCTTTGGGATTCCATGACTTGATCTATAAATTTGAAGTTGGATTAAATCAGGGGTTTTTAACCTTTTGTTGCGTGTCGTAGACCCCTTTGACAGTCTAGGGAAGACTATGAACCCCTTCTCAGAATTGTTTTTTAAAATGCATTCAATTAAATACATGGGATTGCAAAGAAAACAAATTATATTAAAATGTGATTATTATCAAAATATTTTTTAAAAACCCAAGTTCATAGACCCTAGAATAATAATACTTGGTTTAGATGATTTTTAAAGTCCCATACAGCTCTAGATCCTATAATATTCATAAAGTATAAGTCAGCCTTCTAATAATCAGTCTTCCCAGTCTCTCTGAGGAGGAAAAAAATCAATGTTGTCTCAAATTTGAGCCTAGATGATTGACTGTATGGATGCTGGTACCATCAACAGTAATTGGAAATTTAGAAGAAAGGAAGGTTGGAGTGTTTTGTTTTGCTTTGGGAGTGGTGATTGAGTTTAATTTTAGACATGTTAAGCTGATGGAGATTTAGGGAATAAGGCTAGGAACTGATTTTATGTGTAAAAGGAACTTCTAAATGAGAAAACTCTATATAAATCAATTCGAGTTGATACCTTCTCTACCCCTTTAAGGTTTCAGAGAGTTGACCATATTATTAAGAAGTTAAGTGACTTGTCTATGATCTCATAGCCTGTGCATGTCAGAGGTAGAATTTGAACCCAGGTCTTTTGGACTTCCAAATCCATTCTGTAGCTACTTTGCCATATTAACACACAAGTTTAGTGCATTTTGAGTGACTTTCAGTACTCTCTGCCCTTTCTGTTATATTGGTTATCCTCTAAGTACTACTGACCCTTCAAATCACCCTTCCTTCTTATTAGTTTTTCCTAATTTCAGTTTCTAAAGCCATGGAGAATCAACAGTTTTTATGACAAGGTTTTAAGTCCATTCCTCTTTAAAGTAAAATGACTTTCCTTGTGGCCACCTGCTTTGCAGAATTAACTGTCATAAATTCAGTGATTCTCAGATTTGGAACAGACCTCAGAAGTTGTCTAGTCCAACTCAGACCTGAAGATCAATCCCTTCTATAAAACTAACTGCCCTCCCTGAGCAAGTCACTTTCTAGCTTTCACACCAGTTCTGTAGTGATGAGGAGCTCAATACTTCTCACTTTGCTCATGTATAAAATGAAGAAGATAGAACCCTTGCCCTCACCTTTGTTGGACAACTCCAGATATTTTTTTCCCCTCAGATCAAGCCAAAATATGCTTCTCCAATTACCACCAGTTTCTCCTAGTTTTACCCCCTGGAGACAAGCAGCTAATCCCTCTTCTAAGTGACAGGCAGCTGTTAATGTCCCCTCTACCAAGTTTTCTCTTCTCCTTTTCTATCAACTGTTCTTTATCTTGTGTGGTTTTAACCCTATTAGGACTCTGATCACCTTCCTCTGGACATTCTCTAGTCTGTCAATAGCCTTCCTGAAATGTGGCACACACAATGCTCTAGGGTGTTTTCTGATCTGCCATAGATTAAAGAAGGGTTATAATTACCTTTCGCACTGCAGACGGAAGTGGTATTAGTTTTGGGGACTGCCAGCTTACATAGTTAGTGAATATTGAGCTTTCAGTCCACTAAAACAATATACTGTTAGTGCTGGAAGTAACAATGGAGATCATGTAATATAATGCACATGCAGAAACTGAGGACTGAAGAAGTAAATTCCCCATAGCCACGCAGCAAATTAGTGGTATAGTTGATATTATCACCCTTGTCTTCCAGGACAGTGTTGATTCCATTAGACCATATCTTTTCACATGAATTATTATCTAACCTTTTCTCTCCCATTCTGTTTTTTGAGCAACTGTTTTTCTTTTTATCACAATTTCAGCTTGTATCAGAAAGATCTGGGATCAATCTTATCTCCAAAACTTTGAATGTATGTGACTGTGGATGAGTCACCCTAACTTTTCTAAACTTTAATTTTTTGGTGTATAAAATGGGGATATGTAAAACCTACCTCATGATGGTTGTGAGTTTTGAATTAGGTAGTGTATAGAAAGTGCTTTGTTACTCTTAAAGTTTTACACAAACATTGGCTGTTATCATTATTATCTCATTAGATGTGCTTCGTCCTTCTAGCATTTTGAGTTCTTTTTTGGATGTTGATTCTTTTATTGTCTTTCAGGGCCCTTCCTGTGTAAAATCACCAACTATCCTTTCTCCAGGTTAGGACACTCCCATCTCATTTCCCTGAGCTGTCACTCATTTCCATGAGCATATATTGGATTTTATTTTCCCTTACTCTGTCCTTCTCTTTTCCTTTTTTTTTTAATATTTATGGGTCTTTGATTGTTTATTTACTTTTTCTACTGTATTTTTTTTTAGCACTTAACACTGAATTAAGTAATCTTATATATTTTCTTCCTTCTCTGAACACAGGTTCACTAAAAATGCCCTTTATTTCTCATATTCCTACTCTCTTCCTTCCATGTCTTCTTTGTTACTACTCTAGACCCACCTCAAAGTCCTCATTTGTGCTCCTGTAAGCTATTTTAGTCTCTTTTTAAGGATTATCTCACTTTCTCCCTCCCTGTATCTTTCTCTCCCTCTTTCTCCCTTCTTTCTACATGTATACATACATATACATACATGCATATGCACACATATTATTATTTATCCTATGTCTTCAGTATACAAATTGCAGAGTTAAATATATACATTATATTTTAATGATAACCACCAAGTACCCTAAGAAATGGTAGCCACTAAGTAGCCTAAGAAAAGATCTGCCTTCCCTTCATTTACATTTTTTTTTCAGGCCATATACATATATTTTATATCTACTTCTGTTCCCAACTGAGATGGACGCTGACCATAGTCACTTTATAAGGATGGTGCTGTGCATTTCTGGAGAAACCAATTTGGCCAATCCAAACATTTTAATCAAACTAATTTAATACATTTTTTAAAAATTATCTTTGTTAACTGGTTAGTTTACTATTAATGGTATACTAATCCTATGTTGAAGCTTTACTTTACACTTGATCTCAACCCAGAGGCAGAATTTCACTTTCATTTCCAGAAGTGAAAGAACACTATCAGACCATTTATACTCATATGCCCTTGGAAGAGTGGATGTTCCTGAGGGTGACTATGGTTAACAATTAATGAGGGAGAATGAATATTATAATAAGAGGTGGATCTATTCTAATGAAGGGCTGACTTTGATCATGCCATTTATTTCTAAATCACCTCCAGCCTTAAGCACTTTAATCAAAGAGTTATCCCCACCCAAACCTGAGTAGGACACAGTGGATAGGAATTCACCTAAATAAGATGGTCTAGGTGGGGTAAATTTTTGGCAAAGGTCAGCAATGTCCTTCAAAGGCTGGTCTTTGAACAGAGAAATAGGACAGGGGAAAAGCCTGAATCCCCCCATAATTGTGTATTAATTATCATTTATCTCAGTAGGGTGGTAGGAAACTTCTATGGGGTAGACAGGGAAAACAGGGGAACAGTGGCAGATGTATAACTGAGAGAACTGATGGCCACAGGCTCGTAGGTAGCTCTGCCTCCTTTTAAGGCTATAACTACAGAGTTTTTGTTTGGATAAAGGATTGGATTTGTGGTGCTAAAAGCTAAGTAGTCCTTACACCTTACTTCCCTCTCTGTGCACTTTGCTGGTCCTGGCTGGTTACATTCCATCTCCTGATTCTGAATGTTTTTTAGTGGCTATCATCCAAAGTTGGCATTCTCTCCCTCCTTATCTTTGCCTGTGGCTTCTCTAACTTCCTTTGAGTCTCAGCTATAAAGTCCCATTTTCTTCA
Organism: Notamacropus eugenii; assembly: GCF_028372415.1. Taxonomy (NCBI): domain Eukaryota; kingdom Metazoa; phylum Chordata; class Mammalia; order Diprotodontia; family Macropodidae; genus Notamacropus; species Notamacropus eugenii. The sequence continues at coordinate 143,550,849 of NC_092875.1, read as the reverse complement.
TAAAGCCTCTTCCAGTTTTCCTTAGTGCCTTTCCTCTGAGACTACCCCCTACTTATCCTGCATAGATAATCTTTGTACATTGTTGTTTGTGTTCTTTCTCCTGCGTTACACTGAGCTGCTTGAGATCAGGCACTATTCCTTTTTGTCTTTTTTTGCATCCCAGGTGCTTAGCACCAAGCTTAATAGGTGCTTAATAAATGTTAATGGAATGACTGATAGAACATGTTCCTCCATAATCCTGTTCCTACTGTGTAATTCACGGTCAGGATGTTAAGGGAGAGAAAAGTAGACATGTTATGCTCTTGTCATTTGAAGGAATTATTTTTTAAATATTGTTTTGTTTGGGCAAGTCATTGAAGCTAGAGAAACATTATGGAATAGTGGAAAGAGGGAAAGCCCTGGGGTCAGAACAGATACGAAATCAAATGTTACCTCTTATATTTACTAGCTAGTATCTACCTTTCTCCGCCTCTTCTGTAAAAAGGAGGGATGGTAATCCACAGAATGTGAGCTTTTTGAGAGGAGCTATTCTTTTTTTTTAATATTTCGTTTTGGTTTTGCCTTTCTATCCCTACCATATATATAGCATAGAGCCTGAAACATAGTAGGTGCTTACTAAATGTTACTTGACGAAATGACTCTCTATATCAATCCTAGAGCTATTGCAAGGAAAGCAGTTCACAAACTTTACCATTCTATAGAATTTGGAATTACTTTTCAAGGTTGTCTCTCTGGAGCTTCTTTCTACTTTTTCAATAACTATGTTCCAACATATTTTAGGAAATAATTTGAGAGTTATGACAGCAAAGACATAATCCAAATAAGACTGATGTGCACAAAAGAATTTAAATTTCCAAAATCAAGCAGTATGGGTCCCTTTCTTTTGTATAGTCCTTGAAATGTGAAATTTCATTCCTTTTTCAGAAAGTTACCCCTAAAATTTGTTGTACTTTGAAAAAGTAATGAACATAGTTTATCACATTTGATTTCTTTTTCTTCTTTTTTTTGTTAAACTGAGTTTATGCTTTCTCAGAGATGGAAAACGAAGAAAATCTTGTTTCACTAGCAGTTACCCATAAATGGCCCACTATAGAAATACCAAATTATACTATGTTGTTGTTAGGTGATTTTCTGTCTTGTCCAACTCTTCATGACCTCATATGGGCTTTGGCAAAGAATACTTTGCCATTTCCTTTTGCTGTCCATTTTACAGATGAGAAAACTGAGGCAAACAGGGATAAATGACTTGCCCTGGGACACACAGCTAGTAAGTATCTAAGGTCAGATTTGAACTCACGTCTTCTTGACTCCAGGCCCCATGCTCTATCCGTTGCACCACTTAACTGCCTCTTGACAGACTTGTTGTTTGAATATTGGAAAAAAGGATTTGACTTGATTTTCTTGTTTTAGATCACGTAAACTAATTACATTTTTGCCTTCTTGCCTGCAGATATAAGATGCAATTCTTTACTTTGCAGAGGTAGACGACTATGAGTATGGTGTGCTGCTTATCAGTCAATTAATAACAGTTATGTGCCAGGCCCTGTGTGCTGGGGATAGAGAAAAAGGCAGTCTTTGCCCTCAAGGATGTTAAAATCTCATGGAGAGATAATATCCAGCTTTTCCAATATGTTGGTTGATTTTGTTGAACCTGCTTCTCCCCTCCTCCCCCCATTTAAAAAAAATTCTTTCTTATAAGGGATTGCTGTCTGGGAAGTAAATGTAGTGATGTAAGGACAAATGATATCAAAAAAATTTATTTCTTTAAATTTACATGTTCAAGAACTGAAAACTTTCGTTTTTATAATTAAATGCTTGATTATGTCTAGACTCATAGAGTCATTTCAGGGTTTGTTTTTTTTTTTGCCTTGAAACATCCAAGTCTGTTTCTTATCCTTCTGCTTATTTTCTCTTCTACCCTACTGGGACTGCTTTTTTTTTCTTTTGAGTTAGAGAATACATGAAGTAATTTAATTATAAAGACTTTTGTGAAAAGTTACTGAGGTTTTAAACCCAAATTAGAAAAATAAAATAAAATTCCATGTTCTTTTTTTTTTTTTCAGCTTCAGTATAGGAATATGTGGGTAAATCATGAGCACAATGGTTCTTCTTAATTAAGGTACAGTTTGTGAGCCTTTATGTCATGGGGGTTCCATTTCCTCCCCACAAAATAAGCAAAGGCAATGCTAATTTAAGAATCAGATAAGAATACTGTTGGCAGCCTTTTTCTTCTGTATCCTGTTATTTTCCACTCTTCTTCTTTATTAAATATTAATTGGGGCAGCTAGGTGGTACCTTGGATAGAGCACCAGTGTAGGAGTCCGGAGGACCTGAGTTCAAATCTCACCTCAGACATTTGACACTCAGTAGCTGTGTCAAGTCAATTAACCCCAGTTGCCTCATCCTGGGTCATCTCCAGTCATCCTGAAGAATATCTGGTTACTGGATTCAGATGGCTCTGCAGGAGAAGTGAGGCTGGTGACCTGCACAGCCCTCCCTCACTCAAAACAAAGTCAAATACAAGTCATGTCACTATTTCTCTGAAGGCATGGTCTTCTTTGGCAATGAAGGATGAACACATTAAATATTAATTTTATTAATTGTTAAGCCATTATTGTGAACTTTTCTCTACCTGAGATTATTCTAGACAACTGACAAACTAGACAAACTGAGAAGACTTAGTTATTATTTGGTTAATTTTTTCTTGATATCAAAAGGTTTTGAGAAAGTAGGGTGAGTTTCAATCTACTACTCTGGGAGTCTATGGAATTATTGCAGGAAATTTCACGAATTTAAATAAGTAAACATATCTTTAATTGGTTGATTTAATAGTAAGTCTTGCATAATATAGATTATAATTTTTAAAATGCATGTGGATGCTCTAATGTAAAATAAAATATGAAGCCATTTTTAAAAAAAGAAAAAGTATGGCATAATGTATGTAAGAAAACCATAAAATGATGACATGCTTACTGACAATAGCAAAGATGAGAATGTGACCTAATGATATATGTATTTATCACACGGAAACAAGTATCTAATGTACCATATCACATTGAAACAGTTATATTCACTCTATACTGTCATTTCCTTGGTATCAGTTGTGAATATGTTATATCCTTAAGATGAAGTGCTTTAAATGCAGTACATACTTCACAAACATTATTGAGTGACTAACATTTTGCTTATCTTCAAATGTCTCTAAATGTTGTATTTTTCAAATTCCTAACAAATCTCATCTTTCTGAAGGAGAGTAGTACAGAGGAAAAAAAACAAAAAATAGACATAGAGAAAGAAATGTCTTGCTTACCATCAAATGGTGAGTAAGAAGAATAGATGGAAATAATATCCAGCTTTCCTTTCTCCTACACTAAGGAGAGTGTACAGAAGGTATCATCTTCCATGCAAATATCTAACATGTCGTTTTTATCTACAGAAAGACCACCATGATAACAATGACCATTTCTCAGCATATGACTCCAAGATCTATATGAGAGAAAATAATAAAAGCTAGCATTTACAGGTATTTTAAAGTTTGTAAAGCACTTTACCAATATCTCATTTTATTTTTACAACTACCCTGGGAAGTAGGTGCCATTATCATCTCCATTTTACAAATGAGGAAACAGGCAGACTGAGGGTTAAGTAACTTGCCCAGCACCATGCAGCTTAGTGCGCAAGGCTTCATTTGAACTCAGGCCTTCCTGGCTCTAGGTCCATCGCTCAATCCACTGCACCACCTAGTTAACCCTCTTTTCTTTTCCAAGACATGGTCCAGTTTCACCAAATGCCTGATGAATAAGTCCCAAGGTTGTTCTGTAGGCATCTAAACTCAACTCATCTCAAATAGAAAACCTAGATTTTCTTCTCTTCTGATTCTTAGCAATGCTCCCATCACCTGAATTTAAATAATAACAATAGAGAAACAATCACAATAATAACACACTCTCCTCCCTTTGACCTAGTCACAGAAATGATATTCCTATTCTTTACTAAGGGTAATCACTCTGTCTATGACCTCGATTCCTTCCCTGATGCCTTCTCTCACCATTTGATCCCATACTCATCCTTCTCTCTTATACATCTTGGATCACTATCACCCCCCTTTCCTCTTTTTCTCCCTATCTTTCTCCTTGAATCCTCATCTGCCTGCAAGCATACATCCAGATGTCCTCTATTCCTCTAAAGTTTTCTGCCACACCTAGCTGTCCTCTCACAACCTTCTCTTGACCTTTTTATCTCACATTTCTCTCCTTCAAAGCTAACTTTTTCCCCCAAAACTACAGTCAACTCACTCCTATACACTACTTTATCATTGTTGGTTTTCAGTCATTTCAGACTCTTTGTGATCCTACTTGGGGTTTTCTTGGCAAAGATACTAGAATAGTTTGCCATTTCCTTCTCAAGCTCGTTTTATGGAGGAGGAAATTGAGGCAGACGGGTTAAGTGATTTGCCCTGAATCACACAGCTAGTAAGAGTCTGAGACCAGATTGGAACTCAGGTCTTCCTGACTTCAGACCCCAGGCTCTATACACTACACCACCTACATGCCCTTTCGCTTCTCTCAAAGAATCTCAATAAACTTTTGCCACTACTCACACTCGGACATCTTTGTAGCTTTTGACACAACTATTGATTTCCTTGTATTGTACACTGCCTGTGTTTTAGGGACACTATAGTCTTTAGGTTCTCCTACTTCCCCAGCTCTGCTTTCTCTGCCTCCTTGTCTGTCTTTTCTTTTTCTTGACCCTGTCCCCCCATTTGGCTGGTTCCCAAAGGTCTGTCCTTGGTTCATTTCTTTTCTCACTCTATATCTACTTCTTCAGTCCTCTCATTTAATTCTGTGAGTATAACCATGGTACCTATGTTATGAACGACTCCTGAATCAGTCTTTAGCTCTGACCTTGCTTCTGACTTCTAGACCCATGTCTTCATCTGTTTATCCCATCTGTTTATCTGATCCTCCAGATTTAACATGTTCAAGCTGAGTTCGTTATTTCCCTCTTCCACTGCTGATATTCCTTCTGACTTTATAATTTCTTTACATTCTACTAGCCAGCCACTCTTTCATATTTAAAACTTGAGAGGAAGAATATTAGATTCTTTCCTCTCCTTCACTTTCTTCTAATTAGTTACCAAGTATGACTGATAACACCTCTGCAACATCTCTCCCATCTGTTCCCTTCTTTCTGTTCCCACCTGCCTAGATTATTGCAATAGCCTTTTCATCATTCATCCTTAATATAGCTTCCAGAATCACCTTCCTTGTCCATGGTGATGTTGTTTCTGCTTAGAAATCTTCAGTATTACCCCGTTGCCTGTCATTGAAAGTTCAAACAGCTTTCCTGGCATTTCAGGCCTTCTGCATAGTCATATAACCTGACTTTTTCACAGATAATTCATAGCAATGTCCTTCAAACAATCTAGGCTCCAGCCAGACTAGACTAATCTCAGGCTTTGAATCTGCCTGATGCTCTCCCACTTCTCTGCTTTATCAATGCTGAGGGCTCTGTGCCAGGAATAGCATCCCTCCTCTTCTTCAGTTTTTGAAATATGAAACATCCCTTAAAATTTAACTGAAATCTCATCTCTTCTATGAACTTCCTCAACACATATCAAGAACTGCCTTCCCTGCTGGACCTCAAAAAGCCCTTTGTTTTATGATGTGCTATTATGTATATTAGAATTGCCCACATTCGTGTCATATCCTCTAACTACGCTGTGATTTCCATGAGGGAAGGGAGCTTTTATGATTAACTGTTGTATCATCCCAAGTGCCCCCCAGTTACGTCAGATGGAGAAATTTTGATTTCTATGGATAAGTTCACTCACCTTCACAGTATATTTTCCAGGGATGTACACATAGATGATGAGGTTGATGTCCACGTTGCTCAGAGTTTGCTCAGTGTTTAGGAGGCTCTGAAGAAAAGTGTAGGAGAGAAGAGGTATTAGATTGTCTACCAAGCTGAAGATCTACAGAGCTGTTATGCTGACCTCGTTGTTGTATGCCTGTGAAATCTGTAAAGGCTATCAGTACAGTGAGTCACTTCCATTTGTATTATCTTAGGAAGATTCTGAAGATCACCAGACAAGATAAAGTACTGGACACTGAGGTCATTTCTTGAGTTAAACTGCCAAGCATTCAAACTCTTCTGTAGAGAGTGCCACTCCAACGGGCTGGTCATGTTTGAATGGCAAATGTACATTTGCCTAAAAGACTATTTTATGAAGAATTCACACAATAGATATTCACATCATGGTCAAAGGAAATGATATAAGGATACTCTTAAGGTTTCTCTGAAGAAGTTTGAAATCGGATGCAAAGCAGAATTATAGTAACTCAAAGGAAGCATGAGATACACAAATTTAGAGACATCTCCACTCCCAATGTTCATATGAACTATTTGTGTCTCATTTGTGGTAGAGCTTCTGTCGGTGTCATTAGCTACAGTTGGACACACTGTACTCTGACTCCAACATAGGGATGTCATTTTGGTCCTCTTCTAGAATGAAGGACAATAACCAACAAAACATCTCTGGTGTCCAGCTTAGTGCTCTGCATGCTGCCTTTGCTTTAAAAGTATTTTTGAGTTTTAAATGAATGAATGCCTTCTAAGATTACCATTGATAAAAATCCATCCTCTGTTGAGATTTTTATCTTTAAAATAGTATTTTTTGCCAAAGATCTGTTTTAAAATATTCATCCAAGAATTTATCGAAAAGCTGTTTTAAAATAATTTGTATTTTGTATTAGAAATACATTTGTTATATAGAGAACTGAGTTAAATTTATAAAAATACAAGTCATTCCCCAATTGATAAATGGTCAAAGGATATGAACAGGCAGTTTTCAGACAAAGAAATCAAAGCTATCTATAGTCATATGAAAAAATGCTGTAATCACTGTTGGTGAGAGAAAAGAAAATTAAAATAACTCTGAAGTACCACCTCACACCTATCAGAGGGGCTAATTTTATATAAATATATACATATATACATATGTTGTATATAATATAAATACATAAACATATAAAATATGACAAGGAAAATGTTGGATGTTGGAAGGCATATGGGAAAACTGGGACGGTAATGCATTATTGGTGAAATTGTGAACTGATTCAACCATTCTAGAGAATAGTTTGGAACTCTACCCAAAGGGCTAGAAAACTGTGCATATCCTTTGATCCGGCAATACCCCTGTTAAGTCTATATCCCAAAGATATCCATAAAAAGGGAAAAGGACCTAGTAAAAAATATTTACAGCACCTCTTTTTGGGGTGACTAAGAATTATAAATCAAAAACATGCCCATCAATTGGGGAGTAATTAAACAAGCTGTGATCTATGATTGTAATGGAATATTATTGTGCTATAAGAAATGACAAGCAGAATGATTTCAGAAAACCTGGAAAGACTTAGATGATGCATAGTGATGCATAGTGAAGTGAACAAAACCAGGAGGACATTGTACACAGTAACAGCAATATTGTTCAATGAAGAATTGTGAATGACTTAGCTATCCTTAGCAATGTAATGATCCAAGACAATCCCAAAGGACTAATGATAAAGTATACTACCTGCTTCCAGAGAAAGAACTGATATTGTTTGAACACAGACTGAAGCATACTACTTTTCACTTTCTTTCATTTTTCTCTTTTATTTGAGTCTACTTGTACAAAATGACTAATATGAAAATGTTTTACATAATTGCAAATGTATAATCTGTATCTGGTTGCTTACCATCTCAGGGAGGAGGGAGGGGAGAAAGGAAGGGAGATATAGAATTTGGAACTTGAAATTTTAAATAAAAAATGTTTAAAAATTTTGTATTAATATCTTTTGCTTTTTTATCACCAACTTTTCCCCATGTGTCCTTCCCCTACTCTTCCAAGACAGTCATTTCTTATGATAAAGGGACCATCTCTTGTCATCCTGATCTATATCTTGCCCCTGGACCCACATGACTCTGGAGGAGAAGTGTGACTGGTGACTTTGCACAACCCTGCCTCGCTTAAATCCAATTCACTTGCAAGTCATGACTTCACCTTCCTGATGTCATGGTCCTCTTTGAGAAAGAGATGAGTGACAACATCCTTATCATAAAGAATTTTTTTCAAAAAAGGAATATTTGAAAAATTCTGACATTATATGTAGTTTTCCATACCCATAGATCCCTAGTTCTTCTAGATAGCTTTAGGAGATGCCTTCTCATATCTCTTGTTTGGGACTTTCTTGGTTGTTCTTAGAGGGCTAGCATGTGCAGTGGCCACACCCCATAAATCCTTCTCAACAGATGGGCTAAACCAGGTTGAGAGTCTCAACCTATCAGTGACAACTTCCCAGGGCAAAATGGTGGATGAGAACAGTTTGTTTCAGCTATGAAGGTGACTGAAGCAGGTGCTTTAGAGTGCTTAGAGCTTGGTCAGACATTGAAGAAACCAACATCATCCATTGCATCCTGGGCCTTCACCAGTTGTCCTGACTTTTGTCTTACCACTAGACTTCCATGAGTCTAGAGGAGAGACTGAGGCTAATAACTTTGTGCTGCTCTACACACTTCAATCTAGTTCACATGCAAATCAAGGCATCACCCCATAATGTCATTGGTCTTCCTCAAGAAACAAAGGATGAACAGCATCTTTGCTATTACACAAAGTAATCGTGCATAAATAAAAGTAAAAGTGCCATAAATAGTGCATATAAGACTTTTCTTTTTTGGTATCGACCTCCTTGGAGTATATGCCTGGTAGTAAAATCTAGGAGTTAAAGGACATGGGTATCGTAATCACATTCTTAGCATAATTCCAAAATGCTTTCCAGAATGTTTGGATGAATCCACAGTTCTACCAGCAGTGCATCAGTGCACTCATCTTTCCCCAGTTTGTTCAACGTTGACTATTCAGTAGTCCCCTTTGCTGAACTGCTTTATGTAAGGTAAAACTTCAGAGTTGTTTTGATTTTCATTTCTCTTATTAATATGTGATTTAGATGCGTTTTTTCTGATAGTTAACAGTTTGCAGCTCTTTTGAGAAAAGTTTGTTAATATGTCCAGTATCTTTTTTGGGGGAATGGCATTTCTTTTTATAGATTTCTGTTCTATATATATTTTGATTAGCCCACTCTTATAAAAATATTTACAATTTTTTCATAGTGGACCACTTCCCTTTTTATCCTTATTATACTGATTTTTCTCCATGCAACAGCTTTTAAATTTCATGTGATCGAATGATCTACTTTTTCTTTCCTAATCATTTGTATTCCATCTTTGTTTAGCCATGTCATTGAAAGGTACATAATCTCTCTCTTCCAGTTTTTTATGGTATCATCTTAATTCTCTGCTCTGGCATGCTGTTAAAGATAATCAGGTGACTCAGTGGATAGAGTGCTGGGCCCGGAGTTCAGAAGAGCAGAGTTCACATCTAGTCTTAGACACCCACTAGCTGTGTAACCCTGGGCAAGTCACTTAACCTCTCTCAGCCTCAGTTTCCTGATTTGTAAAACGAGGATATCAATAGCTCCTATCTCCCAGGGTTGTTTTGAAGATCAAGTGAGATAGTAATTGAAAGTATTTAGAGAGTGCCTGGCACATAGTAAGCTCTATAGAAACGTTAGCTAATATTATCATTGTCAACATAAAAAGAACATTTCTCTGTCTGGGTAAATAATTTCTAAATACCTCATAGCTAGCCAGATTTTTTTCCTTATTTATAAATATCTTAGCATTCATGAACTTAATGACATTTGCCTTGTAAATCTGTGAGTTTTACTGAATTCCTAACAAGTCTTACTTTAAACCATATTCTAATTACCTTATGGTCTAGATTTTTTTTCCAGACCCTGACGGTATTATCATCTTCATTTACAAAGCTACAATGACCTTATTTTTCTTAAGATATAAGTAGTCACATTTTGCTGTGAAAGTAGGGAACTGAAGTGTTAGTGTCCTGTAAGTGGAATAGTGTTGACTTAGAGGCAGAAGAAGCTTTAGCAAGAGTAAATAAAAGATGCTTCAGAGGGTACTAGATATGATCAGGCACCACCTCAATGACCACTTGTTGGGAATATTGCAGACTACACACAGAGGGAAATACACAGCCCCTGAAAACTTACCAATTATGGGATTGTAGGCTCTCTTTGTTGTTGTTTGTTGATAGTCCTTCATTCTCAGAGGACCGAGTACATCAGGAGGGTGATGTCTTGACTTGCACATGCATTGGATTTAAGTGAGGCAGAGCTGTGCAAAGTCAACAGCCCCACTCTCCTCCAGAGTCATAGGAGTCCAGCAGCAAGATATAGGTCGGGACAACTGGGATGGCCCAGGAGACCTTGGCTTTTTTAAGCTATTGAGAGGTTGAAGGGCACCTTAGCAGGGTAGGCAGCATTGGAATGATGAAAAAGCATTGGCTTTGAAGTCACAGGACCTGGTTTCACATCATGCTTCTGAGGCTACATGTATGACCTTGAAGCAAGTCACCTTACCTCTGAGGCCTCAGTGTCATTGGCTATAAAATCACGGAGTTGGTCTTAGTGGCTTTTAAGGTTTAGATCTATGATTCTCTGGTCTAATCTAAACCCTCATTTATTTATAAATTGATTTTGTATTTGTATGTCTTGAATATTCTATTCTTGTCAGAGATATTTATCCAAAAATTTTTCCTAGTTGTGACTGTTTTCCTTTTCTTTAGCCTGGTTACACTAATTTTGAGTATATTTGTAATTTCTTTTTTAAAGATTAGCTCTCTTCTTCCTATCTCACCCAGGCTGGAAGTGTTCAAGCTACTCATAGGTTTGGTCCTACTGTGGTCAGTCAAGAAGCTTTGACCTGTTCCCTTTCTAATCAGGTCACCCCTTTCTTAGGTAACTTGATGACTACCAGCTCCCTAGGGCTCATCATATTGACACCAAACAGTTCAGATATGTAATGGGCTGAGCCCACTGCTTCTCAAAGCTATTGAGCTCAAGAAAGCCCCTAACCTTCTGGAGCAGAAGTTACAGGCCTGTGCCATTACTCCTGGTCTAACCTTGTCATTTAAAAGATGAGAAATGGGATGCATGAGAAACTTTGCTCAAGGTCACATTGATGTTAAATGGCACAGTTGGGATTTGAATCCAAGACCTCTAACTTAAAATCTAGACCACTTTTCCTCTGTGCCATGTTTTTGTAATTCTTCACTGTTCCATTGGGGACTGCTAGCAGCGTGGATTGGCTTCCATGTAGAATGTCTAGAATGAAGTAATAATATGTGATGCTAGAAATGTGGAGTAGTAATACTGAAGGCAGAGGAGTTTGAAATTGAAATGATAGACCAGAGGTTGCTGCTGAAGACTTTGGAACAGAGGCTTACTTGTACCATGACCTGAAGGACAGAGAACCAAGTTTCCAGCTCCTTCCTTCCTCTGCTACCAACCTTCTTCCTCCACAAAGAACTTTAAGAAGATAAAATTTGTTAATAATAATGACAGCTAACATTTTTGTAGCACTTTGAGGTTTGCAAAAGCCATCTACATATATTATCTCACTATATGTAAGAAAATATATATTACATATATATTATAGATAGAAGCTTTTGATATTCTCATTTTCCAGATGGAGAAATTGAGACTGAGAGTGGTTAAGTGACTTGGTGAGGGTCGAATAAATAGTAAACATCTAAGGCAGGATTCATGCTCGGGTTTTCATAATTCCATGTCCAGGAAGTAAGTAAAAGTATGCCCCAGGTAATAATGTAAAAGAAAAATGCATTGAAATATGAATCTTTTAAAAATGTGTATAGTTAAATTGATTAACTTTCTCCCTTATTTTCTTTTTATCTATAAATTCACCAGGACATTTTCTCATATGTATTTTTGCTGATGTGCATAGTCAATGAAATTCAATTCAGAAAACATAAAGAACAAACTGTGTATCATGTACTGTCCTAAATAATGAAACAGTCCCACACTCTAGGTGCTTACATCCTACCGGGAGGACACAGAATGAACAGAGATAGAAAAACACAAGTTAAATTGGGAAAAGAGACCAAGCAATCTATGATTTATGTGTGACTGTCTCTTATGGAGTTAAACCTATTTCTCTTGTACCCTATACAAGTGTTCATATGGAAAGCCTTGTATATGTAACGTGACACAAATTAAGCCTAACGATGTTATATTGTGTTTAATGAATGTCATATGAGTGACCGCTCTGACCTGCCACAGGCTCTGTTCCACCTACCTAAGATTTGGGCAGATTTTCCTTCTGTCACCTTAATGGGCATGGGCTTCCTCTTTTGTGTAACATAATGTTTGTTACTTCACCAGTCTCTCCTCTTCCTGCATAGCCCCACGTTGCTCTAAAGTGCTATCCATTCCGGACCTCTTAAATTTGCTACATTGATCAGGATAAAGTATCTATTTTTATCTTTCCCAGTGAGGACTGTGTAGTTGGTCACTTTCCTGACCAAAGACCCCTTCCCTGGCCACCAACTACTTTGTGTGTTTAAAGTGTATTATTCAAGTGTAAAGGGGCTTCCTTGGGTGAAGGAAGCTATCTTTGTGTTTGGATTTGTATCTCCAGGGCTTAGCATAGTGTTTAGCACATAGTAAGCACTTAACAAATGCTTTTTTACTCATTGATTCACAACTTCTATTCATTATACCTCCTGTGAGTTACCCATCCTTGCCAAATCTTAAAATACTTTAAAGAGATAAATGCAACCATCTTTTTTTTTTTTTAAAAAAAAGAGAACAATATGGTGTCCACAGAACTTTTTATTTAGTTTTTAAAACACATATGTCAATATCACTGAAAGCTGACTTTGATAAGACTTTCTCACTTTTGGTTGAGGTTCAATCCATTTCAATTTGGTTTCTTTTTTTTTGTTATTGTTATTGTTTAGTGATTTTAGTGTCTCCAAGATGTGTAGACAAGTTCTTTGAGAAATATTTTTGACAAAATGCAGCCACTTCTAGAAAAGAGTCAACAGCTATTTGCAACCTTTTAGGATGAGTTCTATCCAGTGATGGGAGGAATGCACTGGCCAGTCCTTAACTTAGTCATAGTTACCTATTATTTAAATGACAAATGGGGTTTATTGAAGGTGAAAATGTTTGAAATGCCCTCTTTTACTCTCTTTTACTATTTTTTCTTTTGCCTTTTTTTTTGGAGGGAGCGGGGGGCTTCTTTGTGTCTCCAGTAATTAGCGTGATGCCTGGCACATAGTAACTAGCACATAAAACATACCTGTTGACCAATTGACAGTTGTACCTTAGTCTCAGTGGTGAATCATCTTAAACTTCAGGGACTTCATGAATAAATGTGGTATTAAGGTCTGGGAGATTTGCTTTCTGAAATTTTTTACCTTTGTGATGGCTTTGACAGTGTGCAGTAATGTGGCCAGTCACACAGTATATTTGATATGACAGGTGTGAGAATGCCATGAACTCTGTGTTTCAACTTCAAAGGGGAGATGGCCAAGTATAGCAATGGTTACACTTAAACTAGGCTGATTCCACATGACAGCGGTCTCAATTGGGCTCAATAAACAGTACAATACATAACCTTAGGCCAGTTCCTGAGCAGAAGCCAAGAGCTGTGCTACAGACTTAGTGAACCCATTCCTATGAGGGATGATGTCTCTGGGTATAACCTGAGCTAGCCCCCAAGCTGGAGATGAGGCTTTGGAAAATGTAAACAGATATCTGAAGTGACAGGTGACAACTATGTGCCAAGGGGAACTTTCTTCATCTTCCTGGGGTTTGGCATGGTTTTAAGACATTCTGACTGCTAGCTCGACATGATTTACATTTTGCCATTAAAACCTTCCTACAGCCTTCATAAACATTCAGGACATGCCTACAGTTTTCAATAGGCATAAAAGCTGGTGCCATCTGTCTTCCTGATCATTATGCTTTGGCCATCTTTTGGCATTAATGTATCTTCCAAGAAAGAGGGAAGTAACAATTATATTCTCTCTGGTTTTCTTCAGCAGCTGCTGTTGACTATAAGAAAAACACAAAAATTTCAGCTCCTGACTTTAGGAGTTCTATGATTTTTTTTTTATTTTTGATAAGAAGCCTACATAAAATTCCGATTCACTTACTCTGTTCTGCATATAGCAGCTTATAGAGACAAATATGTATATTTGTGTGTTTGTATATATCATCCCATCCCATGACTTTTGTGTGTATGAGAGGCAGTGTAGCATAATAGATAAAAAGATGGTCCTAAAGTTGGAAGATTTGGTTCAGATCCTGCCTTTCACATGACGGTAACTGACTGTGATACCTTGAGAAAGTCACTTAATCTCCTAGTGACCACAGGCCACTCACAGCTCTCTAAAACTGTGGAGTTATAGAAGGCTTGCTGATCTAGAGTTTCCACCTCAGTGTAGAAGTTCCTACTGATGGGGTGCTTGGACCCCAATTCTAAAATCACATTTAAAAATCACATTTCTCCCTAGCCTCAAAAACTATATGAGGTAGTTTCTCACCAGCCCATGAACAGCCTGTCCCAGGAAAAACCCTTCTCTCTCTTCCTGATACAGTGGCTAGCAGTACCTATAGAATTTATTAGTTTGAACCACTGTGTACTGGCTGAACTGGCTGTGTGTGTACTGGGTCATAATGACATTTACTGACCAATGACCAATGATATGTATCCTAGACTTAGACATATGTACACTCCGTTATATATTTATGTTGTCTAACAAGACATTCATGAGAGCAGTCTGGTATTCCTTAGTCAGTCCTGACCATTAGTTGGCGTACTGATGTTTCAGGCCTAAAACCACACCTCCATGTAGCACCAACCTTTGGGCTCTTTTCCATTGAACTCTGGGTAAAATACCTGGGTAGTAGATACTAACAGTGCATGTTCCTTTAAGAATTAACCACTCCTTAAACACTCCCTAATCCCGCCCTGAATCACATTTGGCACATGTTATACTATAGAATATCCTATATAAACTTTAGCTGCATCCCTCTAAGGCTGTAGGTTCTCTTAGAACTCTTGCCTGCTGAAAAGCATAATAAATCTTTACCAAAACCTTGACTTCAGCAGTGCTTGAGTCCGTGAATTCATTCCAGGCAACCTGTTCCTGGTACTCTAGTCTTTGGGGAATTTTGGAATTTCATCCATCCCATCCCCCTTTCTAGCACTTATCACTACCCTAATGAAATCGTAGAAAAATATTTTGTTGTATAATTTGTTTGATATATATCCATATTTTATGTACTTATGATTCTTTTTATCTCTGTAGGTATTTCATTTATACAAATAATAATATTTTAATACCTTGATAGAAGATCTTAACATGTATGTGCGTGTGCGTGTGTGTGTGTGTGTCTAATGATGGCCCTCTCTAGGGCTGAAGGGAAAGGGGGATAAGGAAGAAAGGAAAAATAAAAAGAAACATGCTAACTTTATTATATATTTAAAAGGAATAGCAAGTTGTGCATAACAGATTTGCAATTTCATATGAATCATCTTTTTTTCCTATTTTATTATGTTATGGAAACGCTTGTTTTATTCTTTAGGTTGAGAACAAAATAAATTAAATCGAAAGAAAACCATTCATTGCCTGGTGGTCGCAATTATAGTCATGAGCTTTACCTCTCTGAAGTTTAAGTATGTTTATCTGTAAATGATTAATACACAGACAGCTAGGTAGCCCAGTGTACTCAAGTTGGAGTTAGGAAGACCTGAGTTCAAATCCAACCTCAGGCACAAGTCTGAACATATTCATACTAACTGGGAAGATATCACCTATGATGAAGATAATAAATAATAAGGGTATTTTAGGATATAGGCCATATAGTTGTGTGAGCCTAAGGAGTCATTTAACCTCTCTATGCTTCAGTTTCCTCCCCTGTAAAAGGAAGATAATTATAACACTTACCTTCCAGGGTTGTTGTGAGATAACATTTGTAAAAACCTTTGCATATCTTAAAACACTGTAGAAATGCTATTTATTGCTATCATGATGATCATCATTTTTTTAATCATACACTAAGTCTTCTTAGCTTGGTTAAATTTGTCCAGACTTGCTTTCTGTTGTAATACTTTTATAGAGCTGAGTGCTGTGTGCCGTGGTAAGGCATTTTAATAGGCCTATAATGTCCATTACATACACAGCTAAGAGGCTCAGTGGATAGAGTACTGGATCTGAAGTTAGGAATATCTGAGTTCAAATCTGTACTCAGATATGTGAATATCTGACTGTGTGACCCTGGGTAAGTGACTTAACCTTTAGTTTCCTTAATCCATTGGAGAAGGAAATGGCAAACCACTCCAGTATTTTTGCAAAGAAAACCTCATACGGTGTCATGAAGAGTCAGATTTAACTGAGCAACAATGGCAATGTGATATAATAGGACACTAGACTTCAAGTCCTTGGACCTCATTCTAGTCCTAGTTCTTCCCCAAACTCCCTGTGTGGCCTTTGGCAAATCCCTTCAACTCTGTGGGGCCCCTAGGTGTTGCAGTGGATAGAGTGCTGGGCCTGAAGTTAGAAAGACATTTTCCTAAGTTCAAATATGGCCTTAGACACTTAATAGCTCTGTGACCTTGGGCAAGTCACTTAACCCTGTTTACCTCAGTTTCCTCATTGTAAAATGAACTAGAGAAGGAATTGGCAAATCACTCCAGTATCTTTGCCAGGAAAATCCCAAATGGAGTCACAAAGAGTCAGACACGACTGAAATGACTAAACAACAGCGAAACGTTAACATTTCTTATTTGTACATCTGGAAATTTTGCCCAGATGGTGACATAACAATTGCATAGACAGCTTGTTGAACCAGTTCACCCAGAAGTGATTGGGAGTATAAGGTCGGGTTGTATCCAAAACTCATTGTTTTCACATACATTCAATGCAATGCAATGCAATTCAATAAATATTTTATTAAGATCCTATTTATTATGTGCTATGTACTGTGGATACAAAAATGCAACTTTCCTTTTCTACAGAGAATTTACATTCATATGGGACATCCACGGTCTACATAAGTAAGTAAATATGGAGTTGATTGAAAATAATGTGAAGAGGAAGAGGGTGAGAGGATCTGAAAAGGCCTTGTGTAACAGGTGGTGCCCAGGCTATGCTCTGAGGGAAATAAGGAATCCTGGGGACCCAAGATAGGGAGGACGAGCATTGCAGGCACACTTTAAAGGCAAAGGCAAAGAAATAGGAGAAGGAATGCCATGAACAGGAAAACAACTAGCTGGTCAGTTTGACTGGAACTGAGAGTGCATGATGGATGGGTGAACTATGAAGTAAGTCTGAAAATATGGGTTGGAGCCAAGCTGTGGAAAGCTTTAAAGGCCAAGATGAAGATTTTCTATTTTATTCTAAAGACAATAGGGAATCATTGAAAAAATATCTTTTGCTGGGGAGTTGAACAGTAAATGTCTCCCAAAACCTTCCTTTACAGAGGGCTCAGACATTTCAAAACTTTCCATGTAATTCTCAATTTTCTGTCAGAGGCTGAGCTTGGTTTCTACTCCCAGCAGGAGGGGATTAACCCCAAGTCAAAAGTTATAGAGAGGTTAAATAGAATGTGGAGTGAGAAAAGGCCACTAGAATTATCAAGGGGTCATTGATAGCCTTGGAGAAGGTTTCAGTTAAGAGGTGCTGTTGGCACCAAATTGAAAGGGATTAAGAAGTGAGAGGTGAGAAAAAGGACATATATGAATGAGCAAAAAAAGGGATAGGTTATGTAGCCAGAGTAAGTGTGAGGAATGCAATAGATTCTACAGAATGCTAAAAAGACCAGAGAAAATCCTCAGGCACATTATGCAGACTCTCTAAGAAAGTTTTTCAGAAAGTCATGATTAAGCATTAAAGAGAGAATAGAAAGGTTGAGATTTGTACCAGTAAAGGGATTATTCACACCTTTGAGATAATGGGTGAATCAAAGCATCAGAGTTTATGCATGTGCTGTACATATCATCCAGGGAGAGAGAACTATCAGGCCACTTCCTAGAATTTTAGTTTCTGAATTCTCTTCTTTGGGTTTTTTAGTGAAGCTATCAAGCTACCTGGATGTAGAATAGTTCAGCAGGCATTTATTATTTAATTTGTACATATTGAAGCTGTAAAATAAAATATTTAACAGAATTCTAAGATTGTTCTAGAGACATCCTGAAGAATCATTTGATAATAAGTAAAATTTTATGACTTGTTTGTTTGAACTGAGATGATAGAAAGTTATTCATTGTGTCAGTGCTATCCAGAGTTTGCTACTGGATATTTTGGATTTAGAATAACCTGGGAGTGATCCAAATGAAGTGTGAAGAGACAGGTTATTGGAAAAACATATAAATATGACCTCACTGTCACTTTTCCACAACACTAGACCTATGCTTCTGGCCTATTGTTTGGGTAATACTTACCCTCTGGGACAAAGTATAGATCTGGCCATTTCTAGTCTCTGTTCTGCTATCCCAGGCTCTTTGATCTGCTTTTCTAAAAGGAAAAGCAATTTTTGAAGGGTCAACAATCTCCTTTAATCAAGCACATGTATCATTCACCTAGTTCAGGGGAAAAAGTCAGCACCCAGAACTTCAGAGAAAAAATGGAGAAATCAGAGATCAACAGACATGACTTCCAACTGTCTGACCATAATGATAACACATGTATCACAAATCAACAGACAGGTCCAACTGTCTGACCATAGTTACCAGAGAGAGAAGCACCAACACCTAGGTTTTCAAAGCTGGGGGCTCTTTGGCAGCTTCCCAGAGTCTCATCTGGACAAACACTTCCAGTTAGTAAGCCCCACAGTAAAACCTCACCCTCACAATATTTATACATTTTTTAAAGCCAGAGGGCATCACAACCCTTGAGAACTAGTGCCTCATTAACAAAAGGTGTGGGCCATCCTACAAATCTTCACTAATCAAACTCCCCTTAATGGGTAGACCTATCATGGTTGGAGAAGATCTTTAATCACATTGACATCATTAACAATACAAATACATATACTGTTTCTAGTTAAAGAAACCCTTGTTTCTGTACTTTACTCCTAGTAAAGACTCTTCGTTGATAAAGGCAAGATTCAGTCGGAGGTACTTGATTATACTAAGCAAAACAGCAAAAGATCCTACTTTGCATTAAGAAAATATATATATATATATATATATATATATATATATATATATATATATATATATATATATATATATATATATATATATATATACACACACACATATTTAAAGGGTCTTTGCTTCCAGTTTGGGACTAAATATGCTGCCCCTGTGGACTTAAGACAGACATAAAAGGTATACACTTATTCTTAGTCATGCTTAGTTTATCTTTCTATCCATTCAAGAAAATAGATGAACTGTGTTCCTCTCTCATTAGTGATATAGGAAAGCTGGAAGGAAGTGTGTAGATGGTTAGTCGAGGAATGAATGGAAGTTAGGAAAGATCAGCAGATGTATTACAGATCAAATGTGATCTGTGAAAAGATGAGAAAATGTGTCTTCCTCCCTTCTCTGCCGAGATGGGGGACCATGAGAGTAGCATGTAGCATAATGTTATCACTGTTGATGTGCTTGGTTAGTTTGGATTAACAGCTATCCCATTCCTCTTTCTTTTTAGTCTTTGTTTTTATAGATGCTAATTGGGTGGCAGGGGCTATATTTTGAAATGAAGGGGATATAGAAACAAAAGATATAAAATATAAAAAAAAATCTATAATAGCCTAAATATTTTAGTGCCTCTTCTTTTTTTCATTATATTTTATTTTAAACTTAAATACAAAATGAGAAAAGGAAAAAATTGCTACATACAGAGCAGAAAATGAAAGGATTAAATAGAAAGCAATAAACTTCCATTTCAAGAAAACCTGTATCATAAATACAACACATTATTTTTCAAAGCTTTCTATTTTGTTTGCTTCCTTGTATGTTTTCTTTTGTTTCTATTGTGTACTTTTTACTTTATTTTTCCCTCTTCCTCTCCCCCTCCCAAGAAAGCTACAGTTAAGTGTGGATACACACACACACACACACACACACACACACACACATATACACATATATATATAGAAACACATCTATACACATATACAGCTATACATGCATATGCATAGATATCCATAAACTTATACATACATACACATATACACTCAAATGCATATACATAAATCCTTGTAATGCTTATTTCCCCTTGACATCTGTTTCTCTAAAGGTGGATAGCATCTTACTTCATAAGTCCAAGTCTTGCCATATTTTTCTAAATCCAACAGCTCATCATTTCCTATAAACAATATTCTAACCTGATTGCATTTTGTGTGGGAGACTGTCTATGAGAGTTTTTTTCCTCAGTTTTTCTGCATTCCCTCTATTCTTGGCTACACAGGTTTTATTTATACAGGAAAATTTTAATTTAAAATAATCAGAATTATCCCTTTTATACTTCAGCACTGCTCTCGCCTTATAATATGGTTTAAGGTCTTAATACTATTGAATCTAGTTCCTTCACATCTTTTTTTCCCCTGATTTCCTTGAAGTTCCTGACTCCTTGCTCTTCCAAATGAACCATGTTATTTTTTCTGACTCAATAAGACAATTTTTTAGTAATTTAATTGGGATTATATCACATAAATAGACTAGTTAGGTAAAATTGTCATTTTTTTAATACGTTAGCCCTACCTACCCATGGACAATAAATAATACTTCAGTTATTCAGATCTAACTTTGTATAAAATGTGTTTTGTGTGAGTGCCTCTCTTTAAAGGAATTTTAAAATAGGAATAAAATCTCAAACACTGTAATACTTTGAACAACTTTATCCAGGTTAATAATAAACTAATTAACAAAATAATATAGTTAGTTTGAAATTGCATCAGAAAATGAAAATAATGGCATTATGACAAAAGAGAAGATTTCTAATAGTTCAGAATCAAGATGACTCAAGCTCAGATTTATTAAGGTAAGGTACAGAAAACATTTATGTGTTTGAGTGTTGAAATGCTGTTTATGATCATTGAGGAATTCTGACAAAGGAGAGAGGTGCTGAAGTATTAGGTACCTACAGATGGCCTAATTGTCAAAAGAAATGAAGTAGGTGGATTCAATCAATCAACAAGCATTTTGCCTACTATCTGCCATACAGATACAAAGAATAAAACAATATCTGCTCTCAGTCCCTCTATGCTGGCAAATATTCATACTACAGACTGGTAAGATTAATTTTAGTAAATGGGCAGATGCTGAAATTGATTATTGCAGGTGGATTGAAAGGAAAGAGTGATAGAGCCCCTGTCAACATGGGATCACTAAGGGCCCACGAGGAAAATCTGTAATTCTGTATTATTCTAGGCTCACCTTATTTCCCTTTTTACTATTTACAAAACTGTAAATATCAGAAATATGTCATAAGCAATTTCTGCCTAAATTTTGGCAAGGCATTTCCCAAAATCCCTCTCCAAATCCTTGTGACTAAAATGGAGAGACTGGTAGATGGTGTAGCTATCTTGATTTCAGTAGATTGACTAATAGGAATCAGAAAATATTAAGACATATTTCACATATTTAAATTGTTTTCTGCCCTGGCCAGGACACGTTTAGAGCACTGGCTCCAGTTCTTGACATTCCATTTTTGGAAGGAAATTGACAGGTAAAGTTTTGCCTAGAGGATAGTGATAAGCATGGTAACTATTCACAGTGGGATAGGTTGAATGAAGGGACTAATCTGCAGAAGATTTAGGGTCAACATTGAATTCAACACTTAAATCCCACAAACATTTTATTACCTAATGTTGTCCTAAGTACTTGGGGTTATGACAGTGAAAGGCAAGATAGCCCTCCCTCTCAAGGAACTTAAAATCTTTTTAAGAATAAGATGTCTGCACAAACAATTGCAATACATATTAGAATGAGATCAATACATCAAAGAGATGTGAGTTGATGAAACATTCTGTCTAGCACCTGATGGAGGAATAATAGACTCAGAGTGCCAACATTATTGGAAAGTATATTTTGGCTCAGCACGGGAAAGGACTTCCTAACACCGGGAGATATCCCCAAATAGAATGGGCTGCCTTGGGGAGGTATCACTGGACTTGTAATATCCTTTCAAACTGGGACTTCCCCTTCTTCCCCTTTCTTGCACTCAGCACAGTGCCCTGAACATAATAGGCCCTTAGGCTCAAAACTGTAATTCTAGAAGGGACCTCAAAGGCGATCTAATCTGACCACTTCCTTTCTTGAGGGAGAAAACTGAGGGTTAGGGCAATTAAGTTACTTGCCCAAGATCACAGAGACAGTAAAGGGCAGGATTGCTAGCCCAGGTCCTCAGACTCTAGACTCATACTTTTCCCCACTGTGTCATAACTGTTTGTGGGATTGAATTAGAGTCATTTGGATTATCAATTGAATGACCCCTTTAGACAGCTTTTCTAGAGGGATGGGGTAATAGATGGTCTCTAAGGGCCTTTACAATTCTAAGAGTCCTTGTTTTATAAAAATGGAATTTTGTGACCATTTTTTGTGTCATAGGAAGGGAAGAAAGGGAATAAGCATTTATTAAGTGCTTATTGTGTGCCCCACTCTTCTTACTCACCATGACCTCTGTGTTCTCTCCCAGGTCATCAAAGCCGTCTCTCCTGCACCAACCTCTCTCTTTTTCTTTCTTTGTTTTTTTCTTCTCCTTCTTCTTCTTTTGGTAAACCAATTCAATCCTATACTGTACTCCTTTCTTAAATCCCTTATATCCCTGCCCAGCAAGGAGCTTTCAATCTTGACACCCCTTCTCAGAATAATGCTTTTAAATGCATAAAAGAAAATATATGACTACAAAGGAATTGTATTGAAATATACCTAATTAAAATATAGCTAATATATAGCTCATTAAAAACAAACAAAAAAATAAGTTCCTAGACTCTAGGCTAAGTTCTGCAACTAAATGAAGATCTCCACTTATAGCCTAGGTCACCCTTTTTAGGATATTACATTTATTAACAGGAAACAGTCATCTTCTGTTCACCATCAGATTGTGAATAAAAAAGAAGTCCTGTTTCTAGAATTAGCTATAAATAGCCTAACATATTCCAGTATTAAAAATAAATTGCAATCTTTGATTTTGAAATAAATTGTAGCTTCAATTATCAAATTATCTGTTCATGATACTGTTTAATATTCATACCATGATCAATAAATGTACACATATGTATATACGATACAGTACAAAAAAACACCAGCTCTGAAATGAAAGGGTGTGGGATAAAAATCTTGCCTCTGCCTCTCACTGTCTGTGTGATGTTGGACAAGTAATTTAACCAACTTTGATCCCATTTGTCTCACTTGTGCAATAAAATGGTTGGATGGCCTAGGTGTCTTCTAGCTCCAGTTTTTTATCCCAAGTGCCTATTATGTTCACAAAGGTCCTTTCCACCTCTGAATCCATACTATTATGAATGCCTTCTCTTTATAAATAAAAATTGGAGGTACATTGAGATTGAGTTATCTAAGGTCACATGGCTAACATGTGCATTCCAGAGTAATTTTGAAAAAGGTAATCAAACCAGTCAACACAGTATGCATCATTGTGGGATGATAGTTCCCGAGGAAAAGATGAATGATAAGTCAATCTTTGCAAAGTCATTCAGCTCTGGTGAGGCAGAAAATGTCGACATCAACCTGAATCTGACCTTTCAAACAAAACAGAGCATATTCATTCCCTGATATTGTTTTCCCCTAAGATGATTACTATCTATTATGTTGAAATAGGAAGAAAGAACTGTGACAACTTTGAGTACAGCATACAGATACTGTACAGATATATCTAAGCCATGTTTTCAGGAAAGCTGTTACTTCATTTTCACTTCAACTATTAATGCATCCTCCTAACTGCTGATGGAATGACAACCCTTTCCTATTCATCCTCTTCTCTGGAAGCCAGAGAGCTTTTTTTTTCTTTTTGATTAGTGAGTACTCCTTTACTGTCATGGGTTTTTTGGTAGTAATGATATGAAAAAACAAAGTGCAAAGTTAACTCTCAGCAACAAAAACAACAAACATTTATTATTGGCAATTATCATCTTTGTGCCAGAGCTCTAATGCAAGCAGAAGCTGTCTTTGGTTCTTGTCTATTAGAGCTTAAATACAAATCTAACTTCAATTGTCTGGTTTCTTCTTCCTTTCACTTATATGATTGGACTTCAGACACAATCTCCTGTCAGATACCCACTAATAGGTCCCCTTCTCCATTTCGTTAACTGATTAGCATGTTTTCCTTCCTTAAATTGCTTTGCTTTTATATATTTCCACATTTTGTATCCCCCAGTAGAAAGTAAGCTCTTTGAGGGAAGAATCTGTTTCTCTTTTGTCTCCATATCTCTAGTGCCTAGCACAGAGCCTGTCACACTATAGGTATTTAACAAATGTTGGAATGAATTGGATTACAGGAGCCATTTACTTTCTCTGGATTCTAATTTCCCTGTCATGGAGATAATAATAATACTATTCTCACTGAGTTGTCTTGAGAATCAAATGGGATAATATGTGAAAAGCCCTTAACGGGCTATGTAAATGTGACCTATGTCATTTGTTATTGTCATGACTGTTTTCTTATCTTTTCATTCTCATTTTTTTCTTTCCCATCAGCAAGAATTTGCATATAAATTATGTTTATATTTAATATAAAGATATATATTTTCCTTGTGTAACCTGGTACCTTTGCATAATAAGACTTTTCCTCATTGGTAGAGAGGATGCGTTTTCAATATTCCCCTCCCTCCCCTTACAGTACTAACAATTGGAGCTGTCTAAAATTAGAATTATTTGCCTATGAAGTTCATGTGGAAGTAAGATCATAGATCTAGAACTAGAATGTGCCTCAAAGGTCATCTAATCCAGTTCCCTCATTTTACAGATGAGGAAACTGAGGACTAGGGAGGTTAAATGACTTGTCCAAGGTCATTATACAGGTTAATTAAGATCACAGGTGAGATTTATACCCATGTCCTCTGACACCAAAGCAAGAGTTCTTAATCTGGAGTCCATGAACAGATTTCAGGGATTCCATGATTTTGAATAGGAAAAGCAAATTACATCTTTATTTTAATATTCTGTAACTGGTTTCCCTGGTAAACCTATGCATTTAATTCATTTAAAACCTTTATTGTGAAAAGGGATCCATAGACTTCTCTAGACTGCCAAAGGGATTCATGACACAAAAAAGAGTTAAGAACCCCTACATCAGAGCCAGTCCTTGTTTTCACTGATCTTAAGGCAAAGCCAGAATGACTTAATGAATTCAATTCAAGAAGTGCTTATTAAGTCTCACTATGTGCTAGGCACAATACTAGACTCTAAGAAAAGAGACAAAATAGAAAACAAAAACAGAACCCATGGTCAAGGTGGAAGTGGGGAGTGAGTCACCATATAAATAATAGTGTATACATGATAATTTCTCATGGAACGAATTCATATTTTGGTATAGATTGAAGTAGCTGCCTTTGCCTTGTGAGGTCCCTTTACTGACTTAGAATCTGTGATTCTCTAAATTAGGAGCCAGCAATCTACATTGACATACAGGCTCCAGCCTAGCTGGTGAAACTATTTAGGGTGAAGAACAGATATGAAGCTGATTAACATGGAGAGAGTGAAGGAAGCTTTGGGGAGTCTTGCTGCTGGAAAGACTATGGTGTAGCCGCATTAGCTCCAGTGCTTTATTTGAAAAAGATAATCAAACCAGTGAACACAATATGCTTTAATGTGGGGGGATAGTTCCCTAGGAATTATTTATTTATTCCATTTACCCCTAGATTTTGTGGTTACAAATCCATCAGTGCCCCATTGTCACAGTCACAGTCATGGAATTAGCTAGTGGTTGAAGGACATTTTTAAAAAGAAAAATGGTTTTTAAATTGCAGACTTAAAATACCTAAGCAAATGCAATTCCTGAAATACATGAAAAAGCAACAAAATCCATAAAATAATAAATATACATAATGGACAAGTTGTGATATATAATTGTGATGGACTACTACTGAGCTATAAGAAATAAGCTTAATGATCTTAGAAAAACATGGAAAGACTTGCCCAAACTCAAACAAGCAGAACCAAGAGAGCACTGTGTACAATAACAGCAATATTGTTTAAAGAATTTCTTTGACTAAATAAGTTACTTTGTCTGTTTTAAATACCCAGATTAACTATAAAGGACATAGGAAGAAAGATGGTATTTATATCCAGAGGAAGAAAACTGATAAATAGAAGTATGTATAGAATAATTTTACATATATACATATACCTATTTATATCTAATGGTAACCACCTCTAGGGTGAGTGGGGAAGAAAAAAAGAAATTTACATGATAATTTTGTTATATATTTGAAAGGAATAGCAAGTTGTTCATAGTAGATTTGCAGTTTCATAGGCAATCATCCTTTTTCTTTATAGTGTGTTAGAAAAACACTTGTTTTATTCCATAAATTAAAAATAAAAAGGGAAAAATGTACATAATTTAGAATTTAACAGAAATATGTAAAGTAATAACAAATTCATGCTCTTTACTTATTTGTCCACCAGTTTTCACTGTGTACATCAGATTTCTTATTTTTACATAGTATCATATATAGGTATCTACATATTGCTGTCATTTTGCATCACTTCCTGTGTCTTTCCATATTCATATTCTGTCATTTTTCATTTCTTATGGTACAACAACAGTTCTTTACATTCATACACAACTAGTTCAGCCAGTCTATAATTGGGAAATATGAGTTCTTTCCAGTCTTTTACTATTGTAAATGACATTGCTAAAAAGAATTTTATTTTATTATTATAATACTTATTATATTATATTATACACATTATAATATAACATATATTATAACATATTAATAACATCATCAAGGAAAGGCAATAATAATGATGAAAGAACATACCAAAATTTCTGACATGACGCTAAAGTATTCCTCAGAGGAAAAATCATATCACCAAAAACATATGTTAGCAAAGTTTTTTAAATATCATGGTCATGTTTGTCATTCACTCATCCTTTCCTGTCTTCCCCTGGTTAAATAACTTGAATTCCTTCAGATAATCCTCATATGATTTAGTACTGAATCACTTCATAATCCTAAAGGGCAATTAGAGTGTGGAGGACCTTGATTCTATGAGGATTCCTGGGGCGTGTTTAGCTTGGAGAAAATCAGACTCAAGGAGGATGTCATAGCTGTATTCAGATATTTGAAGGGCTGTTCTGTAGAGGTAGATTAGATTTTAGTTTAGTCTAAGATGACAGAACCAGGAACAAGTTGCAGAGAGGCTGATTTAAGCTTGATGTCAGAAAAAACTTTCTAGCAAGTAGAGCTGTCCAAAAGTTGGTTAGAACTGCCTCAAGAGATGAAGGGTTCCTCCCTATTAGAGGTCTTCTGGCAGAGGCCAGACAGATTACTTGTTGGGGATGTTGGATTGGGGATTCCTTTTGTGTTATAGATAGGTGGGAATAGATGGCCCAAGAAGTCCTTCCAGCATCTTAAACTGTATGATCCTGTAATCTTTTGAAGGTACTCCAGCTTGTCAATATCTTTCCTAAAATGAATTGTCTACAGCTGGATGCAATGTGCCCCACCTAGTCTGATCAAGGCAAATTAGAACAAGACAAAGGTTGTTTTTATTCTGTTTGCTAAACTTACATTAACGTAGTGTATAATAGCATTGACTTTTCTGAAAGAAGGTACTGACTGCCTTATCATATTGTTGGCACCTATTGCATTATCATGTGAAAAATCTTTCATTAATTTCTAGATTTCTCTCTCTCTGTCTCTGTCTCTGTCTCTG
The DNA here is from genome assembly GCF_028372415.1 of Notamacropus eugenii. Taxonomy (NCBI): domain Eukaryota; kingdom Metazoa; phylum Chordata; class Mammalia; order Diprotodontia; family Macropodidae; genus Notamacropus; species Notamacropus eugenii. The sequence goes on along the minus strand of NC_092875.1, from coordinate 143,523,069 downwards.
TCTCTGTCTCTCTCTCTCTCTCTCACACACACACACACACACACACACACACACACACACACGCATGTGTCCTTGCCCAATCTGATACTTGTGCGTAGAATCCTTTCCGGGATCATTCCCCCAGTTTGTACTGGAATTGTTAGACTGGGTCCTCAGAGGGTAGTTGACAGTTTTTCCTTGATCAGAGATAAAAATCAGAGATTTTTCCTTACATCAGATTTGGACTCCACTTTCATTTATGATGATCAGCCAAGTTACACTTCCCAGTCTCCAGTTTGGTCTGTTGCAGAAAAGTGATTGGGAAGAAAAATATGGAATCAGTCTCTTCCCTGGAGCAGGTTTATCTCTCATTGGATTTTTCATATGAAATTGAGCTATTTAAACCTCAGGCCTTTTCTAAGGTGTGAAATATTGCCTTTATACTTGAAAGATCTTCTCCTTTTCTGTAGTCTAAATGAGGTGCTTCTTTAGATGTGCAACGATTTCTTTCAAAAATCCAAATGTATGGTTTACAGTTATCCCTATTAAATTTCACTCTCTTAGCTTTCTTTTCTAATTCTAGTTTGCCAAAACCTTTGTAAACCTCAAGTTCTATCATCTGTTACATTATTTACCCTTTTCAGCTTGATATCACATGCAAAGTTGCAAAGCAGGAGTTGTGATAAATTACCTACTTATGCAGAAACATTTTATTAGATCTAATTCAAGAGTGATTAGAAACATGTTGGATAAGAATTTTAAGGCTGAATACAGAAAATTGGAACTAAGCTTTAGGAAAAATGTTTCTTCTTCAAAACAGGAATAAAAAACTAACTGCATAACGTATGATATGAATGGTATAAACCACTTAACAAATGGCAGCAGACACATCATATGGCTAAAAAGAATCTTCAAATACCTTAGCTATATGTAAAAGTACATCATATGGCCTGAAACTCCTAATTCGTTAATACATGTTGCTTAAAAATTGTCACCCAAGGGAACAATTCCAGGTTTGTTGAACATTATCCCTCTTCTTACACTCTTAATTTCTAGCCAAATTGGCCTTTTTTGCTCTTCTCTGAGCGATTCTCTGTGTCTCCTTCCTCTATTATCTTTGTGTTAATTTTCCTCCATAATTGGATTCCCTTCTGTATTCCCTCCTGACCTCTGCTTCTTAGACACCTAGAATCCCTCCTAGAATTGTATTTCATATCTCCCCATGTTTGCACTTATTCAAGTTTCCTTCATCTCCCTGCTTCTTAGAAGCTCTAGAATTGCTTAGAAATCCCTCTTTAATCATTGAAGTCTTAATCCATTAGTAGATTTGTAAGGACAATAAGATTTGGAGCCATGAGATGAATGGTAGGAAGTATATTGTGACTGGTTAAGAAGGTCAAGTTATATTTCTTGGACCTTGTATAACAAAAATAGCCCAATGGTTCAGAGGAAAATTTTTTTGGGAAGAAGAAAATCTCTCTCTCTCTCTCTCTCTCTCTCTCTCTCTCTCTCTCTCTGTCTCTCTCTCTCTGTCTCTCTCTGTGTCTCTCTCTGTCTCTCTCTCTCTTTCTATCTCTCTGTCTTTCTCCTTAAACCCCATTGATCATATTATTGGAGAAACTGGACCAGTAAGAAAGAAAATATCTGTTCTGGAACAGAAACATTTTGAGGGAAAACAGGTCCCCTGAGAAAAGAAGCTACATATTTGTTCAGGCCTTAGGGTTGATGTCCTAAGGGAGCCTAAGGAGAAAAGTGACTATCCTATGTCCCACCCAGTCATGGAGACTATGAGCATTCAACTGCCTCTGCATATTTTATTTATTTTCTTAGGCAACTAAGTTTCCAGAGACAGAACTGATCAAGTTACGACTTTGTAAACTTCAAAAGGTTAGAAAATGTCATGGTCCCATTATTGTCAGTATCCACTCAAGCATCAGAAGCTGATGCCAATATCTTTATCTGGGATGTAAGAGAAACACCGAAGACAAACTAGATCGACTGAAGAAAAGTGACTTCAGGGAGTATGATCCTTCAAGAGAGAGAAAAATGTCAGATGTGGCTCTCTAGGGATCCAAACCCTCAGATAACCACAGAGTGGAACAATGAGGACTCCATGAAGGGAAATAAAGACTTCTAGTAATCTGGAGAGGTGAGGTGCCCCATTGCCATTTGTAGGCATCAAAACCATCCTACAAGGGGCAGCTAGGTGGCACAGTGAGTTGAGCACCAGCCAGGACCTGAATTCAAATGTGCACTCAGACAGTTGTCACACTAACTATGTGACCTTGGGCAAGTCACTAACCCCAATTGCCTTGCCCTCCCCACTCTCCCCCCTCCAAAAAAAATTCTACATAAGTCTGAGTCCATTTTCCTCAGGGACCTTCTGTATATGAAGGAAGATAGTGCCTCTGGTTTGGGGGATATGTTTTTGTTACTAATGTTATTTCTATATCTTCTCACTAAACTACGTTTCCCAAAAGCTAAGTAAGTTTGACTCATTGTCAGTGAGATGCTCACTAAAGGAAGACCTTGAGGGAAAATTCTAAAAGCCTAGCCCTTTCAGGTATGCCCATAGGACCCTACGAGGAGAGGTCGTCAGGCTCTCTTTGAGGATCCCAAACCACAAATTGGAGAACAAGTTGGAGCAGGTGACACCAGAGTACGTGATAAACTATCAACAGCCCTTAGCTTAATAAAACTAGTAAAACATGCAGTTGTAGTTATTCATTTGAAGAACATGTATTAAGCTTATTATACACACACACACATGCACACACACATGCATGTTTCTACTCTAGGTACTGAGAATACCAAGATTCCCCATACTCAAGGAAATTGCATTATACCTGTGTAAAAGAAGAAAAGTGGGTGGGAAGATAAACACAGATGAGCATCTTGTGTCTGATGAGACTAGAACTAAAGGGGTGATGGAAATAAAATGTTTGGAGAACATTTGATGAGGAAAAGAGGACTTCATGCTCAATAATCGAAGAAGACTTCTTTGAGGAGGCAGGACCTGAGCCCGTCTTTAAAGGAAAGAAAGAAAAAGCAAAATGAGAAAGAAAAACATCTAAGACATTGTAAGAGTTCCTGATATCTTGAGCCAAAGGATTTGCTTAAGCTGATTGTTGGTTTTTATTTTTGTTTTTTTATTTATATCAAGTTTTTGAAAGAATTTATTACTCCGCGGTCTCTGTGCTAATAGTTTCACCAACTGCGCAGTAGGGAACCAGGCTAATTCTGTCAGTGAATCTATAGTACGTAGGGGGCTTTGCAGCCTTTTGAAAAACGTTGCTAATTATAGTGGAGATTAGGTTCATGTCCTTGAAATGAGATTTTGTGGAAAGGTTAATAGCACTTGTACTTGGGGGGAAATTAAGGAAACTGGAATTATTCTGATAAAACTTTTTTAAAAAGACAGAAACATTTTTGTCATGTTTGTGAGCTAAAAGTGCCATAAATGCACCACTTTTCCTGGAAAAAGTGTGAAGTTGATATTTCCTACATATATTATCAGTAATGGTAACCCTCCAGTTCCTGAGTAACCCTCAGGACTGGGGTATTACACTTCCAACCACAAATATATTTTAGAAAGATGTATGAAACAAAATCATGTCACTTTCTCATTGCATACTAAAGAAAAGCATTTTCAGCTTAACAGATTGGGAAACAGTAGTAGAGAAATGTTTTCTAATAAGGCAATGTGAGGAAAGGTAAGCTAATTAATACCTAACACTCTCAGGGAGCCATGGATGACAGCATATTGTCCAGACTTACAAAGTGCCTTCTGTCCTTGGAGCCCACAATGAGCTTTAAGTATGTGCTCATTAATCCTTGTAGCGGTTCACTGTAGGTGGGTGGTAGCCAGGATTCTTCTCTCTCATTCTCTTTTTACAGATAGAGAAATCTGAGGCACAGAGTTTAACAGGCTGGTTCAAGGTCACATAGTGTGAGTCAGTCACAGAGATGAGAATAAGATTTGAATCCCCTGAGTCTGGGATCAGTGAATACAATACTGCCTCCAAAGATAAATGGATGATAGATGAGATCATTACATATCTAAGGTCATATAGTTGAATGAAGAGCAGGCATGCTGTAGAGCCCCAGGGGTGTTCTTTCCTCTCCTATGTTTCTTCTTAGTCCCTCACAGAGAGAGGGCTATGGTAAGGCTGGGGATTTTTCTTCCTGACAGGAGAGGCTAAGGCTTTTCCAAACCCTGACTGGTTGCAGTATTTACCTGTTTTTTTCTCTAGATCTCTTACCTTTCCAGGTGATTACCTCTTAGTCTCTGTGAGTATCCTTCCATCTCAGTGCCTCTTTACATATGAAGTGAGCAAATAAATGAGCTGTTTAACTTACTGTGTCTTTATTTCTTTACAGCTGTATTTTACTTTAAAGAGGCTTGGAATTATTCATTTGATCCAAAACTACAAAGTGCTGTGTAAAACATTAAGTGCATGAGTATTCCACTTTTTGAACTAAAAGCCTGACCTATTTACATTTCAATCAAGAACATGGCTTTGACATCCATAGTATAGGAAAAGTCAGTAGTCCAGAGTATCTAACTTCTTGAATCTTTTAGATGGCATACAAAGCCTTTTCACTTTGAGAATATCTATTTTACTTTTAAAGCATCTTTTAAAAACTGAGGGTTTTTTGGATAATGCATAATCATTCAAAGAAGGAGGAAATGTGTGCTGTGTGTAGTGTATGGGAAGGGGTTTTTTTTTTGGTCTTTACATATGCATAAGGAAATTCTGAAGCAAAGTTGACACTTTAAAATGGCTTTCTTTTTTCTAAATGCATCATGCTGTCAAATTGGGAATGAATTGGATGCCATAAACATATATGTCCACATTTGTCATTTAATTTGTATGATTTATTTCTTGACTGAGTTTTTTTTTTTTACTTTTTTATAGCTGTAAAAATATGCTTATACCTCATTTTATGACTTATGGTTGGGGATATAGATGCATGTATATATATGCTTATGCATATACATATATCTGTTAGACAGAACCTTAGCAACCATCTAGCAACCATATATGAAAGGAATCCCTGTTAGTCAATCAATTCCATTCCAAGTGCCTACTATGTGCCAGGCACTGTGCTAAGAGCTGAGGATACAAAGAAATTCAAAATACAGTTCCTTCTCAAAAGGAGTTCACAGTCTAATGGGGGGAGACATGTAAACAACTATGTAAAACAAGATGGCAACAGGAGAAGTTGAAGGTACTCCATCTCCAGTGTTCATTCAGTCTGTATTTGAAGATTTTTAAGGAGGAAAATCCTATCATCTCTTGGGGAAGAATTTTCCACTTAGGGGCAGCTCTAATTGTTAGGAAGTTTTTCATGATATCTAGAAGAAATTTTCTTTTTTATAACTGCTTCCTGTTCCTTACTTCTGGTTCTGCCCTATAGGATCAAACAGAACAAATGTAATCCTTCCTTCACCATGTGAATACATCCCTTCACATACATGAATATAGCTTTCACATTCCCACTAAGTCTTTTCATCTTTCCAGTGAACATGCTCAGTGCCATCAGCTGATCCTCATGTAACCATAGGTATCTCTATGTTTGGCTCTTGTTCTAATGAGCCAAATTTAGAAGATCTCAAGTTTGTAGTAATTCTGCCCTTAGGAAAGTAGTTATGAAACATTAATAGCTTGTCATTATGCCTACAGTTAAAGAGTGAAAACTCTCAGAGGTTGGGATCCTGTCCAGCCCTGTCCTAGGAAAGGTTACTCTTGTATAGCCTCCAGAGATGTTCTATGTCCTCATATTGCTAAGACAAGGAAATGTAAAGGACAGGATTAAATCTATGTATTTATTTTTAAAAAAATTAGACTGGTCAGATGCAGTCTTTAAGAGAATAAAATTATTTGTTAAGAAGTACCAGTTCTACCCACTTGAACTAAGAGGGGAGAGAGGATACAGGTAAGGACAACCAGTTCTTCCATGTATTTTTTTTTAATGTTCCTAAACAAACACCAAAATGGAAAAAAAAATGCAGTCTCATGCTTTGCTACTTTACTCTTTAGATTTATTTCTTTCACTTTCTGCATGGAGGCATGAGTTTGAGAAAGGGAGCTGCAGATGTCAATCCCAAGGATTTTGCTGTTATTGTTCAGTTGTGAATGACTCTTCCTGACCCCACTTGGGGTTTTCTTGGCAATGATACTGAAGTGATTTGCTATTACCTTCTCTGGCTCATTTTATAGATAAGGAAACTGAGGCAAACAGAGTTAAGTGTCTTGCCCAGGGTCGCACAGATAGTAAGGGTCTGAGGCTGGGTTTGAACTCAGGTCTTCCTTACTTTGGCCTGGAGCATTATCTGATGCACCGTCTAGCTGCCCTCAATTCCAAGGTATGGATTGTTAAAATCTTTCTACCTCCCTTCTCTCTCCTAACCCTCAAGAAATCCTTAAAACTCCCAATATAGGGGGAAAATCCTGCCCTCCATTTCTGATTCTTTAATTTCCTCTCTTTGAATTACAAGTTACATGGTCTTTAGCAACTAAGGCCCCCTTCAAGGCAGCCAATAAAAACATTTCCGGAAGGTCTTCAGTCTTATAATAAGGACTGAAGGTGCTTTACTATCGTTTTTCCCCTCCTCTAGACACCCCCATTTATCAATGACCTTAAATTCTGGCGCTCAGAACTGAACACAGTAGCCTGGATGAAGTTTGATGAAGGCAGCGTACAGTGGGACACTTAACTTCTATATTCCTGGAAGACATGCATCTCTTAATGAAACTCAAGACTGCAAAAGATTTTTTGGCTATCCCATCATACTGCTGACAGATTTTGAGCTTGCAGTACACTGAAATCTCCAGATCTTCTTCAGAATGATTAATCACCTACCGACTACCTCTTTCAGTTTGTACTGGTAAAATTGATTTTTTTTGTACCCACATAAGATTTTACATTTATCTGTATTGAATTTCATCTTATTAGATTTAGCCCAGTGAGCTAGCTCACAAGACCTCTTTTGAGTCTGACTTTATTATCAAACAAATGTGTTAGCTATCCCTCCTAGCTTTATGTCATCTGCAGACTAGATGAGCATTCAGTCTTTGTCTTTATCCAGTCATCCATAAGAAATGTCAGAAAACCATTGGGCCAAGCACAGATCCCGCAGGTACTTCACTGAAGACCTCTATGTTAACATTAAATCTGTTAACAACTGCTTCTTGAATCCAGCCTTCTAATAGTTAGATATGACCAGAAGCAAGTAATTTGATTTCCCTGAGTCTGTTTTTTTTAATCTATAAAACTGGTTTGGCAATATCTGCATCTCCTACTTCACTGGATCCTTGTGAACATTACAATGTACGTAAAGTGCTTTGCAAACACTTATTTATTTATTCTATACCTAGTACTTGTGCCAAGGAGAAAAATGAAGTGGTCCTTACCCTCTATAATAGGGGTTCTCAACCTGGCGTGTGTAAACTTATTTTTTTTTTTAATTTTGTGCTTTCGAAAGTATTATTCACCCAAGTCTCATCAATGACTCCAAGAAGATGTAGCATGCACAATGGCCATACCTGAGTAAACCATCTTGGTAGAGAGGCTAAACCAGGTTAAGGGTCACCAATAGGCCTCAGGCCCATAGGTGAGTAAGAGGTAAGGTCTACCCCCAAACCTATGAAGACTTCCTGGGGCAGAATGGGTGGATGAATACAATTTGTTCCAATGGCCATGGTAGGTAGCTGAAGCAGGTGTTGTGGCATGCTTAGAGCCTGGTCAGATGTTAAAGACACCAAGGTCATCCATTACATCCTGGAACCAGTCCTTTTGACTTCTGTCCTGCCACTGGACTTTGATGACTCTGGAAGGGAAAGTGAGGCTGATGACTTATTACAAGTCTGCCTCCTTTAAATCCAATTCATGTGCAAGTCAGGACATCACCTAGTAATGTCACTGGTGCTCTTTGAAAAACAAAGGACTAACAATAGCCTTTAAGAAGGGGCTAGACAATGAGACACAGTTTTTTGTTGGGAAGTCACTTTCTAGTGTGTGACTTCCTAAACTAGCTTAGAATAAACCTATTTTCTTTTCAATCAGTTTCTGAAGTTATTAACTCAAGTCTTGCAAAAACTGCTAGGTAAGATTTTCTCTGGACATTTCAGGATTCTAGACTGTGACATTCCCCTAGAAGTAATGAGTTGAGGCAGAATTTGATTCCAGGCCCTTTAACTCTAAAGCCAATCTTTTCCTTGTAACATACTATCAAGGGACAGCAAAATGGCCAGTTTGATCAGACCAAATTGCACTCAAAGGCTAGCAGTGTATAATAAAGCTTACAGGTAGTTTGGAGCTAGGTTGGGAAGGCCTTTAAAATGTCAAAGATGTTTGTATTAGATCTGAGAGGCCATATGGAGATAGTATAACAAGGATTCTTAAGCTTTTTTGGGGGGGGAGGGAGGTTATAGACCTCTTTGACAGTCTGATAAAGTGTATAGACCCTCTTCTCAGAATCATATATATAATAATGATAATTTATATAGTGACTGAAGGTTTGCAAAGAACTTCACATGTAGTATTCCATTGGAATCTTACAACTGTGGGAGGTGAAGGCTGTTATTATCACCATTTATGCAGATAAAGAAACTGAGGCCTCAGAGGTTAGATGACTTACCCAGAGTCACAAAGCTACTAAATGTCTAAGAATGGATTTGAAATTAGGTTTCCTGACTCCAGTTGAAGGTAAAGCTTTAATTATTCCTGTCCAAATTTATGGATCCACTAAAATTTAAGGCTAAAAACCCTAAACTGTATTAAAGTATATTGAGCAAGAGAGTGACTTGATCAGAGATGTACTTTGGAAACATCATACTAACTGGTGGGTAGAGGACAAATGGGGAAAGAGAGAGACTTGCCAGAGGGAGACCAATTAAAATAGTCTCAATGAGAGCTAATAAGGTCCTGAACTAGGATCATGGTCACTGAATGGGATGGACAGAATGAAATCCAGAGATACTGTCGATAGAGTTGATAAGATTTGGAAACTGAATGTGGATAGATAGGTGGGGTAGAATGAGGAGTCAAGGATGACCCTGAGATTCTAAACCTAGGTGTTTGAAAACATGAATTATTTCAGTAGAAATAAGAAAATTAAGAAGAAGGGTCGGGTTAAGGGTAAAGATAATGAGTTCTGTTTTGGACTTGTTAAGTCTGAGAGTCCTACAAGACTTCTAGTTAAAAATATCCAGTTGGCAGTTGTGGATGGCATTGAATCTCCAAGGAGAGACCAGGGCTGGATATGTAGGTTGGGGATCATCTTTATAATGATAATAGGCAGATAGATGGCTCCATGGATAGAGCACTGGGCCTCTGGAGTCAGTTCAAATCTGGACTCAGACACTTACTGGCTGTGTGATCCTGGGCAAGTCTCTTAACTTAAGGAAATGGGAAACCCCCCCAGTATCCTTGCCAAGAAAACTTCATGGCCAGCGTTGGTGTGGTATGGTCCACAGGGTCACAAAGAGTCAGACCTAACTGAACAGCAACAACATATAATAATTATAATGGAAACCATGGTTGCTGAAAAAGTCTCAGAGAGTGTCAATTGTAGAAGGAGAAGAGGAAGAATCTCCAAAGCTAAACTTCGAGCTACAACCATAGTTAAGGGGTGGGATATGTTTGATCTCCTAGCAAAGGAGACTGAGGACCAGTCACATAGATAGAATCATGAAAACTCAGAGCATAGAGAGATTGCTGGAAGAAAGAGAGGTAAATAGGATTAATTGCTGCAGAGAGACAAAGAGGGATGAAGATTGAGAAAAGATCCTGGATTTGGCTATTGGGAAGTGTGAGGTCAATCAAAATAGGATCTTCTGCTGTTAATCAAGAAGTATAATGCCTCTATTTGAATGTGATTAAAGAAGATTTTCCCCACCCACTGATGGGCCTGCCCATTGAGGGAAGCTTGATTAGGGGAGTTGTTTTGTAGGAGGGTCCCAGGTACCTTTTGTTTTCTCTGTTGAGTCACTGGGTCAAAGAGTCATGCCCTCTGGCTCTGAAAAGTATATAAATACTCTGAGGGTGAGGTTTTACTTTGGGACTTAGTTTTGGAAGAAGGTTTGTATGCCAGATGAGACTCTGGGAAGCCTCTAAGCATCCCCTAGCTTTGAAAACCCAGATGTTGGTGCTTTTCTCTCTGGTGAAGATGTATGTTAATGGTCAGACCTTTTGGAAGCATGTCTGCTGACCTTTGATTTCTCTGTATTTTCTCTGAAGTTTTGGGTGCTGACTTTTTCCCCTGAACTAAGTGAATGATACCTGTACTTGATTAAAGTGTTTGTTAACCCCTCAAAAGCTGCCTTTCCTTTTAGAGAAGCAGGTCAAAGAACCTGTGAGAGCAGGTCCCCCTGTGTATGTCAGGGTGCTTACTGGTACAGGAAGTCATTGTTAACTTTGGAGAGAGCAAATTCAGTTAAGCCATGAGGTTAGAATCCAGGTTTCAAGGGGGTGAGAAGTGAATGGGAGAAAAGGAAGCATAGACTATTTCTAGACTCTCAGTGAAATGGGAACATAGCTTGAGAGAATCTTTTCATTTGATTTTGATTTTTGTTTTTTGTTTTTTCATGAGAACTGGATTAATTTCTAGCCCATAGGAGAGGAGAGAATAAATAAGGAGAGATTGAAGAAGAGTGTAATGATTACAAGGGACAGCCTGCCTACAGAAAACTTTCTCCTGAGTGTAAATCAAAGAATGAAATTGTTCTGGAGCTATCGTTGTATAACAGCATTTTTTCTATACAGTTTTTTTTCCCCTAACTAGGGGTGGAGACACAGTGTAGTGTGGTAGAAAGAGCATTGTCCTTGAAATCAGACCCATGGTTTAATTTCTGGCCATAACACCAACTGTCAAGCCAACAAACATTTATTAAGAACATCCTAGGCTCCAGGCACTATGCTAAGTCCTAAGGATATAGAGAAAGGCAAAACAAAAAAACAAAAGCCACACCTACTCAAGAAGCTCATAGTCTAATGAGAAGACAATATCCAAACAAGTTCGACATAGGATAAATTGGAGTTAATCTCAAAGGGAAGAGACTAAGATGAAGGAGGATTGAGAAAGTCTTCTGCTAGAAGGTGAGAATTTAGCTGACACTTGAATGAAGTCAGGGAAGCCAAGAGGTGGAGACGAGGAGGGAGACAATTCCAGGTATGAGAATAAAAATGCCCCAAGCTGGGGAATGGATTGTCTTGTTTGAGGATGAGCAAGGAAGCCAGAGTCGCTGGATAAGAGAGTAGTGGAGGGGAGTAAGATAAAAGAGGCAAAGGGTGTGATCTTTAATAGATCACTTACCTGCCCTGAGTTTTAGTTACCTCATCTACAGAACAGGAATTCATAGTAAGAGTTTGTGGGAAGAAAACACTCCGTAAAACTGAAAGTCCTTTATATTTGAGGGGGAAGGAATCAGGATGATTTTCTGTTGGAATAGTAATTCCTCTCTCCCATCTTTTCCCCTCCCCTTCCCAATTAATTTATCTCCTTCACTACTGCTCGGAGTTTTAGCATATCCGGGTAGTATGTAAATATGTGCTATGTTTAGCAAGGCTTAATATATGGCAGCATCACTGACTTTACTGATTTCTGAATTTGAATGAATAGCTGCATATTTTATTAAGAGAACATTTTAATCATTTTGAATGGCTCTGAAGTTATTCAGAATCTTTGGTTTGATTAACCCTACTGGTCATTATCCTGGATCACAAAGTCTACCTTCTTTGGTTCCCAAAAATGGACAAAGAAAACAACAGGTCTTTTAAGGAAGCTATTTAGTGGAAGTTATATTTGCCTGGTTGAACAGTTTTCTTTGTGGATGTCCTTTGTTTTCTCTGGCCACATTGGACTTCACTGGACAGTTCTCAGGATGCTCCTCCCAAGTCTGTATGGGAATAAGGACAGGGGTAGGGAACCTGCAGCCTCGAGGCCACATGTGGCCACATTAAAACTGCATAAAGTCCTAATTAAACCATTCTTATTTCTTTCCCCAACTGATGTCTCAAAATAGAATATAAATTACCTGTGGCTGGGTTGGTTTGGGCTTTTATTTTATTTCAGGTTGTTGTTGGGTTTGGGTTTTTTTTCTTCATTTGGAATATTTCACCTACTTATTCCAACCCCTCCTCCCCTGAACACTTGACTACTGGTTGCAGTGAGGGGGTGGAGCTTGTGAAGACATTAGGTACCAGGCTCTCAGGGAAGAAGTCTCCTGGGATCAGGGGATCAGGGATCTCTTCAGACTTCACAACTGCAAGGTTACCTGTCTGTACAAATGACGAAGCGAAAAAACAGCCTCTCTTCTTCAGTGACCCTCCTCCCAGGGTAGGTGGGCCCAAGCAGCGCCTCTGCTGTTGCTTGGTTCATTCTTAGCACCCGGATGAAAGTGACCTCTGATTTCTGTAGTGGGAGATGGTATTTTTTTGTGTGTGTGGGGTTAAGGTGTGGATTTCTGATAAACTTTTGGTTCCTGATGAAATAGGACTGGGAACACTACAGCGTGCCCTAGGACCTGAAACAAAAGGAACTCCTGTTTGATGAGCGTGGTTTGCCATTCCAATTACATTGATCTCTTTCAAAACCACTACACTTAATTTTTTTTAAAGGTATTTTCCCCTTCATAGTCACCTCAGGATTACTTACACTTTCCTAATGCCTCTAATTATGCTATTTAAATGGATTTTAAATGGAAATAGGGGTGATTCTAATTTTTATTCCTGATTATATGTTCAACGCATCGCTAGACAACAATTATATCTTTGAGAATAGACATGAACAAAATAGAAAAATGCAGGGCTGTATTTTGTATTTTAGTGTATCTTCTTACATTTAAATACCCATCCCCCCCAAAAAATAGTAGTCCCTGGAAAATTATGGCATTGTATTGCAAAGAAGTCAGAAAAATACTTATTTTTAAGGACATTCTGAAAGACTGTGGTTTTTGTAATTGGAGATTGGTGGTGATCTGGTTGATGGTAACCTTGATTTGCTACATCGCCTGGGGCAACGGAGAAGGCCCAGGGGAGTTTAATGCAAAAGAATACCTGATTGCATGTAAGGAGACACCTATGTTCTGGAGACCCTGACTGTACCCTAGAGAAGTGTGCTGTTTATCACTTGGCAGGCTTCCCCCTCTCCTTTATCCTACCCACCTATTTATGTTTCTCAGCTTAGCTGGAATTTTAGTATTCATTGGTTATACTATTGATACTGTTCACTTCTTCTTCCATGTGTTTTATAGTAGGACCCACAGCTGAGTAGCTGGAGGATGAGTGTTGCTTTTTGAAACCTGACTGAAATAGTAATGCAAGAGAATATCCCATTTACTTCTGCTGTAAATCTGATCATCCACTAATGCAGTTTGAGCTGAATTTTACAGGGAAAGGAGAATCTCCCCACTGGAAGAGTAGCCTTAACTATCTAAAAGGTTATTACTTTAAAATATTCTTTACTTGAGATTATCCAGGTGATTTAAAGTAGTGAGCTTTTCACCAACCTGTTTTGTGTAAGTTATGAATAATATTGCCAATGCATTGGAGAACTGACATCACTTGGTTTTCTGTGAGCCAGTTCAGACCAGGCATTATAGTTGAGATTATCTGTTTAATATCCACCTGGCTCAGTAGCAGCAAAAGATAAGTCACATCAGTTCCTTACTGTTAACTAGAAAAAATTACTTAATACATACTCTGCCCATTATTACATATTATATGTGCAGTTAAGTGACATATGTAAATGGAGCACTGGATTTTGAGTCAGGAAGACCTGAGTTTGAATCCTGCTACAATCACTTGCTAGTGATGTGATCTTGGGTTAATCATTTAGCCCCTCTTGGCCAGTTTGTCCATCTTTGAAATGCATATAATATTAGCACTTATCTTTGGGGGTTATATTTTCTTTATTTTTACATGCATTTCTAATTTCTTCACACTGATTCCCAAAATAAAAAAGAGAAAGAGAGACAGAGACAGAGACAGAGACAGAGACAGAGAGAGAGGACAAAGAAAACTTCATATAGTCCTAAAAACAAATTCCCACATTGGCCATGACCGAAACCCTCATTCTCTCTACTCTGCTCTCCTCTCCTCAGCTTTCCTCTCTTCTCCTCTCTCTCAGTGTTTGACTCTTTCTCTCTCCTTCCCCTCTCCTCCTTTCCCCTTCCCTCCCCTCTTTTCACTGATATGTCTAATGGTAATCCAGTAGCTGGATTACAGACCCAACTTTATGGGCCATGGTTCCAAATTACTTTCCAGGATAACTGGACCAATTCACAGCTTCACCAGCAGTGCTGTAGTGTGCCTGTTTTCCCCCAGTCCTTTCAACATTTGCCATTTTTCTCTTTTCTCTGCCTATCTCTCCACATATCAGTTCATCCAACATACTGATATCAAAATGATTTTCCTAGAGTACGCATCTGACCATGTCACTCCCCTATTCAGTAAATTCCAGTTGCTCCCTATTGCCTCTCAAATAAAATATAAAATATAAAATCTCTTGTTTGCCTCTTAAAGTCCTCCACAGTCTGGCCCCAACTTACCTTTACAGTCTTCTTGTAAACTATGCCTATTTTGGCATGAGTGACTCTTACCTCCTTTCTGTTCCCTACACAAGACACTCTGTCTCCTGATTTAGTGTTATTGTCATTAGCTGTCCCATATCTGAAATGCTTTCCCTTCTCATCTTCACCTCCTGGCTTTCCTGGTTTCCTTCAAATCCAAGCTAAAATCCTACTTTCTACAAGAAGTCTTTCATGATTCTTCTTAATATTAGTGCCTTCCTCTGAGATTATCTCTAATTTATCTTGCATATAACTTATATATACAAAATCAGCATTTTATTTCCTCCATTAAACCATGAGCTTCTTGGGGACAAGGATCCTTCCTCCCTTTCTTCCCTCCTCTCTCTCTCTCTCTCTCAAGTTCATACTATGTACCAGACACTGTGCTAAGTGTTAGGGATACAAACAAAAGCAGAAAACAATCTCTGCTGTCAAGGAGTTCACTGCCTAACAGGGAAAACAACTTGTAAACAACTGCATGCAAACAACATATACAGAGAATAAACTGGAGATAATTATAGAGGGAAAGCACTAAGGAGCATTAAGAAAGGCTTCTTGCAGAAGGTAGAATTTATCTAAGACTTGAATGTCTCAAGGAATCCAGAAGATAGGATTAACAAGGTTAGGGATTTCTGGGCATGTTGACAAAAATGGAAACTTGTAGGTGCCTCTGTGTGTGGGGGTGTGTGTGTATACATGCACGCACACACACACACACACACACATATGTACGCAAACGTATATAGACCCACACACACACATATATATATATATATAAAATTATAAATGTTTATTGACTTGTAATCTACTTGTGTAAAGTAGAAACTCAAAGTTACTTTAATTTGAATTTTCCTAATTATTAGTGATTTAGAGCATTTTTTCATATGGTTATTGATAACTTGGATCTCTCTCTTTGAAACCTACCTGTTTATATCCTTTGACTATATCTATTGAGGAATATCTCTTAATGTTACAAATTTAAATCAGTTCTTTATGTATTTGGAATTTGAGACTTTTATCAGAAAAACTTTTTGCAAAGGTTTTTCCCCCCATTTATCTATTTCCCTTCTAATTTTAACAACATTAGATTTGTTTGTACAAAACCTTTTAAATTTATATATTCAAAATCTTCTTTTATCTTCTGTGAGCCTCTCTGTCACTTGTTCAGTCATGAACAACTTCCCTTATCAATAGATCTGGAAGTAAATTAGATAGATCTGAAAATAAATTCTTCTTTGCTTCTCTAATTTATGATATGATCTTTATTACCTATGTCACAAGGTTGTTGTGAGCATCAAAGGAGATAAGGTATGTAATCTGCTTCACAAAACTTTAACTACTACATAATGCTAGTTACATTTATTTCTCATTTCATTGTTATAAAATAATTTTAAGGAACTCATGATATTTGTCTTGGGCTAATTGTTGTAAAACTCTTGCAACATAACTTTTATCTTTTGCACAGTCATCACTAAGCATTTATTAAGTCCATTATTATGAGCCAAAGCCTGGGGATGAGTCCTTCCTTCAAGGAACTCACATTCTAATGAAGGAGACAGCATGTGAACAACTATGTACTTATAGGATATGTTACAGTGGTAATCACCATAGAAAGGTACTAGCAGTACATTGATGAAATATTTATGGAATATAATTTTATGAAATATATATATGCATTTATGAAATATAATTCCAATATAAAGTATGACCACCATTCTAGATTCCAAAATATAACTCTTTCATTGAGATCATAACATGAGAGATTTGAACTGGAAGGGGACCATAAAGGCCATGTAGTCTAACTCCCTAATTTTAGAGATGAAGAAATTAAATCCAAGAGATTTGCCCTAAGTCACCAAAAAGTTGAAAGGCAGAAATTGAACCATTATCATCTGCCTCCAAAGATAGTGTATTTTCCATTTGTACCGTGCTGGCTTTCCAGTGATTCAAGATGTTAGATCTCTACAGCCACAGATAACCAGGCCTTTCTATTTACAGAAAAAAACAAAAAACAACCCACTGAATTTCAGAAAAGTTTAAACAGAAGGCAGGGAAATCTTCAGAGTAACTCTGAAAAATAAATGAACTAAATAAATTTGTTTCCATCTGTATAAAAATGGAAATTGGTTTTTGACCCCACCACCTTTTAGAATAAGTAATGCTCACTTTGGCTCTGGCAGATCACATTGCAGAGACAGGATCTTCCCTGGACTTGAGGCTTGCTGCACTGTTCTCATTTTTTATTTTTTCTTTGTGATTTGTTCAGTAACTTTAAATTTAAAATGAAGTTTTAAATAAAGTTTGGACTTGTCTATAATTTTAAGAAATGAACTGATCCTAATGAACACTATCTCCATACTACTATAAGGTTTATAACGTTCTTCCTAACGACCTCATGAAATAACAAGCATTGCTAATCTCTGTTTTCTAGTTAAGGACACAGAGGCACAGAAAGATGAAGGAAGTTGCCCAGATTCAGCCAGGTACCAAGTAACACAGCTTGGGATTCAAACTAAAGTCTCCTGAGTCTAAGACAAGCATTCAGGACTCTTTCCATTGCATCACTATTTTTCTTTATATATTAAAGTACACAGGGGTCAGCAGAGAACAGATGCGGAACTGAAAAAAAAAAACTTTTTAGGAAGAAGTTTATTGTGTCATCTGGCAGAGGGAAGAGCGAAAATAAGTGGCCTGCTCCCTCTGGGCCCCTAATCTGTATGCTATACAGAGTTCTAACAAAAGCACAAAGAAACGACAGCTGATTTGTCATCACATAAGCAGTTTCCAGTAAGATACGTAGATTGATGAAAATATATATTTCAAGAAATTGAAAATTCCATGCATCAATCTTTGGCTCCCCTGGAAGGTTTTTGGGGTCAACATAACCTGGATGTCCTGAGTTAAACATTAAACAAATCTGGTCTCTAAGCAACCAATCTATTCTCTGAGCCACACAGGGCTAAGTTCAAACAGTGCAATAAAGTTTTCCCACACAGGTCCATCTTTTTTCAGTTATTCTTAAGTATTACATATAACTGGTTACATTAACCTTTTAAATTGATCCTGAATTATTAACATGATTGCTAAAAACCTTTTACAGTTTATTTTCAAAACTTAACTTCTGGAAACTGGAGTCAGAAGCCTTAGATTGGAATCCCAAATTCTATAGAAGCTGTCTGAACAGGGGCAAATGAACTCACCTCTCTCTGCCTCAGTTTACTTATCTCTGAAATGGAGATACCAATACCTCACTAAATTCCTATGAAGAAGATGCCATGCCTTAAATACTCTGGAAAATGGATTTTTTTTCTTGGATGGTGTCAAAATGCATTTTTATTATGTTTTGTATTACAGCATTTCTTATAAAAGTAACTTACATTTATATAGTCATGTAAGCTATCAACAGTACCCCCAATTCACAGGAGACCTGCCAGTGACACTTTGTTCTCTGTCAGCTAGACCAGACCAGACCAGATATTGTAGATGGGATTGTCTGGTTAATATTTCACCTGGTTCAGTAGCAACAATGGATGGGTCACTTCAGTTCAAAATTCTTTATGTATAACATCTCCTTTGAGTTTAGTAATAGTTCTATACTATTAACCATAATAAATCCCATTTTGCAGATGAAGAAACAGGATGGAGGAGGTTGTATCACCAGCACCTAACACAATGCCCCAGCACACAGTAGACACAAATACTCATTGATCAATTGTTTCATTGACCTACAGTAGTTATATATCTAGTGTCAGAGACAGGATTGAACTCAAGTCCTCCTGGTTACCAGGTCAAATCTCCATGCAGTCTTTTTATCCCCCAAGCCTGTGAGCTTCTTGGGATAGAGACTGTTTCTTTATTAAAACTATACTTTCCCGCATCGCATAGTACAATGCTCTACACATATCAGGCAATGCTCTACACATATCAGTGACTTAATAAATGTTTATTGTATTGTGCATGTCACCAGTCTTTAAGAAAATGAAACCCTCTCTATTACTTTCTTTTTTAGCCAGAACTTGGTGGCAAAATCTTCATACATTGTCTGCTTAATTGGTTGCCTTCTTAATCCAGCAAAATGCCTTCTGTAGAAAGTGCCTGGTGGGGGTGGAGGGATGGGTTAAAGTGACCGTATCTCCTGAACAATTTTTATTACAACAACTAGTTTTCTCAGACTAAGTTAAATAAATACTCTCCAGCACTCCAAGGATCTATGATTTAGACACGGTGGGAACTCCCTCCATTGATGCAGATAACACTGCCCCTGCCACTTAGTAAATGGTCTTCCAAAGTCTCTGTAGCTTAGAAGAAAAAAAAAAATCATCCAACTTGAGGATGAAATTTAGTGAGCCCTGGGCTACAAATGCATAATCACCAGCTTATATTCAAAGCATTTCCAACATGTTAGAGGTTTCCAGAACTTATGTTCCATAAGTATAAACTTCAGAAATCAGTGGTCCCTGCTCTACCATGGTGACCCAAAGGATCAGGACTTCAGTGGATGAAATACAAAAATAAATTATTTTTTAAAAACCTCACAAATGATGCATTTTTTTTCATTTTAAGTGTCAATAATTTATGACAACTAGTAACAATATGATGCTGTCTCATAAAATTATTGACATTTAAAATTAAAATTACATATATGATAACTAATAACAATATTATGGGCAGCTCGGTGGCACAGTGGATAGAGTGTGGATCCAAGAGGCAGGAAGATTCATCTTCCTGAATTCAAATCTGGCCTCAGACACATACTAGCTCTGTGACCCTGGGCAAGTCACTTAACCCTGTTTGCCTCAGTTTCCTCATCTGTAAAATGATCTGAAGAAGGAAATGGCAAACCTCTCCTGTGTCTTTGTCAAGAAAACTGCCAAAGGGGATCATGAAGAGTCCAAGTGCAACTGAAAACAACTGAACCACAACAATAATATTATGGTAAATGAATGAATGAATAAAATCATCAATAAATTTAATTAAAGCACCTACTGTGTGTGACAGGCACTGTGCTTTTATTTTGTACACCTACATTATCTCATCTGATCTTCACCACCACTCTGTGAGATAAGTATTCCAAGCACCATCATCTTCATTTTACAGATGAAGAAGCTCAAACCTAGAGAGGTCCAATGATTTGCCCATGGTCATTCGATTTTAAAGTGTCTCTGCTGTCTCTAAGCTCAGTCTTTTTTCTATCATACCATACTACCTCAAACGTCCATGCATCTACATAGCTAATTTTCCAGTCTCTGATATTTGAAATATATACATGGAAGGGAGATTTTTATCTTGAAAGTAGGTGCTAGGTTATTCTGAATTTGAGCCCTGAGTATAATTGAATTCACTTCATAGTTATAATTTCACAGAAATTAAAAGATCAGAACTGTGCTTCTGATACAGTTGCTGCTGTCCTGAATTGGGTCACAAATGGAAATGCCTTAACTGTATTTCTATGCTGTATAACAAAATGTTTCTGTTCTCTACATGTCTAGTTCCATTTTTTTTTTTAAGTTTTACTTTTGAAGTTCAAGTAAGGCACAGACATGAAGCAGAGGAATTTGGGAAATGTCATAGCTGTTTGGTATCCATGTTTCAACTGATACTTTAAAAACTTTTCTTGGAGGAGTTTGGAAGACAGATCACAAGCATGACACAGAAGCACGGTATAGCAATGATGATAGCTAGCATTTATAGCGTTTTAAGTTTTGTAAAACAATTACTGTGTTAAAACAGATTAGAGTAATATTGGATAAAGTAAATGTGAATTAACATAAAATTTAAATTATATAAATAATATGAAACAACATTAAAATATATGTAATATAATAAATATATAATATAGATAATATATAATATAATAAATATATGATGTTTATATAATATAATAAATCTATAATATAATGTAATATAAAATATAAATTAATATAAAATATAAAAATTGATTACAAGACTATTATTAATGTATAAAATCATAAATATTATTTTATCCTCACAGCAGCTCTTATAGGTAAGTAGGTACTATATGTATCCCCATTTTAAAGATGAGGAAACAGACAGGTAGAGGCTAAGTGATTTGCCCAGGGACACAAAAATGTCTGAGGATAGATTTGAACTCAGGATTTCCTGAATCCTTGCTAATGTCTGTTTTGGGGGCATAGTCTTAAATGCATGTACCCTAGCTTTTGGGAAAACAGATTTCAAATGTTTCAGAGGAAAGATAGATAGGATTCTATGGAGTAAAATACTTTTATAGAAGTAAGCCCAAGAAGGAAGAAAGATGCTCAAGAAAGAAATTCACTTATTCAAAAATCTGTAACCAAATGCTCTCTCCCTCCTTTCCCTCCCCTGTCCTTTCCTCTCCTCTGTCTGTCTCTATCTCCATCTCTCTCTATCTCACTCTTTCTCTATGTCTCTCTCTTTCTCTACACTCTCCCCTCCATCCCATTAAAATATACATTCTTTTGTACTCATCTCTGTATCCCTAGCACTGCCTAGCACAGTCAGTACTTAGTAAATACTTGTTGACTGACTCCCAGAATTACAAATTTCATGCGATGGTTCTTCCTCTCCCCTCCCTCCCCCTACTTCCTTGCTCTTTGCTTAGCTAATTATGCCTCTCCATGACTCAGAAGCTTTGAATTACTTGTTGAAGATAAGACAGCTACTCAGCTTTAGAAACAGGAGATGGACTAAGAACCTTCACCAACTCCATCTGCTTACCTTTCCATTCCACACCATACCATGCTGCCTCTTTGTTGTTAATATAGTTGAGAAAAAGTAACTTTTTCTTCCTTATTTATAAGTAGCTCATTGAAGCAAAATACAGTTTGAATCACCTGGCCTTTTTGCAGAACTATTTTTTTTTTCAGAACAGGAGCAAATGTATCTAAGTAAATTCAAAGACCTGATAGTGTCTGTAAAGCAATAAATAAAAATGACTTTCCCCACAAGGAAGAGGAAGGGGAGAAAATGAGCATGTACATCATTCAACATATCCCTAGTTTCAGTGGTTTTCCATTAGGCTGAAGAGCCCAAGAGTTTCTTTCCTTACTTACTTTAGAACCTAATGATAACTGTCTCTACATTTTTGCTGCTATCCTGAAATTTTATTTAGTTATTAGTTATTAATTTAGTGCAAAACAGTCTGACTAAATAATGGGGGGGTATCTGAACAAATCTGACAAAGTGAGTTATCCTGTTGATATTCTGAACATTTATGTATGACCTTTCTAAGTTTGTGGACCATATCCTAAGTGCATGATAACTGGAAACAATTTGGCCTAATTGTTCAAATTGCAGGTCTTAGATGAATAGACGCAGCGATTCTATAACTTACGAGAAAAAGTCAAGACTATGTTGCAAAATCAATTTTACCCCTTTTATTCAGTTGAGTTTTATCTAATGGGATGTATGTAAATTTTAGACATCATTGTGCATGCAGTCACTGAAAATAAAACAATTAAAATAGACTCAAGGATTCATGTTTACATCATTTGGGTTTTTTTGAGAGAATCTCTATAAGTAAAATCACTTGCAAAAATGCCAGTTCTGTTTGTAAATGATTTTCACGAATTCACAATTTGTCATTAAAAACAATTAGGAAATTTCAGAAAAATATCTTTTTTTTTTTTTTTTACTGTGTTAAGGATGACTATTTGAAAAGTTTTAGCTCAGTTTGGACTATATATGGTGGATAGACTTGGGATTATAAAAAAATTCCAAGATGCATAATATCCCTTTATTTACAATAGGGTATCTAGAACTGACTTAAAGACAATTTGTCATCCCTTATTTGTTGAAAATAATGATATGCCCCAATCCATCAAACATTTATTAAATGTCTTCTGTATGCAAAGCAAAATGCTAGATAATGGGGATATATAAAAGTAAAACAAATCTATCTGTGTTCTGAAGGAGCATCTATTCTCCTGGGTGGAAAGACTATCTATTAACATGGGTGTGATCTGTATAACCTATAATCTTATTATTCCACTGAATCTGGGGCCATCTTCGGTCATCTTGTCTCTGTCTTGCCACTGGACCCAGATAGCTCCAGAGGAGAGAGCGAGGCTAGTGACTTTGCACAGTCCTGGGTTACTAAAGCTCAATTCATTTGCAAGTCATCCCCTTCCTAATGTTCTCTTTGAGAATGGAGGACAAAAAAATAGTATGATTTCCTTACTCTCTCAGGGAAGGGAAGGGAGAATTTGGAACTCAAAAAAAGTTTTAAATTGTTCTAACATGTAATTAGGGAAAAATAAAATATAAAAAATGTAAAAAAAAAGTCCAATACACACACACACACACACACACACACATATATATATACACACACATATAATATATACTTATATGTATATATATGATGATTTGAGGAGAAAGTGTACAAATATCTATGGAAGGAGGTGGTCCATGAACAAAGTCCCAAAGGAACTAGGGTTTTCAAGAGGCAAAGGGAAGCAACATAGCATTTTAAACGTTCAGACATAGTGGCAGTTAACTCTTTCCTGGCTATGTAAAGAGCCATAGAGAGAGTCCCTGAAGATACGTCATCAATCCTTCAGTGTTAAACTATTCTAATGAACTGTTATAACTGCGTCTACAAAAGTGAAACATTCACACAATTGTCTTGATGATTCAGCACAAGGACTTTTTCACCTGAATTAGCTCATAATGAATACAAGGTCCTTGTTGCTTGCTTTGCCTCAGCTGTGTACCTGAATTACCCAGTTATATGTTCTCCTTTGTTGGTATAGACTCGGTCTTTTTGATGCCTTTGATTGGGCTGACAGTTAAGGCTGCCCCTGAGGTCACTGGTTCTTGCTGACCAGATAATGGTCATTGGGTAAGAGCCCTGTGAGGTTGTTCAGAAGGCAGCCTTCTGATCTGGAGCATTTGCCCTTAGATTTTCTGCCTAAACTGTGGCATCTCTCTTTCATTTGAGTGCTTTGAACATGTGACCAACTTGTGGGAACATAAGAAGTTAAAGGCACTTGTGACTGCCCGAGACATTGATGGAACCTAAGTACATTTCATGCAGGCCTACAGGAAGTCAGGCAGTAAGCATCATGAAAACAAGGCAGTGGGCCTAGGGCTCTTCAAGCAGCAGGCCTGTTGAGAATGAAACAGTGGGGTTGGAAGAAACAACATAAGCAATTGTGCTTAGCTGTTGCGTTTCCTGTAAGTTTTCCTGGAAACCTGTTTTCTTGAGGGATCCCCAAAGGTCCTTGCTCTAGTAGAATTTGTTCACATTTTCTTGGCCTGGGGACGTGGAAGAAGAGTAGGGATGGCATTCATAAATATTAGGAGAGCTGTTCAAAATGTGGATGAACAGTAATGTCTAAAAATAATCTGCTAGGCTATTATACATCTCAAGAAAAATAATCTGTTTTTCTAAAAAATGCTTAGAATGATGAATAGAAAGATTGCAGATAGGAAAATGCCCAGAGGATGCCCAAGGTACATTGATCTACATCTTAAAATTGTAATTTAGCTGTATTTCAAATATATTTACAATTGTTCAGGTTTATATATGGTCTTCTCATATATATTTTCACAAATAATTTCCCATTGGATAAACAGTTATCATGGTGTAGTACTAGAATCTCTTGCTTTTGAAATGACCTCCTATTTCCTTCTATATGTGCATGTTTTATGCTGCTATAGAACTGTAAGCTCCTTAAGGTCAGAGATTGTTGTGTTTTTATTTTTTTATTTCCAGCCAGCAGCAGTGTGGCATGAGAGATAGAGAGCTGGCCTCTGGGTCCAGAAAACCTGAGTTCAAATCCAGCTTCATTTAACCTCTCTGAGCTATATTGATGGAGTTAGTCTCCTCATCAGGTGTTCCTTAAACCAGTTAAGTCACAGATCCTTGTGTGTAGTTAAAGAATTGTTCCCAGCACCTGACACATGATAGATTCTTGATACATGCTGATTGAGTGATTTGCCATTTTTCTTCTTATTGTACATGTTGTATGCTCCCAGGAGAATTTTAGGTCTTTGGAGACAGGTATTATTTCATTTGTGTCTTTGTATCCCCAGTACAGGACGTAGTGCCTTTTATATAACAGTCATTTTTTAAAGTTATATTGATTTTTTTTGTAATATTACAAATACTTACAGATTATTCTTACTCCATGAGGGATCACTTTTAATGAAATAAAACAAGTAAAATGAACAAAATAGTGTTGCTCTCAGACATTTGCTAACTGTGTGACCTTGAGCAAGTCACTTAACCCTTGTTAGCCTCAGTTTCCTCATCTGTAAAATAAACGGGAGAAGAAAATGCAAACCACTTCAGTATCTTTGCAAAGAAAACCCCAAATGAGGTCACAAAGAGTGAAATGACTGAACGACAAAAACACAAAATAGTGACTTCATTTGAAATTGCTTTCTACATTCCATGTTGTTATAAACTCTCTACTTTTTTAAAATAAAAGTTTTAATTAAGAGAAATCAGTTTTCTCTTCCTCCCATCTGCCACCCCATTGAGAGAAAGAGAGGGAGGAGAGGATGTAACAAATATGCATAGTCAAGCAAAGCCTTCTTTCATTGACTGCATGTAGAATGCATTATAGGTTCTTAATAATTATTTGTTGAGTTTCTGTGAATCTGGAGACCTAATCTTTTTTTCTGCTACTAATTGGTTCTGTGATTAAGAGTCACTGTGTCTCATGATATCTCCTTCTCATGATATCTCCTTCTCCCCATTGGGGCAGCTAGGTAGCACAGTGGATAAAGTGAAGGGCCTGAAGTTAGGAAGACTCATCTTCCTGAGTTCAAATCTCACCTCAGACACCTACTTTCTAGGTGTGTGATCCTGTCCCAGGTACTTAACCCTGTTTGCCTCAGTTTCCTCATTTGTAAAATGAGCTGGAAAAGGCAAACCACTTCAGTATCTACACCAAGAAAACCCCAAATAGGGTCAAAAAGAATCAGACACAACTAAAAATGACTGAACAACAACAACGTATCTCATCATTTCTATTAAAGTCACATTTTAATTGGTCGTCCTATGTCAAATATCTCCCCACTCTAATCCATCACTCCATGCAACAGCCAAAGCAATCTTCCTAAAGTATAGGTCTGACCATGATTGCCCTATAAACCCTCAATAAAACCTGAATGGGTCTCTAGGATCAAATATAAAGTCCTCTTTGTGATTTAAAACTTTGACAACCTGACTCCCTCTTCCCTTCCCTCAGTATTCTTATACTTGACTTCCTTCTTCATACTCTATAATAAAACTACATTGGTCTGCTTATTCTTACACACACACAGAATTCTACTTTCTGACTCTGTTCCCTTGAACTGGCTGGATCATGCCTAGAATGGTCTTATTCATTTCTACCTTGTCATCTTCCTGGTTTCCTTCAAGAATCAGAACTCAAATTCAGCCTTCTGTAAGAATCCTTTCTTAGCCTTGCACTTCATTTTCCAACTATCAGTGCCTTCTCCTCTACTCTGGGTATATCTTCCATATAATTATTTACATGTCATCTTCGTTAAAATAGGACCTGTTTTCACATTTCTTTATATAATATATAATTTTCACATTCCTTAGTATATTGAACGTGTGTTGGCTAACCACTGTACCTCTTTGGGCTGCATTCTCCTTATCTGTAACATTAGGGGATTGGTCAAGATGTTCTGTGAGGTGACTTCCTAGTTAACAGTTCTGTTACTCTAAAAGTACTGAAATTCTCGCCTGTCTATTTTTAATTCCTGTTTTCTGGGAAGCAAAAGTAAGGACCCTATGGAGTTATTTGTGCAGTTATACATCCAGAACAAGAAGCTGTAATTCTTTAGATATGATTTATAAAAATGCAGAGTATAGAAAAGCAAAAAAAAACCCCACAAATAATAAGAGTAAAAGAAAGAAACTTACAGTTAAGCTTCAGTCTTCTCTTTAATTCTTGAGTCATTGACATCCATGATGGATAAGTACCAGACTGGGGAATGAATCCTACCTGATACTATACTTTATATCTGGGTGCCAGACCATGACTCCACTATGTTCTATTAGCTGAATGGTATAGTGGAAGGAGAAGCAGAATAGAACTCCTAGAGAAACAGCATGTTGGAGTCAAAATAAATCTGAATCTACTCCCATGTCTGCTACTTACTAGCTCACTAATTTGACTCCCTGAACATCTTGTCTTTCCCAGAATTATCTCATCACCTGAAATGCCATCATCATGCTGATTGACTCAGCTTTGATACTCAGCACTTAACATCTTCCCATACCTCTCCTCTCTGACTGGAGGGCTGAACAATAAACTGCTCTGAAAGCCTTCCCTTTTTAGGAGTTTTCTTTAGAACCCTTAACAGGGCTCAGAACTTTGCTAGTAACTTCATTTCTTTCCCCGTGTTTCTGCTTGGTTTCAATGCCACAAATATCAAGACAGGCACTCATTCCCTCTCTCCCTTCTGTTTTTTTAGGTTATTTTTGTGGATTTTCTTCTCCTATTCGATTGTAAGGGGCAACTAGATGGCTCAGTGAATAGAATGCTAGGTCTAGACTCAGGAAGACCTGAGTTCAAATCTACCCTCAGACGCTGTGTGACCCTGGGCAAGTCATGGATTCCTTTGATCTACTGGAGAAAAAACAGCAAGCCACTCAAGTATCTTTGCCAAGATCATCCCAAGTGTGGTTACCAAGAGTCGTATGTGACTGAAATGACTGAACAAAAACAATTAGATTTCAAGCTTCTTGAAGGCAGGGATTGGACAGTCTTTTTATCTTTTATTTGTATCCCCAGTGCTTAGCACAATGCCTGGCACATAGTTGGCACTGAAGTGCTTGTTGACTTGACTAGTGTGACCATGGGCTCCCTGAACCTCAGTTTCTTGAGGATAGCAATATTTATGGTCCCAACCACACATCAAAAACTATTTCATTTCTGATTTAGTGTTCTCGGAGCTTGGGATTTCCAGTGACTTGCATAGAGTATGAACCTAAAAAATGCTTGTTGTGTAAATCAATCAATCCATCAATAAACGTTTATTAAGCATCTACTATATACCAGGTACTTTGCTAAACACCGGGGATATAAAAAGAGGCAAATGCAGTCCCTGAGCTTACAGTATAGTAGGGGAGACAACATGCAAACAAATATATTCAAAGCAAACTATATGTAGGATAAATAGAAAATAATTAACAGAGGGAAAACGCTGGAATGAAGAGGATTTGGGGAAGGTTTCCTATTAGAAGATAGGATTTTAGTAGGGACTTCATGGAAGTCCCAAGTCATCTTTTAGCTCTAGCATTCCAGGATGCTGTGATAGCAAATTCATTGCCAGCAGTTGTGTTTCTTTCTTTCATGATTAAATATCCCTAGGAGTACTGAAAAACAAACCAACAAACTCAAATTGGCAGCCCTGCCACCCAGGAAACTCCAGCAATCAAAATAAGCCCTGCAGTCACAGGGATCCTTCTCCTGTGTCTTTGTGATTGATAGGATACTTTCACAATATAGTTTATGATATTTGCAACAAGACATCTTTCTAGCAGCTTGAATTATAACAACAGTGGACCTATATTATTTTAAGGTTTGTAAAGCCTTCCAAAAACTTTATCTCATTTGAATTTCACCTGAACTCAATGAAGTAAGTTATTTTGGATATTAAGTAAGTATTGTGAATATTATCCCCATTTTACTAAGAAGAAAACTGAGGCTGTGAAAGGTTGAGTTGCTTGCCTAAGTGTCAGAAGCTGGATTTTAACCCAGGTCTCTCTTGCCCTCCAATTACAAGCTCTGTTTCTGCTGTACCATGTTATTCCAGCCTAAAACTTAATAATATCTTGCCCTTTCAGAAACACATGA
The DNA here is from genome assembly GCF_028372415.1 of Notamacropus eugenii. Taxonomy (NCBI): domain Eukaryota; kingdom Metazoa; phylum Chordata; class Mammalia; order Diprotodontia; family Macropodidae; genus Notamacropus; species Notamacropus eugenii. The sequence continues at coordinate 143,494,691 of NC_092875.1, read as the reverse complement.
TACATTTTCATAAATTATGAGATGCTTTCTTTGGACTTGTTTTAAAATTCATTTGTTTTCTTTTAAAATTACAGTTGGATATAATGAATGCAAGCCATCTTGGTGGATGACTTAGGAGAAAGACCTTTAATTCCTGTGTTTTATGGAAATTTTTAAAAAGTCTCACTTCAGATGAAATGCTTTCAAATTTGAAATAATTTGCTAATAATTGTTCCTTTCATAAATGCCATATTTTCTTGGGTAGAGAGGTATTAGAAATCCTCTACTCAATTTCTTTGACCATGAGTTATGAAGATTAGTAATAATGAAGATAATTAGATAAAAGTGATTTACTTTTTGTTTTCAGGCTCCAAGTTGTGATGAGGATATAGCTGGGCATGTATTCAGTAGCAGTAGAGGCATTAACTTGGGGTTTATCAAGTACTGTTGGTCAGCCATTTACCACAAAAGGAATTGTTTTTGTCTGTTTCATCTGAGTTAGTGAATTCTAGGGGAAGTCAAGGCAAAAACTTCAACTGGCTAGTGTTTCAAAATATTTGTATGCTAATGTTTGTCTGGATCATTTTTTTGTTTTCAGACATAGCCAACTTTTCATGACCCTATTTAGGATTTTCTTAGGAGAGTTACTGGAGTGATTTGTCATTTTTTTCTCTAGCTCATTTTATAGATGAGAAAACTGAGGCAAGAAAGCTTAAGTGATTTGCCCAGGGTCTGAAGTGTCTGAGGTCAAATTTGAACTCAGGTCTTCCTGAGTTTCAGGAAATACCAGGTCTGGTACTCTATCCACTGTGCCACCTAGCTATCCCCTAGATCATTTTATTTGAACTAAATAAATACATAACATGGAGTAAGAGTTGGAGAATTGACCTCGGAATTCAAGAAGACCTAGTTCAAGTCCTGACTCACACTGTGTAGGCTGTGCAATTGGGGACAAATCACTTAACCTCTCAGTTTCTCAGGCAATTCTATGCAGACTGTACATTGATGATCAGATGCTGCTTTTGCATAAGTAGATGGAGTTTCCTTCTTAAGAGTTCCCTTTCCCAAGGAAATCACCCCTCTTTCCAAAAAAAAAAAAAAGACTTGAAATTCATCAGTCAAGAAAAACCTAGATCATTTGTGCAAATGTACCTCTTAAGAATGTGAAGAGATAGGTAGATAAGAAACCAACACTGAACCTATGCCCAATTCTCTCCAAGGAACCATTTAGGGTTTTCAGAGGATAAACCTGTCCCAATGCTACTTCTGAACAAGTCATAGTGCAGTATCAATGACAATATGGTCTCAAGGCTGTGTCAGCCAGTGCCAAATGAACCTTTATTTAAATTTATTTTTAATTACACTGTGAAGAATCAGAGCCCTGATTCCTCATTCCTGTGGTCAGCACAAGGTTATTCTACTTTGATTTTGATCTCCAATGATGTGCTCAAACTCTTTGAAAAATAGTTACCAGATAGTGTGCCACTTAAAGTAAGATGACAACAGGATATTTCCAATAGTTCTGGGAAAAACAAAACAATAATGGACAGTCATATTTTATTTTTATCTATTTTATCATTTCTAGATTTTGAGTTCCTTCAGGGTTGGGTCCTTTTACTTACATCTCCAGTACCTAGGACAGTGCCTGGCAAATAGTAGTCACTTAGTAAGTTCTGATTGACTGACAGAGCTCTACTTAGACATTTCAACAGGGAACACAATTCAGTAGTATGAAAATCAATATAACCAAGTTATACATTTATTCAGCATTCAACACATTTTAAGTATGTGCCATGTACAAAACACTGTGGGGTAGAAGAAAAGATAAATAAAATATGGTCCCTAAATTTAAGGAGCCTATAATCTAATAGGGGAAAGAAGGCATGTACACAGATAAATAGCACATTTAACTGAAACATTTTTATTGTATCAAAGGTATTATAAAGTGCTTTGAAATAAGATGAAGAATAAAAAATGTATTTAAATTACTGCTGTATTTAAATTTGAATGTATAATCTTCACTGCTTTTTATTATCAATTTTTTTTATTAATGTATTTAACTTTTAACATTCATTTTCACAAAATTTTGGGTTCCACATTTTCTCCCCTTTTGTCCCCTCCCCCCACCCCAAAACACCGAGCGTTCTAATTGCCCCTGTCTGCCAATCTGCCCCCCCTCCCTCCCCACCCCTTCCCTTTGGAAGGCCAGCAATTCAATATAGGCCAGATCTGTGTAGTTTTGCAAATGACTTCCATAATAGTAGTGTTGTGTAAGAACTAATTATATTTCCCTCCATCCTATCCTGTCCCCCATTACTTCTGTTCTCTCTTTTGATCATGACCCTCCCCATGAGTGTTGACCTCAAATTGCTCCCTCCTCCCCGTGCCCTCCCTTCCATCATCCCCCCCACCCTGCTTATTCCCTTATCCCCCACTTTACTGTATTGTAAGATAGGTTTTCATACCAAAATGACTGTGCATTTTATTCCTTCCTTTAGTGGAATGTGATGGGAGTAAACTTCATGTTTTTCTCTCACCTCCCCTCTTTTTCCCTTCACTAAAAAGTCTTTTGCTTGCCTCTTTTATGAGAGATAATTTGCCCCATTCCATTTCTCCCTTTCTCCTCCCAATATGTTTCTCTCTCACTGCTTGATTTCATTTTTTTTTTTTTAAGATATGATCCCCTCCTCTTCAGTTCACTCTGTGCACTCTGTCTCTATGTGTGTGTGCGTGTGCGTGTGCATGTGTGTGTGTGTTATCCCACCCTGTACCCAGATGCTGAATAGTTTCAAGAGTTACAAATATTGTCTTTCCATGTAGGAATGTAAACAGTTCAACTTTTGTAAAGTCCCTTATGACTTCTCTTTGCTATTTACTTTTTCATGCTTCTCTTCATTCTTGTGTTTGAAAGTCAAATTTTCTTTTCAGCTCTGGTCTTTTCATCAAGAATGCTTGAAAGTCCTCTATTTCACTGAAAGACCAATTTTTCCCCTGAAGTATTATACTCAGTTTTGCTGGGTAGGTGATTCTTGGTTTTAGTCCTAGTTCCTTTGACTTCTGGAATATCCTATTCGACGCCCTTCGATCCCTTAATGTGGAAGCTGCTAGATCTTGTGTTATCCTGATTGTATTTCCACAATACTTGAATTGTTTCTTTCTAGCTGCTTGCAGCTAGATCTGGGAACTCTGGAATTTGGCCACAATGTTCCTAGGAGTTTCTCTTTTTGGATCTCTTTCAGGCGGTGATCTGTGGATTCCTTGAATACTTATTTTGCCCTCTGGTTCTAGAATCTCAGGGCAGTTTTCCTTGATAATTTCATGAAAGATGATGTCTAGGCTCTTTTTTTGATCCTGGCTTTCAGGTAGGCCCATAATTTTTAAATTGTCTCTCCTGGATCTGTTCTCCAGGTCAGTTGTTTTTCCAATAAGATATTTCACATTATCTTCCATTTTTTCATTCTTTTGGTTTTGTTTTGTGATTTCTTGGTTTCTCATAAAGTCATTAGCCTCCATCTGTTCCATTCTAATTTTGAAAGAATTATTTTCTTCAGTGAGCTTTTGAATCTCCTTTTCCATCTGGCTAATTCTGCTTTTGAAAGCATTCTTCTCCTCATTGGCTTCTTGAACCTCTTTTGCCAATTGAGATAGCCTATTTTTCAAGGTGTTATTTTCTTCAGCATTTTTTTGGGTCTCCTTTAGCAGGGTGTTTACTTATTTTTCATGCTTTGATTGCATGTCTCTAATTTCTCTTCCCAGCTTTTCTTCCACCTCTCTAACTTGATTTTCTATGAGCCCTTCTATGGCCTGAGCCCATTGAGTGGGCTGGGATATAGAGGCCTTGACTTCTGTGTCTTTGCCTGATGGTAAGCATTGTTCTTCCTCATCAGAAAGAAAGGGAGGAAATGCCTGTTCCCCAAGAAAGTAACCTTCTATAGTCTTATTTCTTTTCCCTTTTCTGGGCATTTTCCCAGCCAGTGACTTGACTTCTGAATATTCTCTTCACACCCACTTTGCCTCCTGATCCTCCCAGCCAGCGCTTGGGGTTTGAGATTCAAATGCTGCTTGCCAGCCTCAGGGCTTTTGGCGGGGGCAGGGCTGCTATTCAGTGTGTGATTAAGTTCAGGTGCTCAGGTCAGGGCAGGGCCGCCTCTCAGGCTCAGTTCTCTCAGGGGGTTTATGCAGTGACCTTCAACAATGGATCTGGGCTCCTGCCTGCTTGGGGAGCCCCGGTCTGCTCCCGTCTCCGCTGTTGCCTCCCAAGGGGGCCTGAGTTATGGGGGCACCCCACTCCCCTCTCGACCCGCCAAAGAGACCCTCTCACCGACCCCCGTCACCTGTGGGTGGAGGGACCCGCGTGGCCGCTGGAGATTCTGTCCCTGAAGCGTGCTCGGATCTTTTCCTCTTGGTGCCGCGGCCGCGGCAGGGCTGTACTCAGCTCCCAGTCCCGGCGCCCAGTCCGCAGCGCGAAGGACCTTTTGCGAGAGGTTTGCAGGTCTCTCTGGAACAGAAATCTCCCTTGCTCCAATGTTCTGTGGCCTCTGGGTGCAGAATTCGCTGTGAGTTACTATTCTGTAGGTGTTCTTTGGGTTGTGGGTTCGGAGCTATGTGTATGTGCGTCTTTCTACTCCGCCATCTTGGCTCCGCCCCCTTTATTATCAATTTTATGGAATAAATAGAATAAATCCCTACCGAATAAAATATATAATATGCTATACTTGAAATACATAATACAATAAAATATAAAATATCCCCTTGAATTATGTGTTTTTCTGAGAAAAGATCTCTGCCAAAGAATTATAAAGAGAGCACTTAAAAAATTCTGAGTCACTAATGAGCATTTAAAATGTAGAGAGAAGGATGTGAGTCACCAAGATTTACAAGGAGGTTCTCAGCAGAGAATAGGACACAGCTCTTTTCCTTTTCTGCTTGGCTCACTAGCCTGCTTCCTCTGACAATGACTAAATCCGTTCAGTGAATCAGATGATCATTCTGCTATATTACTGTTTCCTGATCATCTTTTCATTAGGGGTTTTCTAGGTTTGTTACATTGTGTTCAACGGAAGCAAAAGAACTAATTATTTAATAAAACATTAGATTATTGAAGGGAACAAATGAATTTTGATCTCCCTAGTAACTTTAGTCTGATTCATACCGATAAAATAATGAAGGTTGGACATTTTTAATAGCTTTACCCTTCTTAAGAAGGAAAAGGACAGACTGAATTTAGTTTGATGTATTACTGGTTTTCTCAAATGCATACTTTCACCTGAATTTTAATTTGCTTTTTTTTTTTTTTTAATGTGGCGCACTTACCTAGGATACAGAGCATGGCTGTGGGATATGCTGCTTTTTGATTGTCTACCTCGCTAAGCCTGGCAAGAAGATAAGAAGGTTAAGATAGTGCTAGGCTATTTGGAACTCTTCTAAGAATGGTACCTCATATTGGCAGTAGGCTTGGGAATGTGAACAGACCCCAGAAAACCACAATCCAAAACATCTCAAGAAATAAGACTGGTTCTCAACTTTCACCCTTCTTGAAGGTTCAGGCTGTTGACAGACCCATGGATCTGATTTGATCTGACCTCTTATCAGTGCCCTCCTCTTTCTTTTATTGAAAGGCACAAATAAATTCTGTAAGAATTTCCTTGATACTTTGTATGTTTACAGGAGGCTCATGGTGGCATATCCCTGCTTGAAAATCTTAACAGGTATGCCATCAAATCTGTAGGCATCACCATTTTTTAATGGTTTGTATCAGTGTGTAAAACAATAATGTAGAGCTTAGACTAAACCTAACTAGGATGAATCTGATGGGATCCATCTCTTTTCCCTTTCTCCTTAATAGTCTCTCCCTTGTCCTTTCCCTCTCCCTCTCTCCCTCCTTTTCCATCATTGTTACTCTCTTGCCTTGTGGTTTCTCTTCCTCCCATAAAATTTTAGGGTAAGAGGGACTGTTAATCAAAGTCAGACCTGTACCCATCCCAAGGTAAAGAAGAAGCTCCCTTGGGTATTGACAAAAGGAACTGAGAGACTTCCTCCTGAAATGAGGCATCCATCTTAAGTTACAATCACAAGACAGCATAAAAATCCATTAGATAGCTACTCAACACAAACTTATTGTACATTTTGGATGAGGGCTATTACCAATCCCTGGTTGGAGCTGACATCTTTCTTTAACAATATGGCATAATGTCCACATCCAGAGAAAAAACTATGGAATCTGAATACAGAGCACAACAGATAATTTTCTTTCGTTTTTTTTTTCTTTCTCATGGTTCTTCCAAAATATGTTTAATAGGAATGTATATGTAGAACCTATTGCATGCTGTCTTAGGAAGGGGGGAGGGCAGGGAAGGGGAGAAAACTTACAGAAGTGAATGTTAAAAACTAAAAGTAAATTAATTTTTAAAAAAATAACAGAAGAAGGAAAGAGAAGGGGATGGAGGGTAGAGTGGATGTACCTATTGAGGAATGAATCAATATAATGAAAAAAAATGGCATATTATTTCAGTATTCATCATTCTCTCATATGTCATGGATATTTGATTGGGGCAGCCCAGAAAGGAATACAGGAAAGAACATGACTGGGCTGGGTACTTATCTTAAAATGAAGGTCTAGAAGAAACTGATCAGCTATATGAAAGGACCTCAGGGGCAGAGTGGTCTTTCATAATAGGTCATGAAGTCCAGAAAGACAAAATTGGAGCCCAAAGAGAAATGAAGACGGATTGAGGACTCAGTACTAGACTGTATCTTACCTTAAAGGTAATCTTGTTCCTTGTTTTTCATTTTATGAGTGAGGCAGCTGATGTCTACAGAGGATCATAGGATCATTAGATGAGAGCTAGAAGGCCATGTGGTTCAACCTCCTTCATTTAATAGCAACTTAGCAAGGTTAAGTGACTTGCTCAGGGTCACACCTCTAGTAAATGTCAGAGGTAGAATTTGAGCCCAGGTCTTCCTGAATCCAAGTCTAGCACTTTATTAATGAGCTTACCCAAGGTTTGCTAAAGTAGTAAGTTGAAAATTGAGCATTCAAACTGAGGTGGTCAGATTCCAAATTCAGTATTCTCTGTACTATATCGTACTTTTGAAGTCTACCCTGAAAATGGTGGGAATGTTATGATTGTGCAAGGAGAAGGTGCTAGCTAGTCTCCTAGTGCCTTTATATTTGAACTCTTGGGTTTTATGATACATTGACTCAATGAAACATATCCACAGATTTCCTCAAATGACTCTATATTTAATTCAGCCAAAGGACCAGGTAGAATGTAAGCTTTGGTTAAATACAATCAGAAAAGGCTGTTGAGAATAACTTCAGTAAACTTAAGGTAATTCTCAGTATGAACCCTAAAAATACAGATACTCTTGCATTCCTATAAAGACAATGAAGCTAGATTATAAACAAAATCTTCTTTAAGCTCTGTGTCATTGGAGGAAAATTCTGCTCTGACATGTAGTTAAAATGATGGATATGGTCATTCATTTCTGGCAGAAACATCCTCTGCTTAGGCTTCAGAAACAAATCACCAAGAAAGGCAAAGACAATGAAACTCCAGAACCTTATTCTAATGCGTTCCTGAATTCTGAGGCAGGATAAAGCCCTCATAAATCAGGGAATTTGGGGGAAATTTAGTGAGGAAGCACACTGCCCATATGGCAGAGCAAGAAATTGTACCTTTCATATTCAGAGCTTCCAAATAGACCTGAAGTTCATTCCCAAGCTTTGGGGTTTTTTTTTAAGTCAATCAGTAAACATTTTTTAAATGCTTGCTATGTGCCAAGCCCTGTGCTAAGGCCTGGAAATACAAAGAAAAGTAAAAGACAGTTCCTGTCCCCAAGGAGCTCACAGTCTAATGGGGGAAGAAAATATAGTGTATATTTTTTTAAAGTTGAAAAGAGTGGGGGAGGATACCATGACTAAGAACAGCCTGTCTAGCCCACTGCTGAATGTCCTCTTTTGTCCCGGCCAAGAGGTCCGGATAAACAAAGCCAATCTTATTTGTAAGGGATAGAGAATGAGAATGATGAGTCTTGATGCCGTGGAGAGGGAATCCACATGTTTCTTCTAGTCCTTAGTGACCGTATTATATGACTTTAGGAACTATCTGCTTCTTACTTCAAATTTAATCAGTAATTCAACACATATTTACAAAGACCAGGGAGAAGTCAGAAAGATTCAGTCCAGTCTCTTCTCTGTAAAATAAGAGATTTGGATTAGTTGATCTCTAAGGTCCCTTCCAGCTTTCAATCCTATGACATTTTCTAAGGGATAATCATCTCCCCAACCCAAACCCCTAAATTATAATAACGTCTCCCGTTTCTCAGCTCTGTTGTTTTGACCAGAGGCTGCCCTTTACAGGCATTCCAGTCATTAGAACCACAAGAAATATGGGATGCTGCCATATTGCTGCAACCTGAAATAGATCATTAGGCATACATCAAACATAATGGCTAACCTCTAATTAATCACCTAGACATAAATATGCAGGGCCAGCTTATCTGCTCAGGGCTTCCACAGTACAGTTGTAGTTCCTCAGAGATACCAAAAGCAGTCCAGTTGGTTCTTCTATTACTTGTACTTCTGGACACAGAATTACAGAACACTAGGTAATTTTTTCTCTGTTCAAATCTATTTTTTTATTAATTTATTTGTTTTCCGTTTTTAACAATCACTTCCATAAGTTTTACATTTTCTCCCCCTCCCAACCACCTCCTCCCCGAGATGACATGCAATCTTATATGAGTTTTACACATACAATTCTTACTAAACACATTTTCACATGACTGATGTTGCATAGAAGAATTAAAGTGAACGGGAGAAACCTTGAGAAAAACCAAAACAAAACATAATGCAAGAGAAAATGGTCTGCTTCATTCTGCATTCCAGTTCCGTAGTTCTCTCTCTGGATGTGGGTGACATGAGAATTTTTTTAAAGGTTAAAACATAAGTCACATAAACAGAGAGAGAGAACAAAGATCACCGAGATCACAGTCTGTTGCTGATTCTAGCGTACTTGTTAGTGTTTCTTTTTGTTTCATGAAACTTTCATATTGTACAGTTTAACTACCTCATCTTATGGATATGGAAACTGAGACTTGGAGAACATTAATGATTTGCCCATGATCATACATCTGCTAAGTGGCATGATGAGGTATCAAAATCAGGTCTCATGATTAACCAGTCTATTGCTTTTTCCTCCTTTCTCCATGGCACTATTATCCCCTTTACTATCAACCCAAATAAGACATAATGAGTTGTCTGCCAAGATTAGCTCTATGTGTTATGTAAATCTTTCCCCTGGTCTGAATCCCCTGGCACAGTGATGTCATGCCATTCTTGACAATGTAAGGAGTGATGTCCTTCTTCCTTATGTCCAAATGAAGATGATTATGCTTGTTCCTTTTCATTTTCACAGGGCTATTTTATGGATTTAAAAATAACTTCACATTTTCTGTTATCACTATCATGAGCAGTTTTACAAGATATAAAAGAGATACTAGAAAAGTCCTGCAGTAGGCCAGACAATGGACTGGAATCTGGGAGGCCTGTGCTCTCGTTCCTTCTGTCTGACTCTAAGCAATTTATCTTTTAGCCTTTCAAAAATTCAGTGTACAGAGATGGAGGCATAGAGCCTGAGTCATTGCTGGGTCAGAGGCAGGGCTAAAATGAGATAATCTTTAAAAAGAACTTTGCCAGCTCTAAATCACTGTAGAAATGGAACTCTTATTATCATTATATCATTACTATTCTACTAGTGGTAGCTTAGGGCAGTTTCCTAAAGACCCCAACAACTAGAATCTTGCACAATGAATCAGTCCCCTTGTAAGGGAAATGCTTGAAGGGAAGGTTGTATGTGATCCAGAAATAAAAGTTTTCATCTATAAAGTGAAAATGAATTCCTAGTCACTCAGCTTTGATGTTTGGAGACCCATGCCATGTTCTTCTTGATCTTTTGGGGTAAAAGAAAGGGTTTTAGAAAGAAGGAGAATGCATAATCCCTTCCTAGAAATGAGATAGGCACAAAAGTAATGTGGAAGAAAGTCCTAGGAATTTTTTCAGTCATAGATTTTGAATGCCTTGATGGGATGGGACGGCCCAAGAGCACAGGAACTGTCCAAGTTATTATGGCCTTTATGTACACATACCTATGGAGAGATATGGAAGTGGGTAGATCAAGAGAAGGCAAGGCCCTTGTCCAGATGCCCAGCACTCTTGTGCTGTATTATAGCTGCTAAAGATGGACTCCCTTCCTTGGTGATATGCCAACTTTTCCAACATCATAGCAAGCAATAATTGTGAGGCTCAAAGCAAATGAAATGGAGTAGGGTGGGGTAGAGGAAGTGTAGTTAAAGCACTGACTATCTAATTCTGTGCATTCTTCAGTTTAGCTAGGCTCAACATGGGATTTCTTAAAGTGTGGGTCATGACCCTCTATGGGGTCACAAAAAATTTGGCGATATTAAAAGGTTTCTGAACAAGCCACAACCAAAAATTAATTAAAAATCAAAAACATAGTGAATCCAAGGTGTTTCTGGCAGGGCTTGCCAGCCTGTGTTGAATTGTGCAACTTCACTGCTAACTTGTTCTGAACACAAAGCATGCACACTTTGTACTGTGCATGCCCTCAGAAGTGGTCAAGTGAAAAAGGTTTGAGAAGCCCTGATATAGGGGATTATAAATCTAGGTATAAAAAGTGTTCTAGACTAGCCCTGCAACTGATAGCAATGGGAGTGACCAGTATGATATTTAGATCTGGTGAGGATTTTAGGGATCATTTAGTATAGAGGTTCTTAACCTTTTGGGGGTCATAGACCTCTTTGTCAGTCTGGTAAAGCCCATCCTTCTCAGTATATTTCTACATAAAATACAAAGTATTATAAAGGAAAACCGTTATATTGAAACCAAATGTAATTTTTTTCCCCCTCAAAGTTAACAGACACCCTGAAATCCTTTTGGATACATGGACACAGATTAGGAACCCTTGATTTAGGGCAACTAATGACATGATAACTTAGCGAAGGCAGTATGTTTTATAACTGATCAAGAGAAAAACCAGCTTCTTTGAAAGGCTTCTGATAAATGTTTTCTCTTGGTGCATTTCCAAGGATCTGGCTCCTGTAAGGTCCTGAGACTCCACATCCAGCACAGTGACTTCAAGGCAGGAGATACTGGAAATGCTGGTCTCCAGAAACAACTTTAATGTTTTATTTTGGACTCAGATTTATTTACAATGGATAAAATGAGGGGTTTTTTCTCTTAAACTCCTATGAAAACCTCTGTAAGCTTTCCTCCCATTGTTGAGAAGCAAACTGTCATAGCTTTCCTCTAAATATTAGATTTCGAAAAAAGGAAAACAAAAGACTGAATCTTAACTGCAGTTTTAACATTTTGTACTTAAAGCATATTATTATGAATGTTTAACTTTTTACAAAAGATTCTATTTATAATCTAGTTGTTTCTTTAGAACCCAGTAGGGGGAGGGGAGAAGAAGAAAACAAAACAAAAAAATTCAGGAAAAACTGCCAGACCTTTTACAAAGAACTCAGTCATCTATTATAAAAAAAGAAAAGTATAGCCTGAATAAATGAAATCCATGGTGATTCACAGACATTATCTTATCTTCCTAGATTTATAGAAGCAATACACCATATTATAACATCTGATCTCTGACTCCTTTTGTACTTAGAATTAATGCCATTAGGATTTGATAGTTTGTGGGTCTCTTATTGTTTCATAACCATACTAGCAGGTAAACTCTTTGCCCAAAGGCATCATATTCTTCAGTTATTTTGCCTTCTGTGCCACCTTAAATGATGACTGGCATTCAGTCAGCTGACTGAAGGAACAAAATTGACCACTTTTAGCTTTGCTTTCATTCTTTTCTTTCACTGCTAATAAGCAAAAGAATCACATTCAGAGGAAGGGAAGTAAAGGAAAGGAAGCAGAAGGCCTAGATAACCAAACAACTCATTAATTAGTCCCTAAATAATCAAAAGTTCACTCTACTTTTAAACGTTGAAACTAATTAACTTAAATGCTAATTGCTACTAATTTAATTAGTTGTGTTAACATTCAGTATTAAGATTATAATGATTTTTTTTAATTTCACTGAAATAAACTCAGAGGTAAACTGAGTCAAATAACTTATAGTATTAATTCTGGGGTTCTCATCTCTGCTCTCTGCACTGAACTCTGTGTCCCATGGTGGCCTAAGAGCTGTTGACTGCCTCTAAACAGACTCCCAAGGGTTGACTGGGATATTGGAAGGACTCCAACAGAGAAATGATATATTGTACTTCTGTCTGCAGAGAAATGAATGCTTCAGCAGCTAGAAATTTTCATATTTTTCCCTGCACAAGTTACATACCTACTTGTAAGTTATGAGCCATATTATAGAATCCCTTACATTTAGAGCAAATAAATATTCCATATGGTCCAACCCATTCCTTGAATAAGGATCCTCTCTATATATTCTTGGTAAGTGATTATCCTGTTTTGCTTTAAAGACTGCTGGTAAGGAGTGGTGATCACTACCTCCTAACCAACCCATTCTCCTTTTGGACAGCTATAATTATTACAGTTTTCCCTTAAGCTGGCCTTAATTTACCTCTTTGCCACTTTCTCCAATTACTCCCAAGGTTCTCCCCACTGAGATCTAGTGGAATAAGTCTAATCCCTTTTCCACTAGAACCCCTACACTAGACTTGAAGTCTGCTATCTTATCCCCTCCCAAAGTCTTCCTGCCCAATCTAAACATCTCTGGTTCCTGAAACATATCCTTACAGAGCATAGACTCTGGGCTCTTTAACATCCTGCTTGCTTTCCTCTGGAATTTCTCCAGCTTTTCAATGTACTTCCTAAAATGTAGTGCCCAGAAATGAGTCCAATAACATAGATAAATTATTGAAAAATGTGCCAGTGTAAACGCACAGGTCTTTTCTCAGACATATGCACAGGTTTTGTCAAGATCCTGACCCCAGAACGTGAAGGTTCCATATTTTGTGGTCTTGATCAGGTTTAGACAGATGAAGGGAATAGGATCAAAACACTACTTCTTTGCATCTTCCTGGTGGATCTGATGGAACTCCTTTTACTGTCTGCTCACTATCCTTCCTCTATCCTCCCTTTGGAAAAGGAGCTCTTAATGTGGGGCTCATGGATTACCAAAGGGTCCATGAATAGGTTTCTGGGGTTCAAAGAACTTGTGTTTTTGATATTTTGATAACTATTTCAAAATAATTGGCTTCCTTTTTAGTCTTGTACGTTGTATTTTATTTTATGTATTTAAAAACATTACTCTGAGAAAGGGTCCCTAGGCTTTACCAGACTGAATGAAACAAAAAACAGTTAAAAACCCCTGCTTTAGGAATTGGGACTGACATCCCACACATGCACACGCACACATGCACACACACACACACACACACACACACACACACACACACACAGAGTCTTCTGGAGCTCTCCCTTCTAATCCCCTTCTCTCCATGCCTTTCTTGGTCGTGGCTTAATATTCCTATTGTTCATCTGTCTTCCTGAAGCTGTCCCTGAGCTTTAGCGACCACAGATATCACTCACCCAGCCTTCATTTATAGTTCATTTTAGTCAGAAAACCATTTAAGGCCATTTCCCTCACTTGAGCACTTGAAGATTGTGAAGCCAATACTCTGAAATGCCTGATGGTTCAACATTTCCTTTTGCAAGGAGGACCTTGAGTGGGAAAAGGAATGAGAGGGAGAAGGAAGAGTCAAGTGTTTATAAAAGCTTAATAAATAATGGATGGTAAATAAACCTGTTTATTCTGTTCTGGTAGGTCATCCTAAGAGACAGGCACTTCTATGATAGCCGTATTAGGCAGAAGCTCTTAGGGGAGCTGACAGCTTTTCTAAAATCATTTTAATGAAATTCAGTCACAACCACTTTACTTAGACAAGATTACTTTTAACTGATTAGTTCTCAAAGGGGCAGAGAAGTCTCCATGAATGTTGGAACCCAGAGCGATTAAATTAGACTTACTAAAGAAACCAGACCAATTCATATAAGAGGCCCTAATGGATCAATTCCTTTTAATGACATTCTTAGCCTTGCCTGGGACATTCTACAAACCAGAGATTGAAAACAAGGAACATTTCTGTATGTTTCCTCCTTGAAGGGCTCAATTAGTAGCTTTGTATGGGTATTCCTCCGGACACTTAATAATAATAGCTAGCATTTATAATAGCCTTTTAGGGTTTGCAAAAGTGCTTGGCAAATAATACTTCATTTTATCCTCACAACAACCCTGGGTACTAGGTCCTATTATTATCCTTATTTTATAGTTGAGGAAAATGAGGTAGACATAGGTGAAGTGACTTACCCAGGTAGTAGTAGTAGTAGTAGTAGTAGTAGTAGTAGTAGTGGTAGTAGTGGTAGTAGTGGTAGTAGTAGTAGTAAGCAGCTCTTAGTATGTACCAGGCACTATGAGAAATACTTTATAATTATTATCTCATTTGACCCTCAGATAGTGTTGTTATCTCCATTTTTACAGATGAGGAAACTAAGGCAGGAATAGGTGAAATGACTTGCCCAGGGTTATACTGCTAGTAATAATAATAATAAACATGTATAGAGTGCTTAACTGTGTGCCAGACACTATACTAGACTTTTCCCTTTATAGTTATTATTTTACTTGATCCTCACAACTACACTGGGAGGAAGGTGCTATTATCATCCCCATTTGAGGATGAGGATGAGGAAACTGAGGCAGACATAACTGAAGTGACTTGCCCACTACAGCTTGTAAGTGCCCAAGGCTTGGATTTGTCCTCAAATCCAACTCTGTTCACTAAGCCACTGTTATTTTTGTGGTGTTGTTCATTTTCAAAGAGAACCAATGACGTCACAAGTTGTATGAATTGGATTTAAGTGAGGCAGAGTTGCACAAAGTCATCAGCCTCTCTCCCTCTTCCAGAATCTCAAAGTCCAGTGGCAAGGCAAAAATCATGAAGACTGGTGTTAGCCCAGAATGTAGTGAATGACCTTGGTGTCTTTGATGCCTGACCAAGCTCTAAGTGCTCCACAGATCCTGTTTCAGTTGCCCCCATGGCCATTGGAACAAATTGTTCTTATCTGCCCATTCCACCAAGGAAAGTTTTCATATGCTTGGGCTAGACATCCCTCTAACTCACTGTGGGTTTGAGGCTTGTTGGTCATCCTCAACCTGGTGTGCAGCCCATCTTCTGGGGTGTGGCCACTGTACATGTTAAAGCTTCTTGGAGCCACAGGTGAGAGTTCAGTGAAGGTGGACATCAAAGGTGGATAAGCAGCCCTGAACAGGACTTGGCAAGCCCTCACACCAGAGGTGCTAGTCCTTCCTAAATATTCTGTTCTTTGTGTATCTGTCCGTCTAATATCTCTTTTGTGTTTATAAATCCCTTGAGGCAGGTAGATGGGGTGGAGTGGGAAACTAGGGTTACTTTTGTATGTCCCTCGTCAAGCACCATAATAAGCATTTATTAAAACCTTGTTTGGATGTGATGAGGACTGAAAGCGGGGTGGCGAGACCCCCACAAAGACCAGGGTACCAAAGGCAGGTCACCTAGAAGGAATTCACAGACTCAAACGTTGTTGAGGTCAAGGTAAAGATTTATTACACTTTTCAGTGGGCAAGAGTTCTTAGGGAACCTGCAACCTTAAAGGGGTACAGGTAAAGTTTATATAGGATATTCTACAGTAAAGCATGTGCCAAATATGCTAACTATGTATTTTGGGGTGGGATTAGGGAGTGATTAAGGAGTCATCAGTTCTTAAAGGAACATGCACTTTTGGTATCTACTGTGCAGATATTTTACCCAAAATTAATCAGGAAATAGCCCAAGGGGGGCTACCTGGAGGTTTGATTTTAGGCCTGAAATGTCACTAAGTCAACTAGTGGTCAGCATTGACTGAGGAATAATAGGTGGCTCTCATCAGTGTCTTGTTAGACAAGATAAATGTAAGGGAGTATACATATGTCTAAGTCTAGGATCCATGTGGTTGGTCAGTGAGTGGTAAATGTCGTTATGACCCAGTGCACAGCCAGTTCAGCCAGTACACAGCTGGTTCAGACTAATAAGCTCCACAGGTACAGCTGGCTGCTGTAGCAGGAAGGGAGATAACAGTTGTTTCTAGGGCAGGCTGTGTCCTTGGGCTGGGTAGAAACTGCCTGAGATAGTATTTTGAAGCTAGGGAGAAATGTGATTTTTAAAGAGAAATGTGATTTTAGAATTGGGGCGCAAGCACCCCACCAGAAGTATCCATAGAGGTTTGACTTTTGTGTAGGTATGTTCCACAATCCAAGGCTTAAGGTTAAAGCAAACGAGCACTCCAGAAAGCTGTCATCTTTAAAACAGTTTAAAGTTTTCAGAATGCTTTACATATGTGATCTCATATGAGCCTTATAAGGAATTGATGGAAGGAACCTTAGGTAACACTTAGTCCTCCCTCCCCCAAATCCCCATTTTACAAAGGGGTTGACTGAGGCCAGGGGAGATTAAGGCTGGAGCACAGGGCTTGGAGGCAGAAAGATTCATGTTCGTGAGTTCAGATCTGGCCTCAGACACATACTAGCTGTGAGACCCTGGGCAAAACACTTAAACTGTTTGCCTCAGTTTTCTCATTTGTAACATGCACTAGAGAAGGAAATGGCAAGCTACTCTGTCATCTTTGCCAAAAAACCCCAAAACAGATGGGGTCATGAAGAATCAGGCATTACTGAACATCAACAAAAGGGAGCTTAAGTGAGGTGTCCAAGGTCTTATATATAATGGGTGATAAAAGAAGAATTCACACTCAATCGCCCGACTTCAAAGATAGCACTTTTCTCATTGTACCTAGACTTTCACTATAGGTATGATTCCCATTTTACAGAAGAGGAAACTAAGACTCAGATTAAGGGACTAGCTGGGAGTGGGAGTGGGAAGCAAGGTGGGAATGAGGAGGGTGAGGAGTAGAGAGAGAGAAAGAGAGATACAAAATCGTAGAGTTGAGGTCAGAGTTGGGAGAGCCCGTTCAGGTGTAAAAGAGTTTACTCTAGCCAGTGGGAGCTTTTTATTTTACGTGGAAAAGCATTACTAGCCTCCTTAGCAAGAAAGGCAAGTGAGACTTAGATATTTGGGGGAGTTATGGTCATATATAGAGGTTTCAGAATGATGATGTAGCTTTATGGGGGTTAAATATTAAAGACAGGACAGAATGACATACAATGAGAGAGACAAAGGAAATTCTTTATGGTGTAAGGATTTAAGGACAGGGCAGAAGGATACAGTTTAAAAATTAAAGGACCTGGGGAAACATAGGACAAGGGAGACAAAAGCAATTCTTTTGGTTCAGGTTCAAGATAAGGGGGAAAGGACTTTAGGATGCTTTTAGGTTAGAATAAACTAGAGGCTTCACAAAGTAGGAAAAGCAACTCTTAACCCTTTGGACACCATTTGTATATCCATCAGTAGTGTCTACCCGGCTTATAAGTATCAGAGAGAGCTTCTATTGCTTCTAACCTTGTCAGATATCCTTTCCATTATGCCATATGCTCTCAGAAAACTTGCAGGTCTATGTTGAAGTGCACTTGGGAAATTCAGATAGCTAGAGCATAGTTGGATGGATAGATAGATAGATAGATAGATAGATAGATAGATAGATAGATTTTTAATAGAAGACAAATTGTGATTAAAAATAAAGAAGAGATCCAGACAAGATGTTACAAGAAAACTTGGGAGGAACAGAACACTTTTAGCTGGACTTCATTAGTACAAGGAGGGCATTGGACAGGACAGTTATACATATTTACATATCTAAAATGGTGTATGGGCCCAGGACACTTAATCATTGAAGTCATAATTGTGGGGACAGAGGGTGACCTTCTTGGCTTATTTTAGGGTTATAGGGCAAAAACTGGGCAGAAACAATTAAAACTGCATTGGCTGAGTAATAAGCACTTGCTCTGTACAAGACTATTCCCAAGGAGATCTCTCAGTCTCTAAATCAGCTTGGCAGTTACTGGAAGAGTGGCTTTGGGCAGTTTTTTCAAGTGAAGGGACAAAAGCGTTGACAGAGTTATTTAAAGCTTTCATTAGTATTCTACATATGAACACTAACTTAGATTTTGTAGAAACAGAATTAACTAATAGAGACAGATCTTAATATAAGGGAAAAGTGGCTTCAATTATTAATATAGCTGCGTATAAATGTGTCTATATTTATGTATTCTCTAGCAAGCAATATCACTTCATTTATATTCCCTGAGGAACACACAGTTATAAAATTCTAAATAGCAAATATATACTTCTTCATGAAAAAGACCATAGCAACCAAAACCTACCATTATGAAATGAAGCTAGGCAACCATAGTAAGGCAAAATTATTTCTATTCATAGGTGAGTGGTACTACTTGAAACTCACTTCTTAAAGAGGCAAGGCCTATTCCCTGAATAGGCATTACCTCATTTTGAGTGAGTACCTGAAAAGGTCTTAGCCTAAAAGGACAAGGGTCTCCCATTTCATCCTGGACCATCTCCAGTCATCCTGATATCTCTTCACTGAATCCAGATGACTCAGGAGCAGGAAGTGAGGCGGGTGACCTTGCACACTCCCTCACTCCAATTAAAGTCAACTGCAAGTCATGTCATCATTTCCCTGATATCATGGTCCTCTTCAAAAACGAAGGATAAACACACAACTAGTTGAAAACCAAAAGCCAGCATTGTCTGTAATGGAGATAAACTAGGGGCCTTTCCGGTAAGATCAAGAATAAACCAAGAGTGCCCATTTTCATTGTTGAGGTTTAGGGGTGCTGGGACCCTGAAATAGTGACATGAGAGTCCTGCCCAAATGAATTCAACCCAAGCCTTCTTTCAGCCAAAGACAAGGTTTATTAGAACGCCCATAGAGAGTGGCCTGATTCTAAAAATCCACCATATTGGCCAGACTCTTAAGGAATCTGAACATTGCCTAGACTCTTAAGGAATTTGAGCATTTGTGATGCTTGTATTGACAGGTTGACCACATTAAATCTGAGCACCTTAATGGAGGCAAGACGTATCATATACACAGAAAGACTGTGGGAACAGAGAAGGAGTCTAGATGGAATTAAGAGAGTGGCAGTCTAGGGTGGGGCCAGGTACAGACAATGAAAGGGCAGTTAGTTAACTGGGAAGGGCTGATTGCCCCAGGGACTAGGGCCATGTGGAAACGTCCAGGGGTTTTTCCTTTTTGGAGTCTAGATCCCAAAGACGTGGTCTTTTCCTTTTGGAGATTCAGATTCCATCCCCATCATCATCACTACTATTCAGTCTAGTATTAGATATTCTACCTATAGGAATAAGACAAGAAAAAGAAAATGAGGAAATATCTGTAGACCAAAAAAAAAGAAAAGTATTACTTTTTACAGATGATATGATTTACTAGAGATTCCTAAAGAATAAGCTAAAGAACTAATTGAAACAATAAACAGCTTCAGCAAATTGGCAGGTTATAAAATTAACCCACATAAATCATCAGCATTTCTGTATGTTACCAACAAATCCCAGTAAAAGGAGATAGAAAGAGAAATTGCATGTAAAATAACTAGAGAAAGTATAAAGTACTTGGGAGTCAACCTGCCAAGATATACGTAGGAATTGTGTAAACGCAGCTATGAAATGCTTTTTTACACAAGTACAGGTATAAATAATTTGAGAAATATTTATTGCTCATATAATAAAAATGACAATATTACCTAAATTAATTTACTTACTCAGCAACACAAAAATTAAACTAGCAAAGGATTACTTTATAGAACTAGAAAAAATAACAAAATTCATACTTTACAGAGCAAGAAAAAATAATTAAATTCAAAAAATACAAAATGTCATGAATCTCAAAAGAATTCATTCCAAAAAAATGGGAAGAAAGGAAGCCTAGCAGTATGAGATCTCAAAACTATATCACAAAGTTTTGATCATCAGAACAATTAGGTACTAGTTAATCAGGTGTATCAGTATAACAGATTAGGTACAAAATATACAGAAGCAGAGGAGCATAGTAGCCTAGTATTTGATAAACTCAAATATTCCCAACTACTGGTGCAAGAACTCACTATTCCACAAAAACTGTTGGGAGACCTGGAAGGTACTCAGATAGGAACAAGGTATAGACTGACATCTCATCCTATATAAGCTTAGGGACATGACTTCGACGTAAAAGGTGGCATCATAAACCATTTAGAAGAACAAGGAGGAAATTACCTTTCAAATCTATGCATAAGTGAAGAGTTTATCACCAAAAAACAGGTAGTATCACAGAAGGTAAAATGTATAATACTTATTGAGGTGTAGGAGTGCTCAGGACCCTGAAATAGCAACACCCCAGGTCGTGCCTGAATGAATTAGACCCAAGCCTTCTTTCAGCCAACGAAAAACAATGTTTATTATTGATTCGTCATATTGGGCAGATTCTTAAAGAATCTGAGCATTTGTATCATTGATGCCAGAGCAACACAGTGAATCTGAGCCCTTGTGATGAGGGCCAGATTGAATCTGAGCACCTTCATGGGGGCAAGATGTTCATTCTCAATGGGGAGATTCTCTGTACTCTGTTACATGGATCTCTGAATCCATCAAGGAAGCAATTTATAGTAACTGCCGAAGACCTCAGATTTTACTTTAAAAGTATATTTTAAGATGACAGTGTTAGACTTGGAAAACATGGGAGGGGAATCATCGACTTGAAAAATGTCTGTGCTAAATATGAACCTGAGATTTGAGTATGTACTTGGGGCAGCAGGGAGGGGCTGCATTCGCTGGTAATGACCTCCTATTGTCTCTCTTTTCTTCCCAAAACAATTCAAATGACCCAGTCATTCCCACCCACTCTGATCACCTCAAGCTCTTTTGTCTTGTTTTTGAAAATTAAGAAAAAAATGAGTGGGATCACCATAAGTGCGTTATGATCTTGCTATTTTCAAACCAGTTATTTATAAGGGTAGGCTAACATTTTATTTCATTTTGCACTGACTTCATAACCATTGGTTTCAGAGAGTGTAATAAGTATATTAGAGTGCAGATAGAGACAGTCAATCTGCTTTCATGGAATTTACAGTGTAGTTGATAAAGTCATGATGTGCATGCGGAATGAGAACGAGAACCATTTGAGTTTTGATTGAGAGATAATAAAGTTAAAATAGCAAAGAGTATATAGTAATACTGTGTGTGTGTGTGTTCTGCTTTCTTTCAGTCCTGATGATTAGAATTTGGGGACTACTTTACAAAACTAGGATCACTTTTAAAAAAATATTTATTTTTTTTCCCAATTACATGCAAAAATAATTTTAGTATTCATTGTTTAAAATTTTGAATTCCAAACTCTCTCAGTCCCTTTCCCCCTCTTTCCCTCCCCCACATCACTGAGATAGTAAGCAAGTTGATGTAGGTTATACATGTTCAGTCATGCAAAACAAATTTCCATATTAGTCATGTTGTGAAAGGAAACAAACCAGACCAAAAAAAAAAAAAAAAGAAACCCAAACCATGAAAAAAAAAAATAAAGTGAAAAATAGTATGCCTTTATCTGCATTCAAATTGAGTCACTCTTTTGAAAGGAACTTGGACATACCAGGGGAAATGACAAGATTATATGTTTCACGAGAGCAAGACATATCTTTTTTGTTGTTATTGTTCTACTTTTGCTTTCTTTTTCAAAAAAAAAGTTTATTTATTTCTAGTTTTCAGCATTCACTTTTATAAGATTTTAAGCTCTAAATTTCTCTCCCCTCTCATCTCCCCCTTCCTCAAGACAGCATGCAATTTGATATAGGCTATACGTGTACAATTATATTACATATATTTTCACATTCATCATGTTGTGAAAAAGAATCAGAACAGAAGGGAAAAACTGCAAGAAAAAAACTAAAAAAGAGAAAATAATATGCTTTGATCTGCAGTCAGACTTCATATTTCTTTCTCTGGATGTGGATAACTTTTTTCATCATGAGTCTTCTGGAATTGTCTTAGATCATTGCAGTGCTGAGAAGAGCTAAGTCTGTCAAAGTCAGTCATCACACAATCTTGCTGTTACTGTGTACAATGTTCCCCTGGTTCTGCTGACTTCACTCAGCATCAGTTCATGTAAGTCTTTTCGAGGTTTTTCTGAAATCTGACTGCTCATCATTTCTTATAAAACAACAGAATTCCATTACATTCATATACCATAACTTGTTCAGGCATTCCCCAGTTGATGGGCCTCCCTTCTATTTCCAATTCTTGACCATTACAAAAAGAGCTGCTATAAATATTTTTGTACGTGTGGGTCCTTTTCCTTTTTTTATGGGATACAGACCTAGTAGTGATGTTGGTGGAGGAAAGGATATGCAGTTTTATGGCTTTTGGGGCATCGTTCCAAAGTGCTCTCCAGAATGGTTGGATCATTTCACAACTCCACCACAATGCACTAGTGTCCAATTTTCCCACATCTTTTCCAACATTTATCATTTTCCTGTTTTGTCGTGTTAGCTGATCTGACAGGTGTGATGCAGTATATGCCAGTGAGATATTCACAGCACTGATGGCAACTATGAATATGCTGGCTCAATTCTGAATCACAAAATATGACAGGGTCTCCACATGGAAGGTAGAACCAAAACATTTATTCAGATACTAGAAAGTCAAATCCAACACCAGAAAGCCAAGTCAATCATAACAACAAATAAACCTATACACCAAAACAATGC
This sequence comes from Notamacropus eugenii, assembly GCF_028372415.1. NCBI lineage: Eukaryota > Metazoa > Chordata > Mammalia > Diprotodontia > Macropodidae > Notamacropus > Notamacropus eugenii. Next base: position 143,471,988 of record NC_092875.1, on the reverse strand, counting down.
AGGGGGCACCACCATCCCCAAGCCTTCCCCCTTTAGGCTTCCCACAAACCAGCTCTCTCAAACAAATCACAAACACTCCCACTCCCACATTGCTGCCCCAGATGCCTGCTTTCTCTGCCCTTCCCAACTCTAAATAGTCTGACCATCCTCTCTCTGTGCTCCAGCTCTGCCTCTTCCTGCTCTACCCATTCCAGCAAGCTCCTCCCAGCACAGGTTCTGTGTGACTCAAATTCATGTGACTCAGGCTTCCATGTGACTTAAGCAAGTCACATGGGCCTCTTTATGGATGGGAAAGATCTTCCCATTTAAATTGCCGTTAAAAATATATTCACAATACATGTGGTGCTTTAGAGTTGTTTTAATGTGCATTTCTCTAATCAATAGTCATTTACAGCATTTTTTCATATGACTATAAATAGCTTTAATTTCTTTATCTAAAAACTGCCTCTTCATATCCTTTGGCCATTTTTTAATTGAAAAATGATTTGTATTCTTGTAAATTCAGCTCAGTTCACAAGAGACCTATCTTATTCTTCATATTTCCTACAGTTCCTTGAGTACAATAGATTCTTATTTAAAAATTTGCCAAATTAATCAATATCATATGGTTATATTTCGGGAGATCTTTTTCATGCAAAATTAATGTGGGGCAGGGGCAGTCTCTTGAGATGGGCCTTGAGGGAAAGGAGAGATTTCAATAGCTGGAAATTACGATTTTGTTTGGACACATTTTTTCATCTTGAACTAAAATAACAAATATTATTGGGTTAAAATAGAAGAATTTGGAAGAAATGCATTGGATCATTTTAGGAAGATCTTTGATAAAATTTTGACCCTGGTAAAAACACACTTCATCTCGCTGTCAGTCCCCCATGCCTGGAATTCTCTCCCTACTTATCCCTGCTTCTTTTCATCCTTGACTTCCTTCAAGTCCCCACTAAAATATCATATTTTATAAGAAGCCTTTCTTGATCCCCCTTCATTTCAGTTCCTTCTCTCAGTTTGTTATTCTAATTTTTCTTGTATGCATCTTTTTTACATATAGTTGTTGGCATGTTGTCTCCCCTATTAGACTGGGAATGCTGTGAGAGCAGGGACTGTGTTTGCCTTTCTTTGTGACCCCAGAGCTTAGCACAGTGCCTGACAGAGCAGATGCTTAATAAATGGTTTTTGCTTAACCATTTGATATTTTCATGAATAATAATAGAATCTGGTGTTTATTTAAATATCTTTAAAGTCTGCCCGGTAGTTTGCATATATTATTTTATTTTAACCTTACAACAACCCTGTGATGAGGAAACTGAAGCCTAAAGAACTTAAATAAATTGTCCAAGGTATCATAGCAAATATGTTTCAGACATGTGATGAGTCCCAGGCTTTTCTGACTCTATGTACAGCACTCTTATCCCCCAAAAAAGAAAAAAAATAATAATAGATCACTTTGTTTAGTTAGGAACCTTATTTGTCTGCTTTCTAGTTCTAACTACTCAGAATGCAATATTAGCTTACAACATCTATTTTAACAGGTCAGCTCATCTGGGAGTCCTCTGCCCTCATGGTCTGCCATGGACCTAAGTGGCACTAAGTGGCACAGGGTGTTTTGAAGCACACCTCAACAAAGGTTACTGCTGAAACTTGTCCTCCAACTAAATTATATTAATTCTTCCTGTTTGATGGCAACCTTCCCTTACCCCTTTAAAAAACTGGATCCTGTTCTCTCAGCTTACTTTTTAACAGTAAACTGAAGGAAAACCTTATTGATATGACAAAAAACTTTACTGCTTGAAATCTTCATTGCTTAAGGTATATTTTAACCTTGTTCTAAAAAAAGTTTTTGGCATCTTTCAGTAGTTGCTGACTAATTTTACTTTGAGCACAAAATGATGGGTCACTCATTGACGCTAGCTAAATGATTTAGGTTCGGAAAAGTCATGGACCTTTATGATTTAGGATATATTATCTCATTTAATCCTCATGGCCACCCTTAGAAGTTGCTATTATTATCTCAATTTTATAGGTTAAGAAACTGAGTCTAAGAGAAGTTAAGTGACTTGCCCACGGTCACACAACTAGGAAATATCTGACACTGGATCTGAACTCAGGTTGTGATGACCCCAATACCACCATTCAGTTCGCTGTGCCATCCAGTTGAGTTATGGACTCTAGGATTTCTGTAAGCAGTACAGATACACAAGGAAATGCCGGTTGTTTTTGCTTGTTTAAACAATTTTATTAGATTTTTTTCTTGAGGGATAGTTGGGACCTATAATTTCATCAGCCTGGGGAGCTCCCACTGTGGAAATTTCCTGCAGTGATACAGTTTAGCAATTCTTCTGTTAGTCATTCAGTCAACAGATATTTATTAAGTGCCTACTATGTGCTACGTGCTAGGAGAACGAAGAAAGGCAAGACAGTCTTTGTCCTCAAGTTGCTAACAGACTAATGGAGGAGACAACATGGAAACAACTGGGTACAAATAAGTCGCATCAGATAAACTGGAGAAATCAAGAGAGGGGTGGCATCGGAATCAAGGGGGACTGGGAACTTTGTAGACTTATAGTTTTAGAGAATAGGCTGAGATACTAAAAGGTAAAAGCAACTGGCTCATAGTCATTCAGCTACAGTTGGTTATTGTCCTTCGTCTTCAGAGTTCCAAAATGATATCACATTGTAAAGTGAAATTTCATTGTGTCCAACTGTGGCTGATCAGACCAGTACAAGCTCAGAATGCTCTACCACAAGTTGGACACAGATAGTTTGTCAGAATATTTGGGGTGGATATTCCCAAATTTGCACATTCTGCATTTACTTTGTGCTGTCTCAATTCTGCTTTGCTCAAAGAGCACAACACCTTTTCTTACGTGGGCACGCCATGCTGAGTGGTCCTGTGCCAGTGTCTCCCATGTTACATAGTCAAATCCAAAGTTTTTGAGGGAGACCTTGAAAGTGTCCTTGTATTGTTTCTTCTGGCCATCATGTGATCACCTGCCCCGTGCAAGTTTTCTATAAAATAGTTTTTTTTGGTAAGGGTACATTTTGCATTCGAGCAATGTGGCCAGCCCATCTGTTCTCTCTAAAGCATAGTTTGAATACTTGGCAGTTCAGCTCAAGCAAGGACTTCAGTATCTGGTCCCTTATCATGCCAGGTGATCCTCAGAATCTTCCTAAGACAGTTAGGAATGGAAATGATTCCGTTTCCTGGCATGGCACTGGTAGACTGTCCAAGTTTCACAAGCATATAATAATGCGGTTAGCACAACAGCTCTCTAGACCTTCAGTCTGGTAGTCAGTCTAATACCTCTTCTCTCCCAAACCTTTCTTCAGAGCCTCCCAAACACTGAGCTAGCTCTGGCAGTGCATGCATCAACCTCATTGTCAATGTCCAATGTACATTGGAAAGTACACTACCACAACTTATCCACACCATTCAAAACTTCTCCATTTGTTGTGACCAATGGTTCCACGTATGGATGGTGTGGTCGTGGCTGATGGAGCACCTGTGTTTTTTTGGTGTTAATTATTAGGCCAAAATTAGCTCAGGCAGCAGAGAATTGATTCATACTTTGTTGTATCTCAGCTTCAGAGGCTGCATTGAGTGTACAATCATCTGCAGACAGAAAATCATGCACCAGTACTCCCTCCACTTTGGTCTTGGCTTGTAACCTTTTCAAATTGAAGAACTTACCATCAGTATGGTAGTTAACCTTGATGCCATGTTCATCCTCATTGAAAGCATTTGTCAACATGGCTGAAAACATCATGCTAAAAAGCACGGGAGCAAGCACACAGCCCTGTTTCACTCCATTGGTGACTGGAAAGGCACAAGAGCTTTGTCCATTATCCAGAGTCCAGGCAAACATAACATCATGAAATTGACATACAATATTGATGAACTTCTCAGGGCAACCAAATTTTGATATAATTTTCCATAAGCCCTCATGACTAACAGTGTCAGAGGCTTTGGTCACATCCACAAATGTTGTGTACAGACCTCTGTTTTCCTCCTGGCATTTCTCCTGGAGTTGTCGCACAGCAAACACCATTATCAACTGTTCCTCAGCCTTTCTGAAGACACACTGGCTCTCAGGTATATGCCCATCTTCCAGGTGAAAGATCAGCCTATTTTTCTGGAGTGGGTGCAGTGAAGGGGAGCACCTTGAAGCTGGCGTGGGTTTTGCAATGAAAACTAATCTAATCAGCAAGCTGGTATGCCTGCCAAAAAGAGTGAATGACAGGCTCATGATAGTACAATTGTCACTCACAGGAAAATGCCATGCTGCCATCATCAGTGCCTATGCTCCCACCATGGCAAACCCTGATGGAGTCAAAGAAAAATTTTATGAAGACTGAGAGAACCTTGTCGTCAATGTGCCAAGAGGACAAGCTTATAATTCTGGGTTACTTTAGTGCTAAAGTGGGCTCAGACTACCAGACTTGGCAGGGAGTCCTAGGGAGGAATGGAGTTGGAAACAGAAACAGCAATGTGCATCACATGACCTTCTGATCACCAACACTGTCTTCCCTTTACCTAAACGCAATAAAACTTCATGGATGCACCCTCGCAGCAAACACTGGCATCTAATAAATTATGTGTTTGTAAGGAGAAGAGACAGCAGACAAGATGTGAGAGTGACAAAGGCAATGCGTGGTGCAGAGTGCTGGACTGATCATAGACTTATCCTTTCCAAGCTAAATATTTGCATTCATCAAAAGCACTGCCCCCAAGGCAAAATGACTACTAGAAGAATTAATGTTAACAAATTGAGCTCTTCTCTAAGTGTGAACAGTTTGCTGCTGACTTGGAGGGAAAGTTGAGCCAATTGGCAACAGTGGCAACAGTGGAGCAGAAAAGGATTGGGCAGCTCTCAGAGATTTGGTGTACAGCACTGCATTTGCTCATCTGGGTCAGAACACTTGCAAACACCAAGAATGGCTGGATGACAATGATGGGGAAATTCAGAAGCTGCTGAATTAAAAATGAGAATTCCACAAGATTTACTAGCAGGATAGTTCATCCACCTCTAAGAAGGCAGCATTTAATTCCATCAAAAGCAAAGTACAAGCAAAGCTTAGAGAGATGCAGGATTCCTGACTCAATAAGAAGGCAGATGAAATTCAGTTTTATGCTGATAGTAACAATCCAAAGTGCTTTTATGATTCCCTGAAAGCTATTTATGGACCAAGAATCTATGGTGCATCACAACTACTCAGTACTGATAGAGCCATATTGATTAGTGATAAGGGCATGATCCTGGAGAGATGGACTGAACACTTCTATAGTGTCCACTCAACAGACCATCATCAATCAGTGCTGAGGCCATTGACAGTTTACCTCAAATTGAAGTCAGTCCCTCCTTAGCTGAACTTCCAACTGAAGAAGAGGTTTGGGGGACCATTAGGCTCCTTTCATGTGGCAAAGCACCTGGTGCTGATTCTATTCCAGCTGAGATTTACAAGGGAGGGGGACCATTGCTCATACAAAAGTTGGCTGAAATTTTCCAGGTTATATGGCAAGAGGAGGTTATCCCCCAGGAGTTCAAGGATGCCTCCATTGTCCATCTCTATAAGGGTAAAGGGAATAGATTGTCCTGCGACAATCATAGGGGGATCTCTCTTAGTCATTGCTAGCAAAATTCTTGCTGGAGTCCTTAATAGGCTGATCATTCAGCTATAGTAGTATATGTCAGAGACAGGATTTTAATCCAAGTCTCCCTGATTGCAAGGCTAATCTATTTACTACTCCAGGTTCTCTCTCTCCAGAAATTATACATCTGAGTAATAAGTGCCTTTTGGTTTGGATTGTTCCAAGTAGTCACCTTAGAAAGCTTATCTTCAGTTATGCTTCCTTTCCTTAAGATATTTTTGGAACTTTGCTTGGAACAAGCTTGAGAATCTTTAGTCCATTGTTTTGTGCACCATGGTATTTTAGCCTCTTGTGGCTGAAGGGGACTTATTCCAGATACAATTTACTCAGGAAGTGATTATCTAGGCTCTGCTTGAGCACCTTTAGTAATGGGGAGCTCATGGGGCTACCTATTCCATTTTTTAAAAAACTCTACAAGCTAGAAAGTTTACTTTAATGTTAAATTTATTGCTCTGTAGCTTCTACTTATCAGCCCTGGTCCTTCTCCCAGTACGACATAAAATTCCATTCTTTTATATTCTTTTAAAGGATAAGAATTCTCAGCATAGGAGAACAACAGGGAGATGAAGTGTCTTCTACCAGGCTCAAATATTTTATATTCAGTTGGGCCAGGTAAAGATTAACTATTAAGGTGCAACTATATATATCCATTGGGTATGTGGGAGTGGGCAGGTAAGGAGCTGGAAGTTAGAGTCAGTATGCAAAACAATTGCAGTAATCAGAGGATAGGTCAAGCCAAAGAGGAGAGACAATTGGATATGGCTATAATCAGAAAGACAGCAAAAGAGGATTTAATGCAGGAAGCTTAGAAAAAAATAAAAGTCAGAGGCAAGGGAGTAGCTGAACCAGAAGAGTTCACAAAAACCAAGAAACCTAAGCTTTTGTTCTGCTAGGTGGCACAGTGGATAGAGTACTAGCCCTGGACTCAGGAGCACCTGAGTTCAACTCAAGTCTCTGTGTGAACCTGGGCAAGGGACTTAATACAGATTGCCTCCGAAAAAGAAAAAAAGAAATGTGAGCTTGGTGATCACTGCATTTCCTTTTTAAGTCCTCACAAAATATATTAGATCCTTAGAATCATGGATGGAGGCCAAATTCTCCATTCCTCTTTTGAGTCCTCTCTTTTCTCTTTTGAAAATGGAGGTGCTTGCCCATTTAGTCCTACAGCCCTTCTCCCCTTCTCCTTAAATATTCAAAGGTCATAGTATTCTGTAAGCACTTTCAGTGTTCTGGGATACCATCTTCTAAGCATGTGCTGTGAACTCATTTAGAGATACTACATGATCTTTCATAGACATTGAGGTTTAACTCCTTCTTTACCTCCAGGTTCCTATATAAAGTCCTCTGGCATTTAAAACGCTTCATAACTTGGCTGAATCCTCCTTTTCTGACCTTTTTACCCCTCCTTACCATTTCTCAAACACTTTACTCCAACTTCTGTCTCCTTGCCTTTAGAAGACTGTCCCCCCTCCTTGGAACGCTCTTACTCCTCATCTCTGTCTTTAGTTTCCCTGGATTTCTTCAAGATTCAATTCAGATCCCTTTTATAGAAGGTCTTTCATAATGCCCCCAAATTGTTAATACCTTCCTGTTTCAAGTTAGTCTGTATATATCTTGTATGTACTGAATTACTTAACTGAATTTCCCATTAGAATGTACTATCTTTAAGAACAAGATCGTTTCTACATTTCTTTGCTCTACACAATTCCTGGTGACTAATTAACAATGATTGTTACCACCCTTTTAGTGTGAAATTGGGAGCAATGTTGAATATTCCCTATCTGCTCTTAGTTGTTAGCCAATATAATTCAGTCCAACCCAGGCAACAAGTAACGGCTCTGGTTTTCCTTTTGTCCCAAGACTGTTAAAAAAAAAATTCACACCTATTCAATGGTGGCCAGTATTTGTTCTTTTCTAGGAAATTTATTACTTTGAAATAGCTACTTTTCTGAACCAAGTCTGATGAGGAATCACATTGCTCTGATCAAAAGCAATTGTGACTAAGTAGAATTAGATTATTCTTTTTTTATTTATGTTCCCTTAAATTAACTTGAAATTTGTCACTCTTATCTTTAGTCATGGCTCTAAACAACAGTTTCAAGAGGAGTTCCAGAAATATATAGTATAAAGGCTCAGTCACTTGAAGAAATATATGACTTTGCAAGGTGACATACTTCTTTAAAGTATGATAAACTGGATGGATAAGTCTATTTTGGGTATTGGTAATTTTGGGGGGAGTCTTATTACTTTATTATAACATCTTAGATATATAACCCAATAATCTTTCACACATAAATTTGAACAGGACACCTTTGGGGACAGTTTATATATATAATATATATAAATTTGATAATATGTGTATATAAATTTGAATACAGTGAGTTTAGGGCAGCTAAGTGGTATAGTGGATAGAATACTGGACCTAGACTCAGGAAGATCTGAGTTCAAATCATGCCTCAGACACTGTGTGACCCTGGACAAGTCACTTGAACTTGTTTGCCTCAGTTTCCTCATCTGTAAAATGAGCTGGAGAAAGAAAAGGCAAACCACTTCAGTATCTCTGCCAAGAAAGCCCTAAATGGATTTATGAAAAGTTGGACACAACTGAAACTAGACCATGAGTTTCCTCTTGATGTTGCTTTTTATGAGATCCTGAAGAGACTGAAATGAACAGTATCTCTTCACAGTATGGCCCTTTGGTTTGGGACTGTCTATTTCAAAAGTCTATTGCTCAAAGCAGATTTATAATGAGAAACATTGGTGTTCTTGACCATCACCAAGTAGTGTATCTAGGACAAAGCTTACAGTATAATGTCTTTATTAGGGAGCAGGCACAGGGCATTACTTGATGGGTTGATCATAGAGACTCTGGTTTAAGGTTGCTGCTAGAGAGGCTATTGTGAAGGGAGGAGCTCATCCTAGCATGCTATCTAGTTGTTTTCTGTTTTAACTAATTAATCTTGCTAAGTGCTAAACTGTATTATTATCCTCCTCTAAATTTGACACCTTCCCAATTGCATTTCCTGAGCCATAACCCTAGCCATTCCAACTTAGTTATAATCTAGTTTACAATTCTGTATGCCTTATGATCCAGATGATATTTCTGTTCTAAATGAGCCATTCTAAGTTTTTGCTGACCTGTTCATTAATATAGTATCTCTCCTAGGATCTAGAACCTTACAGATCATCTATTCCAAATATTTCCTTGGCAAGTAAGGAAAATGAGGTTCAAATGGGCAGAGACTTTAAGTAAGGAACTGAAAATCCTGTGTCATTTCTGCCCATCCACTAACCTCCTCATGGGGTGGCTCCCAGATTTTGAAGTTATGCTTCAATGTGTCCCTCTGACGATTCTTTTTTGTTCAAGCATTGTGAAGTTAGCTTTTAAGGGTTATTTTTTTCCCTAGAAGAGTTTTCAGACTCTGTCTCTTATCAGTTTTCACCAGACTTGGCATCTGATTTGGATAAAATGACCACTCAAGGTTCTTTTTATCCTTATTATAGCATATATGATAGAACCTAGGAAGATAGGTGGAATAAGCATATTACTGACCCTTGAACCTAGTAAGTGCTTTTTGATGGTCATGATGAAATGAAGGTCGGTGAGCGGTACTACATCATTAGAGCTGTCATGAAATAAAATCAGCTCTTCTCAGTATTTATGAAACAGCTGCTTGAGATGTTGGCAGAATTTTTTTTGAGTCATCGATTCATGGGATTTTTTCAGAATCTTCCAAAGAAAACAATATAAGTGTCAGTATTCTGAGAAGACTGGACTCATTTTAAAACATTTGTTATTTTCTGTAACAACTCTTTAGATCATAGATTTAGAGCTGAAAGGAACCAGCTGGGACCCTGGAAGTTTTTAGCTAAATGAGCATGTAGTCCAACGTGGTCAGATGATTGGTTTGAAAATTGAGGTCCAGAAAGGTTATGTCATAATATAACATAGCAGGGTGGGAAACCTGTGGTCTTGAGGCCACCTTGATAAGAGGATTTGTTCTGTAGAACTTGGACTTAGTCAAGAGGTTGCACTCAAGGACCTAGAAGGCCATATGTAGCTTTGAGGCTGCAGGTTCCCCACCTTTGGGTTATGACTTTCCCAAAGTCACACAGGTATAGAAGAACTGGGATTGGAAACCAAGTCCTCTGATGCCAAATCCATCATCACCATTCATGCTAACAAGAAATACAGAAGTTCTTTCTTTTTAGTCTAAAACTTAGGGGACTTTGAGACTATGAAACATCTCCACTACCACTGATGATTGAGCTCTGTTTACTCAATATTTCACAAAGTGTCTTGATTGGAAATTCATCACCTGGTGGGTCAACTTTCTGGTGATCAGTCTTACAAGATGCAACTGAGGCTAAGTCCTTTATTTAATTAAGCCCATACCTGAAATGCTTACTAATTTTTCAAAGCCTTGACTAGCCATTATTGGGCCTGGGACAGAGTCCAGGAGTGAAGTTGGACTTGATAAACTCATAGAAGGGTGTGAGTGTGTGTTCGTCCTTTGATGCTGAAGAAGACCATGTCATCAGAGACATGATGACATGACTTGCACTTGCCTTTTTTTTTTGAGTGGGAGAGGGCTGTGCAGGTTACCAGTCTCACTTCTCCTCCAGAGCTATCTGAATCCAGTAACCAGATATTCATCAGGATGACTAGAGATGAGCCAGGATGAGGCAGTTGGGGTTCAGTGACTTGCCCAAGGTCACACAGCTAGTGAATGTCAAGTGTCTGAGGTGAGATTTGAACTCAGGTCCTCCTGGCTCTTGCACTGGTACTCTATTTACTGCACCACCTAGCTGCCTAGGAGGGTGTAGTGCCAATGTGATACCCACAGCAGCCACCATGGATATGCAGGCATACTTCCAGGGTAAATTTGCAAAATATAAACTGTATTCCTCAAAGATGAAACCACAATATGTACACATTACCAATAGAGGAAGGACTGCCATCCCCAAGCCTTCTTTCTGTCAGGCCTTCTCACAAACCAGCTCCCTTAAGCAACATACCCCCCTCTCACTCAGGCTAGCTACTCTTCTCTGCTCTACCTGCTGTCTCTCCCTCAGCTCCACCTCACTCTTTCTCAGCTCTCCTATACCCTTCTTGCTCCACTCATTCAGCAAGCTTGTTTCACCATGTGCTTCATGTGACTCAAGCTGTGGGCTCCAAACAGGTCACATGGGCCTATTAAGGGGCAGGGAAGATCTTCAAATTCCCTTAACATTACAGAGGGTGAGGGAAGAGTAGCTCCTCTGCAACTGTTCCTTTTAACCTTGTTTCATGTAATCTGATGTCCACAAATAACCCTGACCTCAGTCTCTTATACTTTAGACCAGTATATCTCTTATTCTTTAGAGCAGTATATGCCTTCCTATTTTTATGAGTTGTGATTTTTTGATGAGTGGGGTTTGAATAAGAAAACCAGTTGAAATTAGTTATGTAATACTTTGTAAAGTTCATATTTCATTATTTTTGTATATACAGAATAATTCTTGATTGGCTAGCAAAATTTGACCAAGTATATGTTCTTAACTGAATTGATATAATGAATCAATGAGAAGATTTACAATAAAGGTATCAATTTTCAAAATTAATGACTCTAAAATATTTCAAGAAGATTAAAACATTTGGTGCTCATAAATAATTTAAACATTCCTCTGCTAATTTTGTTTAAACCAATAATTTTCTTAGCAAAGCCTTTATTTGTAGTACATAGCCTAACCATTGCTCCATATTCTTTTGAATACGGAATTAGCAGTATCCAAATTAATTTTTTTTTTCCTAAAGTGCTAAGCTTTAGACTTACTCATAGGTCCCAAGGTTGATGACTTTCAAAACTGTATGTGAACCCCCATTGCACTGTATAATAAAAAGGTAATATGAATAAAGCACAGTTGAACTTTGTAATTGTCTAGACAGAGGGAAGGGTAGGTCAAAAAGAATCACAAAAATTCAGTAATTAATAGGAGCTGTTCATTCAGATATAAGATACAAGTTATTGCTAACTTGTTTTGCCTGAAAAAAGTATTGGTATAGACTAACAACTGGGAGGATTTTGTGGTTGTTGTTCAGGCATTTTTCAGTCATGACTATCTCTTCATGACCCCATTTGGGGTTTTCTTGACAAAGATACTGGAGTGGTTTGGAGGGGTATCTGCTGTACCACCTAGCTGGACTATGTCAGTACCTTGGAGATCAAAAAAAAGGGACAATTCCTCATTTATTCTGAAAAGCAGTACCTTTATTTCTGAAAGAAAGTAGGCATGTTGTTTGCATGTTGTCTCCCCATGAGATTGTAAGTTCCTTAATATCACGGACTATCTTTTGCCTCTTTTTGTATATCCACTGTTTAGTATAGTGCCTGGTACAGAGTAGGCATTTAATAAATATTTATTGATTAATTGATTGCTTTATTATTTCTGCTTCATCTAAACTATTGATTGCTATGAATAGACTCTTCATCTGTTGTTTCATCTAGACTCATTACATATGTTTCCTCACCACTTACTCATTCCTCAGTACCTGACTTCTAGCACTACCACTTGAGTGAAATAGCTCTTTCCTAGACCACCGATGATGCTTAATCACCAAATCTAGTGTCCTTAGTTCTTATCCTCCTTGATCTGCAGATGCTTTTGTTTGTTTGTTTTATTAATACTGGCTGATTCCTTGTTTACTCGTTCCTTTCTTAGTTTTGGGTCATAATACTCTCTTCTAGCATGTTTCTTGCTTCTCTGGTTGCTCTTTCTCAGTCTTCTCATTCCTTGTCTCCTTTCTATCCTCTTAAGTATATGTGTTTTTCAGAACCCTCTACTTTATTCCTCTCTGTTCTGTTTTCTCCCTGTGCTCTGACCTTTGGCGATCTAATTTCTTTCATTGCTTGGAGTCTGAAGCCCAGTTTTGAACACTCACTAGCTTTGCAACCAGAAACAAATCCCTAGATGTCATTGTCCTCATCTATAAAAGAGGAAAAGTATATCACCTACTTTAAAAGGATGTGGGGAAGGTTTTTTTGTAAACAATTAAATGGTATCTCAATGTAAGATGCTATTACTATCTCATGTAGATAAATCTTTATTATTTTTCCCCAGCTAACCTCTATTCTTCAATTTCTAATTGCTCTCTAGGGCTCTTAATGTAGATTTTCTGCTCTCATTTATAATGTTCAAAATTGACCTCATTGTGATCCATATCCCCTCCACTCTTATTCCATAAAAAACTGAGTCTCCTTCTTAATTCTTTATCAAAACCTGAGAGCCTGCTTTGGGTCTTCCTTCTCCCACACACCCCACAGTTAATAAGTTGACAAGTTTAATTCAACTTCCACAATATTTACTGCTTCTCTATCTGCCCCACCCTTTCCACTACCACCACTGTACTTCAGCCAGCATGGTATACTGCAGTGGAAAGAGAATGGGATTTGGAGTTTTGGAGCTAGAACATTTGGGTTCAAATCCAAGCTTGGCAGGTTACTAACTTGGCTGTCCCATTAATTCACTTAAAATTATATTTAAGCTGTCATTAGTTTACCTGTTCCCTGATATCATGCCCTCTCCCACCTTTGTAAAGATGTCTCCAGTGCATAGAATTAATTATATTAAGATCTTCTTCATTGTCTTTGGTTGATTTTTCCCACAGAAACACATACCATTCTCAATCCACTGAAATCTTTCTCCTCCTTTCAGACTAGGTGACTGCTCTCATTGCTCTAGCCACAAGTACCCCTTGCTCTTTAAATATCCCAGACTACTCCAATATACTTACTAATTTCCTAACTTGTATTATGATTATTTGCGTACAGAACCTATCTCCTACTAGGTCTTTGCATTCCTAGAGCATAGCAAAATCTCCCGTATAGGTAACACTTTAAAAATATTTAAGTTGAGTTTACCCAGTGATTCCTTTCCTTTTTCTTAAGTGACCCAGGGATAAGTGAAGAAGACAAGTTCACATCCTCACTCAGATACTTATAGCAATGTGATCCTTGGTCAATCATTTGACTTCTCAGCTTCAGTTTCCTCATCTGCCTCACAAGGTTGTTTTGTGGATCAAATGAGGTGACATATAAAGTGCTTTGCAAAACTAAAAGCACTATATACATACATATACATATATGTATACACATGCATGTGTGTGTGTCTGCTAGCTGTAAGTAGTTAAGGTGGTTTTGTGGATAGAGTGCTAAGCCTGAAGTCAAGAAGAACTTAGTTCAAATCCAACCTTACTAGCTGTGTGACCCTGGGCAAGTCACTTAACCTCTGTTAACCTCAATTTCCTCAATTATAAAATGGGGATAATAATAGCACCTGGCTCACAGGTTGTGAGGATAACACGAGAAAATTATCTCATTTAGTCAAATGAGATATGTTTATAAAGCACTTAATATTAGAAACCTTGCACAAAGTAGGTGCCCAATAAATGCATGTCCCTCTCACTTGTTCATTAATTTATATGTGTCTTCCAATACAATATAAGTCCTTTGAGGGAAGGAACTATGTCTTTTTCGTATTTGTACATGGCAGCTGGTAAATGTCTTTGAATTTAGTAGATGCCTAATAAATGTATCGAGTTTTTCACATAATGTCAGTTTCTTAGCAACTGTTTCTGTGTAGACCTTCAAAAAGATGGGCATTTTTTAAATGATAATTGTGTATACTCCAATGTTTCTTGCTCTAATGGAGTCATAAATCAAAAATATTTCAGCCATTGACATCCTCCATGCAAAATTTCACTTGCTTAATGAGTCTATATTAAAATCAACAATCTTAGTTGCCGTATTTCCTTAACTCCTATCAGGAAGGTTATTTTCACTAAATTGAAATATAGTTAAAACTTTACATACAGTTCATTTATAGCTTGTTTAAACATTTGGATGATCTGATTTCTCTCTCTCTCTCTCTCTCTCTCTCTCTCTCCATACATATAATACCAAATGTTAATGAAATATAAAAGAGTAAACTTTGGGCATTTTAGTATTGACAGTGATTCTGTGAGGTACTCACTGTGTTCAGATAGCAGAGTGTAACACAAGGGGAGAGACCAACTTCTGAATTACTGTTGTCTACTTAGCCACATGATGTATTTGCTGTCATTGTTAAGTAGTTTGGTATGGTCTGTTTTCTTTAATCATTATAGGCATTCATTGTGTAACCTTAACTTTTCAGGAAGCTAAAGTGATATAATGTAGTATAATGACTTAGCATTATAGTAATAATTGACATAAAGACATATTTATCTGTGTACATGTCAAACTCCCAGACCCCACCACCACCAGACTGCACTATCCTTGAGGTCAAGGATTATGGAACTTTGTTTTTATATCCCTAGTACCTAACACAGGACCTCACATACACATTTAATAAATTTTCATTGAATTGAATTGTTGAACTTAGAATTGATACAAGGCCTAGACTTCTAACAGAGAAATCAGTTCTTTAATTTGATTTAAAGATAAACTTGAGGTTTTACTGGGAGTATAGGTAGTTAAGGCATTTTCAGAGCACCCTGTTTTTGTTATGGGATTGGCTAGCTGAGTAGAAGGATACCATAGGAGTTGTTATTGTCTCTATGTTTTCAGCACCATTCAAGTCCTTGACTTTTCTGTATTTTTAGTAACTATAGCAACAAATTCAAATCAATAAAATACCTTTCATTTTTTGAAGTCCAGATTACTTAAGAAAATGATTTCTTAATTTTCACTTGTTGAGAAATTGTGGGAAGAAGGGAAAAACAACCAGGAAGTAAGGTATTATAGTGCCCAGTACTATAAGGCCCAGAAAGATCAGCCGGTTTGATGGAGTCTGCCAATCAGCCAATAACTCAGTTCAAGAAACATTTATTAAACATATACCCAAGGTACTCTTCAGGGTACTAGGAACATATAGATAAAATGACATAATTCTTGTCACGGTAGAAAAGACTGACATATACACAGGTAATATGTCTTCATATCAATAAAAAAAAATGCCTCTTATCCATGGTTTTATTTTCTAGTCTCTGTTGTTGCTAATGGGTGTAACCACATTAGTTACCTTAACTAATGGAAGCATTGTCACATGTAAATATTATTGCAATAAAGGTTCAAACATGGACATGTATATACATACATATATATATGTATATGTATATGTATATATATACGTGGGGAGGGGATGGCAATACATTTCTTCCTCACTAGAGATATTCAAGCAAAGACTGAACGACCATTTGTCAGAGGTGCTATAAAGAGTTCAGGTACAATTTGGACTAGACAGAAGCTGAAGTTCCCTCCAACTCAGATTCAGTGATTTTGTTATTGGTGAAGAATGTTTCTGTGGTTCCTACCCCTGGCCATCTGGCTTATCAAAAGATGTTTTTAGACATTGTGTCTTATCTTCCCCAATTGGACTGTAAACTTTGGCAAAATAGAAATATGTCTTCTATTTCTGTCTCCTTCTCTCTCTCTCTCACGTGCTCCTGTGTGTGTGTGTGTGTGTGTGTGTATGTGTGTGTGTGTGTGTGTGTTTTAGGATCTATGATAGTGCTGGATCTATTGCATGAATAGATCATGGAAGGTCAAATTAAAACCAAAATTAATGAAACTATTAACTATTAAACCTTTATGAAATGCCTTGGTATCTGTGACTGATATAATGAATGCCTTCACAGCTGAGAAGATCTAACCAAAGGAGAAATGTTGAACAGAGTGTGACTGACAGTAGACCACAACTGAGCCATCCTTTGACTAGTATTCACTGAATAATAGAAATAAAAGAGATCTTCAAGATTATTAGTTCATCCTCCTTATCTCATAGATGAAGAAGGTGAGACCCAAGGAGCTAAAATGGTCCAAGGCCACCAAAATTGTTAGTTTCTGAATTGGAACAAAAATACAGATTTCATAGCAATCTAGTGTTTCATAAACCCAAAGATCCAAGTTTTGGGAGCAAGAATTCACCATTTGACAAAAAGTTCTTGAAAAAATGGAAAGCATTTTGGTGGGAATGAGGCATAGATCAACATCTCTCACTGTATACCATAATAAGGTCAAAATAGGTAAGTAATTAGACATAAAGGGTGAAATCTTAATTAAGTTAGGGAAGCATGGAAAAAAACATTACCTCACGCATCTGTCGATAAAGGGAGAATTTATAACTACATAAGAGACAGAGAGGATCACGAGAGGTAAAATGGATTATTTTGAGTTTTTGCACACACATACACAAAAAATATCCAGCTTTCCTGAATTCAAGTTTGAGGTTCCTTTCATTCTAAAGTACTCCTTTGTGTATGTGAATGTATGTTTTTAAGTATATTGAAATCATAACTAAAATTCTTAAATTTGTTAACACTTTGTGGAGTTTAGGATTGAAAAATAAGGAATTTAAAATTAGAAAGTTTTTCAATGGGTCTTTTATGAACTTAAGCCATTGCTGCTTAATCTTTCCCCATTGCTTCATGACTGCAGAAGCACCAGAGTGGTACAGTGGATAGAGTACTGGATATGGAACCAGGAAACCTTGGGTTCAAATTCAGCCTCAGGTACCAACTGCATGACCCTAGGCAAGTCATTTAGTCTCTGCCTGCCTTAGTTTTCCCATTTGTAAAATGGGGATAATAACAGCACTTGCCTCCCAGGGTGTTTGTGAAGATCAAGTGAGATAACATATGGAAAGCACTTTGAAAACTTCAAATGCTAGTTATTATTGCTAAATGTTTAGAATTGTTTAGAAATGTAGAATTGTTTCCAAATAGGTGTCCTATTTTGCAAGGCAGTGAATGCCCTATTCTTGGAGTTCTTTAAGCAGGTGCTAGATAATCCTTTGTCAGGGATGTTATAATGAGGATTCATGTTTCAGGTAGATGAAATTCAACTCCATAACTTAGGAACTACTTCCAGTTAAGAGACTAAGGAAAGCATGAGTGTGTGTACCTAGAGAACCCAGAGAGAAGGGAAAAATCACTAAAAATGAATTTGTAATTCAGTTTAACAAACATTTCTTAAGTACCTACTATTTATGCAAGGGGTCATGCCCAGAGTTAGGAAGATTCATCTTCCTGAGTTAAGTATGGCCTCAGACACTTACTAACTGTGTGACACCGGGCAAGTCACAAACTGGGGAAGGAAATGACAAACCACTCCAGTATCTTTGCCAAGAAAGCCCCAAACAAGGTCACAAAGAGTCGGAAATGACTGAAATGAATGAACAATAACATATACAGCATGTGTTATAATACAGTATATATTAAGTCCTAGATATATAAAGACAAAAATCACAAAAATTCCTCCCCTCAAGAAATTTACATTCTTTGGTAAGGGGAAGGGGAGAAGTAAAATATAACACAGAGAAATATATCACAGATTTGAAGAAGGAGAGATCATTATTATTGGGGGGCATTTGGGAAAGCTTTGCCATGTAGTCTAGCACTTGAAGTGACTTTTGAAGGGAGATAAAGATTCTGAAAAGAGAGATGAGGAGGGAATGCATTCCAAGTATGGAGGACAGCTTCTGCAAATACACAGAGATGGGAAATGGAACAAATAACTGGGACTTGACTTCTCAGAGGAGAAAAAGAAGAATCTGGAAAGATAGGGTAGAACTAAGTGAGCTGTGGCAAAAATTAAAATGAAATGAGTTGCTTAGCAGAAAGGATGATGGAGATTTCTATATTGTCACACGTATGAATTTGTCTTCCTTCATCAATGTTTCTAAGTAAGATGGATCCCGAGTAGCCTTATGTGAATGAAAAAATTCATGACCTCTTTTCCATTTAGAAACTTTATTTGTCAATTCCCCAGATTAAATTGTTTTCACCAGCTTAATACTAGAAATATGGGTACAATTTATACATTCCAGCATTAAATAGACATCTGTATCCCAGAACCACAAATCAAATTGTGTCAACTCAATGACATTATAAATACCTGGGTTTTTCAATGTCATGTGGTAGGGGACAGGAGGCAGCTCTGGACCAGTAATGTCATTAGCAGAAAGTTGCCTAGGACTGCACAAAGCCAATATGCGTCAGAGGCATAACTGAAACTCATTTCTAAGTCCCTCTATTCAGAATCCAGATGTTATTACAATCAAAATTCATATGAGGTTGTAAACATCACAGACATAAAAGTTGAGGGTGAGAAAAAAAATCCCTTGTCTCAAACACTTTATTTTTTTTGTTATTGCTGCTGATTTGATATTTGTCCCAGTTTCTTGCATTACGATGAAATTTTCTAGTTAGGTTTTAGTAGTTTTTTTATGATGTTTTTATGCAGATTAAGATATTAATTCAGTAATTAATGATGTCCTTGACATGCAAATGTATCATGGACTCATTTAGTAGAATGTATCCTTTGAGTTATTTTCTAATAATGATAGTAACTTTATAATCCTATGTAGACTTTCACTCCCATTCTCCTTATGACTAAGGACAAATACTGGGAAATTACTGGCTATTTTCAGCTGTCTGTAGCCCAATGACTATAAATTGGTGCAAAACATAACCAGCTGGTTCAGGCATTTGACTCATAACCTTGATGTGATGGTAGCACTAAACTAAGTAATCTAGCCAGATGCAAAGAGATAAATTGAAGTCATATCTAAGATTCATAGATTTTTACATCAGGAGGTCTTAGAGATCATTTAGTCCAATTTTATTTTATAGGTATGGAAAGTAAGCTTGAAGAAATTTGCTGAAAGTCATGTAGTTAGTGACAAAGCCAGTAAAAAGTCACAACATGTTTAATTTACAGTTTTTAGAATCCATCTTTGAATCCATGACTATTCTCATTTGAATAGTGATTCAGTGAAATCACAGGTTTAACCCTTGCCCCTGTCTAAGGTAATGATAGTTGTCTATGAATTTTGATAACATCATGAAATCATTTTAATCTGATTCAATGATCAATTTTGATCATATCAATGCGGAAATTTCCTCCAGTGTAATATCTCACTACAAAGCTTTGCTTTTTGATCTTGTTTAACTCTCACCTGTGTCTTCCTATAACTGTACCATACAATCCAACATGGATGCTAGAAGTTTTCCCGTAGGTCCCTTACAGCACACAAGTTGACAGTCCCTCACCTTTGCTGCATGACAGAATAATCCTTTTTTAGCTGTACATCTCACTGTTGCTGTCTTTGTTAGTGACCTTAAAATTTCTATTCAGATGAATTATGATGATGATGAACTTTTTTTTTCAGCTAAATTATCAACTCATGATATTTATTGATTACTCACTGTGTACTGTGAGGAATTAGAAGATCTGATTCTGGCTCTTAAAAAGCCCATAGTGGAAAGTAGTACTCAAAATTTAATGATTATAACTTAACTTTTAGCATTATCTTGCATATCTACTTAATTGGAAAATTGGTAGATTTGTATATGAAAACATTTGTGTTTTAAATGATTGCTAATCGTAGTGCCAATTCAATAGTTCAAAGCATCTATGGCAGCTATGAATATACCAGCACTGTTCTGAATTGCAAAGTGTAACAGACTCTCCACATGGAAAACAGAACCAAAACATTTATTCAAATACCAGAAAGCTGAATGCCAACACCAGAAAACCAAATCCATCATAGTAACAAAGCCAAGAAGTCTATACGCATTATCAGACCGTCCCACAAACAGGCTCCCCTAAGCAAAATGCCCTTCTCTCACTTACAGCCAGCTGCCTGCTTCCTCTGTCCTTCTTAGCTCTGAATAGTCTGACCAACTTCTTCTCAGCTCTGCTCTAGCTCCACTTCTTTCCATCTATTCAGCAAACTCCTCCTACCACAGGCTTCATGTGACTCAAGTTCATGTGACTTAGGCTTCCATGTGACTTAAGCAGGTCACATAGGCCTATTAATGGATGGGAAAGATCTTCCCATTCCATTAAAAATACATTATTCCATTAAAAATACATTAATGATACATTAACATATAACAAAGAAAAAATTAAAAAAAAATATGTACATTAAAAGAGTTAGAATGACAGCTTATTTGATTCTTCTCTTATATTACACTTTTTTGTTAGCATTGGTTTTTCTAGAGTAGGAATGCTTTTATATGACTGAAATATGAGAATGTTAGTGTGCATGCTCTGAGCTCCAAAAAGATAAGAGACATGAGTTGAGGATTGTACCTCATGTCTAGGAAGGTGATTATAATGGAGCCATTTCTTAGAGGAACCAGCAAGAGAATCTAACAGCAAATGGTTCAATAGAATATGCTATTTTTTTTAGATTTTATTTATTTTATTCTGAACTTAAGAAATGAGACAAAAATGACAACTTTGGATTTATATATTCAATGACATCCCAATTACCAAAAATTTATTTTACTAAATTAAAAAAAAAATCATTTTGAAGAACAGGTTAAGAATATCAAAGGAATTAATGAAAAAATGTAAAGGAAGGAGTTTTAGCAGTACTAGATCTTAAACTGTATTATAAGAATAGACTTTAAATGGTTAGGATGGGGCAATAAGCTATTGAAAGAAAAAAGATAGGTGGGGAACACTATGAGTGTGGTCTCAGAAATCACTGGAGAAGTATCCAGGAGGAATGCATAGCAACAATGTTGAGTGCTGCAAAAAAAAAAGTCATGAAGAATAAGAAAATCAAAAATGAAAGTTATTTAATTTTTACTAAAGGAGGTCATTGGTAACTTTTTGGGAAAGCAGTCTCATAAGAATGGTTTGTAGGGAAGCTAGATTGCAAGAGGTTATGGAGAAAGTGAATGGTGAGAAAGTACCTTTAATATGTCTTAGGGTAAAGATTATTATTTCTATTTTATTAATGGTGAAGCTGAAATCATGCAAGTTAAATGACTTACTCATGGTCATATTAAATTAAGAAGTACCTCCCACAGAATCCAGGATCTCAGAGTTGAAAGGGACTTCAAAGAATAAGTATTTCAGCTCATACTGGAACAGGAAATCTCTCTACCACATACATCAAAAGTGAACATCCAGCCTTTTCTTGAAGATCTTCAGTGAGAGGAAACCTATTATCTCCCAAGACATTTCACTTTAAGATTTCTAATTGATAGGATATTTTCCCTTTTAGAAAGCTGTAATCCTCCTCTCAGCCATTTCCACCCGTTAGTTGTAATTGTTCCCTTTGAAGCCAAACAAAAAATCTAGTCCCTCTTCCATATGATAGATCTTAAGATACTTGAATTTAGGTACCACCCCCTTTCTTCTCCAGGTTAAATATCTTCAGGTCCTTCAAATAATTTTCATATGATATGTTTTCCATATTGCCATCCTAGTTGCCCTTTTCTTTATATTCTGTATAATATCAATGTCCTCCCAAAAATGTGGAACCTAGAACTGAATACAGTATCTCAGACATGAACTGAGAAGAGAAAACTGCAGTCCTGGACACTAAAAGGAGGTGGTGTGTGCTAGAACTGGAGGGAAAGGATTTGAGTTTTAATCATAACTTAGCCCCTCTCTACCTGTGTTGCTTGAACAAATAGCCTCACTGGATGTCAGTTTCCTTATATAAGTAAAATGAAGGTGTTGGGATAGGTGACCTCAAAAGCTCTTTCCATATCTATCTATGATCTCACCATCTTTTAAAAAATGTATTATTTAACATTCATTTTTAAAATTTTTAGTTCCAAATTCTGCCCTTCCCCCAAAACATTGAAAAACCCATTATACATGTGAAATCATGTAAAACACATTTCCCTGCGAAAAGAAAGGATGGATAGAAGGAAAGAAGGAAAAAAAAGAAGACAAAGGAAAATAAAGGGACAATATTCTTCAGTCTGCGCTCAGATTGTTCTTTCAGTGAAGGTAGATAGCATTTTTCATAATTCCTTTGGAACTGTCATGGATCATTTTATTTATCATAATAGCTAAGCCTTTCACATTTTATTAGTTGATTATTGTTACAATGTTGTTGTTTTGTATGACATTCTCCTTGCTGTGCTCACTTCACTTTGCATGAGTTCATACAAGTTCTCCCAGATTTTTCTGAAACCATGCCTTTCATATGATCCCATCATCTTAATGCAGCCTAAGATGACTTTGGTTTGTTGGGTACCATAATAAACTGCTGATACAGCTTGTGATCTAATACACTTATAGCTCTTCTTTAGGCAAACTGCCATCTAATTACACTTTACCTATTGTGTACTTGGGAAATTGATTTATTTTTTTTTACCCAAATTGTGAGAATTTGCATTTACTCCTTTTAAATGTAATCTCATATTTGGCCCAGTGACATAACCTAAGATCAGTCTAGATCATGACTTTGTTAGTGAATGTGTTAGCTGTCCCTCCCAGCTTTGAATAAATTGTATGTTTGTTAAACATGCCATCTATAGTATAACTCTGTCTGAGGCATTTATAGAAATGCAAACCACATGGGACCAGTTAGATATGGTGGTGGACACCTGTAATCCCTACCACTGAGGGTGGCTGAAGCTAGTGGATCACTTGGGCTTGTGAGTTCTGTGCTACAGTAGTGCTAAAACCAATTAAATGTCTATACTAAGTCCAGCAACAATATGGTGAGCCCCTGATCTCTCCTCTGAGCTCCAAACTCCCATCATCAACTACCAGTTGCCTTGTCTTCCACATTCACAAAGTCTTCTCTATATAGTGTGATTACCGTACCATCCATGTGACTCAAATGAAGTCTGAAATTATAAATTGGTGAGGATGAATGATGATGAGTGAATGAATGAATGAAAATAAAACATTAATTAAACATTCTGTGACAAGCATTATGCTGACCACTGGGGATACATAAAAAAAAAAAATCAGGTAATCCTTGCCTTGAAGGAGTTTATGTTCTAATGGGAGAGACAGCACATATAGTGGTGGTGACCAGGAGGAGAGACCTGTAGATCCAGAAAATTATGGGAATAACCCTGGAATAGGAAGTAGAGTAAAGCATGTCTAGGGCTTTCCTGAAATTGTGGTCCAAGAAATGTATTCTCCCATCTGGACAGAGCAACTCCAGAAAGACAGAAGTTTTAGAGGGGAAATGGTTAGAACCTCAAAGCCATAGTCTATAGTCTGGGAGGCAAAGCAGCTGGTAAAGTTAACGAGAGAACTGCATGTGTAGTTCATTTGGATTCCGTCTTGTTTTTTTGCTTATTGAAAATTCCATAGCAATTTTAAAAGCCCAATTGACTTTCCTTTTCAAGAGTTTGAGAATGACTGTTAAAGAAGCTGTTAACATTTCTTGGATCTAATGCTTCCTTAGCGATAATTGAACAATCATACTGATTAAAATGCCACATTCTTAATACAACTCTCTACCCAAAGTGGCAGAGTAATTACTATGGTGGGAAAGGAGATCCGCATCGTTCGTTTCAGGAAAGAGGCTTTGCCTTGCAAGATGGCCGCACTGTTCAACTTGTCCTCATAAATTGGATGTTTTCAGTCAAATATATTGCCCAGCTCATTATTTTTAAAGCAGGCATTTTTCAGTCAAACTAAATCTTAAAGTTATCAGCTGGCTTTCTAACTGAGCTAAAAGATCTTTTCCTCTGAGAGGGCCAAATATATGAAAAGATAGTCATTCCCACTTGGGCAGTCTTTTATGCTAGATATTAGGATTTCAATATAGAATTTCTCATCATTTAAAACCGAGAGTCTGCTGCATAACACAAAAGAAAGGCAACACATTTACTTCAGAACATTCCAGGCCCCTCTCTTTTATGAACTGAGGGTCCTCATACTGGATTTTCTTTGGTAGATTTGTTAGAGGCAGCTACTGGCCAGGATACAAAAATAATAAATATCTAGCAATATATTCAAGTCACACATCTGGTTTAACCAAATGATTTTGCTCTGGGTTGAAATTAAAGTGTATAAACTTTTGCCTTTTTTTTGGTGGTGGTGTTTCCCTCCTGGCTTCCATTAACCCCCAAAATGAATCTTTTCTTAAAGCCTATTTTCAACCAATGTATATAATATAAACCAAACAACTGAAGTTATGGGCAATGCTCTATATTAAGGTGAAAGGACAATCACAAAATCATACAATGTTACAACTAGAAGAGGCCTTAAAAATCTTTTCCTTCAATCTTATCGCTTTGCAACAATAGAAATGAAGGGCCAGAGATGGGAAGTGAATTGCCCAAGACCTATAAATTTAAAGAGAAAAGAGATATTGGTATCACAAAGGATCGCATAGTATATTAGATGGAAAGTCAGTTTTGTTATTAGGATTTTTAGTGTCTCAAGTAACTCTTTGAGAATAAAAATTATGGATACTTTCCTGACCTGCATGGGTGGGTGAGACTTTTCACAATAGAAGTTCTTCACATTAATAATTCTTCCCTTTCTCTACCTTAAATCATGAAGTGGATAAAAACTCCCAGAGATGAGAAAGATCTCTTTGAAACATGCTCACCCATTCTAGTATTATCTGTACTGAGACCAGACCCAAGGCCTAGCGAAAACCTTTTGGGGGCAGTGAGAGTCCATACTTTTTTCTGCAGATCTTCATCCCTAGTTTGGTGTTCATCATATTGTTTTGGGTCGTATATGCAAGGAAGATTTTGTGGTCCTCTTTAGACCTTAGTTTCTCAGACTCCATGGCCATGCCAATGTCTAGTTTCCAGGTATTATATACTAATTCCCAGAATAGCCCCAAGGATTCTTGATAGTAATTCCTAGAGTCACAGTGATTGACAGTCCTATTGCAACTGAGCCATGATATTGGGGGTAGGGGGGGGGGTATGACACAATTGATATTTGCTATTCTTGCACTGAATGATGATACTGCTAAAGTTAACCTGTGAGCTTAATGTTGGCAAGATTCCTTATTTGTCTGTTGCCCTGTAAAGCAAGTGGGCACTAGTCAGTGAGTGGGGAATCCAGAGGGGAACCCCAGGGAATCTTTGTGTGCCTTGATCAAGACTTGAGGGGATTTAGGGGAGTGCAGAAGCTGTGCCTGTCTCAATTGACCCCCTTGAGATGTAGAGATAGTTGTCACCTCTTCTCACAGGTCCCTGCGAGAAGGGTGATTAGGGAATCCTGTAGGAGCTGGTGCTCCCATTTCTGGCAACCCTTTGAGAAGACTAGACTAGAATAAAATAAGATTATTAACCCCTCTGAAGGTGTCTGCCTGCCTGACTAGATCAAGAGTGAACCTTTTAGAGGCTAGAGTCTGAAAACTCCAGTGCCTCTCATATCTTATCAGTGAAGCAGGTTGGTAGGGTGTGACTACAATTGAGTAAATGTACCTGAGCTAGGCTATTGGAGGTATCTAAAACTGACCCCCATCTTTTAAACCAGTAGAACATGGGTTCCTTGAGGGTAGGTAGGGAGTGGTTTTTTTTCTTAGTATCCCCATGCCTAGCATGGTCCCCAGCAAAAAATAAGTGCTTGATAAATTGTAGTTGAGTTGAATTTGAGCACATTCTGTGGCATTGCTCCCTCCTCAACCTCTGCCATTAGAAAACAAGATGTTTTCTTACTCTTGTTCTACTATAGGGCTATTCCAAGTCATGTAGAAGAGGGCAGTGAGTCTTTCCTCCTCCATGTAATTTCTAGTTAACTCAACTTCTGTATTAGTAAGGGATATGGTTGGCTCCAGGGGCTTTTATTGTAAATACTCTTAAGTGTTTAAGGAAATAATACTGAAAATGTTGATGGGTCAGGAAGAAATAGCTAATAAATCCTTATCAAGTACCTGCTGTATGTAAGTCACTGTATGGAAGGGAGGGGAGGGGTAGTGTGTGTGTGTGTGTGTGTGTGTGTGTGTGTGTGTTTGTGTGTTGGAAATAAATACAATAAAGTATAATCCTTAATCTTGAAAACCTCACCAACTGGTCAGAGAGCACACAAGACCACGTGTCGGACTCCCCTGTTCTGCTCCTACATTTCAACTTACTGACTCTGTGATCCCTAACTTGTGAGCTCCATGAGGGTAGAAATTGACTTTTGCTACCTTTGATATCTCCAGTCCATAGCATAGTGCCTGGCAGAAGTAGGCCCTTAATAAATGTTTATTGATGAATTGACTGACCTTGGATAAGTTCCTATCTGTGGTTCTCATTAGATAGACCCTCCAGGGTTTTTGAGAAGATAAAATGAGAAAGTGTATGTAAAACCCTTTGTAAACCTTAGTGCATTTTCTAAGTACTAGCTAACTATTATTATCTGTACTATGAGGGAAATCACTAAATAATCTCTAAGGAGGGCCTTCTCAGCTCCTGGGTTCTCTGAATCAAATTAAATGTATCAGAGGAAGAAGATATGTGTAACAGTAAATGGAAATAAACCCGACAGCTATTGGAGCCTACAAGATGGAGGCACCTGTTTTATAAAATCGAAGAGATGTTCATTCCCTCACAAACCTCTAATTGCCTCTGCTTTCCTGTGCTATATTTAGTTAATGTTGATGAAAGCTGCTCCCCATGTTTCAGACTGGTTTTCTTCTGGGAAATTAAGCATGTCTGTACCCTCTTAGCTTTAACCTTCAAGGTTTCTGAGCCATCTATGACAAAAAGTAAAGCTTACTAATGTATTACTGACTTTCTGTAAAGATCCTCAAAGCCATCCTCTAAATCTATTCAAGTAACGGGATCTACAAAATAAACATGGATCTAGTTAGGTTCTAATTTTTTGTGCTTCTCTGTAAAACCCATAGGTTTGATTTGATTCAGAGAATGTAGGAGCTGAAAGGGGCTTTCTTAGAGATTATTTGGTGACACCCTTTACTGTGCAGATAATAATAATAATGCTATTTATATAGTACTTATAATGTAGTGTTTTATATGCAATATCTCATTTCATCTTTGGCTACTATAGCTCTTTTTTGTTGTCCTTTATCATCCATTGATATAGCACAATAGTATGAATATTTACATATCTAGGTGATTAGATATGCAAAAATAAGGCATATTTTTCCACTAATGAATTACTTCTCTTTTCTGTTATTGTTTAGCTCACATTTGTATTCTGGAACTGCTCTTATACACAGGTTAAGGGGAAAGGGAGCATATCAACAATCTAGTGTTGATAGATGCTCAAAGTGTATGACACAGGAAGGATGATGTAGGCTTACTTGAATGTTATTAAATTTGGGGGTCCCTAAGTTATGAAGTTCAAGTATACTTTCAAAGATTTCTAGGTGATAGAGAAAGATTTCAATTATTGTGAAGCCTTCCCCCAATCTGGTTTATGTGGAATCTGATGACAGTGTTCTAAGTACTACAGATACAAAGACAGAAGGGAAACAGCCCCTGCCCTTAAAGGGCTTGTTACATTCTAACAGAGTACACATCATGTACGTATATTGAGTTATACATGAGACGTTTAAAAAAAATAATACAAAGTAGTTTGGACATGGAGGGCAGTTAGGGAAATCAGGAAAGTTTCCATTTAGAAGGTAGTGCTTGAACTAAATTTTGAAGGGAACCAAGGATTCTAAGTGGTAGAAGAAAGGAGATAGAGCATTCCAGGAATGGGGCACAACCAATACAGATATGGAGAGGGGAGATGACGTGTCATGTGTGAGATTGTGCCCTAGAACCCTCCAAAGACATTTTAGTGACTTTAGCATGCACTGACTGTAATCCCATTCATTTATTGTACACTGACTTCTTCTATCAATTGTCTTCACACATCAATGATCTTTTCACATTTGATGTTTTTATCCTCAGTAGATTCTCCTGAAAGGCAAAGGATCAATCTTATACTTTTTTTCTCTTCTCCATATCACATAACACAATACTTTGAACATAGTATATGTTCAATAAATTGGTAGGTAGTATTTTCTTTTATCTCATCTTTCCCTCTCCCTCTTCTTAAAATAAGTGTTTAACACTCTCTTCTCATCTCTGCCTGCTAAAATTCACTCCTTCCTTCAAGGTCCAACTCAGGTGCCCCCTCTTCCATGAATCCTTTCTCTCTTTCTTTCTCACTCCCCTCTACAAGTGATATCATCCTCTTCAAATTATCCCTGAGCAGAGGGTTTGGATCTCACCTGTGCTCCTGTGATAGTCTTCTATTACATTTCCTTCTATACATATTGTATTTTCCATAAGCTAAATTAGGAGACTGTGCTATTTTTCATCTTAGTATATCCCTCCAGTGCCTGCTATGGTGCATGGCACTATTTAATGCTTGTTGAATTTGATTGACTATGGTTTAAATAATGTATATATGATATTGGTATATGTAAAAAAAATTATCTAGAGAAACTGTTATTGTTGTTCAATCAGTTTTGGTCATGCCTTACTCTTTGTGACCCCATTTAGAGTTTTCTTGGCAAAGATACTGGAGTGGTTTGCCATTTCCTTCTCCAGCTCACCTTACAAATGAGGAAGCTGAGGCATACAGGCTTAACTGACTTATGCAGGGTTCACACAGTTAGTAAGTGTCTGAGACCAGATGTGACCTCAGAAAGATGTCTTCTTGACTTCAGACCTGGCACTGAGCCACCTAGCTGCCCTGGTGAAATTGTAGGCAGAATTAAAAATTGTCCCTAAATTTTCGCATAAATTTCCCAAGAATACTTTTCTGATCATGGTAAAAGAGAGTGATAGTTTGAAAATGGTTTATATCTTTGGAGTAAGTTTGATTCAGCAAAATTTCTTTAAGTACATAATAACTTCAGGTTTATAAGGAAAAAGCCAGCTACCTTTTGCAGAGCTCAGTGCCCCGATTTGTCCCCTCTTTTCAGTGACTTTAAGGAAGTTGCTTAACCTCTTCTGTTTAAGAAGTTTTCCTGTTTGCAATACAATTCTCATACTATTTTATTACCTTATGGGTGGATTATATAGTGAATTGGGGCAAGTTTTTCTTCTTTGGTTTACATATTTAAATTTAGAGATTATACTAGCATATGCATGCATATACATACATGTATATATGTCCTGGGAAAAGATACATGTGTCTTCCTGAGTTCTAAGCTATATAAATTCCAGAAAATATTCTGTCCTTCTATTTTATATATCTGGACTACATAGATATTTAGAAGTCTGATGATAGTTGCTGGCCAAATTGCTTTTTCATGATGTTTCTCCTTCTTCTTCTGTGGCTGATATCCCACAATGAAGCCACTTATCCAACTCAGACTCATAGATTGTGGTCCCTAGAGGGTGTCTGTCTATCAGGATTCTATCAGTCTTCTACTCTTCGGGTTTTAACAGTAATTCTGAAGGGCTGGGTTTCTAGTACCGTCATTTATAAACCCAGCATTGTGCTTCCCACTAATAAAAATCAGCCAGACTTCAATTAGCTCTTTAAAATTTTTATTTTATTTTTAATAACCTAGTATATATGCTATATATTATAGCATATTTAATAACATAGTATGTATTCCCAACATAGTGTGGATATGTGAATATATACATGATAAAAAAAGATTGCACATGAAACTGTAAATCAGTTACATATAGCTTGCTGTTCCTTTGAAATGTACAATAAAGTTATTTTGTAAATTTCTTTTTTTTCCTTTTCTTTTTCTTCTCTCCCCTCTTCCCTGCCCTAGAGATGGCTACCATTAGACATAAATAAGTATTTATGTAAAATGATTCTATACACATTTCTCCTTATCAGTTCTTTCTCTGGATGCTTATAGCATCTTTCTTCATATATCCTTTATAGTAAATTTGGGCATTTATGAGTCAAAATGATTTATTCACTGAACCTCTTAAAACAATATTGCTATAAAAACCCAATATTGCTGTTACTGTATACAGTGTGCTCCATTCTGCTTATTTCGCTCTTCATTATTTTGTTTAGAAAAGGGAATTTACTAAGATTCTGTAATAAGACAACATATGCCCCAAACTTAGGGTACGCTCTCTGACAAACACGCAGATTCCAAAGAAAAGGGGGATTTAATTTAAAAGATGATAGTGGTGAGGTCAAAGTGAAGAGAAAACATATGACCAAAAAGTAAATTCACAACTGGTTACTAGAAGCTCTTTGAGTTCATGGCCAGTATTTTTCTCTGGTACAGTGGGTCACCCTCCTTAAGGCTTCTTCCTCCCTCTGAAGAAGAGCTTCGTATCTCTGTGTCCATTTCTTTTTGTGTTTATCCTTCATGTATTCTGTGGATGCCTTGTCTGCTGCTGGTCTCCTGTCTCTGAGCCTGAGGGCCTCCTCAGCCTCCTCCTCTGAGGGCAGTTCCCTCTTAGGGGAATAATTGGATTCTTCTGAACTGAAATCTTTCAGTACTGGACGACACCATCATTTGACTGAACTGCTATGCAACTTTCTCCCTACGTTTCCCAGCAGTGGTGTAGTGTGGTGTGGTTAGTTTATGTGTTCAATCAGTTATACTGTTCCTTTCTTAATCCAATTAAACAATTCATACCTTACTTTAAAAAACTCACAGGGCTTATAAAATCTTATTTACACATTTAAAAAAACTTATTCATGTCTGTGATTGATTGATTGATTAAATAGAAATAGTAAATCTCCTGCCTTGCAGTAATGGGAGGGTTCATTCAATTCTGTATTTCTTTTCTTTTTGCTCATTCTGTGACTTTGGGCAAGACACAGCTTTCTTTGGCCTCAGTTTCCTCATCTGTAAAATGAAGGTATTAGATTAGATTAAGGCTTCTAACATCTCTTCCAGCTCTCGATTTGTAAGATTCTATGTTATTTTCATATTACATTTGTCATCCTGATCTTGGACCTTGTTTTATTTGTACTTCATAAAATTGCATCAGGTTAAATTTGGATGATACCAGCTTAGACTTCTTCTCGTCCAACTCTCTCAGTTTTTGAATGAGACCAGTAATATTAAGTGAAATATTAACTGAGAAAAAAAGATTCCTAAACTGCAATAAATTAGAAGTTTATTAAGTCATCCAACACAGGGGAAAGCTAAAAAAGGTGTCCCACTCCCACCGAGTGTCTCTAAGTTACATATTATGTAGTATTCAAACAAAGGAACAAGGAAGCCAGCTGAATGGCCGGGACTGAGAGAGCTTTCAGATAAGAAACATGGATTGCTTGAGATGTATTTTGGGAGAAAACTCATATTCCCTGTGTCAATCTTCAAGTCTGGTTGGGTCTCTGATCAGCATAACCTAGGTCTTGAGTTAAGCTTTCAATGAATCTGGTCTCTAAGAAACAGGTCTAGTTGCCCATTCATTCAGGGCTTGGTTCATATAGTGCAATAAAATTTTCCCACAGAAGTGTTCAGAGAAACCCAGTTATGTAATGGCAGAGCAATGCAGAGAAATGAAGGAATGAATGAAGCTGGCCTGGACCCTTTCTTAAAATAGAGGAACTAGCCAATCCGCGTAATTGACTGTACTTTGTAAGATTGCTGCAGGGGAATGGAAGCAGGATTTGGGGTGAAAGAGCCTGGGTTCCACTCTCACTTCTGCTACTTACTTCCTGTGTGATTTAGGTAGTCACTTTATCTTGTTGTATTCATAAAATAAAGGGATTGGAATATATGACCTTCAAGCTCTGACTCTATGACCCCATGGTTCTGGTCTGGTCCTGGTCTGGTTGTTGTCCCTTGCTCTCAGAGAGGACCAAAATGACATCACTATGTTAGAGTCAAGTTATAGATGTCTGATTGTGGCTGATCAGACCAATAAGAGCTTAGAATGATCTACCACAGATCAGGCACAATTAGTCCATGTGAATATTTGGGATGGATTCTCTAAATCTGCTTTTCCTCTGTTTCCTTTGAGTGGTTTCAGTCCTGCTTTGCTCATAGAGCACAGCACAGTCTTTAATGTGGGCGTGTCAAGCTGAGTGGTCCTGTGCCAGTGTCTCCTGTGTCACACAATCAATTCCAAATTTCTTAAGAGTGATCTTGAGAGTGTCCTTGTATCGCTTCCTCTGCCCACCCTGTGAATGCTTGAACTGTGTGAGTTCTCCATAAAATAGTCTTTTTTGGCAAGTGTACATTCGCCATTTGACCAATATGGCCAGCCCATTGTAGTTGCACTCTTTGCAGCAGAGTTTGAATGCTTCGAAGTTTAGTTCGAGAAAGGACCTCAGTGTCTGGTATCTCATCCTGCCAGGTGAACTTCAGAATCTTCCTAAGACAATAGAAGAGACTCAGTTTCCTGGCATGGCACTGTTTACAGTCTAGGATTTACAAGCATACAATGATGAGGTCAGCCCAATGGCTCTGTTTGGTAGTCAGTCTAATACCTGTTGTTTCCCACACTTTCCTTTGGTGCCTCCCAAACACTGAACTAACTGGTATGCAAGCATCAACTTCAGTGGCCTAGAGTCAAGAAGACCTGAGTTCAAATTCAGCCTCAGACACTTATTAGCTGTGTGACCCTGGGAAGACCCCATAATCATCAGATATTTAGACATCCTTATGGATCAATGTATTGCTCTTCACCCTTTAAAAAAAAATCTTTTGGAAGGCAGGGTGATATTAGAACTTTCTTAAGATTATAGATTTAGATATGGAGGGACCTAAGTGATCACATAGCACAATCCCTTTATTTTACTGAAGAGGAGAAAGGCCCAAAGAAGTTAAATAAGTTGCTCACGGTTACATAGGTAGTAAGTGACAGGGTGGGACTCAAACCTAAGCCGTCAGTCTCTAAAATCATCATTATTTCTGCTGTACCCCAGCTGCCTTTAATTAAAAACCTTAAAGATGATGAAGAAAAAAAAAGATTAAAGGTAAATTGGTTGTTTCATTTCTTCAACAAAACATTTATTCATCCCCGTTGTGGAGAGAAAGCATGACCAGCAGATAGAAGAATGGCGATGTACTTAAGACTTGGGTGCCGATCCTGCCTCTGCTGGTAGCTACTAGCCTGGGCAAATCATTTAACCTTTCAGTGCCCAAGGAAACTCTTTAAAAAGACTTCTGAGATACAGATGAATTGGAACAGTATCAATAGAAGGCAGCTAAGTGGCACAGTGCATAGAGCATTAGCCCTGGAGTCAGAAACATCTGAATTCAAATTCCATCTCAGATACTTACTAGCTGTGTGACCCTGTTTAACTCTGTTAACTCTGCCTCAGTTTTCTCATCTGTAAAAGGAGAAGGAAATGGCAAACCATTCTAGTATTTTTGCCAAGAAAACCCCAAATGGGGTCACAAAGAGTCAGACCCAACTGGACAATGAAGAAACAAATCAGTCGAAGGATTTTCCCCAGTGGGAGAGTCCTACACGGATCAATTCACTTGTCCAGTCCAAAAAAATATGGGGAGGGCACTGTGCTCTGCTAGAGATGCAAACATTTAAAACAAAACATTTTCTAGTGGGCTTATTAAGCTTAAAATGAAAAAAAAATGAAATCTAAGTCCTCCTGTGAATCTATCCTGTCAATCACAATTAGAGGTATATCTGCACCTTAATAGCTCAGGATCTCTTCTCCTCTTGCTCTAGGATGCTTCTTTTTAGGTTCCCCAAGGGCAGCATAAACAATGTTTGTATAAGAGGAATATCAGTAGTACATGTTAAGGTTCTTCCTTCAGGCCCAGGAAACAAAGAACAATTTAGTATTTCCCATTATTATCTTTCATCTGAAGTATGGGTTTAATAGCTGCCTTCAAGGCATCTTTGGAAGGAGAACCAACTTCATCAGTTCAAACTGCTGTCATTTCAGAGTAGGATTCTTGGCTTCCTGGTACTCTGGGTTCAGTTAATTTAAAAGTGAGATTTTTTTTTTATTTTAAAAGTTGGCAGGATATTTAATAGTGTTCTGTTCCAGTATTCTCCAACATGGGAATGCGTCTGTATAGCTGAATTTCCAGAGAGCTGAGAGGAAAATACAAAAAAAAACATTTAATGTTGTATGAAAGGAAAACTTTCTAAAATGTACTATGTTTACCTGCTTTCTTAAAGCATTGTCTTTTGAGGTAGATGTCGGGAGACAGAGGACTGACTGATTGATTGATTTATCTTATCATATTACACATCAAGCACTCATCTTCAAACCCTTTCTCCTTCCTTCCCAACAAACAGAAATACACACACACACACACACACACACACACACACACACACACACACGTGATGATAAGCCTTTAACATGGATGAATAGTACTCTTAGGGGTTGATGTTTGAAGAAATTGAGGATGTTTATCCCCAAGAAAACAAGACTTAGAAGGGCCATGATCAGTTTTCAGACGTCTGACATGCTTTGCTATGGAAAAAAAATTAGATTTGTTTTCTTTGACCCTTAGAGGGTAGATCTGGGAGCTATTTATAGAAGGTTCAGAGTGTCAAATTTAGTTGATATGAAGGGAAAAAACTTCCTAGTTAGAGCTATCCAAAAATAGAATTGGCCAAGCCAGGCTTCCCCAGCTTCCTTACTGAACATCTTCAAGCAACACCTGAATAACCACTTGTGGTTGTATTAGAGAAGAGATTCTTTTGAATGGCCATTGGGTTTCCTGCCAATTCTGAAATTTTATGATTCAGTACATATGATTGCCCGCCCTTTTCTTGAACATCTGCAGTGCCCTATGACTTCATATGCAGTTTGACTATTTGTAAAATGTATTTCTCTCCCCCCCCCCCCAGTTTATTGAATGTCCATTATATCTTAGGCATTGGTACAGAGAGCTCCCATATGAAACATGACTCTGACCCTAAAAGAAATTAATTGTTTTGGTTTCAGGGGCAAAAGGAAAATATAGTTTGTTATAGAGGCTACTTGTGAGCATGAGTAATATTAATAATTAATAGCTGACATTTATATAATATTTTAAGTTTTTCAAAGTGCTTTAGATATGCTCTCATTTGATCTTTAAAACAACCCTGGGAAATTGGCTCTGTTATTATCCTTATTATCGAGATGAGGATCCTGAGAAAGCCAGAGGTTAAGTGACCTGCCCAGAGTCTAGTAAGTATCTGAGGTGGGATTCAAATTCACATCTCCCTAATTTTAAGTCCACTGTTCTGTCCACTACTCTGTAGCATATTAATGTCATTTTTTTCCTTTAAAAAAATCTTGATACTGGATATGGAAAATGTTTTTATGTACATTTTTATTACAGTGAAAGTATTAAGAATCTAAGTCCTCAAAGCAGAGTTTGTGTTAATTAATTGTTCTCTATGTGACAACTAAGGCATGAGGCATCATGGAACAGCAAAATGTCACTAAGCTGCAACTCAGAAAATTTGGGATGTGATCATATTTATACCATAAAAAGGGAAACACTGGAATGGGAGTCAAAAGACCTGGGTTTGAGTCTAGATTCTGCTAGGAATTAGTTAGTCTCTTTGGGTAAGCCATTTAGCTGGTTACTGATTGAGAGCATCTTTCCTACAGAGCTACCATCACTTTACGTATTGGTAGGTGATCATTAGTTGAGGGTATTCCTACAGCCTTTATCATCTTCACTGATGACCAAAAATGACCAAACATAAACCAGTGGAATTAAGGCCTAATGGGCCACACATGCATTATAAATCCATTATATATCCTCTTCTTTCTGCCAACTCATTTTGTCATCCCATTCCTACATTTTATATCTATTCGCCAAGATACCTTACTCATAAGTTTAGTCATCATCTAAAATTAGGACTGAGTCCCAGTGTCTGGCAGCATATTCTTCACTGGTATGACTATACTGGCTTACTAAATATGCCATCCTCCTAGAACTCTCCAGATAACCATTCCAAAGTCCTTGTCATGACTGTAGAAAATTCATATCAACCATTTATATTGGCTCTAAATTATTTGCTATTTTATATGAGTTAGATTGGAGACAGTGTTGAACCTAGAGTCAAGAAAACCTGAGTTCAAATCCAGCCTTAGACATTTATTAGCTTTGTGACCCTGGGGCAAGTCACTTAACCTCGATATGCCTCAGTTTCCTTATCTGTAAAATGAGGATAATAATAGCATCTTCCCCTCAGCGTTGTCTTAAAGATCAAATGAAATATTTATCAAGTGGCTCTGCAAATCTTAATGTGTTATATGCTGTTGTACAGTCGTTTTTCAGATGTGCCTGACTCTTTGTGAGCCTATTTGGGGTTTTCTTGGCAAAGATACTTGAGTGGTTTGGCATTTCCTTTTCCAGTTCATTTAACAGATGAGGAAACTGAGGCAAACAGGGTTAAGTGGCTTGCCTAGAATAACACAACTAGTTCTGAGAACAGATTTGAACTGGGGGAGATAAGTTTTCCTGATTCCAAACCTGGAATTCTATCCATTGCACCTCGTAGATGCCCAAAGTGTTATATAAGTACTAGTTATAATTATGGGTTCTAACTTAGCTGCTAACTGTCTGGATGACTTTCAGTAAGTCACATAAAATCTCTGGGCCTCATTTTTCTAACTCGAAGGTTATAGAATCATAGTTCTAGAGAAAGAAGAGATGTCTTCTTTCAGAAAGATGACTTGTCCATCTCCTTACAGAGTTCCTCTTTAGAGTTAAATCTGTGAAATTCCTCTTTGCAGATGAGGAAACTGAGCTGCAAGGGGGTCCAGTCATTTGCCCAAGGTCACACAGGTAGTAAGAAAGATAGAGTTTGAGCTTTTTCTTTGACCCCAAAGTCAGTGTATTTTTCTACTGTATATTACCTTTAAGGATCTTTCAAACTCGGATATTTACTACTCCTTTAATACTGTCTTGCTAATAAGGGAATTTGCAAAAGTGCGTGCTGTTTCATAAACATTGGGTTTTATAGTTCATTAATGGCGAATAAGTTTTCACTAATGAGTTTCTGATCTCTAAACTCCAGATCCGAGGATAAAAAACTTCAAGATAGAAAGGACCTTAGAGGCCATCTGGTCCATGTGACTGAGTATTGTATTATCCTTTAAACATAAATCCTAATACACTGTTTCTTCTAAATACAACAGGATGAGTAATTCAGATATGTTAAGAAAACATACAGGAGAAAAACACTGTGAATAGAAATGATGAATGCCTGTTTTGCTCTTGGTCACAATGTTCTTAAGAATAAATCAATAATTTTTTTTTATTATTTTTTTATTAATTTATTTATTTAACTTTTAACATTCATTTTAACAAAATTTTGGGTTCCAAATTTTCTCGCCTTTTGTCCACTCCCCCCCAAACACCAAGCATTCTAATTGCCCCTATGACCAATCTGCTCTCTCTTCTATCATCCCTCTCTGCCCTTGTCTCCATCTTCTCTTTTGTCCTGTAGGGCCAGATAACTTTCTGTACCCCTTTACCTGTATTTCTTATTTCCTAGTGGCAAGAACATTACTCGACAGTTGTTCCTAACACTTTGAGTTCCAACTTCTTTATCTCCCTCCCTCCCCACCCCTTCCCTTTGGAAGGCAAGCAATTCAATATAGGCCAAATCCGTGTAGTTTTGCAAATGACTTCCATAATAGTTGTGTTGTATAAGACTAACTATATTTCCCTCCATCCTATCCTGTCCCCCATTACTTCTATTCTCTTTTGATCCTGTCCCTCCCCATGAGTGTCGACCTCAAATTGCTCCCTCCTCCCCATGTCCCCCCATCCATCATCCCCCCCACCCTGCTTATCCTCTTATCCCCCACTTTCCTGTATTGTAAGATAGGTTTTCATACCAAAATGAGTGTGCATTTTATTCCTTCCTTTAGTGGAATGTAATGAGAGTAAGCTTCATGTTTTTCTCTCACCTCCTCTCTTTATCCCTCCACTAATAAGTCTTTTGCTTGCCTCTATTATGAGAGATAATTTGCCCCATTCCATTTCTCCCTTTATCCTCCCAATATATTTCTCTCTCACTGCTTGATTTCATTTTTTTAAGGTATGAGCCCATCCTCTTCAGTTCCCTCTGTGCACTCTGTCTCTATGTGTGTGTGTGTGTGTGTGCATGTGTGTGTGTGTAATCCCACCTAGTACCCAGATACTGAAAAGTTTCAAGAGTTACAAATATTGTCTTTCCATGTAGGAATGTAACCAATTCAACTTTAGTAAGTCCCTTATGACTTCTCTTTGCTGTTCACCTTTTCATGGTTCTCTTCATTCTTGTGTTTGAAAGTCAAATTTTCTTTTCAGCTCTGGTCTTTTCATCAAGAATGCTTGAAAGTCCTCTATTTCATTGAAAGACCAATTTTTCCCCTGAAATATTATACTCAGTTTTGCTGGGTAGGTGATTCTTGCTTTTAATCCTAGTTCCTTTGACTTCTGGAATATCCTATTCCATGCCCTTCTATCCCTTAATGTAGAAGCTGCTAGATCTTGTGTTATCCTGATTGTATTTCCACAATACTTGAATTGTTTCTTTCTAGCTGCTTGCAATATTTTCTCCTTGACCTGGGAACTCTGGAATTTGGCCACAATGTTCCTAGGAGTTTCTCTTTTTGGATCTCTTTCAGGTGGTGTTCTGTGGATTCCTTGAATATTTATTTTGCCCTCTGGTTCTAGAATCTCAGGGCAGTTTTCCTTGATAATTTCATGAAAGATGATGTCTAGGCTCTTCTTTTGATCATGGCTTTCAGGTAGTCCCATAATTTTTAAATTGTCTCTCCTGGATCTATTTTCCAGGTTAGTTGTTTTTCCAATGAGATATTTCACATTATCTTCCATTTTTTCATTCTTTTGGTTTTGTTTTGTGATTTCTTGGTTTCTCATAAAGTCATTAGCCTCCATCTGTTCCATTCTAATTTTGAAAGAACTATTTTCTTCAGTGAGCTTTTGAATCTCCTTTTCCATTTGGCTAATTCTGCTTTTGAAAGCATTCTTCTCCTCATTGGCTTTTTGAACCTCTTTTGCCAATTGAGTTAGCCTATTTTTCAAGGTGTTATTTTCTTCAGCATTTTTTGTGGTCTCCTTTAGCAGGGTGCTGACCTGCTGTTTATGCTTTGACTGCATGTCTCTCATTTCTCTTCCCAGTTTTTCCTCCACCTCTCTAACTTGATTTTCAAAATCCTTTTTGAGCTCTTCCATGGCCTGAGCCCATTGAGTGGGCTGGGATATAGAAGCCTTGACTTCTGTGTCTCTGCCTGATGGTAAGCATTGTTCTTCCTCATCAGAAAGGAAGGGAGGAAATGCCTGTTCCCCAAGAAAGTAACCTTCTATAGTCTTATTTCTTTTCCCTTTTCTGGGCATTTTCCCAGCCAGTGACTTGACCTCTGAATATTCTCCTCACACCCACCTCGCCTCCTGATCCTCCCAGCCAGCACTTGGGTTCTGAGACTCAAATCCTGCTTCCAGCCTCAAGGCTTTTGACGGGGGCAGGGCTGCTATTCAGTGTGAGATTAAGTTCAGGTGCTCAGGTCAGGGCAGGGCCGCCTCACAGGCTCAGTTCCCTCAGGGGGTTTATGCAGAGACCTTCAACAATGGATCCAGGCTCCTGCCTGCTTTGGGAGCCCCTGTCTGCTCCCACCTCTGCTTCTGCCTCCCGAGGGGGCCTGAGTTATGGGGGCATCCCACTCCCCTCTCAACCTGCCAAAGAGACCCTCTCACCGACCCCCGTCACCTGTGGGTGGAGGGACTCGCACGGCTGCTGGAGATTCTGTCCCTGAAGCCTGCTCGGATCTGCTCCTCTTGGTGCTGGGGCCGCGGCAGGGCTGTACTTGGCTCCTAGTCTGCGGCGCAAAGGACCTTTTGCGAGAGGTTTGCAGGTCCCTCTGGAACAGAAATCTCTTTTGCCCCAATGTTCTGTGGCCTCTGGTCCTGCAGATTTCGCAGTGAGTTGCTATTTACAGATGTTCTATGGGTTGTGGGTTCGGAGCTATGTGTATGTGCGTCTTTCTACTCTGCCATCTTGGCTCCACCTCCTAAATCAATAATTTTTTTAAAAAATTATTAGAAATTTGCAGAGTTTTTTAAGTCACAGTAGAGATCACAGCAGTGCAACATGTTTTGATGAGTCCTTAATTAACTTGCAAAAATCCTGGAAGAAAAGCTCACTCCAGATGTTCTTTATCTGGCTTATCCACTGTCCTCAGATATTTTCTAGAGAATTTGGTCTAGATCATTGTAATGGTCCTGCCCCTGTGGGGATCCAGTTCAGTTTTTAAAAAAAGCCTAGAAAAAATTTGAATTGAATAGTGATAATTACTTTGTCTAAAGTAGAATATGAAACTTGGTTTTTGTTCTCCATAGTTTCATATGCCATTAATATAACTAATTCACTTAAATGAAAGGTTCTGTAGGCTGTCGGTACTTCCCAAAACTTGGGATCAATCACCAGTCATTTATTACATCTCTACTATATGCCAGACCCTGTGTTAGATGTTGGGAATTAAAAAAAATAATAATGAACCATTCCCTGCCTTCAAGGCACTTGCATTCTGTCAAAGGAGACAACAGGAGAAACTATAAGTATATGCAGAATAAGTTCAAAGGATGTTTTTTGTTTTTGAGGCAATCGGGGTTGAGTGACTTGCCCAAGGTCACATCGCTAGTAAGTACCTGAGTCTTGATCTGAACTCAGGTCCCCCTGACTCCAGGGCCAATGCTCTAGCTGCGCCTACAAAGAAGTTCTGATGAATAAATTCAAAGAAGTTTTGATAAATCAAAAATATATTCAATGAAGTCTTGGTAAATTCAAACATAAATTCAAAGAAGGAGGACTCCAGCAGTTGGGGAAAAGGCATTATGTAGAAGGTGGTGCTTGAGCTATCCTGAAGGGATTCTTTAAGGTATGGGTGAGAGGGTAGAGCCCTACAGTGTAGGAAATAGCCATGGCTAAAGTGTGGAGCTTGAAATGGTGTTTCATGTGTGAGGAACATTATGAAGGCACATTTGGCTAGATTGTAGAGTGTGGGAAAGGGAATAATGAAAACTGATGCTGGAAAGGTAGATTTGGACCTGGTTGTGAAGGGTGTTGAAGGCAAAATAGAGAAGGAGATATATATATATATATATGTATGTATATATATATATGTATGTATATATATATACATACATATATATATTTAACAATTTTTTAAAAATTAACAAGGATTTTTTTCCTCTCACAGCTAACCCCCTTTGCTTCACCTAGTTCAGTCCCTCCTTTCTTCTCACCCAGACTATTGCAATTGACTGCTAATTGCGTATTTCATATATGCATAGCAAAGGTTTTTAAAAAGCAAGAAAGATGATATGGACCCAGGATACCTGAGTTTGAATCCAGCATTTGATAATTACTAAATGGGTGACTATAGGCAAATCAGTTAACCTCTTAGCCTCGGTTGCCTCATCTTTACAACAAATATAGTGATTCCTGTAGTATTTAACTTACAGGATTGCTAAGGATCAACTGCGATAATATCTGTGAAATGCTTTCTAAATATCATTACACTATGTAAATGTCAGCCACTATCTGATCCTAGTTGAAATAACCCTAGCATTGGTGTGGTGCGCTGTACACTATAGGTGGTTAATAAATGTTGAATAAGAGTGCTGTACTTAGAATCTGAGGAAGTGAGTTAGAACCCTATCTCTGCGACTTACTAACTATATGATCTTGGGCAAACTACTTAACCTCAGTTTCCTTGGCTGTAAAATGAAGGGTTGGATTAGATAACCTTTAATGTTCTTTTTAACTCTAAAATCAATAAAGCTTTGAATTAAGTCCCAACTTCAGTGATACCTTGAAAAAAGTGGGTAAATATTTTCTGGAGAGAAATGAATTATTTGTTTGTTTGTTTTTCCATCCAATCATAGACCTTCTTATTGCCTTTTATGGCAGTGATTTTCTACTTTATATGATTATATCTAAATAATAGAGCAGAATTGTTATTGCCTGGTGATCTCAGAAAACGAATGCTGAATATTGAGCATTCACACTGTGAATAAAGACAAGGTCCAGGAGTTCTGATTACCAGCTAATTCCAGGTACTAGCTGTGTGCTGTTCACTAAGTGCAAACTGGTATCCTGACTAGATTGTTTAGATCAGCTAACAGCCCACAACCAAACCTTACCAACAAAGGGGGTGGTTGGGGATAGGGGGAACAGGGAAGTGTTTATAAGAGATCTTGAGTGTTGAATGTCATAGTGTCATCTGTCTCTCGTTTTGTTAATATTTTGATCCTTCCAGGATTGTAGAAATATATAGAGGCAAGAAAGAACATTGACAAGTCAGAGGACTGCTTGCAAATGGCATATTTGGGGTGGCTAGGTGGCAGTAGTGGATAGAGCACCAGGCCTGGATTCAGAAAGACCTGAGTTCAGGTCTAGCCTCAGACACTTACTAGCTGTGTGACACTGGGCAAGTCACAACCCTGTTTGCCTGAGTTTCCTCATGTGTAAAATGAGGTGAAAAAAGAAATGGCAAACTACTCTAGTGTATTTGCCTAGAAAACACCTAATGGATTAAGGAAGAATCAGATAGGACTGAAACAACTGAACAATAATGACCTGTGTGGCCTTGGTCAAGGCACTTAACTTCCCTTGGCCTCAGTTTCCAATCTGTAAAATGAAAGGGATTGGATCATTTGGTCTTTAAGATCCATGTCCTAAAATATCCCAGATTTAGGATTAGAAAGAAACTTAAAACTTCAAAGATATTGTATGATTTCTCAATGATCAAAGATTTTTAAGGCATTTCCAGATGCTGTGAGGCTGGTTAGCACAGAGATAAGTGGTTCTAATAAAATTGCCATATCAATCAGTAAGCATGTATGAAGCACGTACAGTGTG
Source organism: Notamacropus eugenii (assembly GCF_028372415.1). Classification (NCBI taxonomy): domain Eukaryota; kingdom Metazoa; phylum Chordata; class Mammalia; order Diprotodontia; family Macropodidae; genus Notamacropus; species Notamacropus eugenii. The sequence goes on along the minus strand of NC_092875.1, from coordinate 143,428,891 downwards.
CCAGGCAGTGGGTGCTGGGGATACAAATCCAGAAGTGACATGCTCATCCTGTCAGCATAGACCTCTTACCCTACTTGAAGAATAGGGGAGGAAGGAAATATATTCCTAGATAAGTAAATATAGGATCCAAAGAGCTATAGCTGAAAAAGACCACGGAAGTACTAGTCCAGCTCCCTCATTTTACTGATCAGACTTTAGCCCAGGGAAGTGAAAAGGCTTGCCTAAGGTCACCCAGGTACTGTCAGAGGAAGAGTTTGAATCCAGACCATCTGTTTCTAGAACCAATGTTATTTGCTCCTGTGCAGAATAAGCACAAAGCTAACGTGGGGAGCATGGTCATTATCTATGGGGGGAACGAAGGCATCTTTAAGGTGGTTGACATAAAGTGAACTTTAAAGGAAGGAAACAAATATTTATTAAGCTCTGACTATGTGACAGATACTATGCTAAACATATTACAAACAATAATTCTTTTCATCCTTACAACAACCCTGGCAGGTAGGTGCTATTATGGTCCCCATTTTATACCTGAGGAAACTGAGGCAGAATCTAAAGCGACTTGCCCAGGGTCTCACAGCTAGTAAATGTCCAAGACTGCATGTGAACTCAGGTCTTCCTAACTGCAGACCCAGAGCCACCTGCTGCCTCTGAAGGGGGCTACTGAATGGAAGAGGTAAGGGTAAGAAGGCTGGGTTCTATGTAAAATACATGAAGAAGTAGCCAGATACTTGTTTTCTGCCATGCATGGAGACTCTTCTTACTTCTGCAGAAGGAATTCCATTCCTGCTCTCCCTTTAAGCAATACCATGGTGGAAAACTGGTGGGGACAATGGCCAGGGGCCAGACCCAGCACCTTAGCTTATTGCTGTCCAGGATTTTCAGTGGCTTTTATTAGAATCCTCCCAGAATGCACAGGTTCTTCCCTCACCCCTCCAGCAGAACTTATTTGGAAACATCTGACCGTTTGTGATTGAATTACACATTCACAGGACATTCTTCTTGCCCTTTAAAGGCAACCACAGACACAAAGATTAACATGCTGAGTATGGAAACTTGAACTGCCAGGAGTAGACGAAATTATTTCAATTCATGGTTTGTGCATACTCTTGAGCTAAGATGAGCCAAGCCAGATAGCGTTTACTCAGAGGTAACAAAGGAGGTTTCAGCCCTGGTTGTCAATCTTAGAAATTTTACTTCTTTGAGGTTTGTTGCCAGCTAATCAATATTTTCTGGGTGCTGAAACATCATTTTTTTTAAAAGGCAAAACCTGAGGAATTATTTTTAGGGATGGCAGCAAGGAGCCAAGAGCTCAGGAAACGGTATGAAAATGCAGCTGTTAGGTAAGACCACAGCCTGTGGTTTCTCTTGCTAGAAACATCAGTTAAAAGCAGATACAGTAAGGATTTGAGTTTGGACTGTAGTGAATTGAAAAGAATAGGGTAAAGAACATCTCTTGGGCTCTACACTAGAGATGTCTAAATTAATATCAATTCCTTAATATTTCTTTGGGTCAGATAAATTCAACTAATTCTAAATTCATCTTAAATGTTCTTTTCTACAACTGTACCATGAGACCATTGTCAAATATCACTAACTGTGAAATTGAACAAGGGATTTCCTTGATCTGAGCCTGTTGTATAAGTTAAATGAGGCAGTTAGATTAGGTAATTTCTAAGGTCCCTTCCAACTCAGGTATTCTGTGATTTTATGACAGGATGCACACTATTTTGATAGATCAAAGGAATATTGTATACTTAGTATTATCAGAATTTCAGCTGGCTAGTAAATCTTACTGGGGTAATCTTTCCTTAATTAAACCACACTGACTTTAGGAGCTGGAACTAGAACAAGGCAACCTGGACTTTGTTGAACCCCATGGTGCTAAAATCTAGAGGGTATTCAATTCCTCCAGTTTCTAGAAATGTTACTAACTAGACACTTACCACTTTTGATAACATTGGAAGGTACCAGATTTGGACTGTTATTACTAATACCTATCTGTTAACTCATAATAATTGCTTTTCTCTTATCATTGGAAATCATGTTAATTATTTCTTACATTGTTTTCACGTTATGGATTTAAAATTTTATTTGAGGGGGAATTTGGGCTTCTTGCCTGAGATACCAAAATGGCTAGTTAAGACTCTGCTAGATCTAAGTGGTCACCACTTCCCTCCCTTTCCAGGTACTCAGCATTGTTATTTTTTACTTCAGCCTTATAAAAATAGATCCAAGATTTGAACCTGGGTTCATTCCTTTCAGATCCAGGAGCCTTTCCATTATACTATGATGCCTCTCCAAAACTCAGCTTAAAAATAAACAAAAGATAATTAGATTATTGTCTTAGCTTCACACACATATTGCTTTGTGTAAGAGGGAGGAAACTCCAAATATATTTATGAGCTTAATAATAGCATTAAGGAGGGCTGCTGAATGTAATTTTTATCTAACCTAATTTGATCTGAAATTTTTTCCTCTTGAAGGGGATAAATTTTTTTTAGTTTTTTTAAGTTTTGTTTTTGTTCTTAAGTCAGAAAGCATTCTAGGAAATACTGTCAATTCAAATTTCTTCTACTTGCAGGGTGAAAATACAGTGTCATGCAACTAAAGTAAACAGACAGTATGTTTCAAATGATGACTGTGGGAATCATGCATATATTTAGAGCTAGAATCTCAGCCAATGGAGTCCAGCTTCCCCATTTTGAAAAGGAGGACAGAGCTTAACACGGAGGTTAAGGGATGTGCCCAGCATACAAGAACTCACCAGAAGGAGAGTAGAATTTGAACTCATTCCTTTGATTCCAAACTCAGCCGTCATTCCACTTTTATTTTATGTACTGCGCTCCCTCACGAAGTAAATAGGCTAGTTGATCCCTCATAGCTTCTGGGCACCATGAAGACCACTGATCCCTTCAAAGCCCACATAAAAGGAAAGAATAAACTAGGGGGAAAATGGTCTTAGCATTGCCTCCCTATATTGAGGATGAATAGGGTTGACCCTATGGGCAGTTAGGTGGTGCAGTGGATAGAGTGCCAGGCCTAGAGGTAGGAAGACTCATCTTCCTAAGTTCACATCTGGTCTCAGACACTTAATAGCTGTGTGACTCTGGGCAAGTCATTTAACTCTGCCTCAGTCTCTTCATCTGGAAAGTGAGTGGGAGAAGGAAATGCCAAACCATTCCAATATCTTTGCCAAAAAAACCCCAGATGGGGTCATAAAGAGTCAGACAGGGTTAAAAAACAACTGAACAACAACATATGGTTGGTTTTATATATAAGCAGAATAAGAAGCTACAGATGTGAAGATCATGTGACTTCAGTATTGTTCAAAGGTTTTTCTGCCTAAAGAAGGGTAGCTAGGTCATGCAGTGGATAGATCACTGGACTTGGAATTAGGAAGAATCATCTTTGTGAATTCAGATCCAGCCTCAGATACTTACTAGCTGTGTGACCTTGGGCAAGTCACATAACTTTATTTGCCTCAGTTTTTCATCTATAACATGAACTAAAGAAGGAAATGGTAAACCACTCCAGTATCTTAGCCAAGAAAACCCCAAATGGGATCATGAAGAGTCAGACATGACTGAAATGACTCAACAACTGCCTAAAAATATTTATCAGCTTGACTCAATGGTATGGACAGTGAAAAAGAGACCAATGTCTCCAGAACATGTACATAGTGAAATATGTACTTGCATTATCTGGGAAGGGAAGGGGCCATTGTCTCTTAAATTTCTCTCATTGGCATATTACTAAGGATTTATTTATTAGATGAGGTAACTGATGCTGAATTTCCATCTTTTTAAAGCTGGGAGCCACCAATTGAAGTAAAACATGAACCAAACAAATTAGCTATGTGTCTAAAAATTCTTCCTTTGATGCTTTTATTATGGTGCTGTGGATAGGTCTCTGGGTGCTCAGAGGCTGCAGTGATGATGTTCACTTGCTGACAGATTGCAGAAAGCCTTTGAGAATGGGTCTGATGATGGAACCCGTGTCTGTCATCAGCAGACCAATTGAACTAAATTAGGGGACACTTATCATGAGATTAACTCTAGGAAAATGAACTTTTTAAAACCAAATCTACCTTGGGAGACCAATCATATCCATCTAATTCAGAGGGGTTTAGCCTGGCATCTGTGATATACATGTAAAAATATATATATATTTATATATATATATACACACATATCTACATCTATATATATTATACATAATATATATATACACACATATATCTCAATATGATTTATTTCCTTTGTAATGCACTTTATTTTATGCATTTAAAAATATTAATCTGAGGATGGATCCATAGGTTTTTGCAGACTTCCCAAGGGGCCCACGACACAAAACAGGCTTAGAAACACATCTAATTATTTCCAGATTCTCCTTGAGACTACTTTGTATTTGTAAGGTTTTGTTTTGTTTTGCCCTGTTTTACTTCTTTATCCTTCTGGTATATATTAAATTCCTTGAAAGAAGATATTTTCATTTCTGTCTTTATAGCCTTACATCTAATTCCTTGTACATATTGTGTATTTAATATGAACTTGGTTTTATTGAATTAAATTGTAAAAGAAGCACTTACATCAATGGAATCATAACTCTTTGATGCATCAAAGTTGTAACAGTTAGTACCCCAACATACATAGGGGGGCTTGCTATCACAAGTGTGCATTCATAAAAGGAATGCAACTTTCAAGGGGTTAACAATCACTTTAATCAAGCACATGTATCATTTCTTTAACCAAGCACAATATCATTCACCTAGTTCGGGGGAGGCAGGACCCTGAACTTCAAAGAAAATACAGAGAAATCAAAGATCAACAGACATGGCTTCCTCTGCCTGAATTCAACAGACAGGTCCAAATGTCTGACCATGGTTACCAGAGAGGGAAGCACTGGCATCTGGGTTTTTAAAGCCAGGGGACTCCTTAGCACCTTCCCAGAGTCCTTGTCTGGCCAAACCAACACTTCCAGTCAGTAAGCCCCAAAGTAAAACCTCAACTCAGAGTATTTATACCTTTTTTAGATCCAGAGAGCATCAAAAAAGAACCTTGGGAACCAATGCCTCATTAAAAAAGTCTTGAGCCTTCCCACAAATTTTCCCTAATCAAACTCCCTTTAATGGGCAGGCCTATTAATGGTTGGGGAAGATCTTTAATCATATTAAAATAATTAACAATATAAATACTGTACTGTTTCTACTTAAAGAAAATCTTGTTTCTGTACTTTACTCCTAGTAGAGACTCTTGATTGAAAAAGGCAAGATTTAATCAGAGGCACTTGATTATACTAAAACAAAAATAGCAAAAGATCCTATTTTGCTTGCCATCACAAAAATGTGTGTGTTTGCCCGTCCATGTATAAATATCTTCATATGAAAAAACTGTTCACAGAGTTTTCCACAAAATTGACTAATCTAAGAAATCTATTCATCAATGGCTATTTTGTATGAAAAGATGATGGTCTTGACCCCCCCCCCCCAAATTTGTCAGTTTCCCACAACACTGACTAACCCAAGAAATCTATCTATCAGTGGCCATCAGCCAACTGAAATTTCTGAGCATCTGGAGAATCCAGACAAAAGGTCATGTTTAGTGGAGAGAGGCAGCATAGCATGGTGAGAAGAATTCTCAATTTAAAATTAGATGGCCTGGGTTCAAATTCCACCTCTGTCATTCACCATCTGTGTGACTTTTGGGAGGGGAGGGAGAGAGGGAACCAGCATTTATTACATGACTACTGTGTACCAAGCATTGTGTTAAGTGCTTTACAAATACCTCATTTAAGTCACTTCTTTTCCTCTGGCTTTCAGTAATCTCATTTCTAAAATGAGGGGGTTATACTAAGAACTCTTCCAGCTGTAAATTATTGCTCCTAGGATGCCTTATTCAGGCAGAGAGATGGTGTTGGTGGCATAATCTCTTCTTGCAAATTAACCAAGTTGGAAAGGTTTTGGTACAGGTATGGTAATAGATTGTTTTTCTCTTGTCCTGGTCTCTGTCTCCTGATTTCCCTGACCGTCCTCAAGTCTCAGCTAAAATCCTACCTTCTATAAGAAACTTTTGCCAACTCAGTTGTATAAATAGGGTTTTCTCTCTGTGACTATTTACAATTTATCATGTGTGTATATGTATGAACATATATACATGAACATTTATTATTTCTGTGCTGCTTTCCATATATCTGTATATATCCACATGTGTGTATGTATGTATACATATTTATGTGTGTGTATGTGTTTATACATATATATCTGTATATTTCTGTCATTCTGATTACAGGATTCCTTTCCCCCTTTTCACTGTATCATCTGCTATGAAAAATTATAGTGACATACTAATGGGGAGTCAGAGAAAAAAGACCTAAAATATCAGCTGAAGAAGACTAGGAATAAGGAGGGGCAGAGGAGGAGAAGAACGAGCATCCATAACTCCAAAGAACATTATCATTTGGGGAATAAATGTGTAGTAAAGCCTGATTTATCTGTTATTTCACATTTCCCTTCCTCTATCAGAAATGATGTCACACATCCGTCCTTCAGAAGCTAATGGCTCCCAGGTGGTTCAAAGGAAGGTATAAAAATAACCCAGAAATCTTGACAGACGACGGAGGTGTGCCTAGACTGCTGTGGTACATGGCCTTTTTGTAACCAGTGCAGTGCTTTCTGTACACCCACTTGTCTCATCATTTTCTCATCCTTTGGGGAAACAGAATCCCTCCTAGGGCCTTGGCCAAAAGGTTCCTTAGACTTGAGGCATAATATCTTCTTACATTAAAATAAATTCCATCTGAAGAGTTGCAGTTCAGAAGTATGATCTATGGGAGTGTTTGTGTTTCCTTTCATTGCTGTCTCTCCCTAAGGCAGATCACGTTCTATAGAAGGCCTGCCTCTGTTAGTCAGTGTTACAAAGAATCCTCAGGCCAAAATCTAAAGCTACGCAGTTTAGTCCAGAAGTATGTTGTTGTTTTTTTCCATTTTATTCTTCCCTATGGAAAAAAAAAATTCTGGTTTGTTGCCAATTTTCTGATATTAGGTTGTTTTTTTTTTTTAATTCTTACATGCTAATGGGCAAGATACATGATTCTCAATGTGTCTCTGGATAACTTTCAGCTCAGCTCTTCATGGACTGGAAGCACAAATTGACTTAATGGATAAATATATTTCCACAGCTCTTATTTGTTTCTAATTTGCCTCATTAATGTGGAACACCTCCACCCAGTGTGTTAAATCTCCATATGATTTTTCTCTTGATGTAATTTACCACCTGAGGTAACAGAAGGACAGGGAAATTCAGAACAGAGTTTCTTTAGCAAAAAACGAAATGAAACAAAAAAAAGCTCTGCTTTCTTTTAAAGGATTATGTATACCATCAGCATTTATTAAACACTATGTGCCAGGCACTGTGCTAGGTATTGGGAATACAAATGCAAAAGTCATCAAGTCTAATGCATGCTTATTGATTGAAAGAAGTGGGGAGAAAGACAGTATCTTTCTCCAAAGTATGAGAAAGGGAGGGCGGGTGTTGGAGGGGAAAGAACAAATATAATGATTTGAAAGAGATACTGCGAGTTTAAGGCATAATTCTGATTTTAATAAACTTGGGTATGAGATAATATTTAGACTGGGCTAACACATTCATTTCATCAGAGCACTAAGCTTAGCCAGGCCTATGATTTTCCATTATTTTATTAGAATTAGGTAAGTTTCATTAGGCTCCTTGAAGGAAGAGATTGTCTTTTGCCTTTCTTTGTATCTCTAGCACTTAGCACAGTGCCTGGTGCATAGTAGGCTTTTAATAAATGTTTACTGATTGAATAAATGTTTACTGATTGAATAAATGTTTACTGATTGATTGATTGATTCAGAATCATAGTTAGTAGGGTAGGGCAGCCAAGGCTTTGTACCAGGGAACAATTTAGGTAGTACCTAGGCTTCAAGAATAATTGAGCAAAATAGGAAGCTGAAGCAAATGCACCCCAGACAAACGCCCTTTATTTTGCCATACACATCTTCAACAAGGCTGTCATAGTTTTATTTTATATTTTATTATATCATATTATATTATATTTTTATTTATTATTATAATAATATACATATATTACATTGTATTATGTTGTATTATATTAATATGTTATATCATATCATGTTATATCATGTTATATTATATTATATTATATTATATTATATTATATTATATTATATTATATGTCCCTGGAATGTTTTGTGTTACTTGAATCAGATATAAAAATTGCTACTTAAGACTGATAAATTTGCAATTATCTCTTCAAAACATCCCTCTCTATTGAGTACAATAACCCTTCTCCCCCTTAGAGGTTCTCTTGATAGAAATGGATTGGATCATATAGGAAATAGCCTGGCGGGGGGGGAAGCGGGCAAGTAACCCAATTCAATGGATAATTTGGCCCAAGTATTCTTCTGTTGTGAATGAAAGCAATTTAGAATTCATGATCCCTGAAAGATTTATAAAATATACCAGGTCAAGTTTCATATATATTAGTCAAACCATAAATATGTACTAAGTGCCTACTATGTATGTGTTAAGGCACTCTGCTGAACTTTGAGGGCACAAATACAAAAAAAGAAAGACAGTCCTTGCCTTCAAAGAATTCAACAATCGAATGAGGGAAAGACACGATATAAAAAGAAGCTGGAAGGGGATTGGGCGATAGGAAGGGCCGAGGTACTTGGTGCAGGGGCATGATGGAGAAGTTCAGAAATAGCAGAAATGACTGGTCTAGGCATTCCTTAAATGGAAGTTTTGGAAAGAGCAATCATGGGTAGGGGCTGACACTCTAGGAGGCTGGGGATTTGTATTCTTTGCATTTTTTGTATTTCTATTTTGAGTCAATATATTCTATAGTTAAGATGACTATTTCTTTGAATTTCATGCAAACAAAAAGGAAATTACACAGATCCTCTACCTTCAAAATTTCTGCCTTAGATTATCAGGACTTTGTCAGTGGACTTTTTTGTCAGTCGCTGCAATGATGGGACTTTTAAGTTGCATTCTCTCCATTGATGGTCATGGTAACTCAAAGAAATATGTCTGCTTTACATTCATTTAATAATTTCTCTTCAATAAAACTTTCTGGTTCCCCTTTCTGTTCCTTCTCCCTCCATCCTTTTCTGTAGTTTTTCAACCATCAGTTGCGCTGAAGCTTCCCTGTCTCCCAAACTCATGCCCATCTGGTTCAGTTCAACAAATATCTATAATGTACCTACTATGTGCACAGCAGTGACCTAAACACTAGGAGAAATTCAGAGTTTAAGTAAGGTAATTGTCTCTGTCTTCATGAAGCTCACTGTTGATGTAATGATCCTTGCCAGTATCCATTAATTGATTGCAATGGAGAATCCTTAGCCAGCACTTCTGTAGCAGCACACTTAATATGTGGGGTCTAAGAAAATATAAGCAAGAATGAAGATTAACTTGAGCACGGCTTTATATTGTAAACTAAGCTATAGGACCCTTTTTATTGCTGGAACTTCTCTAGAAATGTGAAGGTTTGGCCCAGATTGTTAGCAGTACCTGAAGTACCTTCCTTAATTAGGTTTGAAGTTAGCTTATGTTCAGTGTAAGCACAACTCTGTTTTAATTAGATAGCCCATATGCTTTAATCAGATAGTTCCTAATAGTGCCTGTCAAAAATAGACTTCTTTAATCAGCAATGTTGGAAACATGCCTAGAGTCTTCCAATGTTCTGACTTATTCTTCTGCCTCCTTCTTAAAATGAATAAACAGAGTGCAGTAGACATGAAAATAGCAGATTGTGAATCATTTTATCAAAGGTAATGAAATGAAATTTTAGCTCTGAGTTATTTGCAGAATTCTGTTTAACATTTATGAGGATTTATCTTCCAAATCCTGATCACTGAATTTACTGAGTATTTTTCTCCCTTCAGGATTTTCAAGTTGTAAGGTCTTACTTGAGGGTTTTTAAGGGATCAATAAGAAACAAACATAGAAATTTTGCTTTTTCAATGAGAACTTTCACAGACCAGTGGCATAGTATTTGCAGTCTACAAGAAACATTTTTTATTACTATCCTTGAGACATTAACTTAGTACTTTCAACTTTCATAATAATAGGATGATAAAAATATTATTAAAAGCATACTTAATGAAAAAAAGGTAATGTTTCATGTCATTAAACATGGATTTATTTATGCTACACTGCATGTAAAGATACCCCTATCCACTTCCACGATAATATTGGTAATGTATTACAGGCATATATCATACGTGATACAATGGATAGAATGCTTGAAGACTGCCGTTCAAATCTGGCCTCAGATCTAGTTGTGTAGTCTAGGATAAAGCACTTAACCTCTATTTGCCACAGTTTCCTCAAATGTAAAATGGGGATAAGGTTGCAAGGTTGCTGTGAGGAACAAATGAGACAATATTTGTAAAAAGTGCCTAGCTTACTGCAGTGACTGGCACATAGTAGGTGCTATATAAACGCTTATTTCCTTCCTCTTCATGATTAAGCTCCCTGTTAAGATCAGTCCACCAGTATCAACTCCGTCTGTCTAATTCTATTTACTTAGATGGAAATGGAACCTAGGATTTCATTAATATAAGAAATTTTCAGAAGAGAAAATTCCCTCTACCAATGCAGGTTGGTATGTTCTTAGCAAATAATAACAAATATAATAATAAAAACAGCTAACATGCATATAATTCATAAATGGACGTTAGATTTAGATTTTTATTTTTACTTTAGAAATAACATAGTAGTATATATAATATAATTTTAGAGAGTTCCCTAGAGCTCTGAGAGATTGTCATCTGCCCAGGATCACATAGCCAGTTGGTACATCAGAGGTGAGACGTGAACCCGGGTCTTCTCCATTCACTGTTACCCTGTCTCTCTCTGTTCACTTAGTTGATTAGTATTTTGAGATATGAAGCATTTTATACAATCTGGTCATGACACATGAACTTTGTAGTACCATTTAACACTTATAGAATCAAAGACTGGATCAACAGGCATTTATTTAGAATTGACTTAAGTGCCAAACCTTATGCTAAGTACTATGAATACAAAGAAAATTTAAAAAAAAATAGGCCCTGCCCTCAATGAGTTTACTTTGGAATGTAAAGAAAGAGAAAACTGAAGGAAAAAAAAGCCTCTGAAGTTTTAAAAACTTTTAGCACAAATTCTACAAGTTCAGGGTCGGTGTCCAGTTGGTTCATGTACATTTCCAGGTTGTTGAAGAAAAAGAGGGTAATTAATGTTTAGTTCCTAAACTCCTAAGCTTGAGGTATAATCAGATCCTCCTCCTATTGGCCTACACCTAATTATTTTTGTTCCTATTCCTCTAGAGAGATTGCTTGTACATTCTCCAGCTATGGACATTAGATTTTTATTTTTAGAAATAATGTTCAAGCTCATCAAGTATTTGCACAAAGATCACCCTAAAAATAACTGTAATTTATCCTCCAAAATCTGTTGCAGAGGATAAAAAAGTAGAAAAAATCTAATAAGGAATTAAAAACCACTCCATCAAATCAATGTATACTTTAGTATACTCAATGACCTCACTGCAAAAGTGGGCATAGAGTGAAAAATATGTTGAGAAATGTGGTTCCAGAGTAAGAAACATGACAGACAAAGGGAATGTAGGCTATAAAGAATCTTCAGCCCTCTATGTCATGCGTAAGGAAAGAGTTGGAGGAAACTGACTATAATGAATACCAAAAAACTTAATAAAAAATGAAAATGGTTTTATTCAATGAGAGAAATTGACTGGTCACTGATGTAGTCATTTCTGACTCAGCTGTTTTATAGTCAAACCATTAACCTGTTAGATAAAAGATTAAAATTAATGTCAAACTGAATAAAAAGTAAAAGTGAGTAGCTAGGTATAATATATGATGGAGGAAATGCCAACCTGATATGTGTGAACAAGCAATTTATGCCAAAAAAATGGGAAATGGACCAAAAAACCCAATACTTAAAGCAGTATTTCCTATGGAATTTTAATCTATGAAAATTAGTCATCAGAAAAAGGAGACCCAAAGAGTACAGACATCATGTTAATGAACAGACATTTTATCTCTTCACTCTGTGAAGAGGGAGATGCAGTCTCAAAGGAAACACATTTCATTTGTGTGAAAAATCTTATGGAGGGGGGTGGTGGTAGATTATATGCAATGTCAAACAGTAAGAAATGTACAGGCTTAGATCATTTTATTGCACTTTGCTTTATTGCAATTCTCCAGATATTGCTTTATTTATTTATTTTTTACAAATTGAAGGTTTATGGCAAGCTTGCATCAAGCAAGTCTATCGTACTATTTTCTAATAGCACATGTTCGCATCGTGTATCTGTCACATTTTGGTAATTCTCACAGTATTTCAAACTTTTCTCATTATTATTATATCCATTATGGTGAGCTGTGATCAGCAATCTTTGATGTTAGTACTGTAATTGGTTTTGGGATGCCATTGACCACACCCATAAGATGGCAAACTTCATTTATAAATGTTTTACGTGTTCTGACTGCTTCATTCCTGTCTCTCTTTGTCTCTCCTTGGGTCTCTCTATTCCCTGAGATACAACAATATTGAAATTAGGCCACTTTGTAACCTTACAATGACCTCTAAGTATTCAAGTGAAAGGAAAAAGTCAACTGTCTTATTTTAAGAAACTACCACAGCCACTCCAACCCTCAGCAGCCACCACCCTGATGACTCAGCAGCCATCATCAACACCGAGGCAAGACCCTCCACCAGCAAAAAGATTGCAACCCACTAAAAACTCAGGCAATGGCTAGCATTTTTTTATCGATAAAGTACTTTTTTAAAATTAAGGTATGTGCGTTTTTTAGATGTAATACTGTTGCACATTTAATAGACTACAGTATAGTGTCAACATAACTTTCTGGGAAACCAAGAAATTCACATGACCCACTTTATTGCAATATTCACCTTATTGCAGTGATCTGGAACCGAACCTGCAACGTCTCTGAAGTATGCCTGTACATAAAATTTGACAAGAGATCTAATTAAGCAAGAGCATCTTAGAGCATTCATGGATGAAATTGAAAGGAGGACCATGAACAAATGGAAAATGGAAATAAATATATGATAAATTTTCTGTAGCAAATTCTTTCCTCCATCAGTGACAGTGGAGCTACCATATTTAGAATTTAACATCATAGCCCCAGTTATGCTGCATTAAGAAATAGAAAATGCAGTAAAGGAGACATAGGAAGAGCAACCAAGTTATCATATCACGTATGTGCAGAGGAGATCCACTAGAGCAACACAATTTTGAAAATAGTGAAGGATTGATCCTTAGGATTCTCAGCCCTCAAACTGCAAGACTGAAGGGTGGAAAAGTAAACTCCTCCCAAAGCCTTCCTTTATAGATGGACTCTGAACTTGCAGAACTTTCCAGGTAACTCTCTAATCTTCATCACCAGGTTGACTCAGTTTTGACTCCATGGAGCATCATACGGGTATCTCCTTGTGGCCTCCCTTCTCCCCTTACTACTTTTGGGCTTCCTCCCCTACTCCCCATTAGATTGTAAGCTTCTTGAAGGCAGGGACCTTCTTTGTTTTTTCTTATCAGTGTCCCCATAATATGTGCCTGGCATATAGTATGAATGTTTATTGAATTGAAATGCAGTTAGAAAGAGACAGAGGATAAGACTCTTGGGAAAACCACAGACCTTGTTATATGCAAAAAGTAATCAAGAAAATATGAATAAGCACTGACTCATATGACTACATTACAGTGATTTCACTTTAAGTAGGGTGTTCTCATCTACCAAGTAGGTCAACAGTTCTCTGTAACTTAGAGACTTAAGGAGTTACCTAGGGTACTGAGAAGCTAAATCACTTGCTCTGGGTCATACAACAGGGATGTATCAGAGGCATAATTTGATTCAGACTGGTTCTGAAGATGACTCTGTCCCCTGCACCACACTGATCTTATGCCTATTTTATCATTTAAAAAATTTATGAAAATAACTTTTACCCGTTATGTATAGACAGAAGTATATATATATGTCTATGATCTATCTCTAGCTATATGATATACTTAAAAGAGCCATGGGAAGGGGATAGTCTGGCTTTCATAAATGATATTTTGGAATTTGCCATCGCATCTTTACATAATGCTTTACAGACATAATTGAAAGACAGAAAATACAAGATCTTGGAATTCTTATTTCGTCGGTGACTGTAAAGGCATTCAGTGTATTAGAGCAGAGCACTACCTTAAAAGCTATTCTGTAGTGAGGTATCTCCTGTGCATATGTTAAAATAGTATAAGATTCCCTAAATATGAGAATACTTTAGTTTGTTTCTCTGATCATTAATATCCAGTGGGGCATAAAATGGGGAAAGCCATATTTTGTTCACTAGAGGTAGTTAATGTTATTGTGGAGGATGTCTAATGGGATCCAAATGGAAGAGAGATTTTGTGTAGATGCCAGGGCCTTCCAGGTTCCCCTGGTTTGCAGATGATGTTCCGATTACATCCAGCTCCAGATCATTTCAGAGCCCACCAAGTGAAATCCCTAATCATTCAAAAGAGTTCAGCCTAATTAGCCAGAAAAAAAACCAAGGTGGATGAAAAATACCTTTTGTTCAGGCCATGATATGCAGTTTGACTGCCTATGAAGTTGACAGTGTGTATGTATACACATATACATACCTATACATACACATATATGTATATATATATGTATGTATGTGTGTATATATGCGTGTGTATATATATATATATGTTGGATAGACACTGAACTGAGAAGGGATACTTTCTATGATTATATGTTGACTATAGGATATAGAGAATATAAGATCCCAGTGTCTTTATTTTTTGTTGACTAAAAAAAAAAACAAACCGCTTGATCTGATAGAGAAAAATACTGCCTTAATGACTAAGCTCCAAGGAAGTGTCTCCCATGTATAACAAAAATATTATGTCAAGATCTCTAAGTTCCTCAATATTTTCAGTGGACCCCCGTGAGGGATTCATAGTAACATACATTCAAACATCACACAATGAAATAGGTTACATTTTGCTGTTCGTTGCTCAAAGCCATGAAATCCCAGATCCATCACAGTATTACTGTGGAACCTTACTACTTTCCAGTAGCCTTGAAGGTGACTGAAGCAGGTGCTGTGGCGCACTTAGAATATGAGCAGGCATTAAAGATGTCAAAACCATCCACTGCTTCGTGGGCCATTGCCAGAGGTCTTGACTTTGGTCCTGCTATTGGACTTGGTGACTCAGGAAGAGAGAGTGAGGCTGACAACTTAGTGCAACTCCATGTCACTTAAATCTAATTCATGTACAGGTCAAGATGTCACCTATATTGTCACGGGCCCTCTTTGAAAATGAAGGACGAGCAACAATATTTCACCTAAAGTTGTACTGGGACATCTAAGTGCTACAGTGCTGCCTTTCCCTGCACCTGGAACCAAAAAGACATGAGTTCAAATCCTGCCTCAAATACTTACCAGGTGTGTGACCCTGGACAGATCACTTAACCACTGTTTGCCTTAGTTCCTTCATCTGGAAAATGAGGATAATAGTATTGCATATCTCTCAACATTGTTATGAGGTTCAAATGAGACAACATTTGTAAAGCATTTTGCAAACCTCAAAAAGTTATCTAAACTCTAATTAGTATTATTTTCTCAGGACTCATCAATTATATTAGACAGAATATATTGGTCTTTTTTTAATCAGATTCTTTAAGGTTTTTAGTATAAGTTCTACCACTTCTCTTTGATGTCTTTTCAGATAAAGTATGAGTTTGTCACCCTGTAGTTATTAATTTTTCATCATCTTGCTATAAATTGAAAAAATCTTCTCAGCTGTCCAAAAATGCTATTTTTTCCTATTTTATTAGGCAGAAAGGAAGGATGACAGAATATATTTTTAAAAGTTTAGAAACATCAATTAAACAGAATTCTGTGATAGTCACATTTGAATCATAGTTTGGAACTGGATGAAATGACTTCGGAGATCTAATCCAAGGCCTTCCAAATGCAGATGAGGAAACTGAAGGCCAAAGGAATTGTGACTTGCCTAGAATCACATTGCTATTCAATGACAAAGCTGAGTGTAGAATCGAGTTCAGCTGAATCCTCACTTTAAATAAACCTTATCTGAATATTTCCTGACATTTGCATATCCAACATAAATGTTAAAAACTGTAATGTAGTAAAAAAGCAAGTTGAAAATTTGCTTCTTCACATTTCCTGCATGTAAACTAAAATAGCTATAAACAAATGATGGGAAATATGTCATATATAAACAGGAAAAGATTTTGGGCTAGTACTTTTATGAATATTAAATATTTATTGAATCCTCCCAAAGCACAAGCTGCTTTTTAAAACAAGGAAGTACAATTTGATGTTTAATTTCCCACCATGTATTTGACACTTAAATTAACGTGAAAAAACAGTGGGTCCACATGAGTCTGTTTGGTCATGAAAAATTGACTTTAATTCAGCTATCGTTTGTCAGTGAACTTTCCCTATTACCTCTTTTTCATTTATAATCGCTAGGTACGTGATCCAAACTATTAGCTGCCTCTAACAGATACATGAAGTTCATTCACCACCTAAGAATGTAATTTTCATTTGTTTTATTTTCATTTATTTGTTTTCAGTCTTCTACAATCACTTCCACATATCTTAGATTTTCCCCTCCCTACTCCCCTTCCCCCTACCTTCCCACTCCCTCCCTGAGACAGCATACAGTTTTATATAGATTCTACACATACATTCCTATTAAATACATTTTCACCATAGTCATGATGCATAGAAGAATTAAAATGAATGGGAGAAATCATAAAACAAACCAAAACATAATACAAAAGAAAATGATCTGCTTCATTCTGCAATCAAATTCCATAGTTCTTTCCCTGGATGTGGAAGGCATTTTGCATTAAGAGACCACTGGGAATTATTTAAGTTCTTGCATTGCAATGAAGTTCAAGTCTACCAGAAAAATTCCTCACACACTGTGGTTGTTGCTCTCTACAAAGTTCTCCTGGTTCTGCTCCTTTCACTCAGCATCAGTTCATATAAGTCTTTCCAGGCCTCTCTGAAGTCTTCCTGTTCATCATTTCTTATAGTGCAATAGTATTCTGTTACTTTCATATACCACAATTTATTCAGCCATTCCCCAATTGATGGGCATCCCTTTGACTTCCAGTTTTTGGCCACCACAAAGAGAGCTGCTATAAATATTTTTGTACGTGTGGGACACTTTCCCATTTTATGATCTCTTGGGGATACAGTCCTAGAAGTGATATTGCTGAGTCAGAGGGCATGCACATTTCTGTAGCCCTTTGGCCATAGTTCCAAATTGCTCTCCAGAATGGTTGGATCAGCTCACAGCTCCACCAACAATGAATTAGTGTTCTAACTCTCCCACATCTTCTCCAACATTTATCATCTTCCTGTTTTGTCATGTTAGCTGATCTGATAGGTGTGATGTGATATCTTAGAGTTGTTTTCAGTTGCATCTTTCTAATCAATGGTGATTTAGAGCATTTTTTCATATGACTATAGATAGCTTTAATTTCTTCCTCTGAAGACTTCCTGTTCATATCCTTTGACTATTTATCAGTTGGGGTGTAATTTTCATTTGATCAGAAAGTATCTCATTTTGTGTGTGTGTGTGTGTGTGTGTGTGTATGTGTATGTGTATGTGTATCCCCAGTGCAGCATAGTCCCTGGCAACATAGAAAGCATAAAATAATTTTTTTTCCCTTCCTCTCTTTTCTCTTTCCTTTCTTCACCCCTTCCTTCCTTCCTCCTTTCCTCTCTCCCTCCCCATTTCCCTTCCTGTCTTCTTCCTTTCCTTCTTTCCTCATATACCAATTGAGCACCTGTTATGTATATTGTTATGGTAGTATCTGATAAAAAATGTTTATATATAAAATATATATATTATATATTTCATATATATAACATACAAAATGATTATACATAAATTTAGATATTAAAATTTTGTATTTGTATGTATTCCCTCAAAAAGCTTTTAATTTTTTAGCTGGCAATATAAATAGAGATAATAGGAAATCATTTTAGATTTATCATACTATGGGACATCAAGAGAAAGAGAGATAAGGGAAATTTCATTAGAGAGATGGCATCTGAGGCCAGGGCCTTGCAGGATTTTGACAAACAGAGGGCATTTCAGAAGGACAGAACAGCATGTTCAAAGGCATGGAGGTAGGAAAATACAGGGCATGTTCAGGGATAGTGTGTCATTTAATGTGATTCAAGCATATGGCAAATTGGAGAGAAATGAGAAGAGAATCTGTTAAGGTGAGAACTAGATAACGCATGGGAAGTCTGGAACAGTACAGGTAACTATATCATGCTCTTAACACATATCCCCATGAAAACAAAGCAGGAGGGAATAGCTGAGAACAGGAAGGGAATTGGGAGGGTGGGAATGATAATGGCAAAAACTATATCTTTTGTAATATTTTTCATTGGGGAGGAGAGTGTTGGCCTAAGTGTGGGAGGAAAAAAAAAAACAAGATTACTAGAGAATTTTTAAAAAAATTTTGATCACTTTGTAATCAAAGACAAGAATAAAAAAAAACCTTGCTGTAAATCCTTTCCTATAAGAAAGATTGCCAGTCTAAGAGAAAATATTAACCTTTTAGGTTAGAGATGATTAAATACAAGGGTACAACCTTAGTTTTACAACCTTGACTCAGATTCCCATTAGTTGTGTGTGTGTGTGTGTGTGTGTGTGTGTGTTGTTGTTGTTGCTGTTTGTCCTTTGTTCTGGAAGCAGATCAATGACATCAGAAAAGTGATGACTTGCAAGTGAATTGGATTTGTGTGAACTTGTACATGTCACTGAAATAAACTCTCTGACTTCCTGGGTGAAGGAGTCTAAAATTCATCACTTAATTGAGTGCTGCCTACGTCTTCACTGTGATCCTCATCAAAAGAGAAAGAAAGAAGGAAGGAAGGAAGAAATTGGGGGTTTTTGAATAGATGAACTTGAGATCCCTTCCAGCTTTGTCTGTCATCCTATGGTGTCTCACAAATTGATGTTAGTTTTTGCCTTTGTCATTTTGCATCCTGTGCTTAGGAGAGTCTCTCATGGAAACAATGAGATTGAGTTGAACGGGAAAACAAATATCCCAGGATCCGTTGCTTAATGCTTTTTTGTTTGGTAGGAAACATGTTCACCAGAGAAATGAACTCCCATCGTTTCTGAAAGAAGAAATAAGCAGATCCTGCTTTCTGTGGAGAGATGTGTCGTGCATAAGTGTTTTACAAAAGCAGATTACAAAAATGCAACATTTACTTCTTTTAAAATGTTTTATTCATGCTATCTGCTTTTTATCCCAGTGTTTTCCCCCTACAACTGTTTCTTGTGATGTTTAAACAAAATAAAAGGACAGCGTAACTCTGTCTAGCAGCTTATGCAGAAATCTGCACCTATAGCCCATCATCTACTTAAGAGGAAGGAAGCCTATTTAATTATCCATACTCTGGAACCAAGATTGAGCATTGCAGTTTGTCTGAATTCTGACACCTTTTAGTGTTGTTTTCATTTCTATTACTGTGCTGTCTTTGCAAAGAGGTAACAGAGGAAGCTAGGTGGCACAATGGATAGAGTGCTGGCCCTGGAATCAGAAAGACCTGAGTTCAAATTCAGCATTAGTCACTTCCTAGCTGTGTGACCCAGAGCAAGTCACTTAACCCTGTTTGCCTCAGTTTCCTCATCTGTAAAATGAGCTGGAAAAGGAAATGGCAAATCACTTCAGTATCTCTGCCAAGAAAACTCCAAATGGAATCTCAAAGCCGAACTAAAAGTAACAAACATTTATTGAGCATTTACCATGTGTCAGGCACTGTACTAAAATTCTGGGGATACAGATAAGAAAAAGAAAGCCAGTCCTTGGCCTCAAGTTGCTTCTATTCCCATTGGAGAAGACAGTACACAAATGGAAACTGAGTGGGAGAGGGCAACTGCCAGAGAATGCTCTGTGTAGAGGCATGATGTTCATAGAATTAAAAACAAGCTGAAGAGTTTGGAAGGAGGGGACCAGCAGAGTGGAGAGACATTGCAGGTCAAGAACTCAGGTGATGAGACAGCTAAGGATGAGAGGGCAACTGAGCCAGGACCACAAAGTCCGTAGATACAGGAACCAGCTGAGAAGGGAATGAGAGAGGTTAAAAAGGTGAAGGCTGAGACAAAGTCAGCAGATTTGGCAATTAAGAAATCGCTGAGTAACTTTGGAGACAGCAGTTTCCATTGAGTGACCAAGTCAGAAGCTCCCTCTCCATCACCTGTGCCTCCAACTCGTTGCTAACAAGGTAGAGAATCTGTGACCTCGAGGTCACATGTGACCCTCGAGGTCCTCAAGTGCAGCCCTTTGACCAAATCCAAACTTCACACAAGTCTAGGTCCTCGAGTGTGGCCCTTTGACTGAATTCAAACTATTGTTCTGTGCACGGTATCACTTTGTATTCATCCTCTTCTCTCTACCGAAATAGTGCCCTTAATTCAGGCCCTCATCACATCTCACCTAGACTACTGCAACAGCCTCCTATTTGATCTACAGTCCCCTAATCTCTCCCCTTTCTAATACATTCACCCTCCAACTGCCAAAGAGATTCGCTTAAAGCACAGGTCTGGCCATGCCATTCCTGGTTTGTAGGAACTTTGGTGGCTCACCAACACCTCTAGTGTTATTGAACAAACTCCTCTCTGGCATTTAAAGCCCTCCCTGCATGACTCCAAGTTACCTTTTCAGCCTAATTCTTCATTATTCCCCTCTGTGGTTCATCAGTACTAGCCTTACTTGTTACACTTTATCTCCCATCATCCACTCTGTACTGGCTGTCCCACATATCTTGAATATAGTCCTTTCTTACTTTGTACTTCTTGTGATCTTTGGTTCCCTTCAAGACTCAGTTTCAGCACCAATTTCTACATAAGGCCTTTTCTGATTGTCCTTTTGGTACAAATTCCCCATAATGCACTTGTATTTATTTTGTTCAAATTTTGTTTATTCTAATATGTCTTTCTCAACAGAGTAACAGCAGCTTGAGGCCACGATCTGTTTCTTGTCTTTGAAACTCCAGTGCTTAGCAAGTCCTTCTTTTTGATAAATGGATGATTGTCGATAGTGATTCTTAAAACACAAATTTTCTTTTCCATTGAATCTCTTGCCTTTAAGTTCATCCTCAAGGGAAGGGGAGGGTTTCATCCTGGTTGATCACATTATTTAGGAAAGTTTCACCCTGGAAGAAGACAATGATAGATTAGATGATAATCTGACATTTCTCATACAAAGGAATTTGTTGTCCTTTTTTAATGCATATATTTCTCATCTGTTATTTCTTCTTCTATTGGACTTCTTAAAACATTGGTTTTAGCAGATTTTGTGTTTTGGGCTTGGGGTATTTTTGGTTTTTATTTTGTTTTGTTTTAATCTGCTGACTTTATGTCAAGCTGCACAGGAAGGGGCATAAAAGCCTTTAATTTTAAACATGAAAATTAGTAGGCTTTTGGTCTCAAAAGTCTTGTTTGTCTTGAGTAATGTGAAATTTTTGCAGCAGCCACTTATCCAACTCTGAAAATCTTGCAGTCTCGGCATCTTTTCTACTTTTTAATAAGATGCTTGGCAAAAGCTGTTTCTAAGCATAGGAATCACACAAATCCATAAGGGAAAGAGACAGAGCCTCTGAGAATAGTAGTATTTTATACAAACTAAAGTTACAGCTGCAAACCAAACTAAACTTTGTGCCTGCCATATGCAGTGTGGAAAGAACTGGATGCCCTGGTCCTCTAAAGTCTGCTGATTCAAATGGGATGGCAGCATCACCCACCAGGTTTTCAGATAATAAATGTTTTTGTATGACTAGCTATCCTTTTGTAAATGCATATACCTGCTTTTAGAATGAATGGGGGAATTTTGCAAACATGTATAGTGCCATAGTTTGCAACAGAAGAAAGGAATCAGGTAATCAGTTTTTATGTTTACATGGATCCAATATGTACAACTTTGAACTAGCAGAATTCATTTATTAGGGAACCAATTCATTACATATCATATTAAAATTACACATTTGGGATTTTAATTAGCTGCCTAGCTACTCACAACTAGTTAGGGGTAGCAGTAGAACTGATTATCATTTGAGAATCCTGGGGTTGGTATATATCACTGAAGAGATCAAGAAAGTCACTTTTGAAGTGCCTCTTGGGGAATGTGAATGAAAAAGGGAAAGAGTGTTTGTCTCTTACATTCCTGGGTGAGTTACTGAATGTCAGAGCTGGAAAGGGACTTTAGAGATCATTTGGCCTAAACCTCTCATTTTATAAAGAAGGAAACTGAGACCAAGAGAGAGAAAGGTGTTTGCCTAAAATAATGCAATTAATATGCAAGATGAAGCATGACATCATCATCACCAATCATCACCATCATCATCACTGTCACCATCATCATAGCCATCATCATCACTACCATCATCACTGTCACCATCATCACAGCCATCATCGTCACCACTACCAACCTCGTCACCATCACCACCACCATCATCATCACTGTCCCCATCATCATAGTCATCATCATCACCACTACCAACCTCATCACCATCACCATCATCACTGTCACCATCATCATAGTCATCATCGTCACCACTACCAACCTCATCACCATCACCACCACCATCATCATCATCACTGTCACCATCATCATAGTCATCATCGTCACCACTACCAACCTCGTCACCATCACCACCACCATCATCATCACTGTCACCATCATCATAGTCATCGTCATCACCACTACCAACCTCATCACCATCACCATCATCACTGTCACCATCATCATAGTCATCATCGTCACCACTACCAACTTCATCACCATCACCACCACCATCATCATCATCACTGGCACCATCATCACTGTCCCCATCATCATAGTCATCATCGTTACCACTACCAACCTCATCACCACCACCATCATCATCATCACTGTCCCCATCATCATAGCCATCATCGTTACCACTACCAACCTCATCACCATCACCACCACCATCATCATTATCACTGTCACCATCATCATAGCCATCATCGTTACCACTACCAACTTCATCACCATCACCACCACCATCATCACCATCACCACCACCATCATCATCATCACTGTCCCCATCATCATAGCCATCATCGTTACCACTACCAACCTCATCACCATCACCACCACCATCATCATCATCACTGTCCCCATCATCATAGCCATCATCGTTACCACTACCAACCTCATCACCATCACCACCACCATCATCATTATCACTGTCACCATCATCATAGCCATCATCGTTACCACTACCAACTTCATCACCATCACCACCACCATCATCATCATCACTGGCACCATCATCATAGTCATCATCGTCACCACTACCAACCTCATCACCATCACCACCACCATCATCATCATCACTGTTCCCATCATCATAGCCATCATCGTTACCACTACCAACCTCATCACCATCACCACCACCACCATCATCATCACTGTCCCCATCATCATAGCCATCATCGTTACCACTACCAACCTCATCACCATCACCACCACCATCATCATTATCACTGTCACCATCATCATAGCCATCATCGTTACCACTACCAACTTCATCACCATCACCACCACCATCATCATCATCACTGGCACCATCATCATTGTCCCCATCATCATAGTCATCATCGTCACCACTACCAACCTCATCACCATCACCACCACCATCATCATCATCATCATCACTGTCACCATCATCATAGTCATCATCATCACCACTACCAACTTCATCACCATCACCACCACCATCATCTTCATCACTGGCACCATCATCATTGTCCCCATCATCATAGTCATCATCGTCACCACTACCAACCTCATCACCACCATCACCATCATCATCACTTGCATCTATGTAACACTTTTTAAAAGTTTGCAAAGTGTTTATATTTCTTCATTTGATCCTTATAACAATCTGGGAAGCAGCTACTATAATTATCAGCATTTTACAGATGAGGAAACAGAGGCAGACAGTGGTTAAGTATTGGCCACACAGCTACTAAGTATCTCAATCTGAATTTGGATAGATAATTGTATCGGAGTGAGTGTCAAGAACACCTTCTTTGAATTCTTTCTTACATATTCACTGAGGAAATCACTTAATGTCTCTAAGACTATAAGTTGGTAGACCCATTTATAAAATAGGAATAACAATCATAACTTTGTCAAAGGGCTGTTTTGAGGATCAAATGAGAATATATGTGAAGCATTTCATAAACCTTGATGCACTATATAAATATCATTTTTCTTGTCATCCCTTAATATAGAGGAATTGAACCCGGCCCTTCCTGCTTCGACTCCAGTCAGTCAGCTGCACCATGGAATCATACCTGGGTTTAAGATTGAGTTCAGTGCTCAAACAAAATGTCCCCTGAGCCTTTACTGCAGTTTTAATCTTTAACAGTTTAAAACTGCAGTAAAACTTTGGAAATACCCTGTGTCTGTTATGACATATTGTGAAGGGGGCACATTGGAAAGCTTTTAGAAAGAAGTTTAAAAATTAAGAGATGGGACACATGATGAGGGAAGATTAAGGAAGGAAAACCTTTTGCTCAGAGACGATTGAAGAGAGAGATTTCTGCTGGATAGAGGGAACTATAATGAGAATAGTACAGAAGGACGATAGATAAGGAGGATAAGTCCTTGGGCAGCTAAGTAGTACAACGGATAGGGCACTGGGGCTGGAATCAGGAAGATTCATCTTCCTGAGTTCAAATCCAACCTCAGACACTTACTAGTTATGTGACCCTGAGCAATCACTTAACCTTGTTTGCCTCAGTTTCCTCATCTGTAAAATGAGCTGGAGAAGGAAATGGCAAATCACTCCAGTATCTTTGCCAAGAAAACCCCAAAATGAGGTCATGAAGAGTTTGACATGATTGAAACAACAACTAGTTCCTTGAGCTTGTTGCATGTATATATATTTATATACACACATATACATATCTCTATATATGTATGCAGATATACGTCATATATATCCTTTATAAATCTATAACTGTCTATAGATTCTTTCTGCATGGCAAGTATTAAATAGAGGAAATAACAGAGGAATATATAGAATCTTCCAGAAGTTTCCCTGACAGTAAAGAGAATTTTCCACTTTTGGAGAAGACTTGGGTGCTTGAGAGGAATGAGTTGAGAATATCAAAGTTCTTTACCTTGGTGTGCTGTGTTGTCCAAATCCATCCTGGCATAGCTGTACTGAGTATTGAGGATTACTTTTGACTACTTTCCAGTCTGGTACTCTTACAGGAGCAATGACTGTGGGAGGGGACCTATTAAAGGGGTTTGTGTATGTTGAAAATTTGTTACCACTAAAGAATAACATGCATGAGAGGATGATCTATTTCAGGAGTCAGCAAGCTCTAGCCCGCAGGACAAATCTGGCCTATGCTGTTTTTGTCCATCTCACAAGCTAAAACTGTGGGGGGAAAATAGATTTTAAAATTGCAGGCTGTACAAAAAAACATATGGCAGACTGGAATGGAACATACTTTGAGACCCCCAAAATTGAATAAAATGCAGTAATTGTAATAGTAATAACCATGATGATTAACAGTAAGGATAATTATAATTAGATGTATATATCATGTTAAGGTTAACATCCCTAGGAAGTAGGTCCTATCATTATCACTTTGCAGATGAGGAAACTAAGACTGAGAGAGATTCCATTGTAAGTCTGAATTTGAGCTCAACACTTCCTGACTTCAAGTCCAACAGCTGCCTGAGAGGAAGCTTGATTGGGGTGGTTGATAATGTGCATGTCAGAGGACTTCTTTGTCATGCTCCAACTAAAGTAAGCTTTTGAAACATACCATATCTTCTACCTTACAAAGGGAAAGGAGGAGGAAAATGAAGCTGTCAGGACCCAGTATCATAGCTGTTTACCAATAACTCATTATTTTCTAGCTATTGGGACTCAAGAGTACGAGGCTCCCCTCACTTCAACATCTGTTCCAATCGAACACTAGAATTTGGAGAAAAGAGCATTCATTGATGGGACATGTGACTAGACTGAGATAGCAGACTTCTGCTGTTAACAGACTAATACCCTTCTTGATTCAAAATTAATTTTTCTCTTGAAAAAAGTGAGATATTCCTGAAAGAAAACTCATGACCAGAACATCTAGAATAGAATTTGTGTTATAAAAGGTATGGATTTTGAATCCAATCCTTTCGGTAGAAAGAACTGGCTATAGACTTATTAACAAAGAAGAATATATAAAGTTTCAGGGAAGACTAGCTCCTCAGGGGTGAGGGCTTGCTGAGGCCTTTTCAGGGCTGCTTGTCCACCCTTGGTTGTCCACCTGCCACCCAACTGTCACGTGTGGTTCCAGGAAGCTGCAGCATTCATATCAGTCATACCCAAATAACCCATTTGGACAGTTGGTGCTACATCTGGTTGAAGGTAACCTATAGGCCTAAAATCCATAAGTGAGTTAGGGGGTTGTCTCCCTCAAGCATGTGAAGACTTCCTGCATTGGAATGAGTGGAATTGTTCCAATGGCCATGTAAGTGACTGAGGCAGGTGCTGTGGAGTGCTTAGAGCTTGGTGAGACATCAAAGATGCCAAGATCATCCACTGCATTCTGGGCCATCACCAGTCACTTTGACTTTTGTCCTGCCACTGGACTTTGATGACTCAGAAAGGGAAAGTGGGGACTTTGTGTAACTCTATCTCACTTAAATCTAATTCATAGGTCAAGACATCACCTGCGATGTCACTGGTCCTCTTCCAAGAATAAAGAGTAAACAACTAAGAGGAATGAGTGAATGAAGTATTTGTTTGCTAAGTACTGTGTTAAGTACTAGGGATTCACATTCAAAAGTACAAATGGTCCCTTGCCCTCCAGAAGCTTACTTTCTAAAGACCACATTAGGGGGAGTCTGTGGAGTGGTATGTTGATCCCAGATTTACAGAGACTGTGAGAAAGGTTTTAAGAGGGTGGATTAACACATCCTGGAACAATGGTAATGAGTCATTCTAGATCGTGGCTACTTAGTGGGATGGGAAAGAATGGAGAAAAGAGGACCTACATGCAGGTAGTTGTAGATGAGGCTGTGGAGCAGGTTCCAGAGAGGAAAGAGGGAAGCATGGATTTTCTTACATGTTAACCTAAATAGACCACAGGTTGTAAGAAAAACATGAGGAGGAGTCACACAGATACTTCCCCTCTGTCTCTCTCCAGGCTTATCAACAGTGGAGAGTACCAATTTTTATCTCTCCTTTAATTAGAGACAGATGAAGGAGGCAAGAATTGGGGTATAAGAAAAAGAATGAGAGACTTGGAGCCACAGCACCTGCATTCAGATCTCATTTCTGCCTCTTGCTTTCCTCTTTGACCAAAAGGCTTATCCAGTTATCCCTTCTATATTGCTACTTTTCTCATCACAGTTTTGCTATGTCACAGGTTGGCATAAGAAATTAAATGGGAATTTGGGAGGAGTTTTGTGGAAGCCATAGGCGACATGTGAAGACCAGCCAACTACACAGAAAAAAGTTTAGAAAATCAGAAATGCATAAAATATATGTTGGTGAAGAGGTTGTGGGGTGTTGGGGGACCCAAAAATACTGACAGTCCGGGTCATGCTCGAATGAATTTGACTCAAGCCTTTTTAAAGCCAAAGAAAACAAAGTTTATTAAAGATTCGCCAAATTGGATTGCCTCTTAAGGAGCCTAAGCATTTGTGACGTTTGTATTCACAAGCGGGCCAGATAGAATCCCAGCTAGACAGAGTCTGAGCTGGATTGAATCTGAGCGCCTTCATAAAGGTAAGATGGAACTTAAATACAGAAAAGAGTATAGGAGGGATCTGGGGGCGGGGGAGGTGGGGTCTGGTAGTCCAGGGTGATAGGAGGAGGGGTTTAGGAAAGGTCTTGAGGAGAATCAACAAACTTAAAACTAGGGGGCGCCTAGGTGGGAAGCAGGTAGGGCAATCGAGATAACAGACAGTGGTCACAGATATGAGTATGAAAAGCCAGGTTCTGTGGAGAGATTCCAGTGGAGCTCAATTTGAATATGAAAGGCCAGATTCTGTGAGGAGATACAAGGAGAGCTCAATTTGAATATGAAAAGCCAGGTTAATTGAGGAGATTCCAGGGGAGCTCAAGGAAGTTCCCAGAGTCTGAACCCCATCATTGGTACTGTAAACACCCCATAAAAGAAAATATTCAGACTTTTCTGTATGGAGGGAGGGTCAAAATATTTTATATGTATTTTCCAGATTGGGGGGGCACCGTACCCCCAAACCCCACTATGTGGAGGGAATAACTATATTCATGTGAATTCTAGACTCCAAGTTAGAAGACCTGAATAAGGGTCATGGTACTTTCTTTACCACTGATTATATCTGATCCTGGATAATTCATTTCATGTCCTCTGAATGTCATCCCTATATCTATAAAATAAGAATAATGTGTTACCTCATAGGGATATTATGAGGCAATGATTAATAATGATGATGATTCTTTAAGTTTTGCAAAGCACTTTACAAGTCTCTCATCTCAAATATCATATCTTTCATAGCAACCCTTCAAGGTAGGTGGTATTATTAACCCCCTTTTATAGATGAGAAACTGAGACAAAATGAGCTTAAGTAACTAGCCTAGGATCACACAGTTAGTAAGTATTTGAGGTGACTTTCCTGATTCCATGTCCAGCTCTCTTTCCACTGCCTCCCCTAGCTGCCAAAGGACAGAATGCTTATATAAAAACATTATATCACTGCAAACTACAACTCATAATAAATTTTGCTACTAGTTCTCTGTTTCTCATTCGTGACGACAGCTTCATTTTGGAGTGAAGTGCAAAGTACCTCTAAAATTATTTTAATTTCAAGTGAGGGATCACACTTGCCTCTCTCTTCATGATGTTTCACTTCTTATCAATGGGCATTTAATTTCACTTACACCTACATACTTCATTATGCTATATTTACGTGTGCTTGACACATCTAATTAGGACTATTGTTGAAATTTAGAAAGATTTCCCCTTCCATGAAATTTGGAAACTGGAGGTAGTGTTTAGCAGGTTTCCTTGTCAACCAGAAGAGTCATTTTTAGAATCTAGAGAGAGTCATTCAGTTACCCACACAGTCTGCTTTCTAAGAACATGCACACAGGAGTCTTCCCCCTGCAAACCAAGGAACCTGGCTGAGGTGTTCTAACACTAACATCGACAACGTGGTCTCAGTGATCTCAGTGGATGCTTGGAAGGATTATAGCAGGGAGATACCAAGTTCCCCTCTGCTAGACCTTACTTAGATAAAGTCTGAAGCTACCTCAACTAATTTTAAAAGTGCCCCATAGGGTGGATAAACGAATTGTAGAGACGTAAAGACACTTGAGAAACCCCTGTAGAAATGCAATAAACTTTATTTAAATAAATAAAACTTTAAATGAAGCTTTTTTTTTTTTTTAATTTTCTGGCATTTTAGCCCCTGGAAATTTCTAGAAGTTTTTGTGACTGATATTTCAAAATACAGCTACAATAATTGGAACCAGTACCAAAATGAAACAACATTATCACTAGTCAAGGGAACAGGGACCTGCTCACAAGGAAAGAGTCTCCAAGTTGAAAGGGTGCTCAGAGGTCAGCCAGTTCAGCTCATATCTAAATATTTGAATCCCTCCTTCCACTCTTAACTGCCTGTGTGACCTTGGGCTAGGCAAGCTATCTCCCCAGACCTTGGTTTCCTTATTTGTAAAATGAGAGAGTTGGACTAGGTCATCTCTGGGGTCCCTTCCAGCTTTAGTTCTATGAACTTTGAACTTAGATCTCTTGTCTGAAGCTGAAAAGAAATCTAATGTCTGCCTGTTTCTTTGTCTTTCTCTGTCTCCCTGTCTCTCTCTCTCTCCATCTCTATGATAGACTCTCAGATTCCTATATTAAATCATCTCTTAAGTCTTCTCCATGCTAATTAGGCCCAGCACTTTATCCATCGTGCCATTTGTGGCATTTTGGAAAGAGGTCTTTGAGACAGAAAAACCTAGCTTCCTGCTCAGCGCTGACATTTACCATTTGTGTGACCCTGAGCAAGTATAGCAGCACCTGACATACAGAGGGGAGTCGCAATCACAGGTTCTTACATCTGCACATCTAAAAGGAAAGGGAACTTTTGAGGGGTCAACAATCACTTTAATCAAGCTCATGTATCATTCACTTAGTTCAGGGGGAAAAGTCAGCACCCTGACCTTCAGAGAAAATACAGAGAAATCAAAGGTCACCAGACATATTTCCAGATATCTGACAGATCAACAGACAGATCCATCTGTTACCAGGGAGGGAAGCACCAACATCTGGGTTTTCAAAGCCTTGGGGCTCTTGAGCAGCTTCCCAGAGTCTCATCTGGCAAAACAAATACTTCCAGTCAGTAAGCCCTAAAGTAAAGCCTCACCCTCAGAGTATTTATAAACTTTTTAGAGCCAGAGGGCATCACAGTCCTTGAGTACCAGTGCCTCATTAACAAAAGGTATGGGCCTTCCTGCAAATCTTCCCAGACCCATTAATGAGTGGGGAAGATCTTTTTTAATCACATTAAAATAATTAACAATACAAATACATATACTGTTAAAGAAACTTGTTTCTGAATTTTACTCCTACTGAAGACTCTTGGTTGATAAAGGCAAGATTCAATCAGAGGCACTTGATTATACTAAAACAAAAACAACAAAAGATTCTACTTTGTTTGCCATAACAGCAAGTCAGTTGAATTATGAGCATCATGGTTTATTGGAAAGAACATTGGTTCTACAGGAAGAGAATCCATGTTCAAAACTTATTTCTGTTACTGTCTGTGAGCAAATCTGTGGTCAAATCACTTACCCTCCTTTGGCCTTAGTTTCCTCATCCATACAATGAGACAGACCAAATGACCTCTAAGTTCCTTTCCAATGCTAGTTGTGTGATCCTGTTATGTTATGATCTTACCATCAGATTTTTCTGAGCTTCAGTTTTTTCAGGATAATAATACTTATTTTGTGATTATTATCCCCATTTTACAAGTGAGTAGACAGAGACAGACAGAAGTTAAATGACTTGCCCAGGGTAATACTTAGTGTCTGAGATCATATTTGAACTCAGGTCTTCCTAATCCCAGTTCTAGCACTCTGTCCATTGTGTTACCCAGCTGTCTAATAAATACATCATTAAAATGCTATCCACATTCAGAGAAAGAATTTATGGAGTCTGGGAGCAGATCAAAACATTCTATTTTCACTTTCGTTATTTTTTTGTAGTTTTTTCTTTTGTTCTGTTTCTTTTTTTACAATGTGACTAATTACGGAAATAGGATTTACATGATTGCTCATGTATAACCTGTGTCACATTGCTTACGATCTTAGGGAGGAGGGAAGAGAGGAAGGGAGGTAAAAAATTTGGAACTCAAAATTTTCTTAAAGGAATGCTTTAAGAAATGTCTTTACATATAATTAGAAAAAATAAAATACTATTTAAAAGAAAATAAATTGATTATTAGATGTTTGATATGTGGCTTACTCAATACCACATCATACCCATTTCCAGGTTAGGCTGTATTCAAGGTTCAAGAAAACATCAAGGTCATTTCCAGAATTCTTAAGAATAAAATGTTAATGAAGTAGATCCTTAGAAATCTCCTGTCACTGGGAAAAACAAAAACAACAACATTATGTCAGAATCAAGAATTCAAATTTTTACATTTACCTATCCTCAACTTGAACCAGAGATGTAGCTCAAGATTCGAACTAGACACCTTTGCTTATAAGGTAAATATTGAAGCCATTTGGAGGTCACTTGGCTTTGTTCTGTCTCATGTAGGTCCTTACCACTGGGCTACAACTCTTTGAGTCATCTCTTATGACTTAGCTGCTTTTCCAAAACCTCTTCTCTATCAGGTTCCCACTCTATCTTCATCCTGCTCAGTCTCAGGTGATAATCTCTGCTGTAACTTTGCTGAGAAGATCGATGCCATCCAATTTGAATTCTTTTCTAAATTTTTCTTCATCCCTCCCTTTTCTCCCATTTCGTCAAGGCTAACCCCTCTAAGTCTGTGTCCTATATCTTTGGAATATTAATTCCTAAATTTGCTCCATCAATCATCCCCATCTCATACAACATTAATTTCTCCCTCTCCATTATTTCTTCACTTGATCTATAGAGAATCTTATGTGTTTCTTTTCTTTAAGATGGGGAAAAATCTTCCCTTTACAATGCTACCCATCACACCATTTTCTTACCTCTTCCTACCTTTCGTTACCATTTTTTAAAAAACAGTCTGCTCTCACTTTCTCTATTTTGCCACTAATTCACTTCTCAATGTCTTATACTATAGTATGATATATAGTATATATAATATTCTACCCATTCACCTAAAATTGTTCTCTTAAAAGTTGTGAATAATCTCCTTATCCCTTTTCTCCCTTCACCCCCCAGTCTTCATCCTCTATCAACTCTTTAGCATCTCCTACTGTTGACCACACCCAGTTTGATGCTCTATTTCTTCTTTGGCTTCCATTCTGCTGCATCCTTCAGCCTTCTGAGCACTCTGCCTTTCTCCTTCACCAGCCTTTTCTTTCCTTCATCTCATAAATATGGACATCCATTAAGATTTTGTGCAAGGCTTTCCTACCTATTTCCCTGGGCTCCAGTCTTATTTACACAACTAAGAATGATAGCTATCGCTAACATTTAGACTCCCGTTAAGGCTTGCACAGTGCTTTACATAGATTAGCTCACTTGATCTGTTTGTTAGACATCCTCACTTGAATATTTCATCATCTTCAGTTTAACATGTCCAAAAGTAATTCCATTTCACCCTATAAAACATGATTTTTCTTTTAACTCTTGTATTTCTGTTGATGGTACTACCATTCTCCAAAAAAGTCTTCTTTGAATCTTTCCTTCCCCTCACCTCTCACCTTCATTAGTTGCTAAGTCTTCACCCCCTCTCTCATATATCTGTGCCTGTCTTGCCTACATTGTAGGAAGTTTTTGATGAACATTAGTTAATTGAGCTGCTTAGTCATTGACTGCCATCTTGTAGATGCAAACCATTGGTCACAAGGGGATCTAGACTGGAATATGAATGACAATGGGCCAAATTCATCTTTGCTGCTGAAAGTAGAATCCAAAGGACATATCCTATGGATGGAGGGACATCAATACCGGTCTCATTTTGAAAAGTAGAAGCATCAAGTCAATGCTAAGAAGCAACTTTAGTAGATACTTTAGGGTTTATCTTTGCCTACCAAATGACTAGACCCCTATATGCCTTAATATGGTACTGCAGGTGAAACATAAGGTTTTTGGTCTGGTCCTCAAATACTGTTGCAATAGGAATTTGGGGGAGGAGGGAATATGAGAGAAAACTCAGAAACAAAATAAAAATATGATAGCTAGGCTTGGTGGTGCATACCAGCTACTGGAGAAACTGAGGGTGGTGTATCTCTTGGACTCAGGAGTTCTGCGTAGCAGTGGACTGTACCAATTTGATATCTATACTGTCTGACGTCATTGTGGTGAATCCCTGTGAGTAGGGTGCCACCAAATCACCTAGAGAGGAATAAGATAGCTTGGAAATGGACCATATCAAAGTTTCTATGCTAATTAGGGAAATCAGGCTTGTGAGTGACTCCTGCCCTTCCAACCTGGGTGAAATGGGGAGACTTAAGTCTTAAAAAGAGCAAGCGAGGTGACACAGTGAATGGAATGCCAGTCCTGGAGTCAGGAAGACTCATCTTCCTGAGTTAAAATCTGGCCTCAAATGCTTACTACCTATGTGACCTTGGGCAAGACAGTGTTTGCCTCAGTTTCCTCCTCTGTAAAATAAGCTGGAAAAGGAAATGACAAACTACTCCAGCTCAAATGGGGGTCACAAAGAATCACACATAACTGAAAGAATTGAAGAACAACAGTCTTAAAAAAAAAAAAGAACCCTAAAGAAAAAAAACTATCCTGTCCAAACATGAAGAAAAAATATAACCTTCATATAACTGTCTACAGCTGAAGCAATTACAGGTTGCACAAGATTTGTTACAGAATGATAATCTGTGTTCTCTGTAAAAAGAAAATGTATCTCCTGCTGATAGTGGACCCTGTCATAGTACAATCAACACTGAGACCACAGCCAGTCATCAGACCACAAATGACTTTGGTCAACTCTATCAGTGTCTCATAAGAGTCAACAGTTAACGTTTTGTTTGCTGTACTCTTTCCTGGGAAAATGATAACTCATTAATCTCTGCCACCAAGGGTACTTGGCACAGTCCTCTTTTATTGCCTTGCACTTCTGTGTCCTCCACAGGGAGCCTGACCTAATCTGGCCCAAAAGAAGCAGAAACAGACTCTTTAAAGAAAGAAAAAGGGTGTGTTGTGGCTTTCAGGTCAAACCAGAAAACTCAAAGCAAGGCTTTTGGAAATAGGAAGTGTTGCACACTATGCATTCCTCTTGAAGAGAAAGGCTTCATCACTGCACTGCCTCTAGTTTATCTTATAATAAAGACAGATTTCTCCTAATCTTCAGCTGGATGGCTGCAATGTAGACTAAAGAAGACCTAAGAGAAAATGCGACTTCAGACATTTCCTAGCTGTGTGACCCTAGGCAAGTCTCTTCACATCTGTTTGCCTCAATTATACAACGGGGATAATAATAACCTCCTTCCCAAAATTGTTGTGATAATTAAAAGATAACATTTGAAAGCACTTAGCACAATGCCTAACACATAGTAGTGCTTAATAAATGTTTTCTTCCTTCTTTTTATTCCAAATCCCCCTGTGTCATGTCTCACTGTGAAAGAACAATGAATCAGAATCATTTAGAGGAAAGATGCACTGGAAGAGAGTGGAAATGGAGCATCTTCATTTCTTTTTTGATCCTAAGACCAGCATTCTGCTTATTCTAGGGGAATTTGGGGCCCGAACATTAAATAGTGATGAGATAACATTGTATTTATTATCTTCAGTGCTTCCCCCTACTGTCCTGTTGGAACAAACTTTAGCTATTTTTTGAATACTCTTATTTATTTTAGCAATCATCTTTTCAAATGTCCTAGGGATAGTAGTTTCGTGTGTTAAGCTTAAGTTTCAGGGCAAGTGATTTCTTAAGATCTAATTTTGCTTTTTATCTCTCTGAGATCTCAAGAAAGGCAAGGGCTTTCTGTGCCTCACTTTCCCCAGTATTCCAAAGAGAGTTTCATTACTGCCTTACTATATAGCTCCTCAGGATAGTCAGATCAACTCATGGCATACTCATCAAAGTCCTATGCCTCCCTTTTTCTCTTGGGGAACTGAAGGAGAGGGGAAAATTGGGAGGATGACTGAATCTGTGACTTCATCAGTAAACTACAGACATTCAGTTTATTGACTATCATCTATACAGTGAAAAATTCCCCTCTAAAAAAGCAGATCAGGAACTGCTCTAAAACTTAAGAGAATTGCTTAGGAGTACCAAGAGATTAAGTGACTTTCTCAGGGTCATACAACCAATTTGTGTTAAGAGATGGGACTTGAACCAGGTCTTCCTGACTCTATCCACTCTGTCATGGGTGCCTTGCCTAATCAGAGCAGTGAAATGCTATGTATTCTCCTATTCTGAGTGTTCATAACAATAGACTGCTGGCCCTTTTGCTACCTGATTAAGGAAGTTCATATCACACACTAAAAGTTTGGAATATCGTAGAGTCAATGATAGTCACAGCACTTACAGTGGCCATGAATATGCTGGCACAATTCTGAATCACAAAATACAACAGACTTTCTACATGGAAGACAGAGCCAAAACATTTATTCAGAAACCAGAAAGCCAAATCCATCATAGTAACAAAGAAATCTATATACAGCAACAATGCAGAGAACAAGCCTTCCCTCTCTTAGGCTTCCCACAAAACAGTTCCCTTAACAAATCACAAACAGTCTCCCTTAAACAAAATCACAGGCAAGCTCTCTTTCCCAGCTCTACTTGCTCTCTAATTTCCTCTCAACTCTGCTGTAGCTCCTCTTCCTCCTCCTCCACCTTCCTGCTTTACTCTTTCAAGAAGTTCGTCCTACCACATGTGACTTAGGCTTCCATGATTTAAGCAGTTCCCATGGGCCTACTAATGTGTGGGAAAGATCTTCAAGTTAAGCAAAAAATACATTATCAATACAAATATTCATTAACCCTCAATGGAGAGTTCATTGCAAGATCATGTGGCACATTGGAGAGTGGGCCAGTCTTGGTCATAAGAAAGTCATAGGGTTATTGATCTAGAGCTGGAAGGGTTGGCAGAGGTGACTTGGCCCAACCTTCTTTATTTTACAAAGAGACAACTCATATCCAGGCAGGATAAGTGACTAATAAGAGTTAACTGGGAATTGTTATGATATGTCAGACAGAGGCTTACCCTTGGATTCAGGAATTCATAGCATCATAAAGACAGAGAGATCTCAGAGGCTATTTAGCCCTGTTTGCCTAAGGCTATATAGATGGTGAGCATCAAGAGGTGGGATTTTAAGTCCTAGGTTCTAGTCCTACCTCTAACACCTACTAACTATGCAACTGTTGACTAGTAACTCACCATCTCAGAATTCCCAGACCATTTTCAATTACGTACATGTTATGTGGGAGTTGGTGATAAATATCAGCAGAATAGAACACTAGGGAGTTCACAATGCCAGTAAAATAAGTAATCCTTCCTTCTAACCCCCAACCCCCTGAATGACTTATTTATGTACAACATTTATCTTTTTAAAATATGAGAAATATGCTGGCAGGATGACATAACAACTCATTTAAGTAGACAAGCAGTGACACTCTCCAGCTACTAAACGTCTTATTTCATTCACTGACACCTGAGTTGAAGCTATGTATTCCAAAAGAATGTATTAATGCTTCAGGCAAAAAGATTCTTTGCTTTCAGAACCAAATATAATGAACAGAATGGGTCATTGACTTTGATACCACAGTTTCAGATGCTTTGAAAAATATACAAGAGCTTTCTTCTAATATATTTTCTTTGTAATATTAATTCATTTTCTTAATGATTTCCCCAAGTGTAGAAAACTGAGTATACTTTTTTTCACATTGAAGCATGCTTCTCGTCTTTATTTTTTATTTTTTTTAAATGTATTTATTTTTAGTTTTCAACATTCACTCCCATAAGATTTTGAGTTCCAAATTCTCTCTCTCTCTCTCTGTCTCTCTCTTTCCCCTTCCCAACCCCCAAGAAGGCATGTAATTTGATATAGGCTCTAAATATACACTCCTATTGAACCTATTTTCACGTTAGTTATGTTGTAAATAACAATTAGAAGCGATGGGAGAAACCACGAGAAAGAAGAAACAAACAAAAAAGAAAAATAGAGTAAATAACATGCTTCAATCTGCATTCAGATTCCATAGTTCTTGTTCTACACATAGACAGCATTGACGGCATTTTGCATAATGAGTCCTTTGGAGTCCTTGGATCCTTGCATTGCTAAGAAGAGATGTCTATCAAAGTTAGTCGTCCTGCGTTGTGGCTGTTACTAAGTGCAGTGTTCTCCTGGCTCTGCTCACTTCTGCTCACTTCACTCAGCATCAGTTCATTTAAGTCTTTCCAGGTTTTTCTGAAGTCCGCCTGCTCATCATTTCTTATAGCACAATAATATTCCATTACATTCATATACCACAACTTCTTTAGCCTTTCCCCAGCTGATGGGCATCCCCTCAATTTCCAATTCTTTGTCACCATGAAAAGAGCTGCTTTAAGTATTTTTGTACATGTGAATCCTTTTGCCATTTGGATGATCTCTTTGGGATACAGACCTAGAAGTGGTATTGCTAAGTGGTCTAAGGGTATGCACATTTTTATAGATAGCCCTTTGGACGTAGTTCCAAATTGCTATTCAGAATGGTTGGATCAGTTCACAACTCCTCCAGCAATGCATTAGTGTTCCAATTTTCCCACATCTTCTCCAGCATTTGTAATTTTCCTGTTTTGTCATGTTGATGAATGTGATAGTTATGACGTGTTCCCTCAGAGTTGTTTTGATTTGCATTTATATAATCAAAAGTGATTTAGAGCATTTTTTCGTATGTCTATGAAAGATGAAAGCTGAGCATACTTCCTAATGTCTTTTTATTTCTCTCTTTTAAGGTTTTTAATATGAGGGTTATATATATATATATATATATATATATATATATATATATATATATATATATATATGTATATATATATCTGGACAAATCCCATTCAGCTTACAAAACTGAAAAAGATTTCTGAAGTATAAGATAATGCATTATTTATTCTATTTTCTCCTTTCTTGAGAAAGGAAACAGGTATATTTCTTAAGTCAAAAACACAGCATATTGTATTCTCTATTTGTAGGTTGAAGAAAAAGTCCCAATCTGTGGATATCACTGCACCAGGATTTAACCCTCTGGCAGGAGCAGCAAA
The DNA here is from genome assembly GCF_028372415.1 of Notamacropus eugenii. Lineage (NCBI taxonomy): Eukaryota > Metazoa > Chordata > Mammalia > Diprotodontia > Macropodidae > Notamacropus > Notamacropus eugenii. Next base: position 143,390,363 of record NC_092875.1, on the reverse strand, counting down.
ACCAGCAGCACAGGCCAGTAAGGTGCCATCTGTTGCCAAGACACCAACCATTGTGGAAGAAGAGATCAACACAGACAATGCCCAGAAGCGCAATCCACGGAGGAGTGAACTGAAGAGATTCTATACCATTGGTGAGTACAAGATACTCTTCATACAAATAGACAGTGTACAAATGATGTTCTTTATTTGCTCTTCTCGACTATTTTTTTTAAATGGCTTTTTCCATCTGCCTGACTGCTTAACTCGGACATGTCGTTTGTATAAAGTTCATAGGTACGTGGGAGGAGAAAATACTGAGAGACCTTTAGCTAAATTTAATTAGAGAGTAAACTTGAAAATTTTCATTATCTTACTTTAAAAGAAACGTTAGAGAAGTTCCTAAGTTTTCTAGCTTTTAAGCTTATTGCTGCTGTTTCCATTTCAGCCTTGTTTTGGTAGGTAGTTTTTCTTTTTTAAACTTAGTCCTTTACATTTTCTCTCCAGTCTCACAAGACTCTGATTTTGTTTTGTCTTCCTATTAAGTTAGCCATTGCTATCAGTTTGTAACTAGAAAAAGTCACATAGAAACTGGAAAGTTACCGTGCTCTGAGGTTCTGGATCTGTTTGCTTCTAGCTTCATTTCAGATGACTGAATAATATCTCATAACACCACATGGGGGAAATCACTGTCCATTTTTTGGGGTGATGAAAAATTCCTGTCAAGGATTCTTTCTCAAGACGTATTAGATGTAGAATTTGAACACTAGGAAAATAGAAATAGTAAAAGGGAAATAATTAGGACTTTTCTTTCCAATGCATTATTACAAAAAATCAACATAAAAAAATTTCTGGGCCTATTTGAGGTACTTGTAGTAAGTTAACCATTGCATAAAGAATCCTTGGTCCTCTACTGTTTTTTTAAAGCTAATAGTAGAATCAATTTCAGAAATAAAATTCATTTTTCCATTTTAATTAAGCTTTTTTTATGTAAAAAAGATGGAGAAAATTATGAAACTACATTGACTGGGTTCATTCAAATTTATGTTATATATTCTCGGTGTGGGCCCTCACTGTGATAAGGCAATCTTTTTGCACCTCTCTTATTGACTCACCATCCTACTCATCAAAGCAGAATTTCCATACCATATATCCCATAGCTCCATCTTCCCCTACCCTCTTAACTGAGAACTTTACCTTGTATTTCACTGAAAAAAGTTGATTTCATATCACCAAGATTTCTTCCACCATTTTTTCCTCCTACACCCAAATCAGCAGAAGAGGTAGCCCTTTTCCTTGACAAAATAATACTCTCTACATATACAAGTGATCCCATTCTATTTCTTCTTCCCCAGAATATTGTTCCCTTGATCATCCCTATTCTCTCCCTAATTTTTAATCTCTCCTTATCTACTAGTTGCTTCCCTGTTGTCTACAAATATTCCAGTGTTTTCCCCAATCATGAAAAACCCTCACTGGCATCCATCCCCACTAGCTATCATCCTATCTCTCTCCTCCCTTTCATGGGTAAACACCTTGGAGCTATCTATAATCTTTTCTCTTCCTTTTCTCTTATTCTTTTCTAAACTCGTTGCAGACTGACTTTTAGCTTCATCATTCAGTTGAAACTTCTCTTTCCAAAGTCATCACTGTTTTCTTAATTAGCAAATCTAATGACCTTTTCTCAGTTGTCCTCTTTCTTGACCTGATCACTGCAGGCTTTTATACTCTTCTCTTGGATATTCTTCTTCCTCGGTTTCTGTGACACCATTCTCTCCTGGTTTTCCTCCTACCTATCTGACCATTCCTTAGAATACTTTGCTAGATCTTATCTAGGTCATACCTTCTAATTGTGAATGTCTGCCAGAGTTCTGTCCTGAGTCCTCTTCTTTTTTCCCTCTATGCCATTTTATTTGGTGAATCCATTAGCTCCTATGGATTCAACTATAATGTCCTTGAAGATGTTTCTCAGAGCTGTTTATCCACTCCTAACCTCTCTCCAGAACTTGAGTCTCTTCTCTCTAACTGACTACTGGACATCTGGAACATAAGATATCTTGTAGATATCTTAACGTGTCCAAAAGTAAACACATTATCTCTTCCTCCCAAAACTCTTTCCAGTTCCTAACTTTTCTATTACTGTCAAGGGTACCACCATCTTCCCAGTTGCTCAGGATCATAACCTAGGTGTCATCTTCTGCTTATCACTAGCTCTCATCCAACCACATCCAATTAGTTGTTAAGTACTTTAATTTCTACCTTTGTATGTATGTGTTCATTCTTCGTTGCCAAAGAAGGCCATGCCATCAGAGAAATAATAACGTGACTTGCACTTGACTTTGTTTTGAGTGAGGGAGGCCTGTGCAGGTCACCAGCCTCGCTTCTCCTCCAGAGCCATCTGAATTCAGTGGCCAGATATTCATCAGGATGACTGGAGATGACCCAGAATGAGGCAATTGGGGTTAAGTGACTTGCCCAAGGTCACACAGCTAGTGAGTGTCAAGTGTCTGAGGTGAGATTTGAACTCAAGTCCTCCTGACTCCTGCACTGGTGCTCTATCCACTGCACCACCTAGCTGCCCCTCTACCTTTGTAACCTTTCCTTATGCTCCCTATTCCCTCATCTGACATTACCACCACCATACAGTTGTAAACTCTCATCTCTTCACACCTGGACTGTTGCAAGCCTGTAGTTGACCTCTCCTCCTCAAGTCTTACCCCACTCCAGGCCATCCTCCACTCAGCTGTTAAACGTATTTTCTTAAAGCACAAGTCTGACCATGTGACCTCCCTAGTCAATCACTTTCAGTGATCCTCTATTATCTCTGGGATCAAATATAAAATCCTCTTTTTGGATTTTAAAATCTTTCATAACTTAGCCCTTATCAAGTCTTCACTCTTTAACTACCACCCCTCCCAACATGTTCTGCAACCTAAAGCCACTAACGTCTTTCCTACTTCTTGAAGACAATGAATCCAGGCATTTCCATTGACCATCTCCCATTCCTGGAATTCTTTCTCCCTCTCTTCTTCACTTCTAGGCTACCTTGACTTTCTTCAGATCTCAGCTAAAGTCCTGTCTTCTTTCTACATGAAGCCTTTCCCAGTCCTTTCTCTGGTGCCTTGTCTCTGAAATATCTCCATCCTATTTGTATATAATTGTTTGCATACCACTCTCTTTCCTTCTTTCTTCCCGCACTGGACTGTGAGCTCCTTGAGAACTGGGAATGTTACAGCCTTTCATCGTATGCTGATACTTAGCACAGGGCCTGGCACTTTGCAGGTGGTTAAGAAATGCTAGTTGACTGGCTACAGTCCTATCATACTTTGCTGTGGGGGATCATGGTATTTCTGAAATAAGTACTTCTTCCACTGATTAAGATCCAAACCCTTTTACACCTGCTCATCCCAAGAGAATGATCAGAGCAGTGTACCAGAAAGATTAGAAGATTACCCAGGCAAGAGGGTAAAAGTCTAAACATGAGGAAGGATAAACTCAAGATAGTTTGGGCATTTGGGAGACTTTTCTAGTAAGGTGATGGGGCCTGAACTACTCTGGTTGTGTGGAATAGGAAGAGATAGAAGTTCGATGTTGTTATGTTATGGTATGTTATGCCATGCTCTGGTATGTTATGTTGTATTATGCTGTGCTATTGCTATGTTTGTTAGATTAGGTTAGGTTATTTATATTATACTAAACTATACTATATTACATTATGTTATGTTATATTACATTACACTATACATTATGTTATTTTACATTCTATTATATTAATATTATGTTTTATAAATATACTTACATATTTCAATACTTAAAAAAATAACTCAGACTATTCATTGGAAATTCAAACACTAAAGCTGAAGCTTAATACTGGGGCAGAACTCACTGGGAAAGGCCCTAATGTTTGGAAAAATTGTAAACAAAAGGAAAAGGGAACTGCAGAAGGATGAGATGGACAATTAGTGTCATGAGAGGCTATAGACAAGAATTGCACAGGATAGATAGGTACAAGCTGCACCAGTGGAGGAAGTACTCACATTGAAGAGACTGTAGGTCATGAAAAGATTCAAATGTAAATTTGGGGAATTTCTGATAGTTGGTATGAAAAGTTTTTTTAGGAAAAAATGTTGTGGACCAATACTGGTCTGATTGATAAAAAGAAACCTACCACTTCCTCCAAACTATAAGTTAATTCATTTGCTAGACAATCCCTTAAAAATCTGTGACCACTTTTCTTTTCAGTATATTGCAGGACTCTATCTCTCAATCTAATATCTTTCATAAGGAGCAAGCAGTTTTAGATGCAGCCACTCCATTATTGATTATGGCTATACTGTTTTATCTGACTGAGAAAACTGTTAAGAAAATTTAAGACTTTTTACAGCCTTCATCAATCTCTGTTGAGTCTTTGACTCTGTAGAGAGATGGCCTACAGATCAAACTGAATATTATCAATATAGATCTCAGCTTATTAATGTTTTTTTAAAGACTTTGTCATAATGTTGCTCACAAAATCAAAATGGTCAGGAACCAGCTTTTGACAGATCACATTCCAGTTCTAAATGGCATAAAGTAAAGATGTGTTTTAACTTCTATTTAACTGATCTTAAAGTAATTTGGTTCTGCTACTAGACAAACTGGATATAAGCTTTCCAGCTCTAGTTAACAGGAAGATAAATAACCTTCTCTGTGTTGATAAATGGTTCTGTAAGAAGAGTTTCAGGAGAGCTAACATTTACGAGCTGAAGCTTGGGGCACGGGGAATGAAAAGGATAGTGGACAAAATAAAGGATTTTTCCAATTACTTTGCTCAGAGAAGGGATAGGATCATTTCTTGGAATAGATGGGAAAATGATAACAGATGACAGAGAGAAGGGGCAAGTACTTAGCTCTTGTTTTGTGTTTTATTTTCTGCTTCCAAAGTAGTCTTTAGACAATCCAGAACAGAGTCTGAAAATTGAGATAACTGAGCTTGATTTCAACTTGGCAGAATTATAGAATATATAATTGAAGGAATACCAAAAGAAACAGTGATCACAAGAGCCAGCCAACATTGCTTTATGAAAAGTCTTTGCCCGACATCTATTTTTCTTTTCTATGTTGTTTTTGTTTGTTTTTTGAAGGAGTCAGTGCGCTGGTAGAGTTTACCTCGATTTTAACAAAGTTGCTGACAAAGCAGCTTTTGTTTGGGGAAAACCTGGAGATATGTGAGCTGATAGTATAATTATTTGGATTCCAAAAAGGTAGGAGTCACTGCTTTGTTATGGGAGAGGGGTTTGCATAGCTCAGTGAAACTATGAGCTATGCCATGCAGGGTACCCAAGATGGACAGGTCATAGTAGAGAGTTCTGATAAAAGGTAAACCACTAGAGAAGAAAATGGCACACCACTCTAGTATCTTTGCCAAGAAACCTCATGGACAGTAATAAAATGACAAGATATGATACTGAAAAATGAGACTCTCAAATAGGAAAGTATCTAGCATGTTACTGGAGAAGAGTGGAGGACAGCCACAAGTAGCTCCTGAAAGAATGAAGTAGCTGGGCCAAAGTCAGTAGGAAGCTCAGCTGCAGATGTGTTTGGTAACAGAAAAGGAAAGTCCAGTGCTATAAAGACCAATATTGAATGGGAACCTGGAATTTAAAATCTATGAACCAAGGTAAGCTGGATGTGGTCAAGAAGGAGATGGAAAAAATAAACATTAGCACCTTGGGTGTCAGTGAACTGAAAAGGACAGAAATGAGTGAATTTAATTCAGGTGCTCATGTTAACTACTCTTGGTAAGACTTCCTTAGAAGAAATGGGGTAGCCCCCATAGTCAATAAAGGGGTGAGAAAAGCAGTACTGGAATATAATCTCAAAAGTGACATAATAATATTTGTTCAAATTCAAGGCAAACTGTTCAATATCACAGGAATATAAGTTTATGATCCAACCACACAAGAGATCAAAGTGGATCACTTCTGTCGAAATGCATCTTCTAGAAATAAGATTTAAAAAGTTGTTAAATTCATTATAGGGGACTGGAATGCTAACATAGGAAATAAGGAAGATAATTAGAATAATAGACAAGGTTGACTTTGAAGTACAAAATGAAGCAGCACAGAAAACTAATAGGATTTTGTCAAGACAACTCACTAATCATAGCAAACTCTTTTTCAACAACCCTAAAGGCAACTCTACACATGGACATCACCAGATGGTCAATATAGAAATCAGACTGATTATATACTTTGTGACCAAAGGTAGAGAATCTCAGTGCAGTTAGAATAAGACCCGAACTGGACTGCGGCTCAGATCATGAGCTTCTAAATGCAAAATTGAGATTTAAATTGAGGAAAATGGGGAAAACAATCAGAACATATAGGTATGATCTAAATAATATCCTTTATGAATATGAAGTGGAGGTGATGAATAGATATAAGGAATTACTTATGGTAGAGTACCTGAAGAACTATGGACAGAGGTTCACAATACTGTAGAGAAGGCAGCAACAAAAAACATCCCAAAGAAAAAGAAGAGTTAGAAGTCAACATAGCTGTCTGATGAGGCTTTACAAATAGCTGAGGGAAGAAGGAAAGTGAAAAGAAAAGGAGAAAGGGAAAGATATGTCCAACTGAGTACAGAATTCCAGAGAATATTGAGGAGAGATAAAAAAAGGTTTTCCTAAATGAGCAATGCAAAGAAATAGAAGAAAATGATAAAATGGGAAAGATCAGAGATCACTTCAAGAAAATTAAAATATCAAGGCAAAATTTTATGCAAAACTGGGCATGATAAAAGATAGAAAAATGGTAGGGACTTAACAGAAGTAGAAGAGAGTAAGAAAAGGTGGCAAGGATATACAGAAGAATATGTAAGGAAGATCGTAATATCACGATAATCACAATAGTGTGGTTACTGTGTGTGCCAGACCTCCTGGAAAGTGAAGTCAAGTGGGCCTTAGGTAGCATTGCTAACAGTAAGGCTAGTGGGAGTGGTGGAATTCTAGCTGAGCTATTTAAAATCCTGAAAGATGATGCTGTTAAAAGGCTATGTTCAATATGCCGGAAAATTTGGAAAACTTATCAGTGGCCACTGGATTGGAAAAGATCAGTTTATATCTCAGTCCTAAAGAAAGGCAGTGCTGAAGAATGTTCAAATTACTAAGCAATTGTGCTTATCTCACATACCAGTAAGGTTATGATTCTGCAAGGTAGGCTTCAGCAATATGTGAACCAAGAATGACCAGAAATGCAGGCTGGATTTTGAAGAGGCGGAGGAACTAGAGACCAAATTGCCAATATTTGGTGGCTCGTGGAGAAAGCAAGAGGGGTGCAGAAAAACATATACTTCTGCTTTATTGACTATACTAAACCCTTTGACTGTGTAGATCACAACAAAATGTGGCAAGTCTTCAAAGAGAGGGGAGGACCAGATCATTTGACTTGTTTCCTGAGGAACTAGTATACAGGCACTGTTAGAACCAAACATGAAACAACTGATTGGTTTAAGATTGGAGAGTACCACAAGGCTGTATATTGTCACCTTATGTATTTAATTTATATGCATATGAAATGCTAGGCTAGATGAATCAAAAGCTGGAATTAATGTTGCTGAAAGAAGTAGCAACTCTCAGAAAAGTAGATTATACCACTCCGATGGTAGAAAGTGTAAAAGAACTAGGAAACCTTTTGATGAGGGTAAAAGAGAAGAGGGTAAATACTGACTTGCAGTTTAACATTAAAAAAAAAAAAAAAGATCTTGGCAACTAGTCCATCACTTCCTGGCAAATAGAGGGAGAAGAAATAGAAGCAGTGTCAGATTTTATGTTCTTGGGCACAGAGATCACTGCCGAGAGCGACTGCAGCCAGGAAATGAAAAGATACTTGCTTCTTGGAAGAAAAGGTATGGCAAATGTGGACAGCATACTATAAAGCAAAGATATCATCCTGCCCACAAAGGTCTGTGTAGTCAAAGATATGGTTTTTTCAGTAGCAAAATATGGTTGTGAGAGTTGAACTGTAAGGAAAGCTGAGCACCTCAGAACTGATGCTTTCAAATTGTGGTGTGTGCTGGAGAAGACTTTTGAAAATCCCTTGGAGAGGGAGGAGATCAAATAAGTGAGTCAATAATTAAAGAAATTAATTCAGGTAATTCACAGGAAGGTCAGATACTGAAGCTGACCTTGTATACTCTGGCTACGTAATGGGAAGACAGGTCTCATTGGAAAAGACTCTAATGTTGGGAAAGATTGAAGACTAAAGCTAAGAAGCAGATGGCAGAGAATGAGGTGGATAGTGTCATGGAAAGAAGGAACATGAGCTTGGACAGACTTCAAGAGATAAGTGGAAGATAGAAGGGCCTGGTGTGCTGGTCCATGGGGTTGTGAAGAGTTGGACATAACTGAATAATTCAACAGCAGCAGCACAAGAATACTTCTTAATGGTCAGATTGGAGCATGGGATAAGGTCTTTAGGGAAGACTTCCAGAGAGATTTGCTTTATTCAATGATCAGAGAGAGAAAAGTGGGTTATATATGATAAAGGCAGGACTATGGGCAAGGTACTGTTAGTTCTGGTTTAAAATAATTTACTTGCTAAACCAGAGTTAATCTTGGGAATATCTGACCCTAAATTAGAGAGTTATGTGTAATGGCAATCCAGTAATGGTGATCAAAAAAAAAAAAAAAAAAGATAACCTGGTAACACTTCACTACAGTTTAGCTGGGTATGATGGCTATAACTAAAAGGTGTCAGCCTACCTTATTCAGAAATGTTGGGAGACCTTAAAAAAAATAAACTCAAGGGTTTTTTACAATATTATCTCACTTGATCTTAATGAGGTGAGGTCATTATTCTTCACCGTCCTAATCCCTATTTTTCTGCATTTGGGTGTAAACGTCAGTGTTTGATTAGAGATAACAATCTAATTTAAGATTAGGCTTTGTCCAGACCCTTTCTGGTTTAGTTTAGTACAGTTAAGTTTTATGCAGATTTTCAGGGGTGATATGCCCCTAACCCCTGTGATGCAGAAGGGATAACTAAATAAGTTCAAGACAAAGGCAAACTAATGAAAAAAAGGTTGTTGTTCTGCCTTTATAATGTAAAGCTCTCAATGGCACTGTTTTCATTGCTTTTGTACTGTCTTTTAACCCAGAGAAGATGGGAAGGGATGAGTCAAGTGCCGAGTAGACCTTGGCAAGGAGCTCTTTGTTTCTGGGGAAAGGAGGAGAGAATGAAACATGATGTCAAGGGGGTTTGAGATGAAGAGAGTGGGGAAAAAAGAAAGCTCATATTGAATGGCCTCCATTTTTTTTTTTTTTCAGTAAAGTAAGAGACAAGGTCTCTTACTGAGACAGAGAAGGAGGTATAGAAGGAAAGGTTCAAAATAGCTTCCCTTCAGGAGTAAGATAGGGAATCTAGTAAAGAGAAATAAAAGAACTGCCAGCTGCAGCAAGGGCCCAGTTGAGGTTGGTTAATGTGAATTTGTAATGTATCCAGTCAACACTATTGTGTGATTTCCTCCAGTTCCAAGTTCATTTAGTGGCTGGTGAGTAGGAGTAGAGGAGGGTGATGGTTGAAATAAACCAGGTTTGGAAAAGGAGCTGCAAAGGACTAGGGAAAGGGGATCCACTGAATAATATTTGAAATATCACTGTGCAGTGTAGGAAACAGGGAACTGACTCTAGAAAAAGGCCCCTGGGACTTCAGCTCACACATGGGCAGTGTAATGGCAGGAGACTTGGTTGTTGTTGAGTCATTTTAGTTATATCTGACTCTTTATGACCCCATTTTGGGTTTTTCTTTTGACAAACACACTAGTTTGCCATTTTCTTCTCCAGCTCATTTTACAGATAAGGAAACTGAGGCAAACAGGGTTAAGTGATTTGCCCAGGGTCACATAGCTAGTAAGTGTCTGAGGCCAGATTTGAACTCAGGAAAATCAGTCTTCCTGATTCCAAGCCCAGTCAGTGCTCTATCCATTATGCCACCTAGCTGCCCAGGAGACTTGATAGGGTCCCAGCAATACAAGGTTAGACACATGGCCAATACTACTCTGCAGTGACAGTATGACAAAAGGAGTAGTACATTAGTGTTCCCTTTCTTAGGTCCAGGATCTAAAGCATGTGGACTGCTCTATAACAATAATTTTAAAAATGACCACAGAATCCTGGCACTTCACACAGAAATCCATCTATGTGTCAACTTTGATCCAGCACTTAATGAAGACTCACCGAAACTGCTAAGGATCAAGAGAGTCAGCTGAATGTTAGCTTTTCCTCTACTAGTGTCTCCAAATTCTATCCCTGACTTAAGTTAGATCATCAGAAAGCAACGTGCCTAGACCCACTTTATCCTTGTTCCCTGGAGAAATGTCTTTGCTGAGTTAAGACTTCAGGGCCTTTGCTAAATACATTGTCTATTTTGTGAGTCCATACAAGGACTCACATGATACATTTCTCCCAGACTTCAGTATGAGAAAGAAAGATTTTTCTTTCTGGATGAACTTGTAAGCTTCTTTTTTAATCTCACAGTGAAAATTATGTAACTGAATGTGTTCTCCTTTGTGCCTTATCCTCCAAAAGACTCAGAGCTAAATTCAGTGTTCAGCCACAGTAACTAACTCATCCCAGGTGCCAGTTAACATCTGTGTCATTGCTGCTTTTAACTGGTTTTTGTTTTTCTTTTTAATTGTCTTGTTTTTGTCCTGTCCTGTCCTCTCCTATCCTGTGCCTGTCTTTTCCTTTCCCAAAACCTTAAACCTACTGCACTCTGAAGCTCAGGTACCCCTTTCCTAAGGGCTCTTCTGGACCCTTCTGTCTTTAGAGTGATTATCAATAGTAACTGTTATTTCCTTCCCAGCCTTTTTCTTTGCCTCATTAAAGGGGCCCTGCCCTGGCTACTTCTTAAAAAGTCCTATTCAATGAATGGGCATTACCTCACCCTAAGTGAGTGCCTGCAAAGACCTTAGCCTAAAAGGGGCCAAGGTCTCCCAGTGCACCCTGGGCCATCTCCAGTCATCCTGATAAATGTCTGGTCACTGGATTCATATGACTCTGGAGGAGAAGTGAGGTTGGTGACCTTGCATAGCCCTCCCTCACTCAAAATAAAGTCAAGTTCAAGTCATGTCATCACTTCTCTGATGGCATGGTCTTCTTCAGCAATGAAGGACGAACACAACAATTGTCTTGTTTAGTATTTAATTGTAAACTACCTCAGATTCTTTTTTAAAGTAGATGGAAACTCAAAACTTTTGTTAAAATGTTAAAAAAAATGTTTTAACATATAAAGAGGGGAAATATATAAAAAAGTAGATGGAATATAAACCACAAATAGTTATGCAAATACTTTCTTCAATTTGTTTTTGTTTTTATTTCTTTCCCTTGGCCATAGGCCCTGGCCTCTACATGATCAAATGAAATAGTGTTTGTAAAGTGTTTAGCACAGTGACTGGAAAAGAGAGATGTTACAGATCTCTATAGCTGCTGCCATACCATATGTCTTTACAGGTGCTATAAAAATACTTATAAAAATACACACAGGACAGCCTGGTGGTGAAATGGGTAGAGCCATGGGCCTGGAGTCAGGAAATTCTAAGTTCAATGCAGCCTCAGACGCTTAACTGACTATGTGACCCTGGGCAAGTCATTTAACCTCTGCTTGCCTCAGTAGTCTTATCCATAAAATGCATATTAATAGCACTTACCTCCTAGAGTTGTTGTGAGGATCAAATGAGATGGTAATTGTAAAGCACTTAGCATAGTGCTTGACACATAATAAGTATAATATTCTATTCCTCAGATGTTTACAGATCTTCTATCTACTAGTCATTTTGTAAGTCAAAATCTAGGTTTCCTTCTATGAACATGTTTTCACCAGTGAATAATTGCTGATTAGAAAGCTATAAATAAGAAACCTTATTTCACAGTCAGTACTGATCATTTATAATTCATTTAGGATACAGTATGTACAGATACATGTAGTTGAAGCCATTAGTACTTTGTGTTTCATAGGATTATAGAATTTTATATTTGGAAAGGGCATTAAGAGATTATCTTGTCCAAATCTTCCCATTTTATAGTTGAGGGAACCAAGACCAGGAGAGTTTAAGTGTCTTACACAAGATAATGCAGATAATATGTAGTAAAGCCAGAGATTATTAAAAGTGAATTGACAAAGCCAAAGTAATTCCATTATTTGAAATTTCGAAGAAAAATTCAGCGTGAATGACATTACATGAGCACAATTAGGTACCTAGCCATCTTTTCTATTTCTCACTGAATTCCTCACTTGGCAGCTCAGTATTCTGGATAGTGTTGGACCTGGAGTCAGGATAGACCTGAGTTCAAACATCCTCCAGCACTAACTGTGTGACTCTGGGCAAATCACAACTTCTGTTAGCCACAGTTTTCTTATCCTTTAAATAGGACAAGTAATAGCTCCTGTCTCCCAGGATTGTTGAGGATTGAATGGGATATTTGCCAAACATGAAAGTGCTATATAAATGTTAGCTATTATTTTAAATGTTAGTTTTATACCAAGCAAATTTTAAACATATAGCTTCCACATTCCATAAATAAGTTGTTGGCTTAATTTAGGAATGGACTGAAAATCATCTTACATTAGTCAAGGAACTATCATCATTCCTACCTGATTTATTGTCACCAAATCATTTTCTGTAAACTCTTGGTTGTGGAGTTTTTGTGTCTTACAGAATGAATTCTCATCATCATGTTTATTGACTCAGTTTTTTATGCTCACCACCTTCTCAGCTCCATAGTTGCCTCTGCTCTGCCTTCTGATTGGAGGACATGAGATTAAGAGCACTAAATTCCTCCTAAAGCCTGCTTTTATAGAGGGTCCAGGACCTGAACTTTCCAGGTAACTATTCACACTGCATCATCAGCTCTCCCAGGTTTTGACTCCACAGAATAACCTACCCTATAACCCATAAAAAAACATGCCCCTACACTGTGTGCCCTATAGACCTCCTGATGGTCCTCCTGCCCCCTTTCAATTTCCTTTTGCTCATGGTCTGCCCCCATTAGTCTGTAAGGTCTTTGAGAGCCAAAACTGTCTTTCTTTGTTTGTATCTCCAGTATCTGGCATGTAATGGGATCTTAATTAATGTTTATTGAATTGAATGGAAGAATATTCAAGTCTCCTAATCCAGCATACTACTTAATAAGAAGTGACAACCCTCAGACCAGTTTTTAAGTGTTCATTATAAAATTTAAATTTAAAAATAAACACAAATATGTGTAAATATTTAATAATCCTCATAAGGATTTGTTCTGTGTAGTTTGGATTCAGTCAGAGGGCGGCACTTGAGAACTTAGAGGGCCACATGTGGCCTCCAGGCCACACAGGCTCCCCATCCCTGCAAGTCATTTCTCACATCGCAGTAGTATTCCATCACAGTCATATACCACACTTGTTTAGCCTTTCCCCAATTACTGGGCATTCCTTCAGTTTCTAATTCTTTGCCACCACAAAAAGATCTGCTATATTTTTGTACGTGTAGATCCTTTTTTTTTTACTGTCTTTCAGATACATACATAGTAGTGGTATGTCTGGGTCAAAGAATATGTATAGTTTCATAGCCATTTAGGCATAGTTCCAAAATGTTCTTTAGAATAGTTAGACTAGTTCACACCTCTACCAGTAGTACATTAGTATACTTCCATATCCTCTCCAGCATTTGCCATTTTCCTACTTTTCCCCCATAGGTATGAGGTGGTACTGCAAAGTTGTTTTAATTAGTATTTCTCTAGTTATTAGTGATTTGGACATTTTATATGACTTTTGATAGCTTTGATTTCTTCTTCTGAAAACTACCTTTTCACATCCTTTGACCATTTAGCAATTTGGGGAGTGGCTCTTATTTTTTATAAATATGGCTGTATTCCTCATGTATTTGAGAAATGAGGCTGTTAGCAGAGAAACTCGCTGTAAATATTATTTTCTCTAGATTGCGGCTTTTCTGCATATTTTGTCTGCCTTGGTTTTGTTTTTGCAAAAACTTAAATGTCTTGTAATTAGAATGATCCATTTTACCTCTTATGATCCTCTCTGTCTCTTCCCTTATCCCTAGATCTGGCAGGAAAATTCTCTAGGTTCCCTTAACTTGCCTATGATGTTTTCCTTTATATCTGAATCAAGTTCCCATTTTGATATTATCTTGGCATATGGTATGAGATGTTGGTCTACACCTGGTTTCTGCCAGATTGTTTTCCAGTTTTCATGGTAGTTTTTGTCAAATCATCAGTTTCTGCTCCAAAACCTTGGATCTTTGGGTTTGTCAAGCACTAGGCTACTATGGTCATTTGCCACTCCATATACTTAATCTATAAAACTGACCCACTCATTTCTTATTCAGCACCATATTGTTTTGATGATTACTATTTTGTAATATAGTTTGAAATCTTACACTGGTGGGCCACTTTATTTATTTTTTTCATTGATTCCCTTGATATTTTTTGCCTTTTATTCTTTGTAATGGTAACTATGAGAGTTTAAAGATCTTCCCCACCCATTAATGGGTCTGCCCGTGAAGGAAAGCTTGAATTACAGGAAGCTCACACCTTTTGTTAATTTTCTAATGAGACACTGGTTCTCAAGAATTGTGATGCCCTCTGACTCTGAAAAATGTATAAAGACTCTGAAGTGAGATTTTATTTTGGGGCTTAATTTTTAGAGGGTTTGTGTGCCAGAGGAGACTCTGGAAAGTTGCTAAGCAGCACCTCCAGCTTTGAAAACCCAGATATTGGTGCTTCTCTCTCTGGTAACTATGCATGTATGGTCAGACATTTGGAAGCCCTGTCTGTTGATCTGTGATGTATGTATTGCTTATGGCCAGGCAGCTGGAAGCATTGTCTGTTGATCTTTATTTCTCTGTATTTTCTCTGAAGTTCAGGGTGCTGACTTTTTCCCCTGAACTAAGTAAATGCTATATGTGCTTGATTAAAGTAGATTGTTGACCCCTCAAAAGTTGATTTCCTTTTAGAAAAGCAGATCTAACAACCTGTACAGCAGGCCCTCCTGTATATGTTGGGATCCTTGCTTTTGTATTCTTCCATGTGGATTTTGTTAGTATTTTTTTTTCTAGGTCTATAAAATAATTCTTTGGTAGTTTGATTGGTATGGCACTGAAAAAGTAAAGTGATTTAGGTAGAATTGTTGTTTTTATAATATTGGCTCAGCCCGTCCATGAGTAATTAATATTTCTCCAGTTGTTTAGATCTGTCTTTATTTGTATAAAAAATGTTTTGTATGTTTCTTCATTGTAGTTCCTCGGTACATTTTGGCAGTTAGATTCCCAAGTATGTTATACTCTCTGTTGTTATTTTAAATGAAATTCTCTTTCTATCTCTTTCTGCTGAGTTTTTCTGGTAACATGTAGAAGTGTTGACAGTTTATGTGAGTTTACTTGATATCCTACAACTTTGCTAAAGTTGTTAGTTGTTTCAACTAGATATTTAATTGGTTCTTTAGGTTCTCTAAGTATACCATCATGTAATCTGCAAGGAGTGATAGTTTTGTTTCCTTATTACCTATTTTTATTCCTTCAGCTTCTATTTATTGTCATATTGCTATAGCTAGCATTACTAGTATAATATTGAAATATAATGATGATAATTAACATTCTTGCCTACTTTTTAGAATTAGATAATAATTTCCAGTTAATTTTTCATCTGTTTCCAAGGTTATCAAATATAATTTTTATTGCATTATGTTCCCCAAAGGCTGCACTTAATATTTATGCTTTTTTTGCATTTGTATGTGAGGTTTTTATGCTTTAATATGTTGTCAGTTTTTGTGGAGGTGACATTTATAGCTTTAAAAAAAGAGGTATATTTCTTTCTATTTCAATTCAACTTTTTCCAGGCAGCTATCTTATCTAACTTTTCTAAAATTCTATTCATCTCTTTAATTTCTTTCTTATTTTGTGTTTAGATTTACCTAGTTCTAAGAAGGGCAAATTGATATGCAGACACCCCCATTAGTATACTTTTATTGTCTATTGTGTCCTGAAACTCACTTAACTTTTCCTTTAAGAATTTGGATGCTGTGCCATTTGGTGATTATGTATCTCACCTCAAACATGACACTCACTAACTGTGTGACCTTAGGCGAATTACTTAACCCCAATTGCCTCATCCTGGGTCATCTCCAGTCATCCTGATGAATATCTGGCCACTGAATTCAGATGGCTCTGGAGGAGAAGTGAGGCTGGTGACCTGCACAACCCTCCACCACTCAAAACAAAGTGAAGTGCAAGTCATGTTATTATTTCTCTGATGGCATGGCCTTCTTTGGCAATGAAGGATGAACACACTTTTAATACTGATTATTTCATTATCTATGATACCTTTTTGCCAGGCCTAGAAGCCTGTGTGGGCTACCCAAGTCTTTCTTACCTCACCTCCGAGGTCTTCGGCTGGCCACGCCGGATGCACATATGAGAGAAAGGACGTTCCAGAGTCGAACAAGGGTTGAGCTTTATTACAGGGTCTAGTTACAAGTGCAGGGGGATCTTCCTTAGGAGGAAGAGGGGGAGATTTCCTAAGGAGGCTAGGATCTTAAGGGCTTGGAAATAGAAGTACAAGCGGGGAGAGAGGGGGAGGGGAGAGAGGAAAGAAGAGGAGCGGAGCCTACTGTCCTCTTGGCTCCACACGTGCTAAGAGAGCTTTCAGGCTTCCTCAATCCTACTTAACCTTCAGCCACACAGTTTGCATCTAAATACCGTGCTGTTAGATAACAATAGTGTGCCCAGATCCGGGACGATCTCGAGGGCAGGGAGACTCCACCCATCACGTATCTCCCGGGGAGAGGCGGAAATACCCGAGCTAGCCGAGCTAGCTCAGTCTGACCTTCTCAAATCCCCGCTGTTCATGGAGGGCCTCGTAAGACTCTAAGATTTAGAAGTCCCACTTTTACCCGCCCGAGACCATCCACACGGATTTGAGCTTCCAATCCCAACACCTTTTAACAAAATATAATTTCTTTAATTATTTCTCTTAATTAGGTCTATTTTTTGCTCTTGCTTTTGTGAGATCATGATTATTACCCCTGCTATTTTTTTTTAACCTCAGCTGAAGAATAATAGATTCTACTCCAACTCCTTATTTTAACTCTGTATGTCTTTCTTTTTCAAATATATCCCATGTAAACACCATATTGCTGGATTCTGGTTTCTAATCCTTCTGCTGTCTGCTTCTGTTTTATGCATGAAATCATCCCATTCACATTCATAGTTATGATTGCTGTGCATTTCCTTACATCCTATTTTCTTCTGTTTATCCTTTTTCTTTAAATCTTGTCCTTCATTAAATGTCTGTATTGCTTCTGACTACTGCCTCCCTTTATCACCTTCCCTCCCATCATACTGCACCCCTTTCTCCTTACCATTTCCCCTCCTACTTCCCTGTGGGATAATATAGATTTCTGTACCCAACTGAGTGTGTATATATACTCTTCTCTCTTTGGACCAGTTCAGATGAGTGAGGTTTCTGTCCTCCCCAAACTTCCCTCCACTGTAAAAACTCTTCCTTCTGCTCCTCTCCTATGTGAATTATCTTCATTCTTCCTCTGCCTTCCCCCTTCTCCCAGTGAATCCCTTTCTAACCTCTCAGTTGTTTTGGAGATCATCCCAACATAACGTACTCACGTCCTCTGTCTCTGTAGACTCCTCCTAACTGACCTAATAATGATAAAATTCTTTATGACCTACATGTACCATCCTTCCCATATAGGAATGTAAACTGTTTACTTCAAGTCCTTTATGATTTATCATTCATGTTTACCTTTTTATGGTTTTTTTTTTGTCATGTTTAAATGTCACATTTTCTATTCAGCTCTGCTTCTTTCATCAGGAATGCTTGAGAGTTTCCTATCTCATTAAATGTCCATTTTTCCCTTGAAGAATGGTAATACTCAGTTTTGTTGGGTAGGTTAATATTAGTTTCAATCCTTGCTCTTTCGCCTTTAGAATACCATAATCTAAGCATTTTTGCTTCTTTAACAAGAAAGCTGCTAAATTACATGTGATCTTTACTGACTCTATTGTATTTGAATGTTTTCTTTCTGACTGCTTTTAATATTTTCTCTTGACCTTAGAACTCTGGGATTTGGCTATAATATTCTTGAAAGTTATCATTTTGTAATCCCTTTCTGAAGGTGATCAGTGTATTCTTTAAATTTCTCTTTTGCCCTCTATTTCTCAGATATTGGGGTAGTTTTTCTTTGTAATTTCTTGAAATATGACATAAAGATTTTTTCTCTTATCATAGCTTTCAGGTAGTCTGAAAAAATCTTAAAATATCTTTCTTCAATCTGTTTTCCAGGTAAGTTGTTTTTCTGATGAGATATTTCATATGTTCTTTTATTTTTTCACTCTTTTGACTATTATATTGTTTCTTGATGTCTCATGGAAACTTTAGCTTCCACCTGATGAATTCTAGTTTTTAAGGAATTATTTTCTTTAGTCAGTTTTTGTATCTCTTTTTCAATTTTGCCAATTCTGCTTTTTGAAGAATCATTTTCTTCAGTGAGGTTTTGTACCTTTTACCATTTGGTCAATTCTGGTTTTTAAGGTGTTATTTTCTTTAGTATACTTGTGTTGCTTTATGAAGCTTAATTCTCTTTCATAATTTTCTTGTATTGCTCTAATTTCTTTTCCCAATTTTTCTCTACCACTCTTATTTGATTTTAAAATAATTTTTTTTCTTTTTTAAAAAGTATCTTTTTCTAAGGATTCTTGTTTAGTGTGTATCCAATCTGAATTTTTCTTTGAGGCTTTCCTTATAGATAGTTTTCATGTTGTCTTCTTCTGAGTTTGTGTCTTGAGCTTTCTTTTCATCATAGTAACTTTTTATCTTCAGGTTCTTTCTTTTCTTCCTTCCTTTCTTCTCTCTTTTCTTTCTTCCATCCTTCCTTTCTTTCTCTCTCCCTTTTTTTTGGGGGGGGGGGGTTTATTTTTCAGAATATTTCTTGACTTTTAACTTTATGTTAAAGTTGGGATTTGCTCACCTGGAGTAGGGGTGGAAGTCAATTTTCCAACCTTCAATCTTTTTTACCCTGCTGTTTTCACAGCTAGTTCTAGGGGGTCTATAAGCTTTTGTGTTTCTAAGGCAGTGGGCTTCTAAAACAAGTGTGGTCACTGCTTTTCTGGTCTGTTCTCTGGTCCTTACCCAGGTAGGCACCTTGCTCCCTTGTAATCACAAGCACTCCTTTCTACCCTAAAACTCAGACCTGGCACTGATTGTTGAGAAATAGATTTGACAAATAGCAACTGCTCCTGCACCCAATGCCAACACATCCCTTGTCCCTTGTCATCTCTTTCTAATCATTTATCCAATCCCCCCCCCCACTATCTGTATAGTGAGAGCTCCCAAAACTGCTGCTCCTGTTGCTATTGCTGTTGCTACCATCTCTGTGATGTTGCCCCCATACTTCTCTCCCAGCCAGCCCCCGTGTCATAGACATCTGCTTTTAACCTCCTAAATTGTATTAAGCTAAAAAAATGCCTCACACTAACCTTTTGTTGTGTTATGTCAATCCAGAATTAGATTTATCATATGATTTTAAAGTTATTTGAAAGGAAATATTGGGAAAATTCAGCTTGAGTACTTCCTCTACTCCACCATGTTGGCTGTGCCTCTTTATCTAGTTTTTACTGTAAGCCAGGACCCCAGTTTCTGAACTTACATAGAGTAGGTTTGAGCCTAGGGGTTGACTTCAATAAAATTATTGTGTCTCTAGGTTTTTATGCCCCTATCTAGAATATTCTCTGAAAAGAATTTCTGAGTATAGCTCTAGGATCTCCCAGAAGTGGCTAAAAGAGTCTCCCAAATCCCAAACAAGCATTTGAAGCAATAATAATAATAATATATGTACATATATGTGTATATACACATATATGAAGAGAGAGAAAGAACAGGATTTTATAACACAGAAAATGCAGAAGCATCAAAGGACCCACAATGATCCACAATAATTCATTAACAATGTAATAAGACTCAAATCACTCACAGTAATTTATAATCAATACTAATTCTTTCTTTTCAGTAAGGCCTGATTTCCACAGAATCCTAAAGTTCTCTAGATTCATAGAGCCATGCTGTGGTTTAGACTTTCCTTAAAAAGAAAATGAACTTGGGGTTGTTAATGAAGCAGTGTTTCAAGATTTGATGAATCCTACTTTCTACAGGGATGCACGTAGTCCCCTGAACTCATAGCACTACCATATGGTTTGGATTCTTTTAGAAGAGAAGACCCCAACCTTACAGCCAGTTCCATTTTTAATGGACCGTATAAGTATGGAGCCTTATGGTACTTCCCTCGAGCTTTGGACATTCCTAGAAAGAAAACTTGGGCCTGTACACAGGAAACTAACTTCCCATTGGATTCATACCATCTAAATAACTCATGGTAAGAGTCGTGTGCAAGGTCCCTTTGTTTCATATCGTGTCTTTCTTGCCACTTTTCTCCATGTGTGATCTGCCTAGGTAGCTAGGTGATGTAGCAGATAGAATGCTGGCCTTGGAGTCAGGAAGACCTAACTTTGCATCTTTCCTCAGACTCCCTTCTCTCAGTTTCATCATCTGATAAATTGAGATGATAATAGCACCTGTATCACACGGTAGCTGTTAGGATGAAATCAAATGAGCTGATATATGCAAAGTCCTTTGACAACTTTAAAACACTAATTGCTGTTTTATCCTCTTCCTCCCTCTCCTCAGTATTACCATTATCTTATTGCTTCTAGAAATTCTGCCTTTGGAATTCTCTTTCTCTCAACACAAGACTGGATTTAAAGAGTCTTAGATCTGGAATTGCTGTACAGGCACCCTCTGAGGCAGCTGATGCTCCATCAGTTCCCCTTCTGTTCTAGAAATAGGATTGTGGGATTCTCTAGAATCCTCCAGTTCTGTTAGAAAGACAGCTTCAAGAAGGAGATCTTCATATTCTTCTAGAAGCTGAGTTTCAGGTACTCTTACCACCCAGAACATGAGGTTCCCTTCTCCACAGCTGCCAAATGGTTGAAAGCATGTGTGTCCGTGACTCTGCCTTTGTTTTGCCAGACCCAGTGAGATACTTTACCAGTTGTTACTCTGCCTGCCACCTCAGGAGGCAGACATTCCAGTGCTTCTACAAGCTGAGACCAGAGAATTCACCTCCTCTAGGACCCATGGATGCAGGAGCAAATTCAGTTCCCATGTGTTTCTGCCCTAAGGAAGCTATCAGCACTTCCCAAGGTCACTGAAATAATTAGTGGCAGAGAGCCAGGATTCAAATGGAGGTCTTCTGACTCTAAATCCAACACTTTCCACTGTGCCACATTGTCATAATCGATACCTAATTCATTTGTTTTCAGGGCCTACATTATATTGAGTATTTTTAGAATCTACTGAAAGCCTAAAACATTCAGGTAGGACCTATTTTTAGGATTCCTGCATACAGTTCCTTCATTTATGAAGACATTGTATGTTTCTTTGTTGAATTGTTGGTTTACCGTATTGCTTGACTGAATTAGTCTGGTCAGACATCTAGCTGAACTCTTTTCCCTGCATGTATTAGCTGTTTTAACTGGTCAATGTCTTTGGAACAATTTTAGCACTCTAAAAATATGTCCAGGTTACCTTTTCAGTTAGTTACTTGGAATTAGAATATAATAAATCCACCAATGTCCGTTGCTATGCCAACTTCTACAGAAAGCCCCTAAAGGATTTTACCAGAGGTTCTACAGTGACTCATGATCAATCACCCTTCCCCAAAATAAATCTACCCTTTGAGTACATTTTAATTCCTACATTTGATCTGATTATCAATGGAAAAGCCTGGGAGCCCCCTTGTGGCTGAAATGAAGCATTTATAGTCTGATTTCTTCCAACAAGGGGCAAAGAGGTTTTCTCTCCCATTAACCTAATCTTCACATCATAGATCAAAGGACCAGAAAGGAATAAGAATTATCCGAATGGGAGGGTAGTAGCAGGGAGGAGAAAGAACACTAGAAAATGGCATCAGTTCCTCTTGAATTTCCCCACATAACTTTCCAATAGATTGCCCACTTTTACGGATTGTGCAGCTTCAAGAAGACCTGCTATCCTTAGATTCAAATAGCCCTGCCAAATGACTCATGTTCTTCTGTATGTGAAACCCAAGACTGAGCTTTTGGTTTCTACTCCTCCTTATCCCCTCCTTACTAGTTCTGTTAGGCAAAGGGAATACATATTTCCAGTTTCTGCCCTATCCAGTTATCTTCCCATTAAACATTCAGAAAGTATCTACCATGCTGAAGTCCATTCATGGCCTTGGGGATACGAAACTTAAAAAATGGAGGGGAGAGGGGAGATAAGGCATTTATTTCATCAACAGAAATAGTAATTTAGAGAGAGGAAAAAAAGACTGAGTTTAAGGAAATAGATGACAAATTAAGTTTGGGGCATACTGAATTTGAGCTCCAATGGGACAACCTGTTGGAGTTGCCCAGAATGCTTTTGAAGATGTGAGCCTTTGGTCCTCTGAGTGAGATAGGTACTCCCTGAGCTGGCTTCCATAATTTTTTTCTTCTGGGTTCTGAGCAACTCTGCATTGATTTTACATAGTAACCTTCATCAAATTCCAATAGCTTTTAGACACTTACCTAAGCTCTTTACCAATCTTATCTCAATCTTGACCCTTGACTCTCTGTAATGGTGCTTTAGCTAAAGCCAATGCACTCTTTATTTGATGAGGCTAATTCTGATCTAGAAGTGTAACTTCATTTCTCTCTCTTTGAACCTAAAATCTCATCTAGAACAAGTACTGCTAGAGGATCAGCTATTTAGCCAGTATCTATGAGGCCTGGTGATCTGTAGTACTTTGAGCCTGTGTTCATCATTCTACTTTGTTCTTAAAAGACTGAATTTTTTTCCTATGTAAATCCCATGTCTGTTTTTCAAATTACCTATTTCCTGGACGGCTCTCTCCCCTAATTTACTGACAGAGCTAATTTATTGGACAGGTTCTGAGTCCAACGAATCAGTTGTAGAATTTTAAGAGTTTCAGCAATTGTCATAAATTGTCCAATCCATTTCCAAAAAGGACTCCTCGTGTAATTTACTCAAGAATTGGAAGGTGAACCCACTACCTCCCAAAGCAACCTATTCCAATATGGACAGCTCCAATTATTAAGAAAATTTTCCTGACATGGCTTCAATGTAGCACTTTGTAACTTCCGTTCATCTGCTCCAAGTTTTGTCCCTAGAGGCCAAAAAGAACAAAGCTAGCTCCTCTTCCACATGAGAGACTTTCAGGCACCTGAACGTGACTATTTTTCAAAATCTTTAAAATTAGATTGCATTCTATTTGAAATAATTCAGTTTGGTATCCTCAAAAAGGAATGGTGAATGTAGATAACTCCTCAAGTATCTATGTCGATTTCATGAAAAGCTTGATTGCTTGTGTGGTTTCAGAATGACTTTCACTTGAAAATATATTGTAGTCCCCAGAGTGCTGAAACAAGGTGCGTGGCTTTGGGTAGGCTACTGAATCTCAACTTTAGCCTATTTTGCAAAGACATTTTGAGGATCAAATTTATTCATTTAGCAAATATTTACTGAGGATCAGCTGTGTGCTTACTACCGAAATGCTAAAATATCTTCACATTCATGAAAGTATTTGAAAAATATATAAAGTAACCAACAATTTTCAAAAGAGGAATTGCAAAATAACAACATACATGATTGCTCCAAATCATTAATAATAAGATAAACACAAATTGAAACAACTCAAGTGTCAAAGTGACAAAGAATATAGAAGATAAAAGTAGTAGATGTTAGTGATGCTTTGGGAAGGCAGACATATTATATACTGTTGGTAGAGCTGTAGATTGTTTCAGTTATTTTGGATAGTAATTTGGAATTCTGTGAGCAAAGTGACTAAATCATTGGTACCCTTTGAACCAGTGTTACTGCTTAACACAACTAGAAATATGGCCCAGAAGAGTTAGAAATAGGCCTTCATGTATTCTAATATATTCATAGCAGGATTTTTGCTTTAGCAAAAAGAAAACCAAAGAATGGGGAGTGGAAAGGAAACAGGTGGGGGGTAGATGAACAAATTGTGTTATATGCTTTAATGGAATATTTTTGTGGCAGAGGAGTAGGGCTTAGTGGACAGAGAGCCAGTCTGGTACTCTTGTACCAGAAGACCCAGGTACAAGTCACCTTTTCCCCATAATATCTGTATGACCCTGAACAAATCACTTAACTTATAGTACATTAAAAATTTAAAGAAACTTGGGAGAAAGTAGTATGAATTGATGCATATCAAAATAAATAGAACCCCCCCCAAATATGACTATAAGTCATGTAAATAAAAAGGCATTACAAGAATTTAGAACTTTTATTAATAACAGTGTTAGTAGTAGCTTTTTTGCAAAGTGCTTTACATATGTTATCTCAAAATAATCCTGGAAAGTGTGCATTATTATCCCATTTTACCGAGGCTCATTGAAGCAAAATTATTTGTCCAGAATCACATGGCCTTTTGTCACGAGCTGAAATGTTGAAACTCAATCTCAGAGAATGCTTGATGACATATAGGTGGGATACCTGTCATTAGAGATAGAGGGGACTAGAGATGTGAACTGTTGTATATACGCTGATGAATATGGGCTCCAATTCAGTTGGTTTTTCTTATTTGTGTTTCTTTGTTACAAGGGAGGCTTTGATGTGGGGGGGGGTAGAGTTTAAGGAAAAATAACTATAATGTAAAAGATTTACCAAATGAAAGTTATTAAATATATGGAGGAAAATATTTCTCAAGGGATAGTTATGAGTACATTTTTTTGCATTAGAAAGATAAATACTAGAATTACTATATATGTCCAAGTATTACCCTTTTCCTAGCTATGAATTTTGAATCATCCTATTTATTTTATACCTATACATTTTAGTATCAAGTTGAAGTTACTTACAGATTTATATTTTACCCATCTTGATCTTGGGCTCCCAGGTGGTGCAGTGGATAGAGAGCCAGGCCTGGTATCAGGAAGACTTGAGTTCAGATCTGGCCTCAGACATTTACTAGTTGTGTGGCCCTTGGCGGTCACTTAACTCTGTTCTCCTCAGTTTCCTCATCTGTAAAACAAGTTGGAGAAGGAAATGACAAGCTATTCCAATATATTTGCCAAGAAACTCCCAAATGGGGTCATGAAGAGTCAAACATGACTGAACAACATCTTGATGAGCTTAACATACAAGAACTCCATAGATTGTGGGGGAGGTCCCTGGAAATTCTCAATAGTTGGCAGAACTAAAAACGAAAAGAGCTAGTTTGGAAAATCTAAAAAATAAGAAAGGAAAACTTCTAGTTAAGTATTTTATACAATGCACAATACACCTGGTACTTTAAAGTGTCATCTAAGAATTCATCTCCTCATTTTGAAGGGTGGCTTTTAAACTATATGAAAACTCTAAATGAAAATATTAGAACAGTAGGTTGGGGTGAGGAGAAAGAGGAAAAGACTAATCCTGCTCAAGGCAAGATGTTCTGTAGCACAAACTAGGTCACTGCTGAACCAGAACCTTCTTTTTCAGTTAGAAAATTCTTCATGTAAAAGCAATCAGGCTGAGCAATTGAATGAACAGAACTGCCTGATTATATAGGTTTTGTGACTATAAGGATAGAAAGCTAAAATGGAAAACTGTGTGCATGCTCACATTCAATTAAATTACATTTTTGAAAAATTTTACTTGGTTTAGAGATTTAAGTTAATTCTGACTGAGGTAGCCAAATTGATGACATTGTATTTCCTAGATCATGAGAATGGACCCACAGTTTAAGAAGTTCCTCTAGAAAGACATCATTGTATGCCCATGTTCCAAGCCCTTTGTGAAGTTTGGGATGCCCTAAGGGGACTCAGGAGTATCTGAAAAGGCTGTATATGATTTTGCAATTGTACATTGCACAGAATTATGGGTTGCACCAAATGTGGTGAGTTGATGAAGTAAATTTCACGCGTACTAGTGTAGAAGAAAGATTTATTAAGGAAGTTAGGGTTGAGTCTGTTAACTGTCTTACCCCCCCCCCCAACTTCCTTCTAGTCTCTCTTTTTAAAATCAGGAGAATAAGAAGGTTTGGATTTCTCTTGGTTTCACTTTTAGGGTGATATATTTTTTAAAATGTATCTCAGTTGGGTATTCTCTTTGGAAACCAGGGGACTATGGCAACTTAAGAAGGAAAAAACACAGATTTAAACAACTGGGATTTGTCTGCCCTACAGAAGTTTATTTTTACTGACAAAGAATTGATCAAATAAGATTTGCTTAGCAGCTAGTGACCATCTTCAAAACATGGATTCAGAGGGGAAAAATATGATTGCTTTTCTTTTCACTCTTTTTAATAGCGTTTCTAAGGTAGGAAGGTTTGGCATCGTAATTGAAACGAGGCAGAGCTACACTGATCCAGAAGGTTGACCTTGCCCTGATCTCATTTTTTGATTGTTCTCTGTCAGAAGTAATCAAGACAGGATCAAGATGCACAGCTTAAGCCTAGCCATGATGAATAGATTATGAAATTACTATCGTGAAGAGGTTTCACTGGGCCATTTGTCCTGGTAATGCTGTGTTTATTTTGAGCTGCTTGGTACTATATATGATTACATTAATCAAACTTGTCGATTTATGGAAGACAACCAGGTTGCTCAGATGCGCTGATGCAGGTTGGAATTATGGGATAATTAAAAGGGATTCTGTTTCATGGTTGAGAAAAACCAGTGATTCTGTTTGGAATTACTGAAGACCTAGAACAGGTGTTCTTAACCTTTTTTTGTGTCATGGCCCCCCTTGGCATGTTGTCTCTGGCATAGGTATTATGGTTAATTGTTAATAATTGTTATTGTTATAGTGTTATAACGATTGTTATATTGTTATAACAATTGTTAATAATGTTGAAGAAAATGAGATAACATTTGTAAAGTTGACTTTAAAGTTGCAAACTTTAAAATGCTAGTTATTTTATAAATATTTATAAATGCAAGTTATTTTCTTCTTCTTCTCCAATGAATAACACATTTCAGAATAACATTTAAGTGATTAAAATAAAATATAAGGGACTATAAAGGAAACAAATTATATTGAAATATAGTTATACAGTTGTATAATTGAAGATGCATCATATTGAAATATTAAAAAAAAAAGTTCATGGACACCAGGTTAAGAACCCCTGATCTGGAGGAAAGCTAAAAACAAACAAAAATTAGTTGAGATACTTTTTTTTTTCCAAGTGAAATCTTAAAAAAACTGCTAAACATCCCATTCCAAGGCTATACTTTGCAACTGAAGTGGCATCTTTGTAACTGAAGCACAAATATTGAATCTATAAGTCACCAGTCAACTTGACAGAATCATCATTTGTGGAGGGAAAAAACAGGTTAATGAGGAAGGACTACTATAGCATAAGAGAAGTGGCAAGCCTGGCAGTGCAAAAATGTTGGAGAATGCACCTGAATTCCTTCAGTACTTTTCATTTTCGAAGAAAATTGTGTTTCTATAGAGGCACCAATACTTTCAGTGCATTGGGATGTATGGCTATTGCTGAGACTGCTCACTCTACCCTTCTCTCTTAGCTAATGAGCCATGCTTTTGGCCCAGTGGTTTATAATCTTCCATAAAATTATGCTCACTTCCACACCATGTAGGGTAAGAGAGAAGGGGTAAGCAGAGGGATCAGATGTAATTCTGTCACATGATGGGAAGGGTAACAATCTGTGTTCTCTCATCATAACCTCTGGCATAGGTTAATAATGTTGGAAAAAATCAAATTACAGAGGAAGTTGGTTTCTATCATCTGGATAAAAGCTACTGTAGCGTTCACAGACGATAAATATATATGGTTAAGCTTCATCAGTTCTGGCCCCACCAGTTCAGAATTGGTGATAATCTATAAAGATGGCTGAACAGAAGCTCCTCTGTGTTTGCATGATCTATATGTGAACAATGGGTTGGTAAAACAAATTAGATGGGCAAAGAAGGCTGCAGAAATAGGAAGGGTTCAACCTACTTAAGGAATAAACTTTTTGAACATCTAGAAAGATCTACTTTTATGCCAAATATCAGCTATGAATTGGTCTTGTCTAGTCCACTAAAGAATCATACTTGAAATTACCAGCTCGCAGTCCTCTGTTAGGCTAGTTCATAGTATACAAATTGCAATTATTTTAAAATGTTCTATAATGTACTCTTTTCAATAATTTAGATTTAGTGCCTTCTGACCTCCAGTGTTACTGAAGTTTACCATCACATCAAAAAGTTCAACTAGTCATAGTGGTATCTCTCTATACCACTCCTAGGTATCATGTGTTATTATAATTGCCCTCAGCTATACCTTCCTTTAGTTCAGTATTATGGGAACGGTACTGGATTTGGAGACAAGATTTATATCTTAGAAGTGCCATATACTATCTGTGTCACCTTGGCAAAGTCATTTCACTATGATGTATGACCTTTCTTGACTTCAGTTTCCTCACCATTAAAAGGGGCAGGTTGGACTAAATATTGTTTTAAGGTTCCTTCCCTCTCTAGATTTATGATTCATGATACTATTGGTGATTTCCTGGAAATGAGCACTTTATCCTGTTCAAAGAGTATCTTGGTATAAATTATCAGACATCTTCTTGAAGAAGGTTAGTGTGTGGTTTTCATCTTTACCATTCAACTCCCTAAATTCTGCTATAGTCATTATTCTTTTGTTAATGAAGGTTAATTTTGCCTCCCCAGAAATTCCTTTGTTCCCTGTTGATATGTTTATATATGTGTTTGTGTATATTTATATGTGTGTATATAAGTATCCCAGAACACTTAAATTTAGTGTTTAAATTTAAATTAGAGCTTTTAAAATTGTAGACTTTTATGACACCCTATGTTACATATAATATTCCTCAGTCTGATCAATCTTTAGTTCATATTTATTTCTTCAGCTAGGTGCCACAGTGGATATAGTACTGGACTTAGAGTCAGGAAAACCTGAGTTCAAATCTAGCCTCAGACACCTAGTAGCTGTGTTACCTAGTAGGCAAGTTATATTTAGTGCCTGGCCTGTAGTAGGTGCTTTATAAATGCTTATTCCCATCATTCCAGGATATGGAAAAATGTTAGGGTCTAGTACAGTGGAAAAGAGAGCTAAATTGAGAGTCAAGAGGACCTAGTTTCAAATGTTGACTCTGTCACTTACTACCAGCATAACCTTGGACAAATTACTTAACCATTTTTGCATCATGAACTCCTTTGGCAGTTTGGAGAAGCCTGCAAACCTCTTCTAAGAATAAAGGGGTTTTTATGAATAAAATAAATTACATTTGATTACAAAAGAAACCAACTACATAGAAATAAAATTATCAAAATATTTTTAGAAAAAGTTTTCCCTGAGCGAAGAACTCCTGGTTTAACCTCTCTAAACCTACTTCCTTATAGGTAAAACAAGAGGATTATACCAGATTAAATCTATGATCCTCTTATTTTCTTGGTTGAAATATAATTTTGATTTTTCAAATCTAACATTGTTTTCTTGTTTTGGTACTGAGCTAATTACATATGCCATGCTGAATCTGGAAGATACTCATTTATAAGAATGCGTTATTTTCAAATCTTCAGATCATTTTGTGATTCAATCATTTCATGATATGGTGTTTTGTCATTCATTTATTTAATTGGTCTTCTTCAAACTTCATAAATTCTTAGACTCTCTGCTCACTTCTGTCCAGTGGAAAGAAATAGCAGGTGTTTCATAGGCTCATTGGCTTAAAACTAGAAGGGATCTTCATTTTATGTATTAAGAAAAAGACCCAAAGAGGTAAATAGCCAAAGGTTACAAAGGCAAGAAGTACATACAAGATTTGAACCCAGGACCACTGAATCCAAATCCAAAACTCTTTCTACTGTGTCATATTAATGCTAAATAATAAGAACATGACATGACACATAAAACACATGGAACAGTGCATGGACAGTGGAATTATGAAGACATTAAATAGGCCATAGTGTCAGTTCACTGTTGTTTTTGTTTTTCTTGGATTTGTGGTTAAGGATATTTCAAACTTAAGAGTTTTGGTTTAGATATATTTGGTTGATTAAGTTTTGGTGTATGTTCACAGGAAGATCATTGATTCTCTCTCAAAGTTCTCCAAGCCACAGGAGGCAACAAGTCATCTCTAAGTAATATGTTGGAAGAGAACCATGCAAGGGAGCTCCAAAGGGTTGAACTTTGGGGCTCTTGATTATTTATTGATGGTGGCATAGAGTCACAGAGTATTTTTTAAAAGTAGGGGAATTCAAAAGCATTTCTTTTCCCAGCTATGCTGTTTTAGTGTCTCAGAAGTCTTTCCCCAATAGTAATTCAGTTTAGTTAAGTCATAACAACAGAACCAGAACAATGTCTAGCCTAGGTGAACCAGCAAGTGGCTCCTGGTACCACTGTTGCTATACATCTCTGATATACAAGACTCCTTTGGAAAATTACCATTAGCTCAAGCAATACTTTCCGTAAGTGAAAGGATAGGTAAGGATAAGTTAGGATACACAAGATCAAGGAGGCAAAGAGAAGATGGAAATTGAAAGCAGATTCTCTGAGGAACAAAATGAGCCTGACGCGCAGCATGATGTACTGGCATACCTCAGAGATATTGTGGATTTGGTTACAGAACTGTAACCAAATTTACACTGCAGTATTACAAATCAAAATTACACTGTAAAAACAAAGTGACTATAGCGATAAAGCAAATCACAAAAATTTTTTGGTTCCTGGTATGTCTAAAAGTTATGTTGACACTATGTTATAGTTTATTAGGTGCACAGTAGTATTGTGTTTAAAAAAAATCTTAATTAAGAAATATTTATTGCTAAAAAATGCTAACCATCCTCCGAGCCTTCAGAAAGTTGTAACCTTTTTGCTGGTGGAGAGTCTTGCCTGGATGTTGATGGTTGGTAACTGATCAGGGTAGTGGTTGCTGAAGGCTTGGGTGGCTGTGTGACCTTGAACAAGTTTCTCAACCTCTCTGAGCGAGTTTTCTCATCTGAAAAAAATGCTGGAGTTGGACTTGATGACCTGTACAATCTATTATGGCTCTAAGTCTATGATCCTATGAAAGACTTTCTCCTACTCTCTGTTTTCTTTCTCCTTATTTCCTCCCTTCTCATTCTGCTGACTTTCAAAATGAAAGCTCCAAATTAAGCAGGTGTTGGTAGATGCCTGGTTTATAAGAGAAAACTCTTTAGGTTAGTTGAGGCTTGTAAGGGTTTGCCGAGATGTGGATAAATGAGTGTTCTTTTCCATACCATCACCAAATTCAGTTACTCACTTTTATACTATATAAACCGTATAAACTCAAGGAGGATTTTGTCTAAACTTTCTATTTCTCCTACCCTGCCTCCGGATTCTGCATACAGTAGACACTTAATAAAGATTTAATGATTTTTGTTTGTTTTTGTCTGGACCTGCGATTTCACTGGGAACCACCAGTGTGGAAACCCCCTCCAATCTATGTTTATTGACTAATAAACTTTTAGTAGTGCCTGCTATGTTCTAGGCACTGTGCTAAAAGCCTTCCTTCCCTGATACAAATCAATAGCGCATCTGGTAATTTAGAGGCCCTAAAAGGTTAAGTGATCTGTCCAGAGTTACGTAACCCATGTTGTTGGAGAAAGGACTTAAACCCAGGACTTCCTCACTGGTCTAGACCTCAATGCCTTTCCCACCTCTAAATGAATGAAAAGACTAAATGTAGAATTCCTAAGTAATAAAATTCAGCGTTACTCTTATATAATTATGGTAACAATGAAACTCAGATGAGTCTTCAGTGGCTAAGGTCACTGGATTTTATGGGCTCTTTAAACAACTTGCCAAAAAAGCCAAACTCCATAATCTTGTCAAAACAAACCAAAACCCAGCATTTCTTCTTTACAGAGGGATTTTTTTACTTCAAGATTCTGCCAAGGTCTTCATCTACCATTTCAGTTTTCCAGAGTAATGAAATCTGTCAAGGAAAAAAAAGAAATGTGAGAAACTAGGATTGATGCCAGAGTATACCATAGGAAACCTTTTGGTTTTAAAGCCAAATGGCCTTTTTATCTGATTCAGGGAAAAATCAGTGAGTCTGAAAACACATCCTTTTCAGTAATAAGTTAGTATTCACCAGGCCCATGTGCTTAGTGTAAATCACACTTGTGATTCATTCTACTTAAACACCCTATTTATTGCAGAGTCACATCACATCAGATGGTCCAGGAACTTTCTCTGAGGTTATTTTGGGAGCTGTTGAAAATTGCAAGGGTGAGCATCATCAGCCAGGGTTAGCATCATCAGCCAGGGTTGTGGTTCAGGGTCTAAAGATGGCTCCCTAAGTGAACACTTAAAACTTGCTAATGCTGAGAAAGAGGAGTTTTGGCTTTGATTTTTATGAGCAGCAACCGAAGGGGAAACTTTATGTCCTTAAATATATTTTCAAGGACCGGAAGGCTTTCAGCACTTGGCAGAATCCTTCCATTAGTTTTTTTCACTTCTTGGCTAACATCCTAGACCCAAAAACTGACTGAGAAAGTTTGTTCTGCTTTCTCTAGAACATACCATACCAAACTCCCTCTACCTATGATGTTAGAAAATCCTAAAGCAGGGATGGGGAACCTGCGACTTGGAGGCCACATGTGGCCTTCTAGGTCCTTAGGTACGGCCTTTTGACTGAGTCCAAGTTTTACAGAACAAATGCTTTTATTAGGAGGATTTGTTCTGTGAAGTTTACATTCAGTCAAAGGGCCTCACTTGAGGACATAGAGGGCCACATGTGGCCTTGAGGCTGCAGGTTCCCTACTACTGTCTTAAAGATTCAATGCATTTCAATTCACCCAGCATTTCTTAAAGACTACCTATGCACAAGACATTGCACTTGGTGCCAAGGGTAACTACAAAAACAAGTTGAGAAACAATCCCTGACCTTAAGATTCCTTTAGCAAGAGTCCTTCACTAGTCCTTACCCGTGTTAGTATCTTCCTTTCTCAGATTACCTTCCATTTATATTGTATATAGTTTGTACGTACATAGCTGTTTGCAAGTTGTCAACCGCATTAGATTACGGGCTTCTTGGAGAAGAGACCACGTTTTGGCCATACATTGTATCCCAAACTCTTATCATAGTGTGTGGCCCATGGGTACAGCTAGGTAAAAAGTGGATAGAATGCTAGTCCCAGAGTTGGGAAGACTTGTGTTCAAATCCAGCCTCAGACACTTACTAGCTGTGTGACCTTGGGCAAATCACTTGTTTGCCTAGATTCCTCATCACTAAAATGGGGATAAATAAATAAGAGCATCTACATCATCTACATCACAGGGTTGTTGTGAAAATCAAATAAAATGAGTTAATATTTATAAAACATTTAGCATAGTACTTGGCACATAGCAGGTGCTACATAGATACTAGTGTAGTAGTAGGAGGAGGAGGAGGAGGAGGAGGAGGAGGAGGAGGCAGCAGTTAATGAATGCTTTTTGTTAATGATAAGGAAACTTATTCTCTATGAAGAGATTCAAATAATTTAGCACGTACAAGGAAATGTATTTTGAGAAGAGATAGAGCATTGACAACCAAGAGAATCAGAAAAGACTTCCTACAAAGGAGAACTCATTAAAATATAGAACATGGTTTTTGCAAGACACAAATTACAATGCATTAGTTATTTTTTAAATTATTTACTTAAGAATATTCTTTTCTTTTTAAATTTTTAGTTCCATATTATCTCACCCTTCCTGTCTCCCTGCTCACTGAGAATGCAAACAATGTGGTATCAATTATACATGGAAAATCATGCAAAATATATTTCCATGTTAGCCATATCACAAAAATAAGCAAAAAAAAAAAAGCAAGAAAAGTATACTTTATGATGCATTCAGAGTGCATCAGTTCTCTCTCTGGAGGTAGACAGCATGTTTTTTTCATCTTGAGTCCTTTGGAATTGTCTTGGATCACTGTATTGATCAGAGTAGCAAAGTGTTTTGCAGTTGATCATCATTACAACAATGCTGTGACTGTGCACAATGATCTAGTTCTTCTCATTTCACTTATAATGTTTTTTCTGAAATCACCTTTCTTATCATTTGTTATAGCACAGTAGTTCTGCATCACAATCATATGCCACAACTTTTCCAGCCATTCCTTAATTGATTGGCATTCCTTTAATTTCCAGTTCTTTGCTCCCACAAAAAGAGTTGCCATAAATATTTGTGTACATATAGATTCTTTTCCTTTTTCTTTCATCTCTTTGAAGGTACAGACCTAATAATGATATTCCTGGTTCAAACGATATGCATGGTTTTATAGCCCTTTGTTCATAGTTCTAGATTGTTCTCCAGAATGGTTAGACCAGTTCACCACCCCACCAGTAATGTATCTATTTTTCCTCATCCCCTCTAGCATTTGTCATTTCTGATAGGTATCAGGTTATACCTTAGAGTTGTTTTAATTTGCCTT
The DNA here is from genome assembly GCF_028372415.1 of Notamacropus eugenii. Taxonomy (NCBI): domain Eukaryota; kingdom Metazoa; phylum Chordata; class Mammalia; order Diprotodontia; family Macropodidae; genus Notamacropus; species Notamacropus eugenii. Next base: position 143,355,908 of record NC_092875.1, on the reverse strand, counting down.
TCTCTAATCAGTAGTAATTTATAGAATTTTTTTTTTATGACTATGGATAGCTTTGATTCCTTCTGAAAATTGCCTGCTCATAACCTTTGACAATTGATTAGTTGGGGAATGGCTTTTATTTATATAAATTTGACTCAGTTCCCTTTGTATTTGAGAAATGAGGCCTTTGTCAGAGAAAGTGGTAAAAATTTTATGGCATTACTTCATTGTCTGTGATACCTTTTAGCAAAATGTAGTTTTCCTTATCTCTTCCAATTAGGTCTAATTTTACTTTTGCTTTGTCTGAGATCCTGATTGTTAACCTTGCCCTTTTTACTTCAGTTAAAGCATAATAGACTTTGCTCCAGCCCTTAATTTCAAGTCTATATGTGTCTTTGTGTCCCAAGTATGTCTCTTGTATACAACATATTGTTGGATTCTGTTTCTAATCCATTCTGTTATCCACTTCTGTTCTGTGGGTTATCTTATTCCATTCACGTTAGCAGTTATGATCACAAACTGCATCTCATTTTCCTGTTTATCCTTCTTACTCTCTTTTTATCCTGTTCCTCCTCAAAATCTTGCTTCTGACCACTTTCTCCCCCAGTCTGCCCTCCCCCTTTTAGTCCTCCCCCATCTCTTTTATCTCCTTCACTTCCTATCTCCTTGTTGGATAAGATACACACACACACACACACACACTATACATATATATATATGTATATATATATATATATATATATATATATATATATATAGAGAGAGAGAGAGAGAGAGAGAGAGAGAGAGAGAGAGAGAGATAGTCTTCCCTCTCTGAATGAATTTTGATGAGAATGAGATTCAAGAATTGCCCACTCTCACCCCCTCATTTTCTACTCTACAATAAAAGTTCTTTCTTGTGTACCTCCTTTATGTGAGAAAATTTGTCCCATTCTACCCTCCCTTCTCCCAGTGCATTCCTCTTTCTTAGCCCTACATTTTTTTAAAATCATTGCACATAATTGGTTATACCTATGCCCCTCTTTTCATGCAGTCGCCTTCTAACTGCCCTAATAATAATGATAAAACTCTTAGGAATTGTTCCTCATAAGGAGTGTAAACAGTTTTACTCCATTGAGTCTCTTATGATTACTCTTTAATGTTTACCTTTTTATGTTTCTCTTAAGTTTTAGTCGAATTTTCTATTCAGTTCTGATCTTTTCATCAGGAATATTTGGGAATCTTCTATTTCATCAAATATCCATTTTTTTTTCACCTGAAGGATTATACTTAGATTTATTGTATAGGTTATTTTTAGTTGTAATCCTGACTCTTTTGCCCTCCAGATTATCATATTACAAATGCTCTACTCTTTTAATGTGGAAGCTGTTAAATCTTATATGATCCTGATTGTGGCTCCACAATATTTGAATTGTTTTGTTTTTTTTTTATCTGCTTGTAATATTTTATCCTTGACTTGGGAGCTCTCGAATTTAGCTATGATATTTCTGAGAGTTTTCATTTTTGGATCTCTTTCTGAAGGTGATCAGTAGATTCAATTTCTGTTTCACCCTCTGGATCTAAGATATTGGGCAGTTTTCCTTTATAATTTCATAAAATATGATGTCTGGGCTCTTTTTTGATCATGGATTTCTGGTAGTCCAATAATCTCTACTCAATCTGTTTTCCAGGTCAGTTGTTTTTTCCAATGAGATATTTTCACATTTTCTTCTAATTTTTTTTCATTCTTTTGACTTTGTTTTATTTTTCCTTGAAGTCTCATGGAGTCATTAGTTTCCACTTGCCCAATTCTAATTTTAAAGGAATTGTTTTCTTCAGTGAGCTTTTGTACCTGTTTTTCCACTTAGCCAATCCTGCTTTTTAAGGAGTTCTTTTCTTTATGGATTTTTGCACCTCTTTTACCATTAGATCAATTCTGTTTTTTAAGATATTTTCTTCACTATTTTTGTGCTTCTTTTACTAACCTGATAATGATTTTTTCATAATTTTCTTGCATCTTATTTCTTTTTCCAATTTTTCCTCTGCTCCTCATCTCTTTATTTAATACTTCTAGGAATTCTTGCTGCCCTCATGTCCAATTAGCATTTTTCTTGGAGGTTTTGCTTGTAGCTATTTTTTTTGCATTATTTTCTTTTAAGTTTATGTTTTGGTCTTCTCCACGAAGCTTTTTATGGTCAATTTATTTGAGTTTTTTGTTGTTTGCTCATTTTTTCCAGCCTATTTCTTGACTTTGAACTTCACATTAAAGTTGGGCTCTGCTCAGCTGGGTGTGGGAAGGCACTGTGCTAAGCTTCAGCCTTTTTTATTGTGCTGTTATCAGAGCTAGTTCTGGATGTGTACAAGCTTTCGATGTTTCCAAGGCAATGTTATCCTTGGAGAAGTATGGTCGTTGCTTTCCCAGTCTGTGCTCTGGCCTTTACTCAGGAAGGGCCCCTGCTCCCCTGCAGGTATTAGTGCTCTTCTTGGCTCTGTAAGTGACCAGGACCCCTGCTTTCTTGTGCCTCCCTGTCATGGAACTACAACTCAGAACTGCTTATGGGCAGTAGTGTTGGCAGTCAGCATCATCTGTGTCCAGTGCCAGAGAAAGGTTTCATGTAATCCCTTTCTGACAGCTTGTCTGATCCTTTTACCATCTCTGTGCTGAGCTTCTCCCTGCTGCTGCTGCTGCCTTGGTCACTTCAAGACTGGTGCTCCTGAAGAACTCTAGGCCTACCTGTAATACCACCCTGGTATTACAGACCTTTCCTGTCGACTTCCTGAGTTGTTTTAGGCAGAGTAAATGTCTCCCTCTAACCTTTTATTGGCTCCGTCACTCCAAAATTTGATTTGAGGTGTTTGTAGGAGAATGTTGGCAGAATTCAGCCAAGTCCCATATTGGTGTCCTGCCCCCCTTATTATTTCTTTATGGAAAGAAAAAAGTACTTGGAGCCAGGCCTGAACTCTGAGTTCTGCCTTCACCACTTAACTAGGTTTATAAATGTGAAGATGATGATTAGTCTTGTTGAGCCTCAGTTATCTGTAACATGATAATTTACATGGTTGTTTGAGCATCAAATAATGTATGTGAAAATATGTTTGAAAGTTTTATGAATAATACAGTGAAAGGGGTTAAAGGATTATTATTAAGACTAAGGACTGAAGGAAAATGTTCACTGTCCCTTGATTTGGTTGCTTAAGAAAAGGAAAATAGGAGTGAAATGGAAGGAGATTCTGAAAAAAGCAACAGTAAATGTAGTCATTGTCAGAAAAATATATTTATCTTATTGCCATGTTAAATTAATATGGACAGCCCGAGTGACTATTTACAAATAATAGATCTATAAAATAAAGAATTAGGAAAGTGCCTAGAGAATTATTCCCATAACTCAGTGTATTTTTTTCTTCACCTCTACATAAAGAAAACGAATGATATACAGTTTCCCTTTACAAAACTCCTATAATCCTAAAGTTTATTTTTTCCTGGATTCATTTACTAATGCCTATATTTCTTTGATCTCTTCATTCTAACATAAGCCCTTTTAAATTACACAAAAAACCAAACGGTCATTGGTGCCTTGGAAAACTTGAGAAAATACAAAATAAGTATAGCAGACTGAAATATTCTTTGGGAGAAACATCCCAAAAGAGCAAGACTTTGCCCTGTCACAGTTATTCATTCATTCCTAAGATGATAGATTGATTTAAATAGAGCTGGAAAATGCCTTAGTGGTCACCTAGTCTGATGCCTTCATTTTATGGATGAGGAAATTGAGCTACAGAGAGAAATTATTTGCCCCAGGTCTCATAGATCGCTTGACTCCAAACCCAGGATGCTTTCCGATAACTATATCACATATTTTTTATTTGAACATCAGTTAAACATAAGACACTGTGCTGTGAATACACAAAGAAGAATATGCAATAATTAATGAATATTTAATATGTAGATCCTTGAATGGAAGGTACTAGGCCAGGCATTGTAAATACAAAAATAAATAAACATGTGGTCCCTGCCCTCAACGAGCTTAAAGTCTTTGGCAAGACATGTACACAAAAATCTAGGCAGAATGTAGGGCAGAATACTAGGGCCATTAGAAAGGTCCAAAGGGGGATTCAGAAGACACATGGAATTATCTCCAATTGGAAGAACTAGGGGAAGCATCATGATGGAGATACCATGTGTTTTCAAGTGTAGAGTAGAATTTTGACTGGAAGATGAAGAAGGAGGAATTTCTGCAGAAGAAACAGAATGTGCAAAGATGTGCAAGTCAAAAAGCATAGAGTTTATTTGGGGAACTGAATAATCCAGTTTGACTGGAGATCTAGGTGGGTGAAGAGGGGTCAGAGAGATAAAGCTAGAGAGATAGGTTAGGACCAGACTATAAAGGGATTTGAATTCCAGGCTAAGGAATTTATACCTCATTTATGAGGCAATGGGGAGCCTCTGGCAGCGTTTAATCAGGATATCAGTGTGACCCAAGCTGAACATTTAAGAAGATTACTTTAATATCTATGCAGATTGGAGTAAAATGGTGAGATATCAGAAAAAGATTAAATTAAGAAAGATTAAATAAACAAGTTAGTTATTAAATTGATTAATAATAATATTTATTAAATGTATTAAATAAATATTGTTATAAAGAATAATGTTTAAATTAAATAAAGTTATACATATATTTAAATAAATATTTAATTGAATAAATGCTATGGCAAGTTTCCTAGACTGAACCTAGACCCAAATCGGCAAGAGAAATAGGACAGTACATTTAGATGGGGAGAAGCATTTAGATGCTTTGTATACATGCTTAGGTACAGTATCAGAAGAGGAAGCATAGTCATGAACTTCTAGGAGGTATCAACAAAAGTGCAATTTGGCATGCAGCAAGGAGAAATGGATTGGTGCATTTGGTGCTAAAAAAAAACTTTACAGAAAAAAGGTGGGGGATGGGCAGAGGACCAGGAGAAGAAGAGGTGGGCCTGAAAAAGTCAAATGCCCTGCAAGTAAATTGGCTCCAGCTGCAAAGCCAAGGCCTTTTTTTTTTTTAATTTAACTTTTAACATTCATTTTCACAGAATTTGGGGCTCCAAATTTTCTCCCCCCTTGTCCCATCCCCCCACCCCAAAACACCGAGCATTCCAATTGCCCCCATCACCAATCTGCTCTCTCCTCCATCATTCCACTCTGCCCTTGTCTCCATCCTCTCCTCTGTCCTATTGGGCCAAATAACTTTCTATACCTCTTTCCCTGTATTTTTTATTTCCTAGCGGCAAGAACAGTACTTGACAGTTGTTCCTAAAACTTTGAGTTCCAACTTCTTTTCTTCCCTCCCTCCCCACCCGCTCCCTTTGGAAGGCAAGCAATTCAACATAGGCCACATCTGTATAGTTTTGCAAATGACTTCCATAATAGTCGTGTTGTATAAGACTAACTATATTTCCCTCCATCCTATCCTGCCCCCAATTACTTCTATTCTCTCTTTTGATCCTGTCCCTCCCCGTGAGTGTCGACCTCAAATTGCACCCTCCTCCCCATGCCCTCCCTTCTATTGTCCCCCCCACCCTGTTTATCCCCTTCTTCCCCACTTTCCTGTATTGTAAGATAGGTTTTCATACCAAAATGAGTGTGCATTTTATTCCTTCCTTTAGTGGAATGTGATGAGAGTAAACTTCATGTTTTTCTCTCACCTCCCCTCTTTATCCCTCCACTAATAAGTCTTTTGCTTGCCTCTTTTATGAGAGATAATTTGCCCCATTCCAGTTCTCCCTTTCTCCTCCCAATATATTTCTCTCTCACTGCTTGATTTCATTTTTTTAAGATATGATCCCATCCTCTTCAATTCACTCTGTGCACTCTGTCTCTATGTGTGTGTGCATGTGCATGTGCGTGTGTGTGTGTGTAATCCTACCCAGTGCCCAGATACTGAAAAGTTTCAAGAGTTACAAATATTGTCTTTCCATGTAGGAATGTAAACAGTTCAACTTTAGTAAGTCCCTTATGACTTCTCTTTGCTTCTTTCATGCTTCTCTTTTCATGCTTCTCTTCATTCTTGTGTTTGAAAGTCAAATTTTCTTTTCAGCTCTGGTCTTTTCATCAAGAATGCTTGAAAGTCCTCTATTTCATTGAAAGACCAATTTTTCCCCTGAAATATTATACTCAGTTTTGCTGGGTAGGTGATTCTTGGTTTTAGTCCTAGTCCCTTTGACTTCTGGAATATCCTATTCCATGCCCTTCTATCCCTTAATGTAGAAGCTGCTAGATCTTGTGTTATCCTGATTGTATTTCCACAATACTTGAATTGTTTCTTTCTAGCTGCTTGCAATATTTTCTCCTTGACCTGGGAACTCTGGAATTTGGCCACAATATTCCTAGGAGTTTCTCTTTTTGGATCTTTTTCAGGTGGTGATCGGTAGATTCTTTCAATATTTATTTTGCCCTCTGGTTGTAGAATATTAGGGCAGTTTTCCTTGATAATTTCATGAAAGATGATGTCTAGGCTCTTTTTTTGATCATGGCTTTCAGGTAGTCCCATAATTTTTAAATTGTCTCTCCTGGATCTATTTTCCAGGTCACTTGTTTTTCCAATGAGATATTTCACATTAACTTCCATTTTTTCATTCTTTTGGTTTTGTTTTGTGATTTCTTGGTTTCTCATAAAGTCATTAGCCTCCATCTGTTCCATTCTAATTTTGAAAGAACTATTTTCTTCAGTGAGCTTTTGAATCTCCTTTTCCATTTGGCTAATTCTGCTTTTGAAAGCATTCTTCTCCTCATTGGCTTCTTGAACCTCCTTTGCCAATTGAGTTAGCCTATTTTCCAGGGTGTTATTTACTTCAGCATTTTTTGGGGTCTCCTTTAGCAGGGTGCTGATCTGCTGTTCATACATTGCTTGCATGTCTTTGATTGCTCTTCCCAGTTTTCCTCCAGTCCTCTAACATAATTTTCAAAATTTTCTGAGTCCTTTTTGAGCTTTTCCATGGTCTGAGCCCACTGAGTGGGCTGGGATGCAGAAGCCCCGACTTCCGTGTCTTTCCCTGATGGTGAGCACTGCTCTTCCTCATCAGAAAGGAGGGGAGGAGAAACCTGTTCACCAAGAAAGTAACCCTCTATAGTCTTGGTTTTTTTCCCTTTCCTGGGCATTTTCCCAGCCAGTGACTTGACCTCTGAATATTCTCCTCACCCCCACCTCGCCTCCGGATCCTTCCAGCCAGCGCTTGGGGTCTGAGACCCAAATGCTGCTTCCCAGCCTCAGGGCTTTGGGTGGGGGCAGGGCTGCTATTCAGTGTGAGATCAAGTTCAGCTGCCCGGGTGGGGGCAGGGCCGCCTCATGGGCTCACTTCCCTCAGGGGGTTTATGCAGAGACCTTCAACAATGGATCTGGGCTCCTGCCTGCTTGGGGAGCCCTGGTCTGCTCCCACCTCCGTTGGTGCCTCCTGAGGGGGCCTGAGTCATGGGGCCTCCCCACTCCCCTCTCGACCCGCTAAAGAGAGCCTCTCACCGACCCTTGTCACCTATGGGTGGAGGGACCCGTGCGGCTGCTGGAGATTCTGTCCCTGAAGCCTGCTCAGATCTGCTCCTCTTGGCGCTGGGCAGTCAACGCAGGGCTGGGCTCAGCTCCGCGTCCACAGCGTGAAGAACCTTTTGCGAGAGGTTTTCAGGCTCTTTGGAACAGAAATGACATCCGCTCTGCTTCTGTGGCTTCTCCTGCTCCAGAATTTATTGGCAGCTCTTTTCTACAGATATTTCATGGGCTGTGGGTTTGGAGCTAGCGTATTTGTGTGTTTCTACTCCGCCATCTTGGCTCCACCCCCCAAGGCCTTTCTTTCTGTGCGTTCATCACAGGGGGGTTCTGCTGAATGCTCTTTTAGCCACATTCACACATGCCTCATATCATCAGTTCTGTCTTCTCCCAGAAATGATCAAGACAGTATGGTGGGTAGGCATTGTCCTTGCAGTATTTGAATGTTGTGCCACAAACCTACTTTTTCAGTCTTTGGATTTCATTCACTCAGTGTGTCCAGGTGTCTGGATCTGTAAGACATAGGCAGACGTAAGAGATGTAGCTCTCGTAGAAGTTGTGCCCTGCTTGGTGGAGTCATGTAGTTTGCCTCTATCTCAGTTACTTCATTTGTTTAAAAAAAATAAAGAAATTGTGGGAGAGAGTAACTTCGTGATCTCTATGGTCCCATCTTGGTGCAACATTTTGTGAGTCTAACGTTTATAATCCAGGTGCATTTTACCAACATTGTACACAAGGGGATTAATTTGAATCTTGATTTGGGAAAGGAGACCTTTATGAATAAAGCCCACAATAGCATTTACCTTTTGGGCTGACTTATCACATTGCAAAAATATATCTAAATTACTGTCTGCTCTCAGCCATTTTGACACAGCTCCTTTCAGTGTTCTCTTTCATTGAATGTTTTTTGTTCCTAAGCCTTCCTTTTGCCAGAATGTACCAGCTCCAAGTTGGACCTGCTCATTTCCTGCCCATATAATTCTAACTCTTCTTGATCTTTCATTATTAGTTGTCCTGTTTCCTTGATGTTTCCTAAACCTCCCAATTTTGTAGCCTTTTAATGTTGCTTCATTATAAGGAACTGGTTTTATAAGAAGTAAATCTTAGTGGGGGAAAAGAATGTTCTCATGCCAGATGTAGTCTTTGACTTGGGTTGATTACTCCAGGCTAGCATTAATAGAGGCAGCAGAGTGAAAACAGCTTAAAAATAGGTATTTCTTATAGGTAAATCAGAAGGAAGGAAGGAAGGAAGGAAGGAAGGAAGGAAGGAAGGAAGGAAGGAAGGAAGGAAACAAGCATTTATTAAGCACCTAGTATGTGCTAGTCACTATGCTAAGTGGGTTTTTTTTTTTTTATCTTATTTGATCCTCACTACTGTATGAAGTAGGTGCTATTATTATCCCTGTTTTGCAGCAAGCAGCTAGCTGGTGCAGGCGATAGAGCGCTGGATTTGGAATCAGGACAACTTATCTTCATGATACTTACTGTGTGACCCAGGAGAAGTCATTTAATCCTATTTTCATCAGTTCCTCATCTATAAAATGACCTAGACAAGGACATGGAAAACCACTCAGTATCTTTACTAAGAAAACCTCAAAATGGCGGCATGAAAAGTCAGACAAGACTGAAATGCCTGAATATGAACATAGTTAAGGAAAGTGAGGCACATAAAAATAGGTTGTCCATTGTCACATAGCTAGTAAGTGTTTGAAACTAGATTTGAACTCAGATCTTTCTGACATCAGGTTCAGCGCTCTGAACACTGAACCACCTAGTTGCTACTTAGCTACCATGGTAGAAGTTCAACATGGTAAAATATAGAGAGAGTTGAATTTTCTACGTTTAAGTTTCTCCAAGGGAATAAGCTAGATTCTTTTGGAAGCTTTAATTATTCCTTAAGGAACTTTTCTAAAGGCTTGTATACAGGATTGAAAGGTGAATATGTGGAAGGGAAATTCACTAGACTTGTTATTCTTGGCTGCAGAAGGTAGAGGAAAGAACAGTGGGTAGACATTGCAAAGGAGCAAATGCAGGCTTAATGTAAGGAAAAAGCACCCTAACAATGAGAGCTGTCCAAAAGAGGAATGGTCTTTGAGGGAGGGAGTAATGCTAGCACTTCCCCTCATGGAGGAATCTTCAAGCAAAGACTAGATGACTACTTGTCAGAAATGGGATTGAGAAGATTCTTATTCAGGAGAGAATTATACTGGATGTCAAATGAGATCTCTTCCAATTCTAATATTCCATGATGCAGTGATCCTAGAATGACTCAAGAATGTGTACATACTTAAAGCCTTATCGGTGAAATGTCACTTCCCATATTTGATCTTTCAAAAAAAAACCCCAAAACACAACTTTTGTGACAAAATTCTGATTTTGGGCTGTTTGTTTTATATAATACTCTATGTACCATGAAGAAAACTGGGGAGAAAATTAACTGCTTATAGGAAATGCTATAGGTTTATTATGAAAGCATACTAGGAAACATTCTTTGGTTCACTTAATTCAATAAAAACAACAAAAATAAAGCATATTTCTTTTCTAGTCATTTGTTCTAAAAATTTAGTGGTTTGCAAAATTGGACTACAGTAGTGAGCTGGATATTGATTTCTCAGGAAAAAAATCTAGAATATAATTAATGTTAATCAAATTATTTGAAAGTAGTGGTTATTACATGCCAGTATGGGCTTATTATGAACAGATGACACCAAACTAACCTCATTTTCTTAAAAAAAAAAAAATTCACCTCCCATCCATCCTCTATAATACCACCAGCCTTTTAGCTATTCTTCCCAAAGAATAAGGTCTTAGGCTATTCCTGTATACAAAAACCTTCCGTGGCTTCCAGCAACCTAAATACTAGCATACAAATTCTTTAGAGTGGCATGTAAAGCCTTCTACAATCTGTCATCAGAGTGCTTTTCTAGGTTTGTTTCTTATTACTCACATTCAGTGGACCAAACCCTAACTCAAATGCCGCACCTACTCCAGAATGGATAGAATGCCAAGCTTGAATTTGGAAAAGTCTGGGTTCAAATCTTTCCTCAGACATCTGCCAGCTATGTGACCCTGGCCAAGTCATTTAACTTCTTTGGACCCCAGTTTTGTCCTCTATAAAAATCAGAGAACTGGATTCAGTGATCTCTAGGATCCCATCTAGGTCTGATTCCTCTGTGATCCTCTGGCTAATAGCAGCATTCTCACCCAGAACTCAGTTCTGTTTCATAACTCTTTGATGTACTTCTCTTGTGGTGTTATGAATTATAACAATTATAACAATCTGTGTTGATATTTTATTCTCCTACTTAGCTGTAACTTCCTGGAAAGCCAGGAATTATCTCAGCTTGATATTTTTCTGATCACCTAACACAGTGCCGTGTACACAGCAAAACCCTTAATGCATGGATCTTGGTGTAATTTATTACTCACAGTTCCCCAGACATTCCCTGTGTTTTCCTGTCTCTATGCCTTTGCGTCCTAATCTCCAATGGTTAAAATCCTATCTGCCTTTAAAAGTTTCCCCCGATAGCAGACCTTTCATAAAGCCTTGCCTGGGCTCTGAGAAGTGAGCTTCCACCTTATCTTGACAGAAACAAAGCCTGTGTCTTACTTCTTGACCATTTCCAAACCATAACGGTGCAGGTGTTCCTACTCTCCTCCACCTTTCTAGCTCGCCTTCATGTCTTGTTTGCCCCCATTAGAATCTGAGCCCCTTGAGGGCAGGGAATGTCTTCCTTGTATTTGTATTCTCAGCTTTTAGCACAGTGCCTAGCACATAGTAAGCATTTAATAAATATTCTTTCATTTATTCATTTATGAGTTTTCGACTTTGGGTCAGAAGATGGCATTGCCTTCTATCTAAGGGGGGAGAGGGCAGACACAGCGTGGATATCCAGCATGGCCGTGGGGCTCCAAGTGTTAAAAGAAGATAAAGGAGAAAGGGTAGGAAGAGGCTGTATGTGTGAAAATTTCTCCTTGATCCTACCTTGGAATGAAGTGATTCTTTCTTTTACCTGCAGACAGGAAATGTTCTACTGTCTTTATCCTATAATCCTAAACACAGTAAAAGCAAATGACTCTTTCCAAACCCTCTCCAAGTAATATTTCAGATATGGGAGAGATGTTTATAGGCTGGGGTTATTTTTATTTTTTTTATTGTTGTGACTTTGCCCATATTTGAAGTCTAGAAGAATTAGCATAGAGGCCCAGTGACTGATAAAACAAAGTTTGTCAGGATCAGCTAGCAAATGGGGTAGCCTAAATACAAAAGTAATTTGATGGCAGATGCATTTGAAATGCGTGTGTGTGTGTGTGTGTGTGTGTGTGTGTGTGTATGTGAGATGATGGGTGGAGGGAGAAGATTCTTGAGCATACTTATTTTTATGAGGTGGATTTCTTGTTGTTCACCTTGAAAAAGCAATTTCAGGAAATATTGGAGGCCAACCTTATATAAACATGAGACTCTGATGGATAATTAAAAATTCACATTAGATAGCGTTTGAAAAGGAAAAAAAATATATAATCTATTTTTTCAAAACTGTGAAAATCATATTACATATACATAGGATTAAGGTTATCATTTTATCTTAACTCCAATAAATTTTCAGAGTGGGTTAATCTTCTGTTGTATGAGGTTTTTTCCCCTTCCCTTCCCATAAAATAAAATTATGGTAGCTGTACTGCATATAAATAGATTCAGATTAAATAAATTAGTTGTCAAATATATCATGTTGCGAGTAATAACCAGAGAGCAGTATCACTGCAATTTCTTGTAGTCTGTCCTCAGGCCCAGGGTCATGGAGTAGGCTATAAGGAATCCAGTTGAATTTAGCCCTGTAAATCAGAGGAACTCATCCCTTTTAACTAATCTGTACCAAACTCTGAGAGATTTCATTGCTCATGAGACTCCTTTTGTTCCTTTCTGTCAGTCAATCAGTCAGTATTTCTTAAGTGTTTACTTTGTTCCAGGCACTGTGTTAAGCCCAGGGGATACAAAAAGAGGCAAAAACATGGTCCCTGAGCTCACATTCTAATTAGAAACACAACATGGAAATAACTGAATGTATAAGACACATTTGGGATAAATGGGAGGTAATCTGAAAGGGAAGGCACTTGCAGGTTGGGGGGCACCAGGAGAGGACTGCAGTAGTTCAGATTTGAGCTAAATCCATGAAAGAAGCCTTGACCCTTTTTCAGTATCAACCTTTTTTCCAAGGATAAAGAGTCCAGACAACGTTCTCTTCTTTTCTTCTGATGTGGGTGGCAGAAAGTACCCCTGCTTTCTTATTTGTGCCTTAAAAGTCCAAGATCATAATTTTCCATCATAGGTCCATCATAATTTTCCTTTGTTTCTTCACAGGAAGATGTTACCCTAGAGAGATTTGTGGAATTGCTGAACAAATTGGGAAGATTCTCAAAGGACCCTTGTCCAGGGGCCAAAGTTTCATCTTGAAAGCTCTTTTTGTCTAACTGATTCTTGCCTGTTTCCAGGATCATGACAACTCTTCTGTGGTTCAGTAGATGGGCTTTGAGGATTCTTGTAGTCAGACACTTTATCCCTCTTCACCTAGTGCAAACATCTTAAAGTCTATCAGGTCTGGTCATCAGACAATGGCCAAATAGGCCATCACCAGATCCGTAGTTAAATCCTTTTCAGTTTGCTTTGTAATTTGCTATATCCCTTGCTTTATCAGAGCTTTTGCTTACTTGGCATAAACATAGGGTTATCTCTACCACAGTGAAGTTTTGGAGTAGGATTTTATTGGTGAATTGGAAGGAAAAAAATGTTCCTTCCTTATTGTACAATCACAAACTGGAAATGATTCATAGCATATTTAGTCCAAAGTGAGAAAGGCTTTCTTCCACTTGCTATTGTTTCTGTGGTCATAAACTCTGGGTTCAAATCCCAACCCTAGTACTTACTAGCTATAGGACTGTGGGCAAATATGTCCCTTTGTTAGCATGTTTCTTTACTTGTAAAATAGAAATAAGGTAACTTCTACAGCCTGTCTCAGATCATTAGAAGTATCAGCTTTGTCTCATCTCTAAATTTTATGAGAGTCATCTAACACTTTTATCCAAGGCATTGATAAAAAAAATGTTGTTGGATCTATCTCTTTCCATCTCCTCCACAAGAATAACATGAGGTGCTTATCAAAAACTTTACTAAAATCTAGGTAAACTGTGCCTACAGGACATCTCCCATCTACTCTAGTTAAGTGGAGCATGGATAGAGTGCTGGAACTGGAGTCAAAAAGGCAAAATCTAACCTTGATGTATTAGCTGTTTTACTTTGGGCAAATCACTTAATCTATGTCTGCCTCAGTTTGTTATTCTCTAAAAGGGGTATGATAGCACCTACCTCCAATGGTTGTTGTGAAGGTCAAATGAGATATTTATGAAGCAATTTGCAGACTTTACAGCACTATATAATTACTATTATTATTTTATTATTAATTTTAGACTACTAGTTTGTAGACTCCTCTCTTTCCTTTTTTGAAAAGCTGAACATCTGTCCTCCTCCAGTGCACAATGTGCATTCTCATTTAAGATTATTTAACATTATGCAAACATCAAACAAAAGAACCTTAGAGCAACTGCTAGTCTGGTCTAAAGTTGTAATTACATTAAGATTGAAAAGCTGTTATCTGTGATTCCAATGTATTTATTTCTGTAATCACAGGCTAATTTCTCCTGCTGGAACACTCAATTGAGTCATAGTGCAGAATATCCCACATAAGTCTTACATGGGTTTGCAGATGTCCAGAAAAGCAGAATTGTGACCTTTGCCAAATCACATACTGAGTGCACCCATTTTTTTTTTTTTTGCTTCCATGGTTTTTAGAAAAGGGGAATAAAAACTGTTGCTTTTGTAGCCAATTATTAGGCTTTATTTTTAATATGGTTTCCAAAGCTGGAGAAAGGAAGGGACATTTCTATGTTTTCCACTCCCATGATGGACAGCATCTCTGTTAAAGGCTGATAAGCAAAGCGAAAGATCTGTGTAAGACATGGATAATGAGGAAGTGGTTCCTTAGCAACAGTCACTATGTGAAACTCAGTCTTTCCTCACCTTTTATGTGGCTATGCATTAGAGATTCTGATCACACTGAAAGGTGAAACAAGCAGGAACGTATTTTAATATTTTCATTTTCTCTAGTTTTAGAAGGGAAAGTTTAAGGCTATTTGCATAGAAATGCTTTCTTAAGGTATATTTGATTTGACTTCAGTTGATGACATCAATCAAGAATAAGCATATATGCACATATCAAGAGAGAGGTCCTAGGATGAGTCTGGGAAGAAGCTAGAATTACTCCTGTTGACTGTCAAGCTTTCTTATTATTTGAAAATTATATGGTCATTTCTGAAATTCCCAACTAATACTAACTTTTAACTTCCTGGCCTCTTTTACTGAGAACATTACTACTAAATTCATGTTGTTTCCATTTTGGAGAGAAGGTTCTGAGATAGAGACATAACACTATTGAAAGGAGGTGGTAGAATATTTCTCTTTGTAGATTTTTCAGAAGAGAGTCCAAGGCCACGCTGAGGTGATTTAAGATCAGTTCTACTTGGGAGCAGTGGTCCTTTTTGCCAACCTTTCAAAGTCCTTCTAACCAAAGGGTTAGAGGGATTTATTGATATGATTCCATGGTTACACTGGAAAACTGGGAATTGTCAAATAGTGTGGTCTCATGGTCATATATATTAAGGCATTTCATGATTTTTTCATTTTGCTGTTAGTATTTTGACTAAGTGGTTAGAATTTAGGATACGTAATAATAGCTAGCATTTATATAATGCTTCAAGGTTTGCAGAGCATTTTATAAAGATTACCTCATGTGGTCCTCACAACAACCTTGGGAAGATATTATTATCCCCATTTTACAGATGAGGAAACTGAACAGACTGGGATTTAGTGACTTGTCCGAGGAATCACTCTGAAAAAGAAAACCTTCCTCTGGTGTTTTAGTCTCCAAGGTAATATTATGATATTCCTATGAGTCTTAAATGAAAATTCAAATTTCATTGGATATATTTTATTCAAACAGATTCACACCATGTTAGGCCTGAAAGAAAATGCAGATATCATCTTATCCAGTTTCCATGTTTATCAGGATAAAAGCCAGAACTGATTTCCCTGTGATAGGGAATTCCTGAGCTAGTGAAATATCTTTACCAATATAGGTTAACTCTTCCAATGGAATGCAAAGCCTTAGAAGGCTGCCCAGCTTAGAACAGGGAGAGGTTAAGTAATCGATCAATGTCATATATTCAGTCTGTGACACTGGCAGGGACTGAACCTACGTCTTCCTCACTTTGAAGTTCTCTATCCACTATACCACAGCACCTATTGCATTTATAGATGATGACCATGATACCTATCACTTGTTATCATGCTTTATTACTTTTAACAAACTGTTTTATACAGTATTTAATTTAGTTCCCAACAGTCCATTGCCTTAAACACAAGCATTCCTATGACCATTTTGAAGATGAGTAATCTGAGGCTGCTAGGTGGTATAGGGGATGGAGTATCCAGCCTGGAGTCAGGAAGATCATCTTTATGAGTTCAAATCTGGCTTCAGATAGCTCTAGCTGGGTGACCCTGGGGAAGTCACTTAACTCTGTGTGCCTCCATTTCCTGATCTGTAAAATGAGCCGGAGAAGGAAATGGCAAATCAGTGCAGCATCTTTGCAAGAAAATCCCAAATGAGGTTACAAAGAGTCGGACATGACTAAAAAATGACTGAACAACAGAAACCTGAGGCCCCACATAGATAGGGGTACCGAATTTGAAGTCAGTGGTATTGTAAGGTATAGTAAGTAGCTAAAGCATGATACTTAGGTTCAAATACTACATCATGGCCATAACTAACTGTGTAGTAACTAGAAAACTACCAGGAAAGTCACTTAATCTTTCTCACCCTAAGTTTCATCATCTATAAAATGGGAATCAAAATAGCACTTATCTCACAGATGTGTTGTGAGGACTAAATGAGATAATATAGCGTGTCCCAAAAGTCTTAGTGCAGATGTTTAATCTATGTAAGTTTAACTAGGACTTTAGGGACACCCTATATATGTAAAAATGGCTTTGCAAACTTTAGTCTTATAGTTACGAGTGATAGCAACAGTAATAATGATAAATTCTGACTCTGTCACTGGTGACCTTAGATAAATCATAGCCCAGTGTCAAATAATTAACTCAGTACTCTGAATTTTTCTGGCTTGGCTAAAACCATTTTTATTACTTGTAGCCAAGGGAAGAACCAGTCCATGGACATCCAAACAGGTATCCCAGTCACGTTCTCCAACCAAGTGGCTAACCAATCCAGATAGGCTTATAATAATAGTAATAATTACAATTTGGTTGAAAAGACAAAGAAAAAGGTAGGGGTGATATGTAGTTGAGAGACAGATGGGGGTTAGTATTACAGACAAGGGTAAAGTTAGGAGATTTAATGACGATATAGTTCTCAGGGCACAGTGACCAAGTTGTGACTGAAATATTTTAGGAATAAATTGGGCAGAGCGTTTTTATCATTCTGACTAGAGGGAACTTTTTTTTAGCTTGGGAACATGATTCCCCATAGTTTCTTCAAGCTAGCTAGATCTAATATAACCACAGGTTTATAAAGTTCAATAAAATAAGGGGGAAAGGAGAATATACATATATTAAGTGTCTACTATGTGCCAGGCACTGCACTGAGTGCTTTACAACTATTATATCATTTGATCCTCCCAACAACTCTTAGAGGTAAGTGCTATTGTTGTCCCCATTTTATAGTTGAGGAAATTGAGGCAGAGAAAGGTTAAGTGACTTGCTGAGGGTAACACAAATAGTAAGTATTTGAGGCTGGATTTGAACTTAGGTCTTTCTCACTCCAAACCCAGATCTCTGTTCCTTGTACCACCTAGCTAAGATAGGCTTAGAATCTCGTTTCTTCAGTAAAATTGTAGTGTCATAGATGTAAGACTCAAAGGGGTGTTAGAAGACATCTAATCCAACACACTGATTTTAAAAATAAGGAAACTGAGACCCACAGCAGTTATTTGCCCAAGGTCATGTAGATAGCAAGTGGCAAGGCTGGGATTCTAACCAGAGCAGACCATTATGTAACCTCTCTCAAGTCTCAGTTTCCTCATAAGTAATATGGGAAGATGATAATATCTGTAAGACTTCACGATATTCAGTACGAAGTAAGGTACTTTACAAAACTTAAAGCTATATATTTTTCCACAACACGTAGGATCTGAAATTTTGTTGTTGGGATGAATTCCTGATATGGGAACACCTGACATCAATGCAGATCTCCAACCATCTATGTTTTAGTAAGTTCACCCTATGGAGTTGCTGGAAACATAGCGAGATCATGTAACTTGCCCTGGGTCTCATAGCTAGTAAATTGTCAGAGGTGGTATTTGAACCACAACCTCCTAACACTGACCCAGCACACTATCTAATAAATCACATCAATGTGGTGCAATGGATAAAACGCCAGGCCTAGACTCAGGAAGACCTGAGTTCAAATCTATATTTCAGTGTATAATCATACATTTCCTAGTTGTGTGAGTCTGGGCAAGTCATTTAACCCTGGTTGCCCCAGTTTCCTCATCTATAAAATGAGCTAGAGAAGGAAATGGCAAACCACTCCCATCTCTTTGTCAAGAAAATCTTGAGGAGGATCATGAAAAGTCAGACCGAAATGACTGAACAACAGTCTTTGAGTGCAGGTCATTTGCTGTCCATCTCCCTCATACCACCTTTTTGCCGGTTTTAATCCTGTAACTATCACTCTGTATGTGATAGTAATAGATATAGCAGACTACATCAGTCTGCTATGCAGGGATTCCTAACCTGGGACCTATGAATTTGATTTTTAAAAAATAATTTGATAACTTTATTTCAATATAATTGGTTTTCTTTGTGATGTATTTCATTTTATGCATTTAAAAACCATTGTTTTGAATAGGGATCAATAAGCTTTACCAGATTTCCTAAAGGTCCATGACTCACAAGAAAAAGTTAAAGAACAGTCATTCATAGACTCTGCAGCTTTGAGGACTCATGTGGCCCTCTGGGCCCTCAAGTGTGGCCCTTTGGCTGAACTGGGCTGCCCTTGAGGACCTAAAGGGCCACATGCGGCCTTGAGGTTGTAGGTTCCCCACCGTTGCATCTATGAGAACCAACCAAATAGCCTCAGAACACTTAGGAATATATTAAGACAGCCTACACAGTTATTCAGTTGCTTACGGTGATTACTGTTGCTTGACTTCTATTAAATGACCACCTGGGAAAATCAGCAATAGTGATTATAATCTGAAGTATGGATTGCCTTCTCCTCTAGAGAACTGGAGCATATTGATTAGAAAGCAGTTCTCCTAAGTTCTGGTACAATAAAATTGACTGAAAACCCAAGTGCTGGATGAAAGCAGTAGCAATGTGGATATCATTAGGGAGGAGGAGGGAATAAAATCCTTTATCTGGTGCTGTTTCATCTGGGAATTTTGGGGCATCTTGGTCTTTTGAGCTCAGGTACTGCTTGCAGGTATGCTCTCTCTGTTCTAGCCAACCGAGACCTTTGGCTGTTCCCCAAGTTTGTTACTTACACTCCTGCCTTTGGGAGTTCAACACCCTCATTTCATAGGCTTGTTTGATGAAATCCTCTTTCCTGAATCATTTGCAATTTCTTCAACAAAGCCTTCCCTGAACCTGCTTTATCCTTTCTCGAGTTTTCTTTGGGAACTTTGTCATGAAATCGTCCTTGCCCTGATCGTACTCTAAATTGTATTATGTTTATTTATGTGAAAAGGCCATGAAGGCAGCTGGGGGCTGCAGTGGTCAGAGAGCTGGGCTTGGAATCAGGAAGAACTAAGTTAAATTAGGCCTCAAACACTTACAAGCTGTGTGACCCTGGGCAAGTCACATAACTGTTTGCCTTAGGTTCTTCATCTGTAAAACGGGGACAATAATAGCCGCTCCACCTCAGGGTTGTTGTGAGCTCAAATGAGATAATTAATATTTGTAAAGCACTTAGCACAGTGCCTGGCACATAGCAGGCTCTTAATCAATACTTTTTTTTTTCTTTCCTTCCTTTTGGTACTGACATCAAAGTCAGAAAAGCCTGGGTTCAAGTCCTGCCTCTGATTCTGTGTCCTGGCCAAACCACCTAACTTCTCAGTGACCCAGGCCACTCACTAAGACTTTGAGTTGCCGATTTCATTGGAAGAAGGAGTTCCTCACTAGCAGCCCTTTATATAAATCTCAGGTTTGTTCCCCCTAAATACACACACATATACGTACATACGTATGCACATGCATAAGTTTTAGGGTGCTGAAGTGGTTTGCCATTTTCTTCTCCAGCTCATTTTACAGATGAGGAAATGGAGTCAAAGGTAGTTAGATGGTACAGTTGACTTTGGAAGACTTATTTTCCTGAGTTCAAACCCAGCCTTAGACACTTACTAGCTATGTGATCCTGAGCAAGTCACTTAACCCTGTTTGCCTCAGTTTCCTCATCTGTAACATGAGCTGGAAAAGGCAAGTCACTTTAGTATTTTTGCCAGGAAAACCTTAAATGGGGTCACAAGGAGATAGACGTGACTGAAACAACTCCACAACAACAACAAAAACTGAGGCAAAGTTAAGTGATTTGCCCAGGGTCACACAGCTAGTAAGTGTCCCAGGCCTGATTTGAACTCAGAAAGATGAGTTTTCCTGGCTTCAGGCTGAACACTCTATCCAATGTTCCACCTAGTGGATGTGTGTTTATGTGTGTAAACACTGTACACACATGCACATACACACAGATATACATATATACATATACACACACAATTCCACTCTCCTATTCTAGAATTAAGCCTTGAAAACAGGAACTGTATCTCTTCCATCTTTGCATCTCTTGTATCTAGCCATGTTCTTGTGCATACATACTATAGTGGGTCCTTAGTAAATGTTTATTGATTTAATTTCTGATGAAAAATGGTCTTACCTCCACTAAGGCATACAAGACAGGAATTCCACATCCTACTTCTGTAATGCTAGATTTACTTTAGCCTGTCTTAGATTATATTACTATATAATATACATGGACGCACCAGGTAGGTATTACTAACCATACCCTCATCATGTTGCAGAACCAAGGGTGGCATAGTCAACATCCTCACAGAACTAATCTGTTGGTTCTATATGTCAAAAGGGTTAATCAAGTAATCAGTTTCCTGTATACAGTAGTGCTCCATTTAATCCAGTGGCAGGATTCCCACTGATCTCAACCATGTATTCACCTCATACAACCCAGAACATAAGATAAGAACCCAGAAGTAAATGCAAATGATTTCTAAGCAACATGGAAAACAGCTCTCCCAAGGTCCTTGTACTTGAACTCCACAGGAGGAAAGTAAAGTCACCCCTAGCCCAAACATATTGATTTAATATGTATTTACATTTAAAATTATTCAAAACTGAACATTGTGTATTTGTAATGACTAAGCTTGGGCCCAGAGAAGAGATGAAAAAAACAGACCTCCCTCCCTTCCTTGCAAAGGTGTATGGCAGATTGCATTTCCTGTTAGATTTGGTTGATGGGTTGACTAGTTTTACTCAAACTCTTCTTTTTTTTAGTCTTTGTTACAAAGAATGACATGCCAGGTGGGTAAAGATGCATTTGGAAACCAAGATTATTTAAAACAAAACACATCAAATATTTTAATTTAAAAAATAAAAATTAGTCTACCAAAGTTCACAAATTCCCCTGCCCCATTTTCCCTGGCAGACTTCAGCCTTGTTACACAGTGGCATATTGAAATCAGCATGTAGACTTCCGGAAGGACTCAACATATCAGCGAGAAAGCCGTCAGAGCTGACAGTGAGGGAAGAGACAAGGAATACTAATGAGAAATGCACAGCAGTCTAGGTCATTTAGTGTAGGGGGCAACCAAAGCACATACCTCAGAAACCTCGAGGACATCAATACATTCTAGTACAGTACCATGATGTTCATAGTGATAAACAGCATTATCAAGAAAAAGTCAGATTTTATTCAGTATCCCCATTTACAAGGGCATTCATTCATTCAGGAAACATTTTGTAAGTGCTTACTATGTGCCCGGCAATGTGTTAAGTACCAGAATACAAGGGAGGGGTGAGGAAGGGGGGTGGGGAATGAAAGTCCCTGTCCTCAGGGAGCTTATATTCTATTGAGGAGAAATAATTTTCCTACTTATAAGTAAATATAAAACTTGAAATATGTAAATTCAGAATAATTGAAGGTGGCAATAGCAAACAGATCAGTCATGTGCAAGAAGATTTATTCTATTACATTTCAAAACTTCTGTTCAAAAGAGTTGAAATTAGGGTGCTATTTAAAGGGATAAAATTGAGTTATCTAGGAGGAGAACACTGGTGAATATAGAAGAGTGTAAGATTTGGAATAAAAAAGATCTGGGTTCAATTATTAGTTCTTGGAGCAATCTGTTAACTTCTCTGTACCTCATTTACCTCATCTGTAAAATGAGAAGATGGGATTAGATGGATTCAGAGGACCAGCTTTCAATCTATACTCTTATGGAAACCTAATCCACCAACTATACCAACTGAGTAAGGAATTAGTTTATGTAAGTCACTATTGCTGATTACCTCTATTATGCAAATAATTTTCTTAAAGTTAAAATGTTAAATGAGAATGAAAATATTAAGTGAGAAAAAAATATTTTTTACTGTCTTTTAAAGCTTGCTAATATTGCTATGAACTGAAGCAACTTTGGTAGAATAAATTGACCTCATTCATTCTCTTCCACCCTTTTCAGCTGCCTTTTAGGTGTCGTTTTCCCTTTTAGAATGTGTAAGCTCCTTGATGGTAGGCATGTCTCTTCTATTTATATTTTCAGCACTCAGTACAGTGTCTGACACTTAAGTGTCTCAAAAATGCTTGTTGATTGACCAACTGATTCATTAACTCATTCAGCTCAGTACCTGGTTCATTCTTTTGACTATGTAAGCAAGCTAGTTTAAAATAAAAAGTTGCATAACCTAATGGATAAAGAAAAGATCTGAGGTAGGAGGGCCCAGGTTCAAGTTCCACCTTAAAAATATAATGACTGTGTGACGCAGGACAAGTTGCTTAATCATTCAGTGCCTAGAGACTATCTTTTTAGACTATAAGTTGCAGAATGATTGATAATTAGCATTGGTATTTATAATATAATTATATATATATTACATATGTGGCAGATAGATATATACATTGGCAATTAGATTTTCTCTTCAGAGATCCCAATACCACGACATCAGGAGGTCTGAGCCAGCCTCCAGATAGGGCCCCCTGCTTGGCACCTAGAGAGACCACAGAGCCACTGAAGGAGATCCAATGGCTTTCCAAGGGGTCAAGAAGGGAGTTTTACCTGTACTTTTTCTACTCGTGATGCAACTTCAGAAGCTAGGCTACTAACACCTACAGAGAGAGCTCCTTCCTGATTCTGTCTTCTCCAATATACCTACTGCCAGAGGGGCAGCTAGGTGGTGCAGTGGATAGAGCACCAGTGCAGGAGTCAGGAGGACCTGAATTCAAATCTCACCTCAGACACATGACACTCACTAGCTCTGTGACCTTGGCCAAGTCACGTAACCCCAACTGCCTCATCTTGGGTCATCTCCAGTCATCCTGATGAATATCTGGTCACTGGATTCAGATGACTCTGGAGAAAAAGTGAGGCTGGTGACCTCCCTCACTCAAAACAAAGTGCAGGTCATGTCATTATTTCTCTGATGGCATGGTCTTCTTTGGCAACGAAGGATGAACACACACACACACACACACACACACACACACACACACACACATACACACCTACCCCACCCCTAAAACCCAGGGTGAAGTAGGAATTAAATTAAAATTATTATATATTATTATTAACATATTGTGTACTATAAAATTAAAATTAAAAGGTGAAACTATAAATTGGATTTCAGGCATTGTCAATTTTCTAAGCCAGTTGTTTTCATTGTAGAACACTGCTTCTGAAGTCAGAAAACATTGCCTCAAAATTCCATTTCTGATACTCCCTTTATGACCTTGGACAAGTCCCTTAATTTCCCTGAAACTGTGATTCCTCATCTTTAAAGTGTTCTCTTAAAACCCCTTCCAGCCTTAAATATATGAGCCTATGAAAACACTTTCGTCATCCTGATCTTTTATTTCTCTGTTACAGAGATTTTATTTTCCTCTGTTTCTTCCTCAACAACAACTACAATTTTCTGGGGGGAAAAGTGTTCAAAACAATGATTACCCCAGATGGAAAAAGGCACTATAGACTGTTCTAACATGTGGTCTCTGGGGTCACCCTTTAAAAGTGTCTTTCTGGAGTCTAAATGCAGTTCTGAAATCAATAAAGAAAGAACTGAAAGCCTGATAAGCTGAACAAGAGTTTGAAGCACCTTCCTTTTCTCTCCATGCATCCAAATAGCTCCACTTCCATATAACAAGCAAATTAACTTTGCTGTCTCCCTACTTACTAAATATTCTATGCAAGCATTTTCTATCCTAAGGTGTCCTGCATAGGTGGATTTTACTCTAAGATGCTTGGAAGCCATAGGATTCCCAGTTAATTTTAGTGCCTTGTGGGGCTTTACCAACATAAAATATTCAGCACTCCCGAAAGAGACCCTTTGGTAAATTTAGATGCTAATTGACCAGGTATGTTTCTGGGAAACTACAGAGCAGAAGTGCGCTAAGAGTCCTGTAAATCTAGTTGGTATGCCTTGCAGCTTGTGTCTTGCCCTTTTCGGTTTGCATAAACGAAAGTTCGTGGCTTTCCTCTGCCATAGAGATTGTAGACAAAGGTGATCTTATTTTGGAGATGTGAATGCAGTGCGTAAGTACTGGGAACTACTCATTTTCCCTTAGATTTTCAAGGATGAGATTTCTTTGGGATTTCTCCAGAGAATTAAAGCACCTTCATTAGGACTGGAAAGCAAAAGAAATACTGAAGCAACAAAATTGAGAATGTAGAATTATAGTTTAGAGTGTTTCTTCCTTCATCCCCCACTGAGGAATACTGAGGAATACTGAGGTTGGAGACTTTTTTCAGAGAGGAAAATGATGTCATGGAAAGAATGCTCTAACATGAAATCTAGAGACCTAGGTTTGAAATCATGTCCATGGGCAAGCTACTTACCATCTTTGAACTTCAGTTTCTTCATCCATATAATGGGGACAGGAATAATTTTGTACTACCTGCCTGATAAAGTTGTAAGCTCTGAGATATCAGGAAACTAGAACAGAAGAAAACAGATGAACCCATTTTTCTTAAATTAGTTGTGTCAGAGTTGGTAGTGCTCAGGGATACTGTATAAGAGATCAGATTTTCAAGATTCCTATCTACTACTAAGGGGGCAGCTAGGTGGTAAAGAACCTGGACCTATCTGGCCCCAGACACTTACTAGCTATGTAACCCTGGGCAAGTCATTTAACTTTGCCTCAGTTTCCTCATCTGTAAAATGAGCTGGAAAAGGAAATGATAAACCACTCCAGCGTCTTTGCCAGGAAAACCCCAAATGGGGTCACAAAGAGTTGGACATGACTGAAATGACTGTACAACAGCAAATCTACAGTCAACCGCTTTGAAGCACAGTTTTCCACTGAGTGTTATCTGGTCTACTTATTTCCAGCCCCTAAGGCTACCTTATGCATATGTCCAGTTAGAAAACTGGAATCAGTAAAATGGAGGAACAGAGCATGTTAAGTTCTTGATCTGTTTTGTTTCTAGGTCTCTGAGGTAGTCTAGTAAAGCTTAATACTACTGTGCTTTGTTGCCTCTATTAATAATTAAAAGAAATGTTGTTTCACTTAAAAGTTAGTGTAAATGAAGTTCACCCCCTCCCTAAAGTTGATTCTATTGACCATTTTGGACTCCTTGGACCCTAGGTTAAGAAACCTTGACCTAGAGGATAATGTTTATCCTGGAAACCAGAAGATTTTAGACTGATCCTCAGAAGCCATCTAGACTAATTCCTACTTGAAGCATTTCCCTCTCTACAATATTCACATCTCATGGACATCTAGCCTCTAGTAATGAGGAGCTCACTACTTCCAGAGGTAGCACATTCTATTTTTAGATAAACTGTTAGGAAGTTTTCCATCATGTTGATACATTTCAACATGATATTTTATTATATGGAATAGTTCTTGTCTAGATCCTAGAAATGAAAACCTATCCATGTTTCTTTATACCAAGGACAATGTATGATTGCATCAAGGCAGCTAGGTACCTCATTAGGTACAATGTTGCACTTGGAGTCAATTAGACCTGAAATCACTTCCTATTTGATACATTGATTAGCTTTGTGATCAGTGATCAATTTCCTCATCTGTAAATGAAGATAGATATAGTACCTGCCTCATAGGGTTATTGTGAGGATAAAATGAAATAACATAAATAAAATGCTTCACAAATATAAATGCTAGCTATTATCATGTACTTAATTCTCTCCCCACCACACCCACACATGAACTTGTATAAAGAAACAACAACTCTTTTAACTTCGGTATATGAATGGGATGGAAAATTATTGTACCATAAGGAATGATGGTTTCTCAGAACCAGGAGTACAATTTATACAATAATGACATTGTAAAAACAAAAACAAAAACAAAGCAACTTTGAAAGTCAAAATTTCTGATTGATGGATATAATGACCAATCACGATTTCAGAGGTCTAATGATCAAGCATGTAAATTACCATCCAATAGAAAGGTGTTAGGATCAAGGTGGCTCATGAAACATATTTTTGGACCTGGCCAACGTGAGAATTTGTTTTGGCTGACTCTGTGCCTTTGTTATAAGAATTTTGGGTTTGGTTTTGTTTTTGTTTTCAATTTGAGGAGGAGATGAGAGAGAGAAGGGAGATATCAATAGGGTGGCAAAAAGAAAAGATCTTTGAAGTTGTTTTTCTTTAAAGCATAGAAGAGAACAGAAGGAAGTCCAGAAGGAAACACAGATAAACAAGACAGCTTTGAAAGAGACATATTGCATTTATTTTATAAATTTTATTTATAAAATCATTTTATAAATTTCCTTAAAAGGAAAAGTAAGCTAAACTTAAAAGAAATTCACAGTTTCATAAACAATCTTCTTTTTTTTTTCTACCTGGTATAATACAAACTTCCTCTCTCTCTCTCTCTCTCTCTCTCTCTCTCTCTCTCCCTCTCTCTCTCTCTCTTCTCTCTCCTTCTTCTTTCCCACCCCCTCTCCTCTCCTCAACCCCACCCCTTGAAGTCCAGGTTTGCTAGCTTTCATTCCTCCTCTTGGGTTCTCCAGTAACCTAAAGGAGGTTCAGGAGTATCTAAATTCTCTGAAAATGGCTACATCCCTAGCCAATGGTGTTCCCTCAGTTGTAGGGGTGGATACCCCATATCTCTAGTTCCATCTAACCACATAAAAGATTAGCTTTTATACAGAAATATTTTCTTCAGAAGGTATAATTACAAACATACAAACTTACTCCCCACAACATGTGAGATGTGTAATTCACTCTCCCCCGTCTCCCATTTTCCCTTTCCCAGCACAAACGTGGGCGTGCGCGCACACACACACACACACACACACACACACACACACACACACATACACACACACACATACGCACACACACTTTCCTACAACCTTAATCT
Organism: Notamacropus eugenii; assembly: GCF_028372415.1. Classification (NCBI taxonomy): domain Eukaryota; kingdom Metazoa; phylum Chordata; class Mammalia; order Diprotodontia; family Macropodidae; genus Notamacropus; species Notamacropus eugenii. Next base: position 143,328,757 of record NC_092875.1, on the reverse strand, counting down.
CTGAGGAGGAGAATGGCATTAGAATGATAGTTTAGCTCAATTTCTATTGAGCACAATCCAAGTTTCAGCTCCACACCTGCTTCAGGTTCTAGTCCCAGACACCCTGGCTTCTCAGGGCTTCATCCCCACCTGCATTTCTGGCTCCAAGGCCAACATGGATTGAACTCCCCATCACTGGAGATCATCTCTGGCTCCTGGGAAATTGGGGTCGACATACAAGATTGAGTAGAGCCAGGGGTAAAAGAAAGAGAGCAAGTCCTTCTTCTCTCCCTAGTTCAGTTCATGGAATCCACACTCAAGTAAACTGGGATGTTCACCTTCTGGGTGCAAAAGAGAAGAGTGGCCAAAAAGAGCACAATAGAAAAAAGGCAGCAGAAAAGAAGAGTCACTGTGTCAGTATTACTGGTTTTGAAGACATGGTTTGTCAATCAAAAAAATGTTACCCTCATTCACAAGAGATCAGAAGGTTCCTTAGTAAGCAACCTGGATACCTCCAATGGTCCTTTCAGTGAGTCTCCATATTACCCAAACTGGGCATGCCCAGATCAGCCTGGGAGACACACACACACACACACACACACACACGTGCATGCATGTACACTCAGGTTACTTGGTGTTTAAGTTCAAAATAAAAACATTTTAAACAAAATAACATAAGAATTTTTAGTCAGAGGTCATTTCCTCATGCTTTCTGTCTGACATACTTATCTCCCTAAGAGAAAGGGATTAATAATTGACCTTAATAGTTAACATCAATATTTCTATAATTCTTTGAGCCCTTACGAATAAAGACTTGAAGGCAAAATATAAATGAATAATTGAGCAAAGCATCAAGAGAATTTTACCCAGCCCAGGTTCCCAGAGTGCTCCGTCTTTAGCCTTGAGCCCACCCTCAGAGCTTCCTGTTTCTGGACACCTGCCTCTCCATTAACCACTCATTAAATCACACACCTGCAGAGGCTGAGCTCCTTCCTCCTGGACTGCAGCCGTTCCATCTCCCGCCCATCTGTGACATCTAATGATAGACTGTCTGCAGTCCCTCTTCTAGACAGGGCCTGCCTACTCCCCAGGATGCTTCCACAGACATCTGCAGAGTTTTATTTATTCATCTCATTGGCTGCATTTTGCAGCAAGACCCTTCTTCCACTTCTCCCTAGATGTAAGACACCAGAAGAGTTGGTAATAAAGTAAACCTATCAGTCTGAAGGTACATGCAGAGAACCTGGCTATTTGTGGGAACCCAGCTGCATGAGAAATGAGGATGTTGTGTCTTACCTTTTGTGGTGATATGGAATCCCTTCTATTAGTTCTTGCTTGTTCCTCTGCTTCCTGTGAACAAGCTTTGAGGGCCTGGGGAAGGGCAGGTGGGAATTGGTCTTCTCAGAAGCAAAGATCACAGAATGGAAATATTATTAGGAAAGAAGAGGGGCGTTTTCACAGGGAAGCATCCTGAGAATCATTAGCAGCAGCAGCATTCCAGGCATTTATTTCTTCTTGATCATAGGACATGTATGCGTTTTTGTATTTTGTTATCAAGGGCTACTGCTGAATTGTGGTGATATATTTATCAGAGAATAAGCATGACTTCCTTGAACGTTTTAAAACATCCACTGCATTTAGACATAAAATGGAAAACAAAAGGAAATAAAATTCACTTGTTTCATGTATTTTGTGTGAGGTCTTGTTTTGTAGTAGGAAGAAATCTCCCCATTATTTTCTGTGAATGAATATCACGACTGTGAAGCTTGCCTGCTTTGCCTCATTCCGTTAAAAAGCGATAAAATAAGTATTCTCATCACAGAAAGAAATCTAAAGTTCACATCGACCAGCTTCTGCCCTCTTTTGTGAAAGCACTGATTTTAGATTTGTGCTGGCTATAATGCTATTTAGTCTATTGACTCTTTAGCGTTTTCTATCTTTATGAAATAGAGATAGCACATTGCTTTGCAGGTACTCAACTGGAGTGAGGACCTGATCGATTTGTGAGTTCCTTCCAATGATGCTTTCTCCGTTTCTTCCCCAAGCTTTGCTGCAGGGGATCCATCCAACGTGCTAGAGGCCTTCTTTACTTTCTTTCCACATTCTTAGGCTATAAGTAAAACACTCTAGCTGTTCATATGGCCATATAAAGCAGGTGTTTAATAAGTGTTTGCTGAAAAACATTTGCTGATTTTACCTCATCAAATCCAGTTGACCAATACACATCCTCAATAGCCAGACATAAGAGAGTCTAATTAATACTAATACAAAATATTCATTACTGGTCTAGTCCATTGATGCTCCATGGTGAGTAGAGTGTTCTCTGGGTAGTCAAGATGCCAGGTAAATTCACTCTTTCAGGGCACTGCCATTATCAATTATAGCTACCAAGGAAGTCATTTACCACATGGTGCCTAGTGCCCTGAAAAAGTTAGTTAGCCTCACAGTAGTTGAGCATATTACTTTAATAGAGGGTATTTATATACCCTGTCATTCTTTAGGCTTCCAGCCAATGTGAATGCATTAACTTAGGTTGTGTATAAAATTAATATATATTTTGTAACGATATTGGTTTTGCAAATTATCATATTGCCATTTCCTAAAAAATATGCTAAGAAAGCTATTTTCAAATGTTTCAGTTGAATTCATGTTGAAGTGCATTTTAGTCAGTGCTTATCAATAACTTAATGCGACATTTTAGGAGTAAATATTAGCTAAATGCATTTTCTCACGTTTCAAAGGAAATTTTGTTAAAATTAAATACAGTCATAGAAGCTGAGTTGGAAGAGACTTTAAAATTCTTCTAAAAATATACGTTTGTGACAGACTCATGGGATTATGGTCTCAAAACTCAAACTAGAAGGGACTTTAGAAGGTGTGTTAGGCTTTTGTTTTTGTTGAGTCATTTTCCAAATGTGTCTGATTCTTCATGACTCATTTAGGGTTTTCTTGGCAAAGCTACTAGAATACTTTGTCATTTCTTTCTCCAGCTCATTTTACAGATGAGGAACTGACATATACATGGTTAAATGACTTGCCCAAGATGACACAAATAGGAAATGTCTAAAGTAGGATTTTAATTCGGTAAGATTGAGTCTTCCCGACTCAAGGCCTAGTTATATCTACTTTGCCATCTAGCTGCCCCATCTTTTTCTAACCCCTTCAATTTATAGGTAAGGAGTAGTAGTAACATGTAAAATTGGGATTTGGGCCCAGGTCTTCTGATTCTAAATTAAATGAATACTCTTTCAGTTACAACTTTGTTGGCTTTGCCATCTAGTTTGCAGTTAAAGACCTCAAACGATGGGATGTCTCCAGTTTGTTTTGGTTTTTTGGAGGGGATGTTTCCTTCTATCAAATTGAAATCTCTCCATCTTTCACCTCCATCCATTGTTCCTGTCTTGCAACATAGCTAAAAAGTATCTGCTTGGTTATTTCCTTAGAGTTTATTGCCATCCATGGTTTGTGCTGAGCTTTTATATCCCTGTCTTTGCTCCTACTGAACCATCCCACTGTTTGGTATTCATCTAAAGTTGTCTGCTCCTTGTTATACCTTCTCTTCGTCTTTGAAAAAACCCAAACTGTTCCCTAAAGCCCTGATGTAAGTCAGAGAGTGTCCCATGAATCCATGTATATCTCTTCAGATAGTTTCCTTTTTTCCTACCTAACTGCAATTGTTTGCACTTATTTTTTCCCCTTACAACCATCTCATTTCTTTGGGGCCATATTTCCCTGTGTGGTCGTTAACTGTAAGATATTAACTTAATCTCCTTTCTCTGAAATCTCGGGTGTACGTCTGACAATTCTCAGGAATCCTCACTTTATTCATGATAAATTTCAACACTGTGTAGTCACTTATTCCAGTCTTTCCCAACCTTCCTCGCTTGGCAACTAGCTCTTCCTGTTGAGTTAACAGAGTCCTGTATTCTTCCATTCTTTCAATTTCAATAAAGTTATCACCAAGCAAAGTGAAGAATATATCAACTGTTTTAACAAACAGTTCCAGCAGGTGTTTGGAGAATTGAAGTAAAACTTGACTTACTAAAGAAATTACTTTTAAAGACTGTGATGATCATGTTTATGTCCTGATGCAAATTGCAAACTTATTTAAATGAAGTCCTAACACCCCCATAGAAAATTTAGATCTGGGACACTGCTCCTAGAGTCTAGAATTCAAAGGGGGGGAACCTGCTGCTTGAGGCCAAATGTGGCCCTCTAGGGCTGTCAAAGGGCTGCACTTGAGGACCTAGAGGGCCACATGTGGTCTCAAGGCAGCAGGTTCTGCACCTCTGGACTCTAGATAGTCCAGACTCTATAGAGATAGGACTCTAGAGTACCAGATCATAATAAAATACAATTTAGAGACAGAATTCCTTTAGTATTTGTGATCATCACCTCATTTTAGTCTTAAAGACCTCCCAAAAGGTAGACAAATCATGAAAACCCTAAAAATTTGTATCTTTGGGGTGTTTCTATGGGTCCTAGGGTAAGGTGGAGACTAGTAAGGGTGACCCTGTAACTACTGTATATATTTGATTGCTGATAAAGTCTAATCCTCACTTCTGATATGTATGACAATGGATATTATGAGTGGAGTAATCTGATTTCTGTCTGTGAAATATTGAGATATTATTTTACAAAATACCTTGCATATAGGCATAAAAAAGCCTTTATACATACTAAAAATATTTGGAGGTTCTTCAAAAATTTTCACCAAATCTGTTGTTATTTGGTATTTGCCAACATCATACCAAAAATGTCTTAGACTGTAAACTTTCCTTGAGCCAGTTCTAGCTAACTCAATCTATAGATTCCTAGTAGAGCACTTTTTGCGAATACCCATTTAATTTGTTTTTACTTCAGAGGATGATGATGATAAGTGAGTAAAAACAGAAATACAGTACTAATGTTTTACATAATATCTACAATTATTATTAAAAATCCATATATAGCAATTATCTTATAAAACATCCCCTATGAAAATTTATGTTATTTATTTCAGCAAAGTTTCTATTGGTGGCCTATGATTCTCTACTTAACAGTATGATTCATATGTAGCTCTTATAGACTCTAGGGGATCTTTTTCCAACTCCCACTTACAGTGTTGAGTTCCCCTCAGGTTCCCCAAGAAAAAGGCTGGTTACACTTTTCCCTCACAATACCAAGGGGATCCCTGAGAGGTTGGGTTGTTTCTCTAATGCTGTTGACTCAAGCCCCCATTCCTATATGTTTTCCCCCAAATCAGTTACCCAGTGTCGGTTAATATATCACATATCCTTGATTAATACAGTGATTATAACCTGTGTATCATTTCACCAAATAACACCAACAAGCTTTTACAAAGAGATGTTTATTGAGAATCTTTATCAAGAACAGAGTACAAATATTTTCCCCAAGAGTAGGGGGCATGCTCTTCCGTTTACTACCTTAGTCTTTGGAGAAACTAGTCTCAAGTTTAATTAGTTACTTGAAAACATTCATCCCACCAAATACACTTTGAACAAATTCGCCCCCTACTTGTACAAACTATTGTCTTGGTGTTAATCCACTGCTGGGCTGCTTCAAGCAGGTTGACCATTCCCTGTGCTCAGTTTTCTGTGAACCTTGGCATGGATGCCATTTCCAACATTTCAAACTTTACAAGATCCTAGACTAGTCTATTCCTTCTCTAATACTCTTTCACCTCTGGTGGGAAAGAATAGACACACCAGGGACAGAAGTCATGATAGGACCATGACTTCTTATCAAGCTTATTCTCCCTACCTCAAGGCTTATAGCAGTTATCATTTCCTCACTTGAAGGCAACCAGGCAGGAAATAATTTGATTTGTCCCACTGGGAATCTTTTGTATGCAAAACCAATTCTAATACAGCAGCCAATCAAAAAGATAACCAGCAAATCAATTGGAAACAGTCATAGAATATCTATACATGTTCCAAACTCCACGTGGAAAATTTCATAAAGCTAAATATACTGTGCATGCTCATAAGGTCTGCCTTCTCATTGGTCAGTCCCCTGTTATACATTTTATTAAATCCCTTCTTTTTTAATATTTTTAAGTGAGATACAAGTGAATGTTCTATATCTAAATGTGGATCAAGGAAAGAATCATCCTATCAAGTGGCCAGCCTCATTTCTCTGGGACTTTGGAATTGCTTCTGCTCAGGATACTGGGGATCCTGGCATTGTGAAAAAAGGACTTGTAGAGTGATAGCTAGGGGAGAGGATGAAAGTTGTCATGTTACTGATGCACTTTTACTGATCTATTGTAAATCAATTCTGATGTTTGCCTCAGAGGAAGATTTGCAGGGTGTCTGTCTGTTTATTGGGAATAAGTTGTAGTGTCAGCATGACAAAGCATAGGAAAAAAAGCAAGGGGGCCATCCTGCCAGTGGATGATTTCAGGAGGGAAATTGTTCCATAAAATGTTAAAGATACTGCAAGTATGGTTGGGGAAATGTCATGAAAAAGATTTAGCTGATAAGCAGTTTGATATTGTTTTTACTGTTATTACAGTAGGTTTGTTGGATAGCAGAAATGCACCAGGAATTCTTCAAGATAAAATATTAGCAGTCATCCTTGCCTAGGATACTTCAAACTTTTTGTGGAAAATAATCATAAACAAGGGAAAAACTAAGACTTTTTTTTTTAATTGAATACATCAAGAAGATGTTGCCAGGAGCATTTCTGACATTGGTGACTTCCTGTTGCATATATAATGGGAGTTTGCCAATAATGCAAGACTATTGCCCCAAGGATTCTAAGAGGATGAAATGCTTTCCAAGCCTAGGGGACAGCCCATGTCCATGGCCTAGATAATTTCTAATCATTAATTCTGGGATATCTTTACTCCATCACTTGTGGCATGTATGTGTTTTTGCTGAATTGTTCATTCTACTTTGCAGTATTTTTTCAACTATTCTAAGTTTTCTTTCCTTAGCTTCAGGCCATTGCTCTATGTTCCATCAACTGAAACAATTTCCTCCACTCCTCTACTTAGTAACCTTGAGGGTATATAAATAGACTGAGCTAAAACCCAAATATGGTATCTTTTTCCTAAATGACTGCATGTAAATGTGTATATATAATATGTTATATCTATGTATGTATATCTGTGTGTATATATGTATATATGTGTGTATATGTGTGCATATGTATATGTGTGTGTATGTATGTGTGTTTATGTATATATATAATTTATCCTTTCCATTTCTCCTCCCACCTTCTAGAAGATTTTTTTGCTATTCTGTCTGATTATGTGTATGCAGAAAGAAGTCAGTATTTAATGACCCCTTGGCAACACCAAACCCTTGCAATTAATTAGCTTGATTAAGATTGCTTTTATTCTTAAGGGGAGCATTATCTGAAAATCTGACTGAAGGAAATATTTCCCCTAAATGATACTTGAAAACATTTTTATTTCTTGCCTTCCTTCATAAGATGTTCAAAACATGGGAAATAATTCCATTCCTTATACTACATTAATAGACAGTTGAAAATGAAATGTTAATTATATAAACACAGCCCAGGGTAACGATTACCCCAGTAACTTTTCCTAATCTTGAGTTCATAAGAAGTAAGAGATTGAATTCAAAGGACTGACCCTGTTATAAAAGGGGCCATTTGAACTCTAGTATTCAAATCTAAGAATTACTAAGAAAGGGTTTTCAGTAGCAGAGGTAGACATAGTAGTAATAACTATTCTCTATTTGAAATGTACCACCAAAACAGTTATGTCAAGAACAATTCATATAAAATGTGGCATTTTTTTTTCAGGGAGACTGTTTAAGCCTATTATTTTCTGATTAGCCATTGATCCATTATCATCTCTCCTAAACAGAGTTAAGTATGGCTTCCAAATTAAGGGAGAAGTTGAACTAAAATATTTAATTAATCACATGATTTATGTGAGTGACCTCAAACCATGTGGATCCCATTGAACAGCTCTTTGATCTTTTCCCAGTGATATCAAAAAGCCATTCAGCCTCAATGAAGGCGCAATTCTTAATGTACACCAGGGAATGACAGATAGAAGGCTTTGAGCTTAAATCTGTGGGTCACTTTGTAGGTTACCGCTGCATGAAGGTAATATCTATAAATATCTTGGTCTTCTCCAGGCAAGAAATATCTAACATAAAGATGTTCAAGTGAAGGCTATGGCTGAATCCTTTGAGATACTTACTGGCTTCCTGAAATCAATGTTGTATGGGAAGAATACACAGGAAGCAGTTAACATCTACTCAGCAGCAGCCTCTCAGAACCATGTACTGTTGAAGATTTGGAAAACGTTCTAATATTAAAGAAGCATTGGGCTAGTTAGCCTTGATAGCCATAGAAAGATGAATACTTCCTCACCAAGGCAGGAAGGGGATTGATAGACATTCTTAGAACACATAATGAATAGATCAGAAACCTACATAAATACTTTCAGAATAAACAGATATCTATCTCTTTACTTAGCAGTCATGGCAGATAACAAGTACATGCCTTGGGATTTGTCAAATGCAATGGGAATTAGTTTGTCCCTAGATGGAACTTATGAAACAACTAAGATTAAAAGGTCCTCCATAGGTAATATCTGCATTAACTTGTCCAACAATATATCAAAAAAGCATTGAATGAATGATTGTGTCATGGATTTGTTTCTGCAAATGAGTGTATTTATGATGACAATTCAAGGCCAGATCATTGCCATCAGAGATTACAGAAAGGTTGTCTTTGAGGGACTTAGTGATCAATACAGTTTATTGAAGGAAATGGTAGAGACTGTGTAATATCACTTAAGCTATAAAATTTAATCACCTACTGAATACCTAGTATGAGATGAACTAGTGGCTAAAAGTATACATGAAACACTATCTTTCATGGTCCTCATATAACACATAAAAAATAAAAATATCCCAAAAAGCTCAACAAATTGCCATCATCACAGTCCAAACTGTTGCCCCCAATTGCCTGGACATGAAATTGATCCATGAAAACTTAAGAAGAGTATTTAAATAGATGTTCCCATACCAAAGATTCATAGTTTCTAAGCTCTTTTGTGATGATTGAAAAGGTTCAAGAGACATAGTTTTGGGGTAATTTAATCATTTTATTAATCAACCAGGATGCTATTAATAAAAGGATTATCATTTGACCATCTCTCTTACACCACCGACAATCATGGGGATGATAAAGGGTTTATATATTCTTTTGGAAGAGGAGTGGCAATCAGCCTTGAATGGTTAACACAATGGGAGAGGGGCTATATTAAAATAAGGGATTGAGAGTGACATCATGTCACCCTTGGACAGAAAAACTGTATACCCAGACCACCCCCAGCCTTGGGCCATCTATTCAAAGAATGTATACCCCACCCAAATCAGGGTGGGGTCTTGAACTAGAAAGTTAGTTCAATCTTATTATCAGCAATATCCTTCAAGAGAGTGAACTTTTTACTTTTTAAAATCAGGACTTTAGAAGAAGGAGGAAAAAAATCTTCCCAAATTATTGGTTATTAATAATCATTTCTCTCACCTTGAAACAAAAATCTTTCAAATTATAGAGCTAGGAGAGGAGTTCAAAATCGTGTGAGAATAGGATGGAGTGCATTTCATCCCCATTGTCCTATCTGCTAATGGTGCATACCAAGGATGTTTTCAGTGAGCTTAGAGAATGGGCTTACATCCAAATATCTTTGTTGGACTACTGTGCAATAGTCCATAGCTCTTTATACATGATACTAGCCCTCCCTCACTCAAAACAAAGTCAAGTGAAGTCATGTCATTATTTCTCTGATGACATGGTCTTCTTCAGCAACGAAGGATGAACACACACAGGATACTATGATTCCTAGATATGATACGTTAGAATGTAATTATGCCAACCACAGAACAATCTCTACATATTTGCAGTATGAAAAGAACTGTTGGTCTCACATTAATCTTTTTCAGCGATACAGTAAAAATCTTGAAATCATGAATTTGTTGGAAGTGGGGTATATACAGAGGTACAACTTAAGAATTCTTATATCCTACCGATAGCAGTTTTTCTATGCTTTGAACCTTCCCCAGAACCTTGAACTCTGGTTCCATATTTCTAAGTTCTGCTGGATATCCACTGTATAACAGAATATCAGATTTAGAGTCAAAGGACCTGTGTTGAAATATTAAATAGCAGAATAATGACTTGTCCCAGTACCATTTCTAGCTGGACCTATTAACAATAATGAGAACAGAACAGTTATACAATAATTATACATGTTTACTTTTCTCTACATTTCACTTGAACTTCACAATGTAAAAAATGATTTTTCTTAGTAATCATTATCTTGGAGATTTAGGGCTTCCCCCATCCCCTTTTTTCCAAAGTTCAGTTTCTTCTTCAGAAGGAAGTTACTGATAATGAGATTACACTGAGTGTCTTTATGTAGGTCAAACCCCAACCCAAGAAGTATTTCCTCTGTCCAGAGGTAAATGATGAGGGGGTGATAGCCCCTGCTGAAAAAATATATAAACTGTGCTCCCCCACCCCAAAATGAATTCAGTTCCAACACTGCAGCTCTATGCATATGCTTGCTGCCCCCTTTGAGGGTAATAAAACATGAACAGCCTAACTCAGTCTTTCTTAGACCAAACTTTAAAAGGTTGACACCAACAAATTTACAGAGTAGATAGAAGGGTGTACTGGAACCAACTCCTAATTGACAATTGTTAAATTTTCACTGTGAGTATTTACATTTAGAAAATTTGTCAAATGCTACAAATCAGAACTTGAGTTATTGTTTTGTTGAATGTCTAGACTTAAAGTGACAGAGAAAATGTTATTAATGCGAATTAAACCTAAAAGTTTGTCCTGGATACATTTGTTCCCAAAGTCGATTGTTAAATATTTATCAGCACACATCTGCCATATCTCATTTAAAAGATGAAGAAACTGAAGTTCAGAAAGATTAGATGCCTATGGCTATGTCAAAAAGCAAAGTAATAAGTAGGAGAGCTGCAGTTATAAAGAGTTTTAAATGCCAGAAAGAGGAATTTATATTTGATCATGGAAGTAATAGGGGGATGATGTGGTCAGAGCTACATGTTTGAAAAATCATCTGCCTTGTATTGTAATTGTCATTGGACATTTCCCTTTTCTCCCTCTAAAATGCAAGTTCATTTAGGGCAAGGACTATACTATTTTTCCGTCTCTCTCCTCAGTGTCCAGCACAGTGCCTTTACACACCTAGGTACTTAATAATAATGATTAAAAGTATAATAATAATAGATAGCGTTTATATAGCTCTTTAATTTTTTTTTTTGAGGCAATCAGAGTTAAATGACTTGGCCAGGATTGCACAGCTCAGCATCTAAAGTAGGATTCAAACTCAAGTCTACTTGACTCCAAGCATGCATTCTGTCTACTCTACCACCTAGCTGCCTACCTTTTGCGTTGCTCCACAGATTCAGCGAAGAAAGACAAAAGAGAACTTTTTTCCATCTACCTTACTTAACCTTCTGAAAAAAATACTTCTAATATACAATTTTTCAAGTTCAAAACAGGTCACCAAAGGCTTGAGGTGTGCACCTGAGGTTTTGAAAAGCATTACTCATTGAGTTAGCAGATGGTTTGTGATTTGATCATCACTAGCTGCTGGAGAAAATGCTGTTAAGAAAGGGAGACTTGGTTTGGTGCCATCCGTGGCCCACAGAGCTTCCTTGCTGAGGAACAGTCCAAGTGCATCTTTTGGCTTCATCTGTTTACTCTGTTTTCTAGGGATTAAACTGGTCATTGTATTTGCTTAATAGAAGGATTAGCTGAATTATTTTTTTCTCATAGTTATAAAAATTGGGCCTAAGGTCTTATGCAAAGGAGTCTTCAGAAGTATAGTCACATTGAGAAGTACTCATCTGATGTAGGAATGGGCCCTGTTTGGAACTCCACCTTAGTCCTCTCACCCTGGGAATACATTTGCATGATTAGAAAGCCCTGTCATCATGCATCCTTTAAGCAAAGCAACAGAGAATTAGGTAAAGAGAAACCCCTCACCACCTAGTATTCAGGGAGCACTGATAAAGGTAATGCCAACTGAATAAAGATTTAAGTAATTTCCTGTTTTATACCATTCCTATTTGTTAATAAATACTGTATCTTCAATTAAAATGGAAATGGAATTGCTTGAAGCAATCTATCTGAAAGACATGTCATACTTGAATAAACTGCTACCACTCACTAAACAATAGCCCCAAAAGTAGAAATTATTGCTTCACAGTTAATATTTTGATTACTACAAGAGAAGTTCACAGTGACCTTAAGAAAGTCACCTTAGCTCTTTGTGCCTTGGTTTCTTCAGCTATAGGATGGATCTAAGGTCCCTTCCAGGTCCAAGACTCCTATTATTTTATTATTATTGTCATTACTTCAAAATATATACATACATGCACATATATAAACACACATGCACACATACATATATACATATGTGGCCCCATGCACAGAGTCCTGAGCCTGGAGTCAGGAAGAATTGAGTTAAAATTCAGCTTCAGACACTTCCTAGCTGTGTGACCATGAGCAAGTCACTTAACCCTGTTTGCTGTTTCTCATCTGTCAAATGAGCCAGAGAAGGAAATGGCAAACCCCTCCAATATCTTTGCCAAGAAAACTCCAAATGTGTCATGAAGAGTCAGAAACAACTAAAAAATGACTGAACAACAAAAATTACATATAACTTTTACCTACTTCCCTTTTAAAAATAATCCATCATGCTCTTTTGGGAACTGTACTAGAAATGTTCAATAATATGGCTTTTTCAATAAAATCTGATTCTTGCAACCTGTCTCTAGACACCACAGCTGCAGTGTCTATACTTAAATTTTACTCTGTACTTCTCTTTCTGCACATTATATATTCCACAGAAATAATAGTTCTCTACAGAATTAATTATAATGCAGCTACGTTACAGCAATCTATGGTGATAACAAAATCAAGCTATTGGGCTCACAGTGCAGAGCCAAGGGGAAGAAAAAATCTTCCTTTCCTCTTGACTTACCCTGGGGAAGAATGATGACTTTGACTGAAATCAGTCATCCCACCTGTTGTTTCTTTTTCTTTCATTTTGAAGTGTACCACCTGTATGATGCCTGCCTATTTAAAAGTCCTAGACTCTTTTCTACATACCTTCCTTTTTCTTATCACTATTTATAAAGCAGGGCACATTATGCCAAGGAATGAATGAACACAAAGGTTTGATCGGTCCTGGGTTTACATTGCCAGCCAGACGTGGGCAGCTTTCTAAATCCTTTCTCTTAGAATCATTGAGGTCCCCTAGCCAAACACACATAAATCTCTGCCATTTTGATATCTCATTGTGGATTGGAATAAACGTGGGTTCTCACTAGCTATGTCATCAGGACGCAGGCTCTTGCAAATCCTACCAAGCTGGATAGGGTCCAAATGCAAGTTCAATGGCAGATGGGATGTTTGGGACCAGTCTTACTAACTTCAGCCAGACTTATCGCCAGCACCTTAGTTACCAGGTGATTAAAATTATTTGGCTCCAGCAACTTAGGAAACCATGTGCTAAGGAATGGAGAAGTTGTGATTGGTATCAATGAGGAAAGAGTATCTCCAGTGATGGAACCACAGAAGTTTTGATATACGGTATAAGCTAGAATTGTGTCGCAAGTTTCACTGGTCCAATTAATTGAGGAAACATTATGGTGAAAATTTGATTTTTATATTCATTCAATATCAGCATTCTGACATAGGTTACTGAATTATACTCTAATAGTTTTGCAGTAATTAAATTTCACATTTGGTTTGACTCAACAATATCCAATTAAATTTAATCCACACTGTGATAAAAATGTGGAAAACATTGTGAATTATGTGTGGCCTATATACTTTTTTCCACTTTTACATCCAGTCTGATCTAAGGAGCATATATTCAGCATCTACTGTATGCAAAGGGCTGTGCCAGGTCCTGGAGATACTAGGACAAAGCAGAAAACAGTCTCTGGCCTCAGGGAACCTAAATGCTATTTCAGTGATAAACTATATGCATGATGACTGGAGGAGGGAGGAAATACTAGCAACCAGCGGGATCTGGAAAGTTTTCCTGTAGTAGATGCCACATAAGCTGGGCTTTCAAGGTAACTAGAGATTCTAAGAGTTAGAGGTGGCCTGCTGGGCAAGGGGCAGTTTGTGCACAAGCAAAGGTAGGCAACAGATGAAAGACTTAGGTCAGGAAATAGCCTGTAGTCCCATTTGGCTGGAGCACAGAATGGGAAAGAGGAGTGATATCAAGTAAGTCTGGGAAAATAAGCTGGAGCCAGGTCAAGGCCTTTAAATGCCAAGCTGAAAAGTTTAGTTTAGTTTAGTTTTTTTTCATCCTAGAGGCAATAGGGAGCCCCCTGAAGTTTCTTTAACAAGAGAGTGGTGTGGTCAGACTTGTGGAACCAAGAAGACGTCTCCAGGGGAGATTCTGTTTTCGAAAGTAATGAGGTTATTGTTTATTGCTCTGAGCCTAGATGCTATAAAATCACCAATTATACCAGTGTTCATTTTTATAGGACACAGTGGTATACCTAAATTCAGCCTTCCATAAACTTTACAGCTTCTGCTATCTTGGCAAAGCATAGTCAGAGCACATTTCTGGGGTCTGCTCAGCTCTGGACCCCTGTCAGCAAGTGATTTCTGCTCTCTTCATTCTCTCATGGGGGTGTATGGATTAATAACATAAATCTGGTCTTAGGATATTTTTGGTTCCCTAGCTTTGATGATTCACACCTTTAAAGTTGTTTTGCTGTTACTGCCTCCCTGACTTGTTAGTTATTTTTTTTTGGTCCCTTGGGGACACTTCCAGAATAAACCTTTTTCTTCCTATAGCTCATAACTTGTACAATTCGTTGATCAAGCTCCAAGCTAAGTCAGTGATGTAAAAAAGACAGATCCAAGGAGAGTGCATGCCAAAATGAACATTTGGAAAGAAGGTTGTATTGTTAGGAGAATAAGGAAGGAAATCAGAGGATTGAGATTTAAGAAGGACTAAGACATTATCATCTTTAAAAAAAAAACACCACCAAAAAAAACCCCCAGCCCTCCATTGATCCTACAATCTTCTCAATTTTTCATTGTATATTTCTCTTTCATAGCTAAACTCCTACAATAAAGAAACAAAACAAACACAACCAAACTCTTTACGCTTCTTACCTCTCCTACTTCTCTCACTTTTCAGCCCCTTGCAATCTGGCTCCTGATCTCATCACCCTTACCAGCACCAGTGATCTTTGAGATTGTCAGCTCCTCTGTGTATTGATGTTTCTTATGAGCTAGAATTCTAGCTCCTAGGAATTTCCCATTTATCAGTGCTTTTCCAAATTAATTGACTGCTATAAATAGCTATAAATGGCTCATATGCTATGGAGTCTACAAAAGACAGGAGTAAGACACACTTATCTGACAAACTTTGATATTGAGGAAAGGATTCTGAATTTGGCTTCAGGAGACTTGGATTCCAATCCCATCTTTGTCCCTTACTGGTTTTATGACTTTAGGCAAATTGTTTAACCTTTGGGAACCTCAGGTTCATCATCCATTAAATGTGGAAGTTGGGTTAGATGACTGCCAATATTTCTTCTAACTCTATGTCCCATGAATTTAAGTATCTGGAATATCATTGATCTTTAATCTTCAACTGTGACAAGTCTATGATTGAGTTAACTATTTGTTTCTCATTGAACAAAATTGGGTCTACTGTGTGTAGTACATTGTGTTAGACATTGATGAAGCTATAAAGGTAAATAATAGCTCCTGCTTTCAAGGACTTTAAATTTTAATAGCAGGAGATAAGGAATATGCAAACTAAATGTTCATGTTAGACTGTGATGCACATGTATGTGTAGGCATGTTGAAACCACACAATCTGGCTCTGATAAGAGCATGTGTTAATCAAATCAAACAATCAGAACAGTGTATGTGAACAAGGCCTGTACTGCCTTGAACCAATCAAAGCCATTGTATGAGAGACTGGTTCAGCCTTTAGCAATTTGTATAAAAGGAAGATGCTATCTCAGAGAGGGTCTGAGTATCCCTGGATTTGTAAAGTTGAAACAAACATGGAATTTTTCAATATTTCTTTGACAAACAAAGGGAAGACAGAGGTATGAAATAAGGGAGATATCTAAGAGAGTCAAAGCGAGGACCCAGGCTGAAGAAAATCTCAATACAGTATCTATTCTTTTCCCTCCTGATGTCTGTCCCTCCATAGATACTATGATATACTGTTGTTTTGATACTCAAATGCTTCCAGTAAACTGAATTTTGCCTGAACCAAAAAGAAACCAGAGGTTAGCTAGAGATAGGTAAAAATGTAAGGTTAGGAAGAGAGCCCAAGCTCTGCTTAAATGTTAGGAATTTTCTTAACTGGGGAGCTCAGAATGATCATGGCTGATCTCTTGTTTGTCTAAAGTAAATTTCCTAAAGCCAAAGAGAAGGGAGCTGTGTGAATCTTAGGGGTCATTATACTGTCCCTTTCCCTTAAAAATGAGCTAGTTATTATAACAGTATCTCAAATGTATAAGATGAATATAAAGTTCTATAAGGTCAGATAAGGGAGCAATCATTTCCAGCTGGTAAAATACCAATTTCCTGGTCCCTTAGTTTTCCTTTTTTCTAAAATGAAGGGGTTAAACTAGATGACTAACTGGCCCCTAAGGGCCTTCTTTCTCTAGATCTCTGAGCCTATGAATCAGTAAAAATCTCATAGCTGG
Source organism: Notamacropus eugenii (assembly GCF_028372415.1). Taxonomy (NCBI): domain Eukaryota; kingdom Metazoa; phylum Chordata; class Mammalia; order Diprotodontia; family Macropodidae; genus Notamacropus; species Notamacropus eugenii. The sequence continues at coordinate 143,312,042 of NC_092875.1, read as the reverse complement.
TCTTATATTGAATGGGACTTTGAAGGATGCTAGCAGACTAAGATGGGGGGCATAAGGGCATTCTAAAGAAAGGAAGCTGTGATAAAAAGGCTTGGTACAGGGGGAAGCATGGAAGTATTCAGGGGACAGCCAATGATGCAGTTTCGTTGAAGGATAGAGTGAGTAACAGGTTAGTATGAGATAAGGCTAGAAAGCAATCATATAAAACTACTTTCTTCCAGAAAAGCTTAATGTTTATCATTCTAAGTCATAAGACTTCCTATAGGAATGTTCAGCTCTTGGTCTGCCTTAAGAAGAGTATAGCTTCCAGGAAATGGAAAGTGGTAGTCCCATTGTGTCCGCCCTCATTTGGAGTGTTGTGTTCAGTGCTGGCTCTACTCTTTGAAAAGACCATTAGTAAACTAGAGAGTATCCAGAATGGAGCAACTAGGATGGTGAAGTGACCTGAGCTTGTGACATTTGAGGATGAGTTTGGAAGAATTGGGCATGTTTGGCTTGAAAAAAAAGAATTGGAAAAAATTGAAAAGCTGTCATGTGAAGAAGATTAATTCTGTTTGTCTCCCAGGGACAGAACTGGAAGCAATGAGTAGAAGCTGCAGAGAGACCAATTTAGGTTTAATTTAAGGGAAAAACAATCCTAATAATTAGAGCTATCCAATAGGGGCTATAAACTGCCTCAGAAAAGTGGTTTATTCCCTCACTTTGGAGGTCATGAAGCACAGGCTGGATGACTACTTGTTGGGTATGCTATAGTGGATATTCATTCATGTATGGGGCTGCATGCCTGATGAGAGGTACCTTCATATTCTGAAATCCTGTGAAAGAGTAAGTGATGGTTTATAGAGAAAGGATTGAGATCCTCAACTGCTCATTTAAAATTTTTGCCATTAAAAAAAGGAAATATGCCATTCTCTGGACAATAACATAACCACCTGGGGGCACTGTGGCACAGTTATATGAGGATCATCCTAAACATAAGCTGTAATGAAGTGGAAAATACCCTTAGAAAATATTACCACCGTAATAATTTCCCATTGTTTATCTCTGTATTTTTCCTTGTACTGTTCCTTCTACTTGTCAAGCCTTCCTATCCCATCTCTGCCTACAGATATCTTAGCACAGAGTCAAATTAATTCAGTCAGAAGGTAACTCAGTGGTTACCTACAAAAACCTGAAAAATTTTGTCTATTTCTATTTGAAGGCCTCCAATAAAGGGGAACCTACTTTCTTTCAAGATTATTCTACTTATAGATAGATGACTTGGCTCCTGGAAAAGCACTGAAATGGCCTGAGCCTAGAATTGAGCAGGAGAAAGTAAGTTGGACTGAATATTTTTTAGCTTTTAGAAATAGGTAGGTTATTTACTGGGTAGATAGAGCAATACTCAGTGTAAAACATTTTTTTTCCCCAATATAAGAAGCATACTTCTTTGCCACGCCAGGGAGAATGGGCTCAAGCTTTAAGTAATGGCTATAACCATTCCTCCCTACCAAATTCACTTCTGGCTGCAGCATATAGCCAGTGGATGAGTCTTCCCTTTGCTTGTCAGACACTGTTTTGATGACCTGATATATTCATTGTTGGGCTAGGTCCAGCAGATTCCTCTTCAAAGTTGGCTCCTCTTCAGGCTTAGCTGCGAGAAAACAACATTCCACACTCCAGTTCCTGAAAACTGGTGGCTCTTTCAATCTTTTGACACTAACAGGGCCATTCTGTCTCTGGTATTTATTAACCTGGGATAAGAGAAGAATAAACACAAGAGAGACAAAAGAAACGAAGATTTCCTGTGTTCACGGCCACATGGCAATCAAGTTGGGAAGGACTACACCCAGAGGCTTACAACATTTCATCCTTCTCTCTCAAAAGCCAACAGGGAGAGAGAGTGGTCCAGAGAGTGCAGTACTTTCAAATGATTGCAAGCCTTGCCTTATTACCAAAGCCCATCTTTCTAGTATCAGTAGTATTCCAGAGATGTTAAAAGGCTGCAGATCATAAAACACCACAATTTCCAAAGAGTAAAAATTACAAGTTAATGGAAAACATGTTGGAATACCAGAATGCCACATATTAAAAATGGTAGCTTCCATGAAAGTAGTTTTTAAATATCATAATGTCCTAGGTGACCTTGCCTCTTTGGGCCATCAAAGTCTTCATTTGTGGAGTGATGAGCTTGGTCTACATAATCTCTAAGGTTTCCTCCAACTCTAAATTTTAAACATCACTAGTGAAGAATTAAATGATCTTCAAAAACGAATTACCCTTAAACCCTAACCAGCATGACTATGTGATATTGGAAAGGAGAACTGTGTATATACGAAATTGGGAAAGGAGGGAATATGGGATTCATGGCGCATAGTGTATTTCTCCTTTTCCACTCCAAGAAAATGGCTGTGGTGAAAAGGAAGAGAGCTAGATCTTCAGACTATAAGCCAATAAATTTGACCTCAATTAGCAGTGTGATACAGTAGGGAAAGGTTCTGGTTTTAGAATCAGAGAACCTGAATTCAGACTCTGCCTCTGTTATTTCCTATCTGTATGATGTTGGGCAGGTCACAATCTCTCTGAGCCTAGATTTCCTCATCTGTAGCATGAGAAGATTGGACTAAGGTCTCAGCCATCTCCACGCAGGTGCTCCTATGACTATGATCAAATGAATTTATCAAAATTCTAGAATACAATATTAAATCGATAGTTTGTAAGCTTTTGAATAGAAAATAGTAATCCCTAAGAGATAGAACAAGTCATTCCAGAATCTTCTCCTTTCCTTTTTAAAATAGACTGGTAAATTAGGAAATGTCGCAAATTCCTGATAACTGGATTTCAGCAAAACACTTAAGAAATTCTTACAAGTTGACCTTGTAGACAAAATGTAGAGATATGATCTGGAGAATATTGTAGTTGATTGGATTCCGATAGAATAGTACACTAATAGACCAATAAGGAAGGGGAAGGTCTCAGTAGTCTGTCCTTGGCACTGTGATCATTAGTATCTTTAGCAATTGCTTGAAAGAAAACATGTTGGAATAAAAAGAACATCACTGAACTTAATCATGAGACCCAGGTTCATATCTTGGCTCTGACACTCACTAGCTGCCATGTTTATCACATATACAGGTGGCATAAAGCTGCAAAACAAAACTAATATTTTGGATAACCAAATCAAAATGCAAAAGATTTCACAACAGATTTAAAAAGGGGCCAGATTTAAAAAAGAAAAAATCTTATATGGATAGGCGGTTTTATAGGAATTTGTAGAAATAAGTACCAGCTTCTTTTTTAAAAAAAAAATCAACTTTACAAGCACAAAATAGGCAGCGGATCCTGTGAGAGGAAAAACTAAGGTTTTTAGTGGATAATAATGTAATATTGATCAGTCAGCAATATGGCAGTCACAAAAACACTAATCTATTCTTGGGCCATGTAAAGAAATATAGTATATTATGCCACAGAAACATAATATCCAGAACAACAAAGGTAACCTTGCTCTATTTAGAACACATGAAAAATGGAGTCTTAACTTCAGGACATCCCATCTTAAGGAGTGTATCAATAAGCTGAAGAACCTTACATGATCAGGACTTATTCTACTTGGTTTCATCTAGTAGGAAATAAAACACTGGGTAGAAGTTGCAAAGAAGCAGATTTTAGCTCAATGTAAAATATTTTCCAATGGTTAGAGTTTCCAAAAAATTGCAAAGACTGCTTTGAAATGTGCATTGTCCTTCAGTAGATACATAATTTGTTGTAGAGAGGGTTTTTGTTGAGACACCAGTAGGACTAAGAATCCTCTCAGGCCCCTTCAAATTCCACGATGCTGTAGAAAGGAGGTAAACCAATTAGAGAGGAGCAAAGTCCCCCAGCAGGTACCAAATAGCCCCATCAAATGTTGCAGTGATACTCAAAGAATTGAAGACATATAAAGAATGTACCAGTCCATTGGTTAGACCTGCTATAAAGAATTTATGGAAGATCAAAATCAATAATAGTTATACTAGATGAACAGGTATGGATGAGCTACTGTCTTTACTGTTAGAGGATTATCTATTGAAGAATCACTGTCATAATTTCTAAATACTCAGGAAATTATTCACATTGTTTTCAAGTCAAAAATTAATTTCTAATTCAGGGTCATTTAGCTCTTTATAGATAAATATGATATTCAATTAAATTTCTATTCAATAAACATGTATTGAGCACCTACTGCATGCTGTGCACTTTGCTAAGTGCTAGGGTTACAAACAAGAAAAAGTCTCTGCCCTCAAGAAGCATAGAATCTAATGTGAGAAGCAACACACGTAAGGAAGCTGAAAAGTCTATGGGGGCATAACAGCAGGGTACTCTGTGTAAGAGCATGATGTTCCGTGGAGTGGAAACCAAGCAGAATTGCTGATGGAAAATGGAGAGATATGCAATTTTACAATATGTGGAAGGCTAAAACAAAGTGTCTTATTACATCTACTCTCATGGAAATTAGGTTTAGGTTAACCTCACACATAAGCCACAGAGGCAAGTGATTATGCTTTTGGTTTAGTTTTTAAAAGATTATTTTATGGCAAAGCATTCATTTCAGGATGCCTGTAATTTGTTGATAAGTAATCTGAAGTCACTTATGTCTTCATGATGTGTCTTTTTATAATTATATCGATGAAAAATATTTTCAATTTGCATGATGTCTAGTCTAATGAAAATTAGCACTCAGGTAAAAGTTTCAAGATTCAGCAGTTGATTTGTATGATAGCATCTTCAAATCGGGTATGAAAATAATGAAAATGTTAAATGTTTTATACATGCTTCCCTAGGAATTAAGGACATAAGCATAATACGCAGTCTTAGGAGGATGACATGTAAGTTTTTTTCATTTCAGTATTTGTGTACTATGTTTGATGTACCATGTTTTTCTTATGGCCTTTTCCCACATTTATTTCTTGTCAGTGTTTTCTGCTATAGTTGTAAGCTTTGAGCATCCATTAGTCTGTAAGCATTTATTAAGTATATCCATGTGCCAGATGTGCTTAGATTACTGTAATCCACATATATACATAAACCAAAGAAGCAGGTGAATTTATTTTACTTTTAAAAATATGTCAGGCAGCAAAGCATTCCATGGTGATTTTAATTTCATAAGTGACCTAATGCCACTTAGAGAAAACTGTATTCCTGATGCAACCTTTTGCAATTAAATAATTGAGAAATATTCCTAATTTGTATCATGTCTAGTCAGATGAAAATGAGCCCAACATTTCTTGGTTGGGGGAGGGGTTCAGGGCTGGGTTAGGCAGTATTAACCACTTGTCTGTCTATTTAGCTGAAATTTATTTCCATAGTTCTTGAGATTGGAAGAAGGCAAAGAAATAAACTCACAATATAAGAATGACATCAAAGTGCCTTCTGTTACTTTTAAATTGCCCTTGTTTTCTTCTTCATGGAAGAAGAATTTGCATAGACTTGGAATACCTGAGAGTTTGGTGGGGAAGATCTCTTACTTCCAGTTTAAAGGAATGGAAAGGAAATAGAATGAAAGAGGGTAGGTCTAAAAGGAATGGAAAGGAAATAGAATGAAAGAGGGTGGGTCTTCTTTAAAGATATATTTGGAAGCCCATATCCAATCAGAAGTGTTTGAATATGTAAAACTTTTCAAATGACAGGAAAAAAAATCATCTATGGGATGCTGCTTCCTGGTATATTTCTGTCCTCTAAAGATTTCTCCATTTCGTGGTAGTATAGGCCACTAGGTAAATCAGTTTAATTTAACAAGCGCTAATTGAATACCAATAAAGTACAAGGCATAGTGTTAGGATTCACTAAGATAAATAAGGAACTGTCCTTAACTTGTTTATAATCCAGCATGAATGTTGTATTCAGAACAGTAGTTTCCTGCCTACTCACTGCTCTCTTGCCTGTATTTAACTAATAAAAATGGTTTTGAAAAAAATCCAAAAGTAAGGATTTTAAAAACTCTGATTGTTTGTGCTTACAGTAGTTATATATTCTAATATGGATTATGTTAAGGAAGAAATAAAAGAGAAGTCAATTCCATCTTTCCCATTGTGGTCAGGAGTAATAGGATTAAGAACTGATCTGTTTCTGTTTTCTAGTTTTAATACTCCTTAATTATGTTAACCAAATAACACTAATGAGTCCGATTTGAATACCAGTAATAATAGTGAAGTCCTTATAGATCCAAGTCTAAAAACCTGTTAGGAAAGTTCTTTGTCAACTTGTGAGGCAGTAGAAAATTTTCATTTTCTCTTTTCTATAGTTAAAGGCATGGCTCATTTTCACTTAAATAGTTTTGAAAGTATAAAGTTAGTACAGGATAATTTCTTGAATATTTTAATTGTTAATATAGCTACAGAATGTGGTTTGTTATGCATAATATTCAGAAGTCACAGCTTCTAATCTTATGCTCCATTTGAGATACTGAAGTATATGTTTACCAGATCTCAAGAAATCAGTAGAAGGAATTAGGAGTACAGAATATAGGAAAAAGATAAGGATGATGAAGATGTAATAAGTTAAATTATAGTTCAGTTCAACACTGTTGACCCATTCACTGAGGATGAATGATGGCATCTCAGAGTTGGGGAATGCCTGGATTAGCTTGGTAGGTGGCAGTAGATTGAACTCTCTCTCTTATCTCTAGGATCAAATACCAATTCCTCTGTTTGACATTTAAAACACTTCACAACTTGACCCCATCCAACCTTTTCAACCTTCTTAAACAACACTCTCTTTTACACACTTTACAATCTAATCATACTGGTCTACTTGCAGTTATTTGAACATAGCACTCCATTTCTCATTCCTGTGACTTTCAAAGTGTCTGTCTTGGAATGCTCTCTCTTCCTACCTTTGCCTCTTGCAACCCCTGGCTTCCAAGACTCTGCTGAATCTCCAACCTCTGCATGAAGTGTCTTTTAATTTGCACAGCTTATACAGCCTTCCCCTTCAAGGTTACCTAGTATCCGCCTTGCATGTGTCTTGTTATATATACTGTATGTGTATACGTTGTCTCCCTCATTTGAATGTAAGTTCCTCGAGGGAGGGACTGTTTTACTTTTGTCTTGGTATTTCCTGGCACATAGTAGGCAGTTAATTAGTTCTTGATTGATTGAAGAGGATAAAGTATGTGTAGCTGGAGATAACAAAAACAGTGTTGTACGGGGACCATTTATCTCTGGGATGCTGCTTTACCATACAAGACAAAACAGTTTATGTGAAATTGAAGGAAAAGTTCTTAGATAAATTTAGAGTGTCTTATATGAAAAGAAAAAGGTGAGGGGGAAGGGAGACTCATGAAAAATAGCATTTGTTTTACTGCTATATTCCAAGTAGGTTTTACAAATGAAAATTGTTTGAGTACAGTGGACTTTCCTGATCTTCTCAGGCTGTTCAGAGGAATGTAAAATGCTTTGTAAAAGCGTGAGATAAATATGAATTGTCAGTATTGAAAGTTTTTTGAGAGTCGAGAGTGGTGTGAAAACACGGTGGATGGAGTGCTAGACATCAAGTCAGGAGGACCTGAGTTCAGATTCCACTAGTGCTAGTTTTATGACAATAGAAAAGTCCATTGAGCGTTCTGTACCTCAGTTTCATGTACAAAACAGAAACACTCCTTGGAGTATCTATCTCATGTAGCTGTTGGGAAGTTTTAACATACATAAAGTATTTCACAAGCTTTAATGTGCCATATAAATGTCAATACACACACAACTGTTTGTAAATCATTTCTTCCAGGCAAGTTTTTACAGTAGTGTTTCTCTGATTTCATTTAGAAGGTTTCACAAAATGATATTTAAAGATACGTTAACTGTGTGAAATATTACTGTGTAAATATTACTGTGGGCATTAACTTAAAGTGAGAACAGGTTAATATTGTAAGAGTTAATGATCTATTTTTCTATTAAAAAACACTGGAAAAGTCAAATCAGTGAGAAAAAATGCTTTATAGGTCAATGTAAATTACATTGAACATATTTCTATATGAAAGTAATCTTTTACCTAATGTTTGTAGGAATATTTTTGTCTGTCATTCTAATTAAGTATCAGTCAGTTGGCAAGCATTATTCAACACATTCTAGATGCTGTGTTAAGTGGTAGAGATACAAAGAAAGGCAAAACAAGGTCCCTGCCATTAAGGAACTCACATTTTCTTGGGGAGATAATATGCAAAAAAAGTCCACATTTAAGATATATAGAGTATAAAGGGAAGGTAATCTCAGAAGGAAGGCACTAGCATTGGGAGTACCCAGAATTCTCTCTTACAGGAAATAGAATTAAAATTGAGTCTTCAGGAAAGCCTAGGGAAGCCAGGATGAAAAGATGGGGAGAGGGGGCATTCTAGGCATACGAGGTTTGTTAGCAAAAAGGCAGAAAATTGGGAGGTGGGGTGTTGCAAGTGTGAGGAATAACCAGAAGTCCACTGCCAATGGATCAGAAAAGGAGATTTTTAGGACAGTAGGAAGTATTCAGAATGTGAAGATCTTTAAAAATCAGATATTTTTCTAGCTCATCTTGAAGGTAAGAGGGAGCCACTGAAATTTAAAGAGTTGAGGAGAAGGTGACATAGTGAGACCTGAACTTTAGAAACAGTACTTTGGCAGCTGAGTGGAAGTTAGATTTGAGATTGAGTAGCTGTCATATAGGTGGGAGAACCAGGAGATAGCAATGCCATGAAAATATAGAGAAGAATGTGTATCCAAGAGAAGAGGGTTATCAACTGTGTCAGCAGTTGCAAAGAGGTCAGGAAAGATGGAGATTAAGAAAAGGCCATTTGATTATGCAGTTAAGACATCAGTGGTAACTGGAGAGAGCAGTTTCAGGTGAATGATGAGGTCAGAAGCCAGATTGTAGAATGTGTAGCACACAGAAAAAGGCAAGGAAATGAAGATAATGATTATAATCAGTTTTCTCAAAGAGAAAAGTGTATGATTTGTTTACTAGAAGAGAAAGGAAGGAAGGAAGGAAGGAGCATTCATTAAATTTTACACTAGCTAGCTGAATTTGGAATCAAAGGGCTTGGGTTACAATTTCAGAAGTACCTTGAATTATGAGTCATAGCAAAGGCAGAAAAGATTTTAAAATTTATTAATCCCCTGAGTGTCAGTGATTGTAGAAGCTTATCATGTCCCTGAGCATTCCCTGTGTGAATGAATAACTTGCTCTTTGGAACTAGAGATATACTTCTGTTCCTTTACTATCCTAGCTGAAGTGTCCTGTCCCGGGCTAAAGGTTTACTCAAATTTTCCAGACAAAGTTAGGTGTAGTCTCTTTGTCCACCAAGCTACTCAAAAAGGCAGAAATGCTGCTCTGCGAAAGTATCCCTCATCTGGGAAATTTGAATTCAGGAGGAAATGGCATGGAACCAAGAAGCAAGAATATTTGAAAGAAAAACTAAGAAGCACGCTCCAGAAAGCTAAAGTCAAGGAGTAATATCAAATGCTGGGAAGTAAATTTCTGAGACCTTTCCAGAACTGTACATCATTTGTATATTGCTCCAAATGGCAATTATTATACATTGGCGGTGGGAAGGGATTTTTTTAAAAATTGTGCTGTGACTACTAAAGCAGAGCTGGCCAGTGTGGAATATACTAGCACACCTGAATGTTTGTCTGGTGGTGTTCCAGCTGAGTAAGTACCAGAAAATTCCATTACTTTTTTTCTTTCCTGGGGAAAGAGTTACGGGTCATATGTCATGTGTCCCTAATATGTTTGTCTCCCATATGAACTACTTTGTGCAGCTTGAAACTAGAACTAGAAAACCTTTATTTTGTTTTGACCTATTATAGGTATTTTCCATATTTCCCTGTAACTTTAGATATTAGAAACAAATGTACTGTTTGTACTCCATCTATGTCATAGAAGTAATAAATATAATAGATACAATGAAATTATAATATCTCCATTGTCCCAGTTATTTGAAGTGAGACATTTAGATTGTGATATTCAGAAAACAGATGATATGATATTAACTCTGAGAAGATTGTTAAAGTGTTATGGCTTCTATATTAAATTTTCCAATAATATCAAGTTGGTTAAAGTGTTAGCATTTTGAATTACATTTCAAAGTAAGAGTAGCACATTAGAAAAAAGGGAAGAGTTCTAGATTGTGGAGTGTAGGGTATCAGTTCTGTTGAGTAGATGCAAGAAATTGTTTATTTAAGCCTCTTCCACCTTCATGGAAAAATGAACAATCCAAAGGCAAGAGTTTGTTTTCCTTGATTCAGTGAGCTCAAAACTCAGTTTTAGAAAAGAAAAATGTATGGTTATAACTTTTTTCTTTGAAAAAGTAACTCCATTTCAGAAGCAGTGTAAAACTCTAGTTTTAATGTTAAAAGAATCAGAGGAAGGGGGCGGGTCCACTATGCAGGACATCCAGTAAGTTATAGACAAGAACCGCACAAGACAAAGATGAATCACCCAATAAGTATTTATCCACTGCCTAGTATGGTCTAGACACTGTGCTAGGTGACAGACTATAAAGACAAAAAAGTAAAAGCAATCCCTGATCTCAAGGAATTTACAATCTAACAGAGGACAACTTGTCTCAGGTGTGTGATGGAGCCAAGTGGAGCATGGCTCTTACCAAATGTCCTCAGAAATAGGCGAATGCTACAAATACAGGCATGATTCTTTATTTTGTTGTTTATCTAGACTTAAGAAAATGATGGAGAAAATGCTATAATACAGATGAAATATAAAAGCGGATTGTTTGCATACATACACACACACATGCACACACACACACACACGAGCTGGTTGTTAAACATTTACCAGCATACCATGAAAATATTCATACAAATATTTTCAAAATACATACAAAAATAAATAAAGGTAATAGGGAGGAGTTATCTATAATTGTAGGTATAGGGACTGGGTCACTGGTCTAGGGGTGAGGAAATGCCCACTCACAAATGTAGTTTGTTACCTCAATAATCTTCATCTAAGGTTAAGAGACCTGTATCGTGTAGCTAGTAAGTGTCTAAGGTAGGATACAAACCCAGTTTTTCTGATTCTATGCCCAGGGCTCTTTTCACTACAACTGGAACTACTAGTACATTTTGTCAGGAGAGGTTGCCCAATATGTGTCAAAGCAGAATGTAACCATAGGATGGACATAGCCTCCAACATTAAGTGGGTCCCTAATTCAAGGACCAATCATTTGATATTTTAACTAAAAACCAACTCTGTGATATGGGTTCTTTTTAATGAATTTATTTTTTAATTTGGAGGTAGGGCTTGTTTTCTTTCCTTCTTCTAGATCAGAGCTGCAGACATGTAAATTGACTGGACCCTTAGTGATCATTAACTCCCTCATTTTAATGATGACAAAATGAACACCCAGAAAAACAAAGGGATTTCACTCTAGGAACACAGAGAAGTAATGGCAAAACTGAAATTTAAACCCCAGTCTTTTTACACCTCCATGTAATGAATACTAAACTTAATTGAGAATTGATTTCTCATATTGTCAAAAACTTCCTGAGGACTGAAATTTCCTTGATTTAGTTGAGGGATTCTCAACTTTTTAACTGCTAAGCCTTGTCCTCTTGACTTTCAATAAACCTTCCCAGGCATCCTATAAATCATAAATGAAAAAAATTCTTGGAGTTTGATGCACATAAAAAATAAAACAAAGAGATGAATTAATTTCAGTAGGCTAATATATAATATATCTATTTACCAAATATTCTTAATATCCTCTTTGGAGGCTTCCTCCAGGGTGTGTGCACTTCAAATTGTGAGTCTCTGATAAAGTGGCTTTGACACAAAATAGAGTCAAATAAAGGAAGGAAAGAAGAGAGGGAGGGAGGGAGAGAGGAAGAGAGAGAGAGAAAGAAAGAAAGAAGCAAAGAAAGAAAGAGAGAAGGAAAAAGAAGGAAAGAAAGGAAGGGAAGGAAGGAAAGAAGAGAGGTTAGAGGAAGGAAAGAGAAGAGTGATTATCCCTTTTCTTTGAAAAAAACTTCTTAATTTCAGAGGAAATGTATTGATCTGACCAAATATGTTTCTGCAGGTTTTTCTTTGTGTATTATGAAGGATAATAAGAAAGTGGAAGCTCCAAAGTACTATGGTTAGGGATACATTTTCGGCACACCGCTGCCCCCTGCTGCCTAATAGATTGAATAACTTCATTACTAATCCTGATTATTTTTAGCATCTCTTTTCAGTGGTTTTTGATCCTTTCCATTTAAAGAAAGGCATCCAGCCTACAGATGCAGAACTGATGCTGAACCCTATTAACCAGACCCATCATTGATGATTTCTGGAGAAATCTTTAAATTTAACAATTATCTCAATGTACTTTTAAAAAATGTGATACTAGAAATGGCCGTTTTCATCCTTACTCAAAAATTATTAACTCCAGATACTTAGTAAGAAAGAGGTACATGTAAAAAGAGTGGTAAATAAAAGTCTCAAGTAGGATTCAGATTCTCATTTGCAGTTTCATATTAGAATGTAACATGCATTGAGTATTTGGGCAAACAATACTGGCAGAATTGTTTGTTGTCACTTGATGGCTACATATGCCTAAGGAGTGTAATAATGGAAGCATTTCTAAATGGGACTTTGATAATATAAGCAGAGATCATCTTGTTTACTCTAATCTGTTCTTTCATCTCCACTCACTACAGTTCTATGCTTTTAAAATCATCCCCACTCTCTTCTTTTCTTTCCTGACCTGTCTTGCCTTTTGATTGGATTTATGTCTCTGTCTCTGCCAGTATGGCATCATGGAAAAACCACTGGATTAGGAGTTATAAACTGTGTGTTTAAAGCCTAAATCTGTCTTATACTAGGTCAATCAAGCTCTCAATAAATGCGTATTGGGCAACTAGGGGGCATAGCGGATAAAGTGCTGGACCTGGACTCAGTTAAGACCAGAGTTCAGATATAGTCTCAGGCACTTAGTAGCTGTGTGACCACTTAATCTCTGTCTACCTCAGTTTCTTCATCTGTAAAATGAGGATAACAATAGCACCTATCTCATATGGTTGTTGTGAGGATCAAATGAGAAAGAACTTGGCACAGTGCCTGGCACATAGTAGGCATTTAATTAATCTTTGTTTCCTTCCTGTTTCCTTTCTACTATGTGCCAAGAAGAGTTCTAGGTGCTGGTGATATGAAGGCAAATAGTCTCTGTCCTCAACAAGCATATGTTCTACTGGAGGAGACCAAGTAAATGCATATAATAATTCTATATACAGCACATTTAAAAAATACATGGTAATGGAGGAAGGAGAGGTAAGCATTAACAGTTTAGAAAGCTTAGAAAGGGAGTCAGAAAAGGCCTAATGGAGAAGGTAGCCTTTGAGTTGAGCTTTGGAGGAAACTAGGTATTCTAAGTAGTAGAGTTGAGAAAGAAGTTAATTCCAGGCATGTAGGCTGGTCAGTCAACAAGGAGTTATTAAGTGCTTACTAATATGCCAGACCCTGTACTAAATCCTGAGAAGGCAAAGAAAGGCAAATACATTCTCTTCCCTCAAGGAACTCAAATTCTAAAGTGGACAACATGTAAATAAATAGGTACATATAAGACACACACAGAGTAGCTGGGTAATAACAAGTAGTTGGATAATAACAAGCTAAATGTTTATTTAACAATTGGGAGGATAGGGAATGTACATTTTTAAATTTAATCTGCATTAAACATTTTTCCATCACTTTCTCAAGTCTAGATAATCAACTAAACAATAGATCAAGTCCTGATTTGTAGCATTTGCAGAGCATAAGGCTCTAGCTGCAGAAATAACTATAAGAAGCATCCTATAGAGAGTGAAATTTTAACTGAGTCTTGAGAGAGGCCAGGAAAACTAAGAGGCATAGGTGAGGAGGGAGTGCATTCTAGGCACGAGCAACAGCCTGTGAATGCCCTGGAGATAGGAGAGGGATACCTGTCTGAAGAATATTAAGAAGGACAAAGTGGCTGAACCATAGAGATCAGGAAGGAGAGTAATGTATGAGGTCTGGAAATGTAGGCTGGAGCCAGGCTGTGAAAAACTTTAAATGCTTAAATTCTTTGGACGTCAGTTTCCACACGGATAGCATTGGGATAATAATGCCTGTCTTGCCTGCCACACAGGACTGAATGGTAGGAGGAGAATACAAGAAATGAAATAAAAACTCTTTTGCAGACTAAACATCCCTGAAAAGTTTTATCTTTGTCCTATGAGGGAAGAAAATCTGAAAAATATTTTAGAGCAGAGATAGGAAGCTTTCATCTCAGAGAAGTAAAACTGAATCCCAGCTTGAATGCTCCCCCAAAATAACACAGAGACTAGAAGTATTCAAGATAAAAAAATTAGAGTCATTGAAGAGATGTTGAACAGTGGCTAATCATATTACAGTATCAGTATTTCATCCCAGAATTGTAGAGTGTGAGGTGAGAATGAAACAGAATTAGATTGCATTCCTCCTTGCCAAGTTTTACTCCTCTACTTTAGCCTTGGAGACGATCTCTGAAGTCAGAGGTCCCTTGTTTCAAATCCTGGCTCTTCTATTTATTACCTCTGTGACTTGGAGCAAGTCACTTTGTTATTCTGGGCCTTGATGTCCTCAACTATAAAATGAAAGAAGTGAGCTACGTGGTCTCCCAGCTCTAAATCTGTCATCCCTGTGATTTTATAATCTTGTCATCCTTGCTCCATCTCTCTCTCTCTCTCTCTCTCTCTCTTTCATTGCCTATCTATGAATGTCTCTCTCTCTGCTTTAGCACCAAACCTCAAGATAGAGTAGTCTGCTTTCACTACCTCTCAGTCTTCCTCACCCACTCACTCCTAAATCTCTTGCAGTCTGGATGCCAGTCCTACATTTACTGAATCTGCTTTCTTCCAGTTACCCTGACTCTTCATCATTTCTTCCTTATATAGATGTACACTGACCATCTCTCTAATAATACTTTCTAGAATTTTTTCTATGAATCTAAATCAAGTTCAGTGACTTCTATTTTCATATTTCTGTTTTCCTATTTTTTGAAACTTGGAACCATATTTGCCCTTCTCTTCTCCTGTGGCAATTTTCCCCATCTTCAGCATCTTTCAAGATCCCTGACAGTGGCTCAGCATTCATATCTGTCAGTTCTTTTAATACCCTGGAATGTTGTTCATCTGGGCTCAGTGACTCCCTTGCCAAGTTCTATCATTTTTACCTCTGCCACATTCCTTGCATATCTTGTACTTTTCATCCTAGGACCACTGCAACCATCACTGTTCAAGTCCTTATTATTTTCATCTGGAATATTACTGTATCATCCTAACTGGTCTTTCTGACCATTCCGATCCAACCAATGATGACAAAACAAGTTTCCTAATACATTGATCCTGATTTCCTCCTGCTCAACAAACTTCAGTGATTCCCTCAGAATACTTAGATTTGCTTTCAAGGCCCTCCATAATCTAGTTCCAGCCTCTGTCATTATACACCACTCTCCTTCATACATTTTGTATTCTAGCCAAATCAAACTCCTTACCTTTCCCCCTTCTTGTCCCATCCTCTTCCATCTTCATACTTTAGTACAGGCTATTCTAATATTTGTCATCCACTTTTCCAACATCTTGTTCTTTCCTTTAAGTTTTGATTTAAGAGGTAATAAATATGAGAATTCTTGGGAAAATTGCATAGAAAGACAAAATGGGTAGCATTTTGGTCTAAAAAGAGAAGTAAAGAAAAATATTAGATCAAGTCAAACATTTCTCTACTGAGAACTTTATATTTGCCAAGAACTATGCTAAATGCTATGGAATATTAGATAGAATCCCTGACTTTATGGAGGTTAGTCTATTAAGAGATACTCAGGGAATAAAGCTTAGTCATACTTGAAAATGTTCAAAATGCTGACATGTGGCCACTTTCTCCATTCTTCTGCAGCTCTCTCCTGGCCCAAGAGCACATCTGGGTGGATAAAGAAATATTCTCTGTTCTTGGGGGAGCCACTATGTTAGAGAGTGGGGATAAAACCCCTCTCTGTAGCAAGTCTTATGAATAGATACCCAATGTACTCTGTGAAAATAGTCCCTCCTTGGATACTATTAGGACTAGCCAGGGAATGGCGAAGTCTAACGTAATCAGCAGCTTTTCCACAGCTATCCAGAACTAATAATTTATTCCATTTTCAGAGATTTCATCCTCTTTTGCTCTAGCCTTTGATGAAGTAGGCCTTGTCACTTGATCCCATCCCCTCTAAATGGTTTCTCATTTCTCCCTTTATTGTCCTCAGATCCCTGCTGGTTCACTGCTTACTTAGAACTCCAGCTTTCCTTGGCCAGGTGGTTCCCATTCTGGTGACAGATCCATCCCCATAGCTGGCACCCCCTCGATTCTCTGGGAGCTCCTGCTGTTTGGGTAATTACTTACCAGTCTTTGGCGATTCCCAGGCCCGCTGTGATTCTTCAGCACCTCACTCAGGGGGAGCAGCCCTATTCTGCTTACTTACGAGGGGCCTGATTAGTGCCTTCAGACTAAAAATGCTTCCTCCTCTCATTCTTTCTCAGTATATGGGTCTGCTTTACATCTGCAACATGACCACAGTTGACTTGATCATTTTGACCAATGATAGGGTTCAGTTTACCATGACTACCTGGCATTTTGTCTACCAGGTAGACATAAATCTTCATCTACTCTATGCCAGGCATGGTGTTGAGCACGTCAAAAACATCATCTCATTTGATCCTCACAACAAACCTGGGAGGTAAATGCCATCATTATCCTCCTTTTACAGCTTAGGAAACTGAGTCAAACCGAGGTAGGTGACTTGCCCAAATCATACAGCTATTAAGTGTTTGAGTCTGGATTTGAATTTGGGTCTTCCTGATTTCAGGCCCAACAACCAGCTGCCTCTGCTATGGTTGTTAATTATTATAATTATTAATCATTATAAACCCCTGGACCTACCATGGTTCAGCTCAGGAGTGAGGAACCTGCAGCCTTGAGGCCACATGTGACTCTCTAGGTCCTCAAGTGCGACCCTTTGACTGAATCCAAACTTCACTGTGGTTCCCCACCCCAGTCTAGCTAGTTAACTATAAATGGATATGATCTTAGTAGACTCAATGATCTCTCCACTTTACTATTTTTTTCTTTGAATCCCAATTCGAATTGATATTTTTTATAAATAATTCATCAAGAATCACAGTATTAGCAAGACTGAACAGGCAAAGATAAAGAAAATACCTGGAGGTTCTCATACACATAGGACCATAGGATCTCAGAGGTTATAGAGATCAACATCTTCATTTTTTACAGTTGAGGAAATTGAGGCCGAAACAAGTCGTGATTTGTCCAGAGTTACCTACGTAGTGGATGGCAGAGCTGGTATTGAACTCAGGTCCTCTAGCTCCAGGTCCAACTTTCTCTTGGCTCAACCACACTGCCCTCTATCCAAGTTCTGATACTAGCTTGAATGAGTCATTGTTTCACAGATGAGAGCGTTCCCTTTCATGATCTAAGCAGCTTGGTGGTGCAGTGGACAGGGCACAGGAAAGAAGCAGTTATTTTAAGTAACTAGCCACTTCATTGCAGTGTGCTAAGTGATTTACAAATATTGTCTTATTTTGTTCTCACAACAAACCTGAAAAGTGGGTGTTATCATTATCCTTGTTTTACAGTAGAGAAAAATGAGACAGAATTTGAGTGACACGGTCACATAGCCAATAAATGCCTGATTGGATTTGAACTCAAATCTTCCTGCCTCCAGGTAGCTCTATATTGGTTATATTGCTGTCTCTGTCTCTCTCTCTCTGTCTCTCTCTCTCTCTGTGTCTCTCTGTCTGTCTCTCTTTCTCTTTCTCTCTGTCTGTCTGTCTCTCTCTCTCTCTCTCTGTCTCTGTCTCTCTCTCCCTCTCTCTCCCTCTTTCCTTCTCCCTCTCTCTCCCTCTCTCTATCTAATTGGGAGACACACTCTCCAAATGAGTAGAGTCAGCTTTCATTAGTTCCTAGTTATGTTTGTTTTCACTCTTGATTTTTAGGCCTGTTTTTGCCAGTCAGTCAGTATACAGCAGTCATTTATTAAGTGCCTCTATGAGCCGGGCACTGTGCTAAGCATTTATTATATATGTTATAGCTCTCAGAGACAAAAAAATAACTTCTATTTTGTGTGTGCAGAAAGAGAGCAGTTTTAGTCTTTACTGGTTTTCACAGGCTACTAAATCTTTGCACCTAAATCAAATTCAAAAAAAATTCCTGGACTCCATAAAATGCTGTAATTGCTGTGCTCATTTTGTGTCCAAAGTACTGAGTCATCCAAGTTTATCCCAGAATTAAATTAATTTAAGCTAGCAATGAACTAATTTAATTAAAATTTTTCTCAGATGCAGATCAATAAAGAATGAGAAATTACAAGGACCCTTCTGTCTAACTGAATGATTATAGGAAACTAGTTTAGTGATCACTAAACACTATTTGTAAAGAAAATTTTTTAGAGTTAAAGTATGAGGGCTGACTAAAAAGTAATGAGATTTTTATTTATTTTATTTGTAAGGTTAATAATTTTATTATTTAGTTTTATTTATTAAAAAAAAATTTTACAAATATTCCACAATGCATCCCTGAAGGGGGCATACTTCAAGTTAGGCACTATAAGAGAGTATATGCCCATTCAAACATTGTGAAATATGTTTGGAGAATACCTCTTTTGGAGTTATCTTTGGAGCTGGTTATGAGGGTTGTGATACAGACTATTACTGACATAGGGAATTCCCAGATGAGAAACTCCCATAAACACTTCAGGTAGGTATCTTCTCTGTAACCTCTACTCTAAGAGTTTCCTAGACAGCACTAATAAGTTAAATGACTTGTCTATAGTCACATAATCAGTAGAGCTAGGTTCTGATTCATGTGAATAATGAACCCTTGAAGTGGTCACATGTATTCAAATTCACACTATTCCAAGTTATGATTATGTAAAATGTGGTCACTGCTTCCAGCCCAGCAGAAATAAGCAATGTAATTTTATTGAATACTGTAACTATTTCAGGAGATTATTTATACTGATAGGGATTCAGCTGTGTGTGGCAGAAATGGCCAGGACTTCCTGGCTTTATAATCTGTTCTCTTTCTACCAAGCCATGTATCCCAGTATGAGGTTATAAACCAGACAAGAAAATCTGTACTATCATTTTATAATCATAGTTTATCTCTCCTTCAGTTCTCAGCGAAACACCTACTCATTGGTCATTATTGGCTCCAAATGACTTTTTTTTCTGAAATATAAATCTGCCCTCCAAAATATAAAGTTTTATCTGTCACTGAAGTCATTCAAAAAAATCAGTCGTAAGCTCTGAAGGTAGTCCTTAAAATGTTATGAAAAACACCAATCGTGTCACATCAATCAAGAAACATCATATAGGATTATAGGAAATCAGTGTACATTTATTAAGGATCTAATATGTACCAGGCACCGGAGATGATGCAAAGGCAAAAATTAAGCACTCCTAATCCTCAAGAAGCTTCTAGTTCATGTGGAGAAATTAATGATGATGATGATAACATTTATATAGTGTTTCAAACATATATTCTCATTGTATCCTCACAATTACCCAGAAAGGTAGTCCATCATTTCCTTCATTTTACAGATAAGAAAACTAAGGAAAGAGATAAAATTACTTGCCCGGGATCACACAGTATCTAAGGTAGAATTCAAACTCAGACCTTCCTGACTAATTCCAGCTCTCTATGCACTATTCCACCTAGCTGCCTCAAGAGCATATACATATATAGGTAGATATAAAATAAATACAGAATACATGCACAATAATTTCAAGGAAGGAGTCAAGTAACTGAGGGGATCAGGAAAAGAAGTGTTGCTTGGGCTTTTTTAAGGAAACTGGGAATTCCTAGGTGAGAAGAGAGCTCATTACAAGCACAGAGATGCAAGATGGAATCTCATTTGTGAGGAACAAAAAGCTCTATTTATCCAGAATGTGAAAGCACATGAAGAGGAATAATGTAGAATAATACTGGAAAGGTAGGTTGGGAACAGATTATGAGGGACTTTAGTATCATCCCAGTAAATTGTAAGCTCCTGGAGGGCAGGGACTGGGATATTTTTAACCTGATATCTCCAGCATCTAGCACCATGCTTTGAAAATTTTGTTGTGGTTCAATTGTGTCCAACTCTTCATGGCCTTATGGACTGTGCTGTCCATAGGGTTTTCTTGGCAAAGATACTGGAGTGCTTTGCCATTTTCTTTCCCCAGCGAATTAAGGCAAACAGAGGGGGCCATTTCCAGTTGTCCTGATCTATATCTGGTCACTGGACCCAGATGGCCCAGGAGGAGAAAGTGAGGCTGTTGATTTTGTACAGCCCTCCCTCACTTAAGTCCAGTTCACTTGCAAGTCATGACTTCACCTTCTTGATGTCATGGTCCTCTTCAAGAACGAAGGACAAACAACAAGACAGAGGTGAAGTGACTTGCCCAGGACCACACATCCCATAAGTGTCTGAGGGAGGATTTGAACTCAAGTCTTCCTGACTCTAGGCTTAGCACTTTATCCACTGAACCACCTAACTGCCCCCACCTTTAAAACAGCAAGTGCTTATTAATAAATCCTCTTTGAATCAAATATTGGTATATTATTTGTTACTTGATGAAAAGACCAATTTGTGACCAGCATTCCTTTCTACACTAAGTAGAGAAAGAGTCTGTCCTTTCCCTTGCACTTACGGCCGCCATTTGCAGTGCCTGATGCTGGATGGCTTGGTTTTTTTCTCTGCTGTTCCCCTAAAGTCATCTCATTCCTAATTGCCACATTGTACACCATGCTCAGTCTGATGATGTGATTTTCCAGCTGCCCCCATCTGTGTCTACTGTCTTCTGAAGCAATACTTCAGTAATGCTCCCTGCATGGCATGTTACCTGCGTAGCCACCTAAGACTCATTTTGTTCCTTTTTATCTTTTTTTAGTTTCTGCACAAGCAGTCCCTCTTGCTACTCTCCTGAGAACATACTGTTACTTAACATCCGTGAGCACAAGGCTTTCAGGGCTGTAAAGAACATATAGTTCACCACGAGGCCTCTCATTTAGAGGGATGTGGTGACATTTTGATGTAGAGAATCTAGTCCTCAGTCTCCAGGGTATACAGCCTTCCTTCCTCCCCATTCCCCAGAGGAAAAAAGAAGTCATTCCAGGTGAATGGGACAAAATGGCAAGAAGCAAAATTAGGATTCAGGAAAACTGAAATGCAGGCGCATGAAGAATGGGGAGAAGATAAATGGGTGTCTCTGGTAGAGGAGCAGATATCAGTTTATTTTCCTCAAACATTCTTTGTTGATTTCATGCATATTTATGATATCTCTATAATTTTAAGCATAGAATTATAATAAAAAAAGAAACAGGCCATCACACTATCACCTTCTGACTTCATGATACATTGAATTTATATGCTCAATGCAGAATCCAATTATGTTTTCCAGTTTGCTATGTATATGACACTGGAAATTCAAATGCCATTGTTTTGGTCTCTGTCCCCTCCAGTTTTCCTTTATTGTTACTGGCATCTTACTTTTTATTAGGAATGTTCACTATTATTATCTTATTCAAGGTGCCCTTTTTAGTTCTTTAATATCATTTCACTAACTCTTTTGTTTCTTGCCACACTTGCCACAGTTTCATATAGCAGCCGCTTTATTTTTATCCTCAAGTTATTTATGTCAGTGGTCAATACAATTTGTGTCATACTTTGCAAAGAGACAGCTATGTGCTATGTGGTAGAAGAGAGGTCTGGATGTCAGAAGACTTAGATTTCAGCCTGTTGCTACAGGAGTGACCTAACTTAACCTTTCTAATCTTCAGTTACCTGGAAAATGGGTAGAACGGTACTTGGAATGGCAGCACAACCTAGTGGATAGAGGACTGGCTTTGGAGTCCGGAAAACCTGTGTTCAAATGCTACCCCTCACATATGCTAGTTCTGTGACCATAGGTTTAACCCTTGAGTGCCTCAGGCAATTCTCTCAGAGTAGAAGTTATAGAGGAGTTGATGGTACTAGTTTCCACTCTGGGAGTTGCCCTCATTGATGAAACCACAGGTTCAAATTCCCTCCTTACCCCCAACCCAAGTATATATGTGCCACTTACTACCTTGGATTTTTGTTATAAAACCTTTTCTGAAATCTTAAAATAGTATGTAAATGGGAGCTGTTATTTCTAAGGACTTTAGATTTCCTTCTCAATATTAATATTATAAGATCTTTTGTTTCAACATGTGAATTGAATTAGAATTGATATTTTAGTTTTTAATCCAAATATTATATTATTCTGAAGTGGTCTTTGTCATATCATAAAGACTCAAGTAATCTTGAATGCTGGGAATGTTTTTAAATAACTGTTTAGAGCATGAGAGGAGCAGAAGTGATTGCACTGGTGTGGAGAACTATGTGGAAATTTCCACCCTCAGTGGAGATTAACAGCTTCTTTCCAACTTAGTCTTAGAAAAATGTTCAAGGTACTAAGAGGTTGAGTAACTTAGGCAGGATCTCACAACCAAAATATGTTAGAGGAATAACTTAAACCTAGATCTTTCTGACCCCTTTGGCCAGTCTTTTATCCACTAAACCATCCCTCCTGCCTCTCTGAGGAATGTCTTCATTCTGTAATTGAATTTTTGGTCATTTGGGGGGTAATCTTCTAAAACAATATCAATAGTCTCATTGAAAATCATTCTAAAAAGTGCAATCTCCATCCTTAAAACGTGAATCTCTCTTCAGTACAACAAAAACCTTGAAATGCCTCAGGAACCTCATTATAGAAATCAGTTTAGATCACAGGAAGGTAAAATTCAAAGAGATCTTAGAGATCATTGAGAGTTTAAGTGACTTTTCCCAAAGGTCACTCAGTTAACAAGCATCTGAAGCAGAATTTGGACTCAAATCTTCCTGCCTCCAAGCCCTGAGTTTTATCCAGGAAGACTCTTGTATTAAGGATCCAGGAGTTCTAGAGATTAGTCGCAGTTATGGAACTATCTCTGTGACCTTAGGAAGGTTTGTTTAACTTCTTCATTTTCCTGTGACTCAAAGAGATGGCTTAGAGTAGATAAGCTTCAAGTGCCTTTCATCTCTAAATCTATGATCCCATGAATATCTTTAATTTTTGTAAAATATTCTAACTGGAATATAGAAGGTACAGATTACTGTTTTCTTAACTTTGGATATTTTGTTTGTTTTCTTGTGATTTCCTTTTTTTTCCCCAAAAGCAGTACAAAGAGAAAAAGTACTAATCTTGTTAATTGAAATTTTGCTGTTTAATTTAATAATTTAATTTAATTTAATTTAATGAGGAATAATTCACTGGCTGATAAAGAGGATGGGCTGTTGTAACAGCAAGGATCCCAACATACACGGGAGGGCCTGCTGTACAGGTTCTTAGATCTGCTTTTTCTGAAAGGAAAACAACTTTTGAGGGGTCAGTAATCACTTTAATCAAGCACACATATCATTCACTTAGTTCAGGAGAAAAAAATCAGCACATTGAACTTCAGAGAAAATCCAGAGAAACAACAGACAGGGCTTCCAGCCATCTGACTATAAGCAGTATATACCTCACAGACAACAGATTCAGCTGTCTGACCATTACACACATACATTGTTACCAGAAAGAGACGCACCAACATCTGAGTTTTTAAAGATGAGGGAGAGAAAGGGGATGCTCCTTAGCTGCTGCCCAGAGTTTCCTCTGGTCAAACAGACACTTCCAATGAGTAAGCCCCAAAGTAAAACCTTACCTCAAAGTATTTATACATTTTTCAGAGCCAGAGGGCATCACAGTCCTTGAGAACCAGTGCATTAGAAATTAACAAAAGATGTGAGCCTCCTCTAACCAAGCTTCCCTTAACTCTCATTAGCATTACAGCTGTATACTAGTCTCATGCTGGGTACATAATAGGTGCTTAATAAATGTTTATGTAATTGAATGGAAATGATTCCCAGTATGTTGTGAGCAATTCCCATAATCATTTTGCTTTAGTTTCTTCTTAAGTAAAATGGAGCTAGTGTTAATCAAACAACAAATTGTGTAATAGGCATTTGGCTGGTCACTTAGATTACAAATTAAAAATGAAACAGCCCCTACTCTCAAGAAGGTTATGGTTAATACTTTGCAATATTATGAGGGGAAAAAACTAATCCTAATAGCCCAAAAATTACAAATAGCTAGTGCTATAATATACAAATATTCAATTAGAGCCCTCCAAATGTATGACCAAAATCTGGGTTCTGTATGTCCTTTCTCTTTCCTCATTAAGTGACTTTCTAAAAAGTAATTAGGTTTTCTACCAGATTCTCTCTGAACCAGTATTTAGGACTCAGAAAGTGATTAGCATTAGTGAATAAAATCATATGCTAAGCTGTTCAAATGAGATTCTAGTGACTCAAAATTGCTTTTGTGAGTATGTGGTCAGAACTTGTCCTTAGATTTAGGTTTTAGAACCTTCTCTACTAGATAGATGAAGCAAACAAAATTAATTGCTCTGTATAAAAGTCAAAGAATAACTTTTATAATCTGAATTATATGGTTACTTAGTGACTTCATCTTAGCAGTTTGGAGTATTTTGGGGAAACATGAGAAATAGTTTGTTTATAAAAACAAAATTTGTGAGCAAAACTGTTGCTAATTTTGAAGTGTTTAATATTCATCCTTGCATATTCCAGATGGAATACATTAGGAAAGAAGCCTGCGCAAAAGTTATTTGCTTAATATCAAGCAGTTATACTAAGCCTTTGATCGGCTGACTCTCACAATAATATTCTTGGGCACTATAGAGAGAGCCTTCTACTCATTCCTGAAAGAAGCTCCCTTCACTTAGGTCCACAACATTATAACAGAAAGGACTCTGGCCAAACTGTAGTTTAAGACAGAGAGAAGATTGCATCAAGTATTTTAGTAATACTGTGAGTCAAGAAGGAAATAGTGTGGTACAGCGCAAAGTATGTTGGATTTGGAGTCAGAAGACCTGGGTTCAAATCTCTATTCTGACCCTGGTGTAACTTTAGACAAGTTATATAATCCTTTGGGACCTCAGTTTCTTGATCTGTGAATTGTGATGATTGGATGATTTTTAAAGTTCTGAATTTATCAACTGCTAGTTAATATTGAGTCAGTGTAGTACTGGAAAGAAAAATCATAATTACAATTAACATTTATATTGAACTTCTACCATTATTATTGCTGTTGTACTCCAGTCATTCAGTCTTGCCTGACTCTTCATGGCCCCATGAACCATAGCATGCCAAGTCCTTCTATCCTTCACTATATCTCATAGTCTGTCCAGGTTCATGCTCATTGCTTCTATGACAATATCTAGCCGTCTCATCCTTTGATGTCTCATTTTCCTTTTGACTTCAGTTTTTCCCATCAGGGTTTTTTCCAGTAAGTCCCGTCTTTTCCTTATATGGCCAAAGTATTTAAGCTTCGGTTTTAGTATTTGACCTTCCAGTTAAGTGCCTGGATTAATTTCTTGAAGTATTGACTGATTTGCTGTCCTTGTTGACCAAGGGATTCTCAAAAGTCCCCTCTAGCATACAGTCTGAAAGTGTTGATTTTGTGGTACTCAACATTCCTTATACAACTCTCATAGCCATACATTACTACTGGAAAAACTGTAGCTTTGACTCTGTGCACCTTTGTCAGCAAGGTGATATCTTGGCCTTTTAGCATACTGTTCAGATTTACCATAGCTTTTCTTTCAAGGAACAAGCATCCTTTTATATATATTATCTCATTTAATTCTCACAACAACCCTATGTGTATTTCTCCCATTTTACAGATGAAGAAACTGAGACTTAAAAAATGTAAGGTACTTGACCAGGGTCATACATCTGTTAAACATGTAACATGGGATTTTTAACTAAAATCTTCTTAACTCCAGTTCCAGCACTCTATGTAGTAAGTCAGCAAAGCTAAATTTTGAGTCCAAGGGCTTTTTTCTCAATTAGCTCTGATCATTGCTGCCTATACGCCCTTAATAAGCCATTTAACTGTTCTAGACCTCAGTTTCCTCATCTATAAAAAGAGGATGTTAGATTAATGATCTCTAACTGTAATTCAGTTATAATTCTGAATGTGGTCAATGTGACTCTCCCAGGGGCTGAGCTACTGTCAATATGTTTAAAACTAATTTTCAAACTCCACTCACTATAAAATGTCAAGTTGCCCATTATTTTCAACTATTCTTTTATATGCTTACTACACCCACACTCTACCCAGGTTCACCTTCTCTTTCTTGGCAGCGAGGGGTGAGATATGACATAGTTGACTTGTACCATTTCATTTCAGGCCATAGACAGTTAAAAGATCATTAGAAATGGTGAGAATTCACCACAGTTCATCATTTCCTACTTTCCTCATTACCCATAAGACTGTGGGAGGCAGATTAGATCAGCATGAAATGGAAGGTCTACATTTTCTATCCTTCTTCCCCACGGTGTGGGGAAAATGGCAACATTGATTATGTTCCCTTTTCTTCTGCCCTGCCTATAACCCTCAACTGAATGAAATTGGGGAAGTTGAGTGTTGGGATTCTTAAAAGACAAGGTCAATGAGAAAGCCCTTTCCCCTTTGTCCCCCTTCTCAATTCAACCCCTCATTCCCTTACATGCCCTCTCCCTACAAAAACCCAAACAGCACTTTAAGTGCATATAGCTCAGAACTGATTCAGCTTCCTTCTCTGAAATCTTAGTCTTCCAAAAGGCAGAAGATCCATTTGGCAGGTTCTCTTACTTTTAAGTAAAAGCAAGTGCTGGTACCAGGCACAACTGAATGATGCAGGGTAGCCAAATCGACATAGTATTGTGTTTGGTGTCAGAAGGGTCTGGGTTCAAGTTCAAGCTTTGCTTCTAATTACAGGCGTTACTTTAGGCAAGCCACAATCCCCTAGCCCTAAAAAAAAAAGAAAAAAAAACAGAGTTGAATTAAATGACCAATAAAGCCCCTTAAGACTCTAAACTGATGATAGTATGACACCATTGTGTGGTGGAAAAGATCACTGTATTGGGTGCCAGGAGACCTACCTTCTAGTCTTTAAATTGTAGGATGACTTTTTAATAAGGCAACTTATCTAGGTCTCAGTTTCCTCATCTGTAGAGGTTGAATTAAATGATCTCTAGGTTCTCATATGGATATAAATGTCTATTAAAATATTTTATCTTTTCACCAAGCTGAAAACTTAGATCATCTTAGTCAACAAAGCAAAGAGACCAATTTCAAAGTCCTCTTCACAACTTCTTTCTCACTTATATGTCCCACCTCATGATTGATAACAGAATTAACAACCTATCATCCAGCATTTCTCACATTAAGCATCCAAAATACTCTTTTACCCCTCTCAATCATGAAATTTGGTGGCCAGACCTTATCCAGAAAAAAATAGACAGAAAACCTAATGGTTTATTCAAATGGCTTTTTTTTCATTTACCAGACTTTACTTCTTTTTCCAAATTAATTTATTTTCAATTTTCAACATTTAGTTGCACAAGCTTTTGAGTTTTCAATTTTCTCCACCTCCCTCCTCCTTCCCCAAGACAACATGTGATATGATCTCCACATATACATTCATCTTAAACATATTTTCACATTACAAACTTTACTTCTAATGTTAATATTTTCAGATCAATGTACTAAAAAAAATACACAAACTATGGCCAATGACATAGAATTTTTTTTAAATAGACACATACATACAACAAAATATCACATAGCATTTTAGATTCCCATTAGACTATTACAAGTATTGGAATCTTGCTACAGAAATCTTTTAAAAGATAGTATAATATGGAATTTGGGCAATCAATCATTAAATATTTATTAAGTGCCCACTTTGTGGCAGGTATTGTGCTGCCAAGTGCTGGGGATACAAAAAGAGGCAAAAGATAGTCCCTGCCCTCAAGGAATTTACATCTAATGAGGAAGATAATACTCAAATAAATATGTACAAAGCAAGCAGCTATATGCAGGATAAATAGGAAATAATTACTGGAAGGAAGGCACTGGAATGAAGAAAGGCTGGGGAAGGCTTTCTGTAGAAGGTGGAATTTTATTTGGAACTTAAAGGAAACTAGGGATTTCAGTAGTCAGAACAGAGGAGGACGAGTGTTTCAAGCATGGGAGACATCCAGGGAGAATGCCTAAAGCCAAGAAATGGAATTACTTGTTCATGGAACATCCAGGAGTTTAGTGTCACCAGACCAACAAGTGTAAGAAGAATAGAAAGGTAGGAAAGGGCTACATTATGAAAGGTTTTGGATGTCAACCAGAGCATTTTGTATTTTCTCCTGGAGGCAATAGGAAACAACTGGAATTTATTGAGTAATGGGTTTGGGGGTAGGGTGGTAACATAATTGGAACTGACTTTAGGAAAATAACTTTAGTGACTCAATGGAGTGGGAGAGACTTTAGGCAGGCAGACCCTCCAGCAAGCTATTGCAATGATCCAGGTATGAGATGATGAGGGCCTGCACTGGAGTCATATCAGTGTTAGAAGAGAGAAGGGGACATATTGGAGAGATGTTTCAAAGGTGAAATTGCCAGGTCTTGGCAACAGCTTGGATTTGACTGGGGGATGGGGGTCAGGGGAGGGTTGAGAGATAGTGAGGAATCCAAGACGACTCAAGTCTATGGGAATGGAAGGTTGGTGTTGTCTGAGAGGATGTTGTTGTGGGGGAAAATTTCAGGGAGAAAGATAATGAGTTCTGTTTTGGAGTTCTGTATAGATAGACTACCTTTTATTGTGCTTCACTTTATTGCACTTTACAGATACTCCGTTTTTATAAATTGAAGGTTTACAGCAATCCTGTATCAAACAAGTCTATCAGTATCATTTTTGCAACAGCATGTGGTCACATTTTGGTAATTTTCACAATATTTCAAACTTTTTCTTTATTATTATATCTGTCATGATGATCTGTGATCAGTGAACTTTGATGTCACCATTGTAATTATTTTGGGATGCCCCAAACCACACCCATATAAGACCACAAACTTAATCATAAATGTGTATGTTCTGACTGTTTTACCTACCAAGCTGTTCCTTCTCTCTCCCTGTCCTTGGACCTCCAGAGAAACAACAATAACCCTATACTCAATAACCCTGCAATGGCCTCTGAGTGTTCCAGTAAGGGTCAATTGATGTGTCCAACTTCATCGTTGTCTTATTTTAAGACACTCCCACCTCCACCCCAACCTTCAGCAACCACCACCCTGTTTGTCAGCAACACTCAACTAATCCTGAACACATCCACCTCAAGGAGTAAAGTGGAAAAAGTTACCAGGGGCCCAGACTCAAACTCACCTAGCTGAGTCATAGAGTATAGAGAGGACCATGAGACCACAATGTCATACCAGAACACCAAGCCCTTTCTGCTTGGGTTCATCTTGCTGCCCAGGGAGTTTGTCATTTCAGACTCACCCGAATCCTGAGTCATAAGTAAGATTAGTCAGAAGCAGGCAGGGATAGCTTCACATGTTCTTTAGAACCCACATTTCACAGGACTAAAACTGGGCATCACAGAAATGGAAAAGAAAATTCCTTCTTTCCCTGGTGGGTGTAAGTAGTTCTTCCAGTGAAGGCAGGAGCATGTATGTATGAGCACGTTTATAAAGTGTCTGCTACCTGGGAGTCAGTGTTCATTCTGGGTTTGCAAAGACAAAGACAGAGCAATGCCTTTAAGGAGTGTACATTTGCCTAGAGGAAACACATGGATACAAGCAAGTAAATGCAAAGTACACATAATGTAATTTTAAGAAGAGATTACAAGTAACTATAGGACAAAGGGATGGATAAGGAAAAACCTTATTCATGAGATGGCAACTGAACAGAATCTTAACTAAGGCTTTGTACAGGATTTAAGAAAAGCCTGTGCAAAGGTACAGAAGTAAATGGCCTGTCACATACAGAAAGAAAGGAGACAGGAAAATGCTTAAAAGGAATATGAAGGACCAGTAGTTCTGGGAATATGATTAAAGCATCTTCATCAAGACAGTCCTCACACATATGCAGCTTCTCATTTTTCCACATCAAAAAACCATTGATGAGTAGCGGTATTGTTATGGGGGCCTGGCTTAGGATGGAATGGATCCGCCTTCCTTTCCTCCCATGAAGAGTGGGTACCTCTCTTTTTTTCACAGTTATAATTTTTTGCTTTAAATGCTGCTTATTTTCCCCTTTTCTCATCAGACAAGAGAAATCAAGTTTAGCATCTCCAACAGTGAAAACTGGTGATGGAATATAAAATCAGTGAAAGTAACTTTATTTTAATCTAATTAATTGTAAATCAATACCCTGATGCTGGAGACAACATGATAAGGAAGTCAGACTGAGCCTGAAGCTTTTGTTGAGCAGATATGAAGGTTGAAGAAAATTGTTTTCTTTAAGTAATTCTGACCTCTATCTGAACTGTCATTTTAATTATTTAACCAGGAAAAAGAAGGCATTTAAAAATTTTTATTGTCTACCATATGTGTTGTTGTCAAGTTTCTTACTAGAAAAAGGTTAAGTTAATATTTTGAAAGTAGAAAAACTTCAGAGAAAAGCTAGTACTTGGCAAACCAGAGAGTTAGAATTAGAGAACATAATATCATAGAATAAGATGTCAAGGATGAAAAGAATTTGTAATCTGTCAAAGGATGATTCCTGCTCTTGGCCAGAGACCCAAAGTATTCTTTCATCCCTCAAGCTTAAAAGATGCTATTGTGTTGTGCTTCTCAAAGATACTCAAAGATCAAAGAATCACAGAATGACAGAGTTGGCTGGGACCTCAACAGTCATCTTGTCCAACTCCTACCTGAAAAATAATCCTTTTTAGGACATATTCAACATGCGGTCATCCAACTTTTTTGTAAAGACCTATAATAAGAGATACGTGCTACCACCCAGAGCAGCCCATTTCAACGTTGTATGCACTAATTGTTGAGGCATTTTTTCCCCTTTTAATTTAGCTCTGGTGTGTTTCTTTGCAGTTTTCCCTCATTGTTCCTTCTTCTCTAGTGTACAAACAAAATATCTACTTCCTCTCCCATATAACTGCCTTTTATGTACTTGGACACAGTTTCCTTCAATCAGTGGATCCTTCGATAGCATTGATTCAAAATCCTTCACTATTTTAGTTTCTCTACTGTGGTTGTCATCATCTACCTTTATAAATGTTTTTCCTAAACAGTGGCCTTCAGAACTGAACATGATACTCTAGATTTGGTGTGACTGGGGTAGAGTAGACAAGGGCCATCAGATATTTGTCCCTAGAAGCCGTCCCTCTCTCAAAAGACAATCTGACTCAGATTCAGGAAGACCTTAAGTCAAGTGCTCCTTCTACTCATGTTATCTGTATAACCCTGGCTAAGTCACTTAAACTCTAGATAGCATAGGCAACTCCCTAAGACTTTAAATGGCAGAACAGTGTGGGAGTTTGCCATGATAGAGGGAGTTTACCCTTAAAAAATTCACTACATCAATTAACTTTCAGGCCCAGATCCGTCAAAATACTTCTTTAATATAACCTAAAATATAGCAGGAATGACTATCATTGGTCTTTCTATACTGAACAAATATAACATATTGATTTGTTGCTACTACTTGAGAACTTGTCAGTATTTGAGATTCTGCTTTTTGTCTTATGGATTATACAATGCCTAATTCAGAAAACGTCTCTATAGGTGATTAATACCCAGTGTTTGTTCACCAAATGTTTACAGAAAAATATCTCAAAAGAGTTAAGTTGTTTGATGTTAATCCCCAGAAAATCTCTAGAAGATATTTCCCAAGATTCCAACTGTTGGGTCCTTTTAAGGAATGCTTCTTTGAGAGAAAAAGGGTAGAAAGCAAAGGCTCTATAGAAGAGACCCAAATTTTTGTTTGTTGGGATTTTTGGCTTTATGTGATAAAGCCATATTTCTTGATGTTAGGCTTAAATATGTCCTCCTGTCTTCATCTCACCATAGTTTTGGCTCATTATAATAAGGAAAAGGTCTGAAAAATTTTAAGCTGCCCCAAATTGGAATGGATTACTTCTGAAGGTGATGCCTTTTTATCACTGGAAGTCTTAGCATTTGTCAAAACTATTGAAGACTAGACACTAGATACCTCTTTAAATATGAATTGGATTCAGTGCCATCTGAGGACCTTTCCAATATTGAGATTTTTAATAGCTATAGCCCAGTCTTCTCACTAATTGACCCTTCAGGTCAAGTGACCCATCTGACAGTGATACTAGCTACACAAGATTCCTTTATATGAACAAGGACACTTCCAGTGCAGTATTTCCAAAGTCTTCAACCTTGAAATAGAGAATATGTCTGTGTAATTCTCATCTTCTAAAATATCTTCTTTCTGGAAAAAAAAATTAGCTGACAAAACAGCAATAAAAAAATATGAAAAATTTACTTTTGGGGGATCTTTTTAAACATTTTCCTTTTGTGTTTCTATTTTTAAAGTAGTGTTTAACAGACAATTTTTTCTCAAAAAAAAAAGTTAGTTTTAATGTGAAGTAAAACCTCCACTTTATATCCATCAAAGAACCAGTAATTTAAATGTACTAGTACAAAAAATTTAAATATGTGAATACATTTTATGCAAGAGCCTCAAGAGTTGGGGAGAAAACATTTATTTAATTTAGAATGACTTTAGAAAGGCCAAGCATGACCTTAAGACACACTAATATCTTTATATATATATATATATATATATACGATCATTTACCTTTTTTTAAAAGAAGTATTTTTTGAAAGACGTATGCAGATGTAATTGGACATCTGATAAAATTAAAAGATGACCTAGAATCCTACCCATAAAACCTACCTCCAGAAGTGAATGGATTCAGTCCTGGGCAGCATTATGCTACTCCATAATTAATTCATATTTATTAACTGTAATTATTTATTAACTGTGAATAGGTAACAGTGATACCACCCAGTCTACTAAACATTTATTTTCTCCCTGTTCAATATTTTTTACTTGCCCAAGATGAAGTGTGTTCAGTTTTCTTTAACAGGTCATTTCACTGAAATATTCATTTCATTTCTCCCTTCCCTGGCACTCAGTACCATAAGACATGAAGGGCAAATGTGAGGGCTAAGGGGCCCTGCCCATGATTACTTTCACTGAGATGGCTGCAAGGTCATTAATTTGGGGGGCAGTCCAAAGGCAATAAAGCTGAATATTCACAAGGGGCCCTCATAAAAGCAAAGAAAGTGTTAGAGAAAACAGTCAAGGCAAGTTTAGGGAAGTCATGCAAAGCCTTCAACCACTGGGAAACCACACAGTTGCTTAGAGATATGGTCACACCTCTTTCAATGGGAGGATATCCCTTCAAATGATAATTCATCTCTATCAATCATGAACATCAGTAGACTGGAAGTAATGCCTCTTATCTGCTTAGCTGATTTGACTAGAATATAGACTATTAGGATAATAGTCTTCTAGAACAGGAAGAAAGGTAGCCATGGCCTACTACCAAAATGGAAGACCTAGAATGCTGCATTTGCTAGTGTATTGTCTATTCCACACATATGACTTTGGGCAAAGCCCTTCCCTGCTCTGGGCATGGGTTTCCTCACCCATAAAATGTGGGGTTGGAATAGCTGATCTCTAAGTTATCTTCTAGCTTAGGATCTTAGAAATCTTCCAAGAAGGATCTTGGAAATTTTCTAGTTCAATTTTACAGATGAAGAAATTGAGGCAAGGAGGATGTTATGTGACTTGCCTTAGATTCCACACCTAGTTTAGGGGCATATGTTGGAGTAGGCCACAGGGCCCTCATGTTTTCCAGTCTACCAGTGTACTCTCTGTCTCTGTCTCTCTATCTCCCTGTCTATCTGTCTCTTTGTCTGCCTTTGCCTCTGTCTCTGTCTGTGTGTCTCTCTCTCTTTCCCTGGCACCACAAGGCTAGCTATTAATTTGAACTCCATATAAGTTTATTAGCCACAAGATGGATTACACTCTTAACCTTGGCCAGGACTTTTAAAAATATCCATGACCAATAGCTTAGACTAATCCCATGGTCACCTGGGAAAACTGTTGAGTCAGTAGCATCTTTTTATAGAAAATTTTCAATCAACAGTCAACCAACCAGCACTTATTATGCACTGACTGTATGCTAAGCATTGTGCTAGTGTTATGTATACATACTAGACAGAATAAATAGGAACATTGCATATATTCATTTAATCCTTGTTTGGTTTGGTTTGGTTTGTTATTATAAAGAACCTTTCATTATCACTTTTCTGAAAGGTCAACAGGAATTAAGATTGTCTTCTTCAAACATACCACTTGTCTGTACTCGAATAAAGTTTATTTCAGCTGTCAGTATAAATCACAAAATGTAGCAGATCTCCTTAGCTTACCTAGGTCATTGCTGGATTAGACAGGGTGGGGTGGATTAGGAAGCATGATGGAACAAAAAAAAAATTCTGCTACTGCGTTTCAGTTGTACAGCTGTTCAACAAATACATGCACAGCTGTTCTTGATAGCGTGAAACAGCTATTAGGCAAGGTGTTTTTGTCCAATAGTAGTTGGCGAAAGTTTATATAATATTCCCAAGAGGCCTACATAAGGCAGCTTTTCATAAATGATTTTAATCCAGTTACCCAAATAAATGTGTATTGAATCAAGCTAGTGTCTTGCCAAGGTACCTCATTTGCTCCCCAGACTTGATACAATTAGTGCTGTCCAGTAATAGATCAGATAAACAATAAATTTGCTTTCTTTATGGTTTCTTAAAACCTATAACTGGGAGAGGGAAGGAAATGGAAAGTGTTGTTCTTGACTTGGAGTGAGGAAACTGTTGCTTTGTTGATACTTTGTATCAACTTTGTATACTAAGTATCTCTGGGCCTTAGTTTTGTCATCTGTAAAATGAGAGTATTGGCCTGGATGGCCTCTGATTTCTTCCAGCTCTAACTCGATGATCTGATGCTAATGGACAGCTAGGTGGTGCAGTGATTATATCAATGGGCCAGGAGTCCCAAAGACCTGAGTTAAAATCCAGCCTCAGGCACTTACTAGCTGTATAATTAAGTTACTCAATCTCTCTCTGCCTCAGTTTCCTCAACCATAAAACAGGAATAATACATCCCAAGATTATTGCGATGATCAGATGAGATAATAACTGTAAAGCACATAGCACAGTGCCTGCCATATAATAAATACTATATAAATGTTAGTTGTATTCTAAGAGCACTGGGATTGCTTCCTTTTGGGAGAAAGTACTAAGCAACTGATCATATGTCCAGGTACAACTATCTCTGACATTTGTGTACTTGGATTTTTAAAAGGAACAAGAATCATTTTATTCAGCAGTCATTTATTTATGTGTAATGTTTTGTATTGGGTACTTGGAAAGAAAAAAAAATTCACCAGCAAAATAGTCCCTGCACTCAAGGAACTTGTATTCTATGCTTTGATATTGTATTTTTCTGCTTTGATTCAGATGCTTTTCTTATTTGCTCATTTGTCAATTAATTTGGTTGTGCCTTCTTAAAGGCTTCGGGTATTTATGCATGATTTTGCCCCTTTTATATTTTTTTTATTTACAATTTGTTTTTATTTACAGTTAATACATTTGTAATAGAAGGCTTTCACTAACCCTCATATCACGTATCAGTAAGTGAAAAAAAACAAGTTCAGGAATTTCCTAAGGAAAGAAAAAACAGGTGGCCCTCTATATACCCAGGGAGGACTAGGGATATCATGGGAGAGAGATCTGTGAACTTTTTGGATCCAACTGAAAGAAACTCCTATTTTCATGGTATGTTGTCAGGAATGAAGGATCAGATGGCCATGTGCTATTAGCCAGCATTGTGTTCTACATATAGTTTAGGAATTTTAAGGAACTTTATTTTTAAGTGTTTTATGGATGCTTTTTTAAAAATTAGATAGGGCTGTCACTTTGAAATGCCTCAACCCCCTCTCTTGCAAAAAGAAAGTGTGGAGAAGCAAAATAAACACATTTGACATGTTTGATATTATATGCATAATTCTATACCAATAATAGCCTCTCAACCAAGAGAAGGAGGTGGTATATTTCACACTCAGTCCTATTAAACCAAGACAACTAGGTACCATGGAAAGAGCCCCAGATCTGAAGTCCAGAAGACCTAAGTTCAAATCCAGCCTTAAACACTTCCTAGCTCTGAGGCCCTGGGAAAGTCACTTCACTTCTGCCTCAATCTTAGCTGCGAAGTGGGCATGATAATAGCACTTACCTCACAGAGTTGTGTTGAAAAACAAATAAGACAATATTTTTAAGTGCTTAGTCATGTCTGGCACATTTAATACATTTAATACATGCTTATTTCCTTCCTTCCCTTCCCTGCAGAGAAGACTGATCATCATTCTTTACATTTTCCTTTACATTCTTGTGGGGATGGTGTGTACTTTATATTCAGTTTTGTCACCATCCCAATGATGTGGCTAAAGAGTTAGAGATTATGAATTGTTTTAAACATAAGCATTGCTCCGGATTCTCTCACTTGCCTTTTTGTCCCTCTTCTTTGTCAACATCAAACATACCCACAACTTTAGCTGTCATCTCTATGTAGATTATTCCTTTGTCTCTAGCCCTAGCCTGTCTCCTAACCTCAATTCCCAGCTGCCTCTTGAGCAGCTATCCTGACATCCTGCTAGCACCTCAAATTCATCGTAACCAAAACAAAATTAAACATCTTCTAAATTAGTTCCTCCTTTTGACTTCCCTATTCTCTTTGTCAGTCGGGATCAAAGCTTCATTTATTCTTGACTGTTGCTTCTCCGTTACTTCCTACAACCAATCAGTTCCCAAATCCTGACAACGTGACCTCCATTTTGTCAACTTATATTCACATTTTCTTCTTTTAATTTTCTTTCTTATTATCAACTTGATTAACACCAACATTTTCTTACGCTTTAAGAACAGAAAAAAGATTGTATGTGACACCATGAACCTGTATTATATATAGCTTTAAAAAAAAAAAGTAATATATTAAGTTGAATACAGTAGTAACATCAGTCCTTTGCTTGTCTCTGAACTTCCTTCTACTCTCTTCTATATATTCTTTTAGTTGTTTTATCAAATCTTTCTTTTCTTTCTCTGCCTCTTCTTTTTGGGGGGAGGGAGTTTAAGGGCATGTCTACATCTGTTTCTCTGGTCAGGAATTTATTACCTCTCATCATAATGTTGTAATCCCCTAATAAGTCTTACAACATCTATTCCCTGTCCCTGTTCCAATCCATCATATACACCACTGCTAGATTAAGCTTCTTAAAGTACAGTTTCAATCATGTCACTTCATTTTCAAACATTTGTTTGAATGCCTTCAGTTAATCCATTGATTAATGAATATAGCCTTTTAGCCTAACATTCAATATGACCTGACTCCATACTATCTTAGCTTTATCACCTGCTGTTTCTCTACATAGAAGGCAAGTGGATAGTGAGCTGGCCTCAGGGTCAGGGAGATTTGGTTCTGGCAGAAGTCCTTCCTCTTGCACATTCAGGCTACAAAGGGCTATCTATCTATAGGAGTGGGAAAATAGCTAGCATTTTTATAGGACCTACTATGTGCCAGGCACTGTGCTAAATATTTCACAAATATTTTCTTATTTGATCCTTGCAATAACTCAGCAAGGTAGAGTGCTGCTCTTATTCCTGTTTTACAGTTGAGGAAAATGAGGAAAACAGATAAAGTGATTTGTCCAGCTGGTCAGTGCCTCAGGCCAAATTTGAACTTGGGTCTTCCTGATTCTTAACGCAATACTCTGTCCACTGTTGCCTAGCTGCCAAGAGTAAAGTGAAAGGTAGAGCATCTAGACTTATTGTATAGCTTAATGAAACAAAGTGGGAGAGGTAACTACATGGTGGACATTCTTGATGTCATGTGTAATCCTTTTTTCTGTTCTTGTATGTGAAGTGTTTGTATTTGCTGGTGTTTATCAAGTTCAGAATATATGTGTGTGTGTATATATATATGTATATATCCAACTTTGTTTGCCTTAGTTCTTCATTTGTAAAATGTGCTAGAGAAGGAAATGCATGTGTGTGTATATGTATACACATACATATACCCATATAGATATACACATGTAAAAATGCATACACACATATATAATTAAATTCCTTCTTTAGAACTTCCTAAACTTTGTTAGTATGGTTTTATTCTCTTGTGTGGTGATATGGACTGTGGGTGTGCAGGGATTATTGTATGCATTTACCTGGAACATGTCTCTCCTCAAAGATCTAGCAGACCTCTATTTCCTGATACATTCTATATTTCATTGAGTTAAGGCTAATGCTAAGGAAGAATGAGTTTGGTGAAATCTATTCTCCATTACAGATCAAGTGCCCTTAGTACCTACTGATCAGGCCAAAACATGCCCAGTTTGCTTTTGCCAATATGTTCATAAAAGTCCTCAACATGAAACAGAAACCTGTTTAGCAGCTTTGTCAAGCAGGTGCGCAAGGCTTACTGTAAATAAAGTCTCCCATTGTCTGACTGGTAAGAAAAGTGTTGCCAGGCTGGTGGTTTTGTCTTGTCCTGCTCTGTAATGACTCTGCTTTTACCATGAAGCCAGAAATGTGGCTTCCAGTGAGATGGTGACTTATCCAGGGCTTTTCAATTCTCCTAATTGTAATAATTCTTTATAAGCAGTCAGAAGAGCAGTAACCTTATACTTCGTGAAATAACCTTTGGGTTCTTTTCTGTTTAGTTTGTACTTTCTTTTTGGCAGCTTGGAAATGATATCATTGTGATAACGTAAATATTGTAATACTGTAATGTAACTCACTAAAAGGAAGTTTAACTGGAATTGGAAAAATGAACAGTGAAAGAGAATGAAATCTATCCCACTCCTCTCAGAAAAGAGTTGGGGATTCTCTAGGGCAGAAAACTGCATACATCATTCAGCACAGTCACTGTATTTAGGTGTTGTGATGAACTGATTCTGACTCAGGGTGGACCTCTGATTTGGTTGTTCAGTTGTGTCGGAGTCTTCGTGATCCCATTTGGGGTTTTCTTGGCAAAGATACAGGGGTGGTTTGCATTTCCTTCTCCAGATCAGTTTTACAGATGAGGAAAGTAAGGCCAACAGGATTAAGTAACCTCCTTAGATAACACAGCTAGGAAGTGTCTGAGGCCAGATTTGAACTCAGGAAGATGTATGTTTCCTGACTTCAGGCCCAGCTCTATTCCCTATGCCACCTTGCCCACTCTAATAGTTTAGGTATATTTTTTAAACCAGGTACTTGTAGGTGATTCAATAGTCAACAAAAGGAGGTTTACTTAGCCTTGATATAGAAAGGATACAGCACTTATTTTGGATAGATATGTGCCCCTCGCCAATTCTGTATGGAAATACAGTGTCCCAAAAGCCTGGCTTAAGCAGTTCCTAGCAGTTTTAAGTTCTAAAATTTTAGTGTACTTTTAAACTCTAAAGCTTAAAACTGAACTTTGATGTTGAGGACACTTTGTATGTATATTCAGCAGGGCAGGGTAGGGGCTTGAGCCTCTATTCTCTGGGCTAAACAAGTCTTGGAGACAGATTCCTTGGGTTTTTGGAAAATGACTAGCCTGACCTACCTAGGATGAATGAGTGTTTATGAGAGGAAGGGGCTGGATGGTAGAGAAGAACCTGGTCTGTCATAGGTTTTTGTGCCGAACTATTTTTGCTTTAAAAGTTATAAGGAGAATTAAATCTTGAGGAGATGTGTGTGTGCATGTGTGTGTGTGTGTGTGTGTGTGTGTGTGTGTGTGTGAGAGAGAGAGAGAGAGAGAGAGAGAGAGAGAGAGAGAGAGAGAGAGAGAGAGAGAGAGAGAGAGAGACAAAGACCAGTTTAACCACAGCAGACTTTCCTAACATTACCTTTGATTTCTAGGTCCACTTCTAGTCCTAATAAACATTGAGTTCTTAGTGTTTTCTCGATCTCAAACAAGCTATAAAATTAACATGACAACTTTTTTTTTTATTACCTGGTGACTCTTCCCCAAGACAGGAAGGGTGTATAAAAGCAAGGGTTCTTAACCAAGGGTCTGTGAAATTTTTTTTAATAAATACAGGGTGTCCCTTCTAGTGAAGATTTAAGCTTTGTACACTTAGGTTTGTATATTACTATACTTAAGTTAAACTTTATAAGTTTAAACCTGCACTAGAACTTTTGGGACATGTTGTATTTACATGACTATTTCAATATAATTGATTTCCTTTGTAGTTCTATGTATTTTATTTTATGCATTTAGAAACTTTATTCTGAAAGGGGTCTGTAGATTTCACCAGGGGTCTATGACACAAAAAAAAGGTTAAGAACCTCTGATAAAGGTTCCATAGACTTGTGAACTCACATTTCAAATGTTTCTTTTTATTTCAAAAATCTCCCTTAGGTAGACTTGATAGATGTGAATTTAAGAGTATCATTGTTGAACTGTAACCTCCAGCGAAATAAGAAAAGTGGCTCAAGATGTGTTACTGACTTGTTAGAAAAGGAAGCCTTAGTAGGAAAAGTCTTTATACTTAGCTTTTAGAAATGTGTGACATTGTGAAAAGACAAACTCAACGTGACAGGAAGAAATCTGACTGAAGTAAGAAATGACTTTTAAAGGAGAGGATTGTATCCTCTGCTTTTTGCTATTAGAGATAAACATGGTGATAGTGCATCCTAATGGAGCCCAGAAATAAATAAAAATGAATAACTGGAGCATGAGTCATGGAAATTCAAAGATTATGCTTACAACCCATTTTAACCAATAGTTTCAGCTTCTTTTTTCTTAAACCACTTTTTAAAATCAGAGCATTAATAAGCAAGTTGCAAAATAAATTGGTTAGTCAGCAACTTTTACTTTCACCTTCTCACAGAGTTGTGTTTATAGACAGTGATATAATAAGAGGCAATTTGGAGAAGCACTGACTCTGGATAATCTATAACCTGTAGAAATGGCCTCAGAGTAATTCTTTCTTTAGAGTTACAGCATGTAATATTTAGCTATAGAGGTTTTTTGTTTTTTTGGTTTTTCTTTTTGGACTGTACCTATGATTTCAACAGTTTGGGGAACTTTCAGTACATAAATTGCCTCCCACCAATGGGGCAACTTATCTGTCATTTATAGTCTTGCAGAATCCCTTGGTGTCCTTAAAAGTCAATTAACAATGTCATGGTGATATAGTATATCCAAAGTCTCACTTTGGTAGAACTAAGATAGAATCCAGATCTTCTGATTCCAAATCTAGTGTTCTTCTTACTAGTTTATGCCAGAGCCTAGACTTGAACTCAAGCAGGTCTTCCTGACTTTACGACTGACATCATCATCATTACTAACATGTTATGTGTGTATACACACACACCCATATAGTATTTCAAGTTTTTCAAGGTACTTTACATACGTTATCTTATCTGAACCTCACAAAACCACTGGGAGGTGGGTACTGTTATTCTCCCCATTTAATAGAGGAGAAAACTGAGGCTGAAAGATGCTAGGTGACTTGTCCAGTGTCACCTAATAAGGGTCTGGATTTCAGTTCAGGTTTTCCTGGCTCAAAGTCCAGTGTCCTTTGCAATTCTCTACCTAGCTGCTTCATGGCACACTGCTTCTTCCTTGCAGGAACACTATTTCATTGCAAATACTTTTGTTTCAGATCTATCTCAAGGACCTTATAGACAGGATCCTTTTCTTTTGTCAGTAGTACCTAGCCACAAAGGGGTGGGAGGTAAGAGGAAGTAACCTAACTCAGAACTACTTAAGTAAAGTGTTTCTGTTTTCTTCTTCAGGGAAATGTCCTAATAGTATCTTTCATATATACCTCAATTCTCTCAAGTCTGGTACTTTAAGAAACTCCTAATGTATAAAATGGTGCCAATACCTTTTGTGGTAGATGTGAAATTAAGAATATCCTAACTGAACAGTGACCTTCAGCAAAAGAAGGGAAAATTGGCTCAAGAATTTGTAATTGACTTGTTAGAAAGAAAAACTGTGGTAGGGGGAAAAACAATTTAAAAGCCTTTATACTTAGCTTTATTTCTAGACAGTAGAGGGCAATGAGGAGTAAATGATGGCTAATTCCTTCTGTATTACAATGGCAGGAGGGGAAGTACAGTAAATTGTTTTCAGTAACTTAAATATCCACCTCTCAGATTTGTGAGCTTCTTAATTAAGGCAACTAGTACAGCGGACGGAGTAATTGATCTGGAGTCAGAAAGGCTGAAGCTCAAATCCTGTCTCAGATACTTACATGCAAGTCACTTGACTTCTGCCTCAGTTTCTTTATCTGCAAAATAGGAATAATAGTAACACTTTCCTGCTAGGGTTGTTGTGAAGATAAAAGATCACCATGACATCAACATCATCATCAACATTAAATACAAGTAAGCTGCAGTTATCCTTTTAGCTCTCTGTTAAGATAACAGGGTAAGGATGAGGGATGCTAGTTTGCTAGCCCTTTGTACAGCTTGGCATTTCTATAGACCATCCTCTTTCTTTAGGAAGAAAAATCACTTCTAACGAGGTAGTAGTTTTTCCAAGAGTAAAGGTCAAAGCTATAATGTATTGATACTTTACTTTTAGTATAAAGCTGGTGGTCACTGGAGGGACCAAAACCATACATATATGTGTATATATATATATGTATATAGATATAGATATAGATATAGATAGATAGATAGATAGATGTGTGTATGTATGTACTTACATGTATATATGTATATTATATATATATGTACATGGTAATATGCTGGCTTTTCCATTCAAATTTAAGGCCCATGAGGATAGATATCTTGTGCTTGCTTTCCTATGTATCGCTAGTGCTTAGCACAATGCCTAGCCCATACCCTCAATCAATGCTTGTTTACCAACTGACTCACTTTCACAAAAATCATATTCAGCCATTTCAGTTTGGGAAAAACTTACCAAGCAAGTTCAAGGGAAGGGATCATGTTAGATATATGCTTTCCCCAGAGCTCAACCCTTGAGAGCCATTCCAGAATACAAAATGTCAATCACTTTCCTAAGTAATTCAAAATTTCCTTTCAAGAGCACCTTCTAAGCACTCCTCTAGCCTGTAAACATTAGTTCGTCATTTGATAAACCAGTGGGTTTCATGGACAGCCTGGAACCATTAAGCACCATCAGTAGGCAATGCATCCATTTTAGAGTCTGTGCAGCTTTGGCTGAGTCGACCCTTTGGTTGTTCCCATGGATTGCATGATTAGACACTTAACCTGGGAAGAAAATTGCTTTTTTTTTCTTTTTTGACTTTTCCTGGCCGTGTACCCTAACCATGAAATGCAGATCTCCAATTAAGACAGTTTTCTTGGCAGTGTAATATGATACTAAGCAAATAGGATTTTGTAATCATACCTGCCAACAATTAAAATCCTATAAATAGGGAGACCACTTGCTTCCAAAAATACTGTGGAGTGGAAGAGCTTTTTAAAAGAAGGAAAACAAAAAAAGTTTGCTTTTGCAATGGGGTTTGTTCTCTGTACCAAAAAAAAAGAATAATCTAATATCAATAGATCTCTAATTTTTATAATCCCACTAGCTCCTTCACTTTCTTTGTTGTTTTTGTCATTTTTTGTCATTTTGTCATTTTTCAGTTATGTCAGACTCTTTGTGACCCATTGGGGTTTTCTTGGCAAAGCTACTGCAGTGGTTTGCCATTTCCTTCTTCAGCTCATTTTACAGATGAGGAAACTGAGGCAAACAAGGTTAAGTGACTTGCCCAGGGTCGCATAGCTAGTAAGTGTCTGGGGCCAGATTTTAACTCAGGAAGATGAGTTTTCTTGACTCAGGTCCAGCACTGTATCCACTGTGCCACCTAGCTGCCCCCTTCACTCTTTTATCATTTCACCAAAAGCTTGTTTTTTTTTAAAAACACATTACAAATTAGTCAGTCTAGCATCTGTGTTAACAGAGAGGGTGAGAATCTGAACAAAACAGAGAACTTAAAGAAAAATTTTTTTAAAGAAAAGGAATGTTGAATAAAAATCAGAGGAAGTACCCACTGGTAACTGCAGTTGCTATTTGTAATTCTGTCATTTCAAATTCAATTCAACAAATGTTTATTAAGGTTTTTTTTATGCTGAGTAATGTACTGTATGTGCTGGGGGAGATATGAAATTTTGATGAGACAGAGTTGCCACCTTCATGAAATTTACAGTCTCCTTGGGTATAAGACATCAAGGGCACTGTACTACCAAAGATGTCCTTTACATAATACCACTTAACCCATTCCTCTTTGCATGCCACTAGGAACATTCATGGTCATAGAACTGAAAGTTCTATGATATTGGAAGAGTGCTTTAAATGGCCAACTGTTGACAAAGATCAGTTGGATATTTTAAAAGTGGGTGCAGGAGGAGGACAGTTGATTTTGTTAGTAGTCTCAGTGACCAAACCAAACTTAAATTCAGTCACTGGGATTAATCTTCCCTTCCCCCTCCAGTCCTCTCAAAAGTTGTAGTTCTTTTTTTATTAATTTATCCACTTTCCAAAATTCCCAATACTCGCTCCCCACTTTCCCCACTCCCTACTCCTAAAGGGAGTTTTACATATAGTTTTTAGATATAAAACCTTTGTCATTAGAGATTGATGTTCAGAGTCCTCCTTCTTCAACTTCATACAGATAGTAAACAACCAGAGAAGTAAAATGTGGTGTGAGAGAGAATACCTGACACTTGCTACCTGTGTGACTGTGGGAAATTTAATTAACTTTTCTGGACTCAGTTTTCTCATTTGTAAAATGAAAGGGCTAGACTAGGTGAGTTCTAAGGGCTCTTCTAGCGCTGAGTCCTAGAATACTATGTTCAAACACAGTACTAATGAAAATAATTACTAAAGAAGCTGGCATATAGTAAGCACTACCTTTTTCTATTGCTCACACTTACGAAGGCTCTTTGATTTGTGGCCACTGTTGTATGGCCTCCTCTTTAGGCTCCTCGTTGGCCCAGAGACTTTACTTTAAAAAGAGCCAAACCATTCCTGGTTTATGCCCACCACAATGGTCTGCCTACTGCTGCTGTTCCTAAGAAGTCTATGTAACTATGTCATATT
Organism: Notamacropus eugenii; assembly: GCF_028372415.1. Taxonomy (NCBI): domain Eukaryota; kingdom Metazoa; phylum Chordata; class Mammalia; order Diprotodontia; family Macropodidae; genus Notamacropus; species Notamacropus eugenii. Next base: position 143,267,057 of record NC_092875.1, on the reverse strand, counting down.
ATTTGAAGCCAAAGAATCTCTCAAACCTTTCTCTGGACCTCTTCTCTTATTCACTGTACAAAATATAAGTGGGAATACTATTGAGAATTTGCTCCCCTTCTGCTCATTCATGCCCCCAAAAGTTTATTTCAATAATGGTAGACTGAAATTTCTGCTTGCTGAATAAATAAATGGATGAATCTAGTCTGGCCAACGAGCAGTATGTAGAAATGTTCAAGAAGCTGCTAGATTTTTAGCTGTAGTTGTTCCACATCTAGGACCTATGTAACAGACAGCAACACTTCAATCTGATGTATATCTTGATGTCCAGCTGACAATCTCAGCCTGGTACCTTCTTTCCTCTCCCATTTTGAGGATGAGGACTATCTTCAGCCTTTGTTTGTATCCCCAACATTTAGCACAGTGACTGGCCAGAGGTAGGTGCTTAATTAACATTTATTGCCTGAAAGAATTTTTGTTGTTCAATTTTGTTGTTCAGTTGTTTCAATTGTGTCCAATTTTTTGTCATATCATTTGGGGTTTTCTTGGCAAGGATACTGGAGAGGTTTGCCATTTTCTTCTCCAGCTGAGGTAAATAAGGTTGAGTGACTTGTCTAGGATCACATAGCTAGTAAAAGTGTCTGAGATCAGATTTGAACTCTGGAAGAGGAGTCTACCTGAATTCAGGCCCAGTACTCTATCCACTGCCCCACTTAGCTGCCCTTGGTTCTGTATAGCCAATTAAAATAATCTTCCTCCTCTTCTCTTTCTTTTCTCTCTCCCTCTCATTCCTTTTGCTATTCTCTTTTCTTCCTCTTCTTTTTCTCCTTCTCCTCTTTCTCCTTCTCCTTCTTTTTCCCAATAATTTAAAACATTTGTGACTTCCTAAGTATGTTACCAATAAAGGTCAACCTTCCTCCCTACCCCCATCTCCTGATAGCTTAACAGATGGTTTCACAGTTGCCATGGCCAAAAGATTCATCACTCCCAACCCTGGTCAACTGTAAGTTACATGAAAGCAGAGGCTGTTTCATTTTTGTCTTTGTATATGCCATGCCTAGCACAGTTCCTGGAAAATTGTAGGCGTTTAATCAATTCATGTGAAATTTAATTCAGTTTAATTGAACCACTTGGTGATTCCCTCTTCTGGGAAATGTGCCTCTCCAAACTTAGATAGGCTTCCTTGTATAACAGTTTGTAGGACAATGGAACATAGATCTCAATTCAGAAGAGTGTTATTTGTCATCTAGTCCAATTGCTTAATTGTATAGATGAAAAAATTTGAGGTCCAGAGAGAAAAGTGACTTGCTCCATATTATACAAGTAGTAACTAGCAAAGCTGGAATTGAGTCCAGTTCCTCCGAGCCCAGATCTGCTGTTTTTTCCCCTTTGTTACCTCTGTCTGTTCAATCCTAAAGGTCTGTCTAGTTGGGTGGGACCTGTCAGAGAATAGCCTTTGGTGCCATAGTCCTCTAGATGCTAGGTGGCACACAAACAGTAGACTTGGAGTAAAGATCTGAGTTTGAATCCTACCTTCAATATTTACTAAGTTTCCTCATCTGTAAAATAAGGATAATAATAGCACTTACCTTACAGGGTAGTTGTGAGGAGACTCAAAGGAGATGTAAAGTAACTTGAAATCCTTCAAGAGCTATATAAAAGCTAGTTATTTATTACAGTCTTACAGAACCAGGGTCATCTCCAGACCACAATGAGTCATTTGGAATAGGACTAGAACATGATTATTTATAGGACTGCACTAGTAATGTCTAGTGGTAAGTAACCTGAGACTTCTTAGCATTATCAACAATTCATTACCCTGTAAGGCAAAGCAGCCCATAATGATTTACATGCCTTCTTAACTATGTTCTTTACCCATTCATTCATTTGCATACAGTAGCTCTCAGTTGTTAATTATATTAATCTATTGTATTGAAATTAAATGTGAGAGCATATTGCTAGAAAGAACTGAAGGCTTCTATGATATTGATCATTGCCCCTTACCAAGTACAGTTTGGCCGGGGGGACCCAGAATCTGTTAAATCCCATAGAAAATGTGATAGAATGATAAAATATTAAGAAGAGTAGCCAGAGTTTTTAAGGATATTTTGAAGCAAAAATTTCAGTAAGGTAGAGCTAGAACATAGATATCGTTTCTACAGCAAGGAGTGAAAAACACCTCTGACCCAGATAAGAAGAAAAGGATATCATTCATTCATTCATTCAATAAGTATTTATTGAGCACCTACAAAGACACTATCCGAGACAATGAGAAGGATACAAAGATAGATAGAGACCGCATGGTATAATAAAATAAAGGGTTTATCGTCAAGAGACCTAACTTTTATTCCAGCTGACACTTGGCTGTCTTTGTGACCTGAGCTTGCCACTGTATCTCTCTGGGCCTCAGTTTACTCATCTGTGAAAAGGATATAATAATACCTGAAGCAAGTACAAGGGCTTCACTTGTCGTAAGAATTTTGTAAACTTTAAAATATTATACATATGATAATAATAAAAATTATTATGATGATTACAACATTATTATTGATATTTTTGATAATAAAATTATCCTTTCTTTCAAGGTGTTTAGCACCCATTAGGACAGGTAAAACACATAAGCAGAAAAATATCCTGGAAAGCACTGTGTTCAAGAAGAGGCTTAAAAATTAAAAAATATAAACTACATGGTAAGATTTGACCGGTAGAATGCCACTTCCTTTTATCTCTTGATTTTTTTAGTTTAAAAGAACAGTTTGATTCACCAGTTTGCAGTAGAGCACCTTGCTTCTATGCTTTTAAGAACTGGCAGCATTTGCATACTTGTAGAGACACACAACCCCAGAGTAATTAACACTCTAGCTATCAGATACCTTGCACACCTGAGCTAGTAAGGCTATTTGCAGTGGAGTTTTTTTTTTTTTAAAGGAAAATGGTTCAATTATGTTTTACTTAGTGGTTTAAAAAAAAATGAATCAAATAGGTAATCATGAGAATCCTAGACTGTTAGAGGTGGAAGAGTGCTTAGGGATCATCCGGTCGAAATCTTTCACTTTACAGGTGGGCAAAGTGAGGTCCAAGTCACACACATAGCAAGTGCTAGCTGCAATGAAAATTAAGGTCTCTTGACTTCACACTCCATGTTGCATTATACCATGCTATCTCTAGCTATCTTTGGAGCTTTCACAAAGCCCAGAATCAAGGTCACAAAAATCAGTTAGTGTCAAACTCCCCCTGAGTTCTCCATTTTGCCATTCACAGTAGAACTTTTTCCAAAAGGTTCCATGTGCCAAGAGCAAGCATACAGACGTACAGTAGGTTTCCTGTGAGCCAGACAGCCACCTCAGAATCTTGCACACTCTGTCCAGGGCTTGGGGGCTGGGCCAGAGAAGGAAGTACAGTACTGAATTACCAGGGGAAACACACAAGCTCCCGAAATCGACTCCTCCTCTGAGGCTCAGCAGATGGCTTGCCGAGTCTGACTTGAAAGGAAGACTTTAGAAATGTTCTACGCAAGGAAAGGTATGTATGAGTGCTCTCCACATTTAATCGGGATTTTTGGAAGTCAGATGAGTCAGAATGTGTTCAGAAGCAGGACTTAATTCAAGTTATGTGATCGAAGCCTAGCGGATAGATAGAGAAGTCTATTGTTTTTTGCCTTCAGCCCTAGAATCCTAGAGAAACAAGTTGAAACTGTCAGAAGAGACTAGATACAAGTGTATGTTTATACAAATGATTTCTCTGAAGCAGGAAACAAAACCCAGTTTCCATGCTCTCCCCCTTGTCCTACAGCCTACTGCAGGTGCTCCTGATGATTGCAATTCTGTAAGGAGCTGCTGCTCCCAGAAATAGCCGAGAAAGGCATTTTGAAGTCCGTACTGTTTTATTAAAAGGCTTTTCAGAGTGTATCATTAGCAAGAGATGCTTTTAGTTCTTTTAAATGAATTGATTTGTATCAAGATCTGAAATGTTAATGCTGAATTTCCTTTAATTGCCTTATCTCGTCTTTAAAGTCTTCAAATTTTGAGGTATAACTGTGATCATAACAGCATTGACTACTGAGTGCACCCCTTAATTGACTTGTGCTAGGGTCCCATACTGTTAATAAACTTCATTAAGGCCTTTTTAATTGCTGATCTTTTAAAGCTGGGTAATTTTCTTCCTTTCTCTTTTAGAAGTTTATTACTTTAAGTTCTATGGGTTCAGGAGAAATGTGGGGATAGACTTTTTTTTTTTAAAGAGCTTTGCTGGAAGCATCATTGTAATTGATGGATCGACTTGTTCTTTTAAATTGAAGGACTAAAGATATAAAAAGAACTAGGGCATGTAAGTAACCTCTTTGATTTTTAATGGCATGCAGCAGATGGAATTCATTATTGACTTTTAAAAATGAAAATGCCCTGATTATTACTTATTTATAAAGTCTTGTCAGTCAAGTGAAGTAATTACCATTACCAGGTTAGTTTTTCATAATTGCAGCTATGTGAGGACAACACTAAAATACAGGATGCCTTGTGTACTACCACAGTGGTGAAAGCCCAATGATATTTTACATGATTAATTTCAATTTAATAATAAAGTAATGCGCTTAACATTTAGGATTTTGAACCTCTAAATTTTTGCTTTTATTTTGCTCATTTCAAAAGTAAGTTATAGCCCATTATAGGACAAATTCTTATGCAAGTCCAAGTGCTTAACAGAAATGTTTTCAACTAGAAATAAACAAGAGTCAAATTTAATTTCTATAGTTTATTGTTTAAATGTGGTTTGGATAGGCATAAGCATCAAGGATTCTGAGTTAACACTTAAGATGACTTGTTTTAGCCTTAATTTTTTTTATTCTAAGTTCAGATTTCTAAAAAATTATAACAAGTAAATACTGAGAAGAACAAAAGGTAATATCCACATTTAATTTACTTACAATATTTACAAGTTTTAAAAAATGCAATATGATGCAAACCTTATATTATTTGGATTGAATCAGAATTTTGAGTTATTAAAGTCTAAATCCTATAATGTTTAATTTTTGAGTGTTTTACAGAAATAGAGCAAAGAAATGAAATCCCTGGTATTAGATTTAGGATTATAATCATTATGTCTCTGTTTTACTGTATACATATTGCTCTCATCTAAATCAGCCATTTTAAAATGTTAAGAAAGAAAGGATGAAAATTATATTTGGAAGTTGGTTTTCTCCAATTCTTTATGATTCCTATTACTTTTGCATGAAGGCAACATTAGACCCAACTCAAAACCAACAGCTCCTTCTCCTACATTGTCCTTCCAAGAAGATTTTCTTGAACAAATGCTGTAATTCCTCTTTACTCCATGATCCCTTAGGTATTCCCATGTCACCTCACACCTCATTTATTCACTGTTCACTAGTTGTCACGTCTGTTTATAAGAAAGTCAGCAAAGAATATTTCACATGTATCCTTTGCCTAACTAGATTATTTTTTTCCTCGGCAGTCTTCTCCTTTTTGTATTATAGGCACATCTTTAATAAATGCGTGTTTACTGACATCACACCTAAATTAGACTTTTATACATGTTATATAATATGCAAACTTACCAAATGTTATAATAAACTATAGATAATTATAGGTACATAATGTTTATATGTATTACATATAATGCTTATGTATATTGTTTTATACAGTGAAAAATACATTTTCTAAATTTTTTCTAAATATTTTTCTAAATTTTTGTAAAGATGTACAGCTAGTTGGTACAGTGGATAGAGCACCAGGCCTGGAGTCAGGAAATCATGAATTCAAATACTGTCTCAGATACTAGCTGTGTGACTCTAGACAAGTCACCTAACCTCTGTTTGCCTTAGTTGCCTTATCTGAAAAATGGGAGTAGCAATAGCACTTATCTCTGTGTTGTTCTGAGGATCAAATGAGATAATAATTGTAAAGAATGTGGCACAGTGTCTGATACATAGTAAGCACTGTGTAAATCTTAGCTATTACTACTGTTACCATTTTATTATTACTATGTTTCAGCAATCCAGATTCCCCGAATAAGACATTTTAAATATACCTCATAAGTCTGTTAATATGATTGCCAGATATGGCCTCACTTGAGAATTTCAACTGCTAATTAAATCACAGGTGCAGTCCCTTTCCCCATCCTATTCCAGTTCTATTACAATTTCTGTGATTATATAGTATTTACAGATCTCATTTTTTCTTCATTGCATTGCAAACATCAGAACAGCTTAGCACATTTTTCTCTTGAGTCATCACCAGTAGCCAAAACATACTTTAACAAGACAATTTCTGGTAAATTAGCCTTCATCAAACAAATGACCTTTAAACACCATTCAAATGGACTAAAGCTTTTTACGGCAGTAATATCTAATTATACTACTTCCTGAACTCTCCCTTGGAGCCCTTTACTTCTAGGGATTGTCTGATCTTCTCAATTCCAAATTCTAACCAAAATGAGGATTGTATATAAATTCCTGCTTCATTGGAAATAAAGTTCCACAAGAATCCCAAAGGGGAACGCGGATGCAAAGCAAGTTGTTTAAGAAACAGAAAGAAAAGTCGCAGTAGTCCCTGTAAAACCACTTTTCTCATTAGACCTGTTTATTTGGCAAAGGATGATTAGATGATTTTATAGATAAGAGAGCCAGTAAGGAAGTGTTCCGTCCCTCTGCATTATGTAATGTGGACCACTTAACAATATGTTGCATTTTTCTGTAATTCTCCCTTGTAAAGAGAGGAATAACAGAGAACTCTGAAAACTTACACAGCAAAAAAGGATAGGAGAGTATTCATCAGAATTAATTAAGGTCCAATATCTCTTCTACATGTCACCTCTGATTAAAACATTCGTATTTTAACATGCTCATTTTGACATGTATGGGCATGCTCTGCTTGGCATTAATTGGTTTAATTAATTAACTAGTTAATTAATGACCACAGCAAAAAAATGTTGTGTTACATGAAACAGTATTATGAGGACAATTAGTCCCAGTGCCATAGAAACAGTGTTATGGACCCACATTGATAAAATTAGGGGAGCTAGGTGTCGCTAGATAGATAGAGTACCTGACCAGGAGTCAGGAAGACATCCTGAGTTCAAATGTGGCCTTAGACACTAGCTGTGTGATCCTGGGCAAGTTGCTTAATCCTGTTTACCTCAGTTTCCTCACTTGTAAAATGAGCTGGAGAAGGAAATGCCAAACCACTCCAGTATCTTTGATAGGAAAACCTTCAATGGTGTCACAAGGAGTCAGATACGACTCAGCAGCAACAACTAATAAAATCATTAATCCATTGAAGTATCAGAAAGATGGAAGACATTGGAGCTTTTATAACTTTCCACTAGAAATTTGGTTAGGCTAGTAGAGATGGATGGCACCTTAATTTAGTCCAGCCCTTTAATTTATGGACGTGAAAAATGAAGCCAAATATCAATGTTGTTATAGAATAATATTGGTTGGGTAACCTGAGTAAGCAATTATATAATCACAAAGAAACAAATATTTCCCATATTGATTCATATGAGTGGATGGTTTTATTACCTAGCTTTGCTATAAAGTAGGATCATTTTATAAGTTATTTTTTATCTGCCTTTTGTCATTTGTTCTAATGCTCTTCTCCACTCATACGTAAGATCAAGAATCAGCTGTATAAGGATATTTCTCTTAGTAAAGCAGTGGGATCTTGAACGATATAAATTGAGGGAGCATATTCAGGGTTCATTGCCTAGAAATATCTAACTCACTGCCTGACCTGGTGCCTGAAATACTCTCTTTAAAGTTTCATTTCTTTGTATGCTGAAGATTCTCTCCCAGTGCCCTATGATTTAAAATGTACAAATACACCTGAGAGGGCTGGTACCTTCAGCTAACACTTTTCTAGTGATTCAATGAGTTGACATCATTTCTCTGGGGATAATGGGACATGAGATCTCATAAATCTAGAAGGGTTTAGAAGGAGAATGGATGTGGGTGTGGGGAAACACTAAAATGAGGAATGTAGTGGAAAAGACTTCTCTATTTCCATTCAAGGTCATTTTATATCTTCAAATTTATTTTCCAAAGAATTAGCCACCCTGGGTAGTCTAGTCTTATTTGTAGACTAAATGAGCAAATTTGTTTTTCATTTCTAAATTGTGAATTGTCTTATACACATAGTAGGTATTCATTAAATGTTTGTTGATGAGGAGGACAATGGATCAACCCAATCTGAGGACGCTATTGGATCTATCGCTTTGAGCAATGGGTCCATTCACCACTTACTGCCCCATACTTGTGCACATCTAATATAACCTGGTTTGTTTAAACCAGAATTTGGAAAGATGGCATTGCTGTTTCCATTGTCTATGGGAGAGGAGGGGGGGAATGAAAATGCTACAGCTAGCACCATGAAGGGCTTTCCATCTACTCTCTGGCTGTCCACTAACACAGACTGCATTATTTTTAGAGGTGGAGGCAATCACCTGTTAGCCTTACCACAGTCTCTGATTCCAAGGTTACACTAGGTGTTCAAATGATGTTCGTTACTTAAGCGTTACTCAACACTGGCCCCGGCCCTTGATATCACCTGAACTGTGAGGGTTTCAGACCCTACCCATCTCTCAGTTGTTTGTGTATGCACCAAACTGCTTCATCTCTGGCTCTTGGGGTATGTGGAAGAGGTAAGTCTAAACATGCCTTCAAGACCTGTAATTTTTGAGTGGGTAGATATGTCCTCCCTTGACACATATCAAAGGCCTTCTGTGCTTTGGTAGATAGCTTTTGTGAGCTAATGTGGCAAAATAATAATTAATAATAATAAACATATAATAATAATAAAATCCATTACTTAGTCAATGTCGTCATGATACTCTGTGAATCTGACTACAAAGGTCCATGGTTGAGGAGCCAAAGTCCATTATGGGACCTGGACTAAAAGTTTTTCTAGCTTGGTGGGACCTGGCAAAATTTACTTGCCATTGGCAGAACCTTCAAGAACTCAGGCTTACCTTCACAATGTCATGAGGGAATGGAGGGCAACTAGATGGCAGAGTGAATAAAATGCTGGACCTGAAAGCAGGAAGACCTGAGTTCTATAGACTCAGATACTTATTAGCTGTTTGACCCTGGGCAAGTCACTTAACCTCTGTTTGCCTCAGTTTCCTCACCTGTAAAATAGGAACAGTAATAACACCTATCTTACAGGATTGTGGGGCAGGTAGGTGACACAGTGGATAGGCTTGAAGTCACAAAGACCTGAGTTCAGATCCAGACTCAGACACTTACTAGCTGAGTAATCCTGGAAAGTCACTTCAACCTGTTTGTTTCAGTTTCCTCATCTGTTAAATGTGCTGGAGAAGAAAATGACAAACCACTCCAGTATCTTTGCCAAGAAAACCTCACATGGGGTCACAAAGAGCTGGACGTGACTGAACAAAAACATAGGATTATGGTGAGGATCAGATGTATAGTACTTAGCACAGTGCCTGGAACATAGTAAGTGCTATATAGATGCTATGTACATATACATAATGTATCTCTCTGTTAGACTCAACCAGCCCAGTCACATCAGCTTTTAACCCGGAGATAAACCCCATTTTCCTTTCATGCTGATAATTTCACATACATAAAAATAAAACTCACAGAATCAGAGAAATGTTTATTGTTTCTTCCACAGTATATATCTGCATATGAGTATATGAATACATGAATATAATTTCATTCACATACAGGAATAATTATTTTTTTTGGACATTTTGCCTTTTTTTCTTTGCAGAATCTTGATGGACTGCTGTGTAGCGTATTACTACAAATGTTTTCAGATTGAATTTTTGTTAGATTATCTTTCCAAACAACAATCTATTATGTCCAGTTATGTTTTTAACTCTTTGTTAAAGAGAGGTGAAATATTTGTTCTCTGCTAGATTTTCAAATTAGAATTCTAAAAAAAAAATAAATCATACCTCTATGATAAAAAGAAAGGACAAATTACATAAGTACTCTAGGGCCTTTTGTCCCAACTCCTTGAAAATGTTGCAATTTTGAAAGTTATCTTAAACTCTTTTTCCTTATTTTAGTTTGATTCCTTATTCTAGTTTGACTCAACCTGCTCATCACAAGGGAATCCAAGTACTGCTACCTAATCAGTTACCTTATTTTTAAACTAATAAAATGTCATGTGTTATTTCACTGTTTCTCCCAGATTTTTTTGATTCTCTTTTTTGTTTGATGTAATTTCATTTTTTTTAATTTGGATGCCAATTGTTTGTGCTTTCTCATTACAAATGCATGCTATTTTTAAAAATTTACATAAATTGACATAGTTCTCTCGCCAGTATGACCTCCTCTTTTCATTTCAGTCCTAGGGTTGGTTTGGAGTTTGGATTGCTTAGTTTATGTCAGTCTCTTCCATCTTCCCAAGAATAATTAATAATAATAATGATCGTATTTACATAGTACTTAGCAGGCACTATGCTAAGTACTTTACAAATATTATCTGATTTTGATCCTCATAACAACCTCAAAAGGTATTATTATCCCCATTTTTACAGTTGAGGAAAATCAGGCAAACAGAAGTTAAGTGACTTGTCCAGTTTAACATAGCTAGTAAGTGTCTAAGGCTGAATTTGAGCTCTTTCTCTCTAGGTCTTCCTCTAGCCCTAGAGAGTTAACTTCCTTGCCAGTAGGGCTCTTGACTTTAAGAACAAGAGGTTTTCTTAGATTTCTTTGTCTGTACTCTAAATCTGTTAATTAGACACTGAGTGTTCCCGAGGAGATTTAGATTAGAAATTGATTATAACTTTTTCTTCCTCCACCAAAGCTGAAGACTGGTTTCCTGCTTTAACAATCAGATTTCAGTGATAGAAAAAGTCAGCTTATGAACTTGAGCAAAATCTTGCGATTATTATTCATTCACTTAATAATCATGGGGTTACAGTTTCTTTTTTTTTCAATTCATATATTAAAAAATGATAGAACCACATGATTTAGAGATAAAATGGAGCCTTTTGCAGATCATCTAGCTCAATCTTGCAATTTTACAGATAAGAAAACTGAGATACAAAGAGGTGAATGACTTGTCTAAAATGTTTAACGTATTTCATCTGAATCTTCAACATCAGCAAAGAGTTACATGGTCCATTACATTAGTTCTAAGCATAAATGCTTCCTTTAATTCTGAAGCAATATGGTTTTCTGAATTATGATATCTAAACCTAGATATTTTAATTAAATGTGCTTAATAATTACATGGCAGTGGTATATTTTTATGTTATTTTAAGGTTATCTTAATTATTAATCATGAGGGAAAAACCTGTTTTCATAATATGCTTTCTCCCCCCTTTCCATACATGCATGCCTTTTGCATACAGTCATGGAAAATCAGCAGACTCTTAATGGATACCTGTGGCATACAGATTACAGAAGCAAATGAAAAGCAGACAAACTGTGTGAGATAAAGTATGTCTTGAAAAACATGATTGAGAAGAACAAGCAGAGGGGGGTAGAGGTAAAAAAAAAAAAAGGAAGAAATCTAATATATGGAAAAGATGATATTTTTAAAGGGAAATACTTCTTTTTTTTTTTCCTAGAAGTGGTTTCTCAGGGGTCAAATGATGTATTAATCATAGGAAGTAGATGTAAGACTCATTTAGTTTCTATATCTTTCATCTTCTAATACTCTGGCAGAGGTCATTAACATTTGTTAACATTATTTTATTTAGTGAAAATACTTTTTATGCTCCTAAAGAGGGAAGAACATGGCGTTGGGAGACCTAGATTCACCTCCTGAAGCTCATACTTTCTCATTCTATGATAATGGACAGAACCACTGGTTCTGGGTTCACATTTGCCTCCTGGTAACCTTAGGAGAATCATCTAATCTCTCTGGACCTCAGTCTTCTTCTCTGTAAAATGAGAGGTTGGGCCAAGTAGACTCTGAGGTCCCTTCCAGATATAGTTCTCTGATGCTTTGAATCTCTAAGCCTCAATTTTCTCATCAGGAAAATGTGGATAAGAATACTTTTTAGGGTCTCTTTCTTAGGGTAACTCTAAAAGGCTTAAAGCATTTTGTAGACCTTAAAAGTGCTATATAAATGTGACTAATAAACTTGATAATAATATTATTATTAATAGCCATATTGACAATATCTGATAAGAGTAACAAGTTCCCTATTAATACTACGTTTATGCAAAAGTATCACTCTTAAATTGGTGCAACAGATTTTTAAAATTCTAACAATTAAAAATAGCATCCCAAGATTCCAATTACTTGGTTAGTCTCCCGTATTCTGGCATTTTTCTCATGAATTAATCAATAATAAAGGAAGATATATGTAGAATATATTATATGCATGTGTGTGTACATATATGTATATATGTATGTATATATGTGTGTGACATACATTCTATCTTTTGATCCTGTGAGGTTGGTGAGTCAGGCATTCTCATTCCATTTTAAAAATGAGGAAACTGAGGCTTACAGAGGTTAAATGACCTGTTCATGGTCAAGTAGCTTAGTAATTGTGGTAAATGGAATTTAAGTCCATTTCTCTCCTGACCCCAAATGCAACAGCCTTTCTACTCTACAACCCTGTTTCCTACATACAAGGAAATCTTTAACTCAGAGCAGGATGCTATTCTACCACATTTCAGCAGACATTAAAAGCATCTTTTTATTATGTAGAAAAGTTAAAAAAAAAAAACAGTCCCAGACTGCCTCCATAACTAGTAGGATGCATCACTTTGAGCATTGTACAAAAGGTAATCTTCCATGCTGGGACACTGAACTAAAAAGGAGAGAAGAGGGCATAGAAAGTGTTACCCCATCCTTTTGGCAATGTATAATGTGTGGATGTTGGAAAAAGGAAAGAGGGGCCCTTTGTCCAACCCTGCTATCCCTATTTCATTAGCTAGAAGAAAGAATGTTAATGAAGCGTAGAGCATGAATTGTAAAGACCACTCTTCCTGATCACATACCTAGATATTCAGGTATCTGTCTCTTTTTCTGGACAATTTAGGCACTCCTGATATGTTGATGTACTAGTTACCATGGAAGGCCTAGGACAAGTTTACCCTGGAGTAAGTTCACCAAGCAGATGGCAATGAACCCGCATGCTTGGAGCAAGAGGAGGGGAGAGATACTTCTCTTTTTCCTCTTTTTTTGTATCATCTTTTCCCCCTGCCAGGATGGAATAGAAAAAGAAAACAGGAAGAAGAGGTACCAAGGTGGGGTTAGGGAATAGTATTTTGATGTAGAGTGTTCCAAAATCCCCACCCACCACTTAGAAGTAGATAGTGAAATTAAGTTAAAATTCTCTGGAAGAAAATAGTGGGATGTCATCCTATCCTAACTACCACACCGTAACACTCAAGCATGATGCCTTTTTTCCTGAGAACTTTTAAAATATTTTGTAAACACAGTCATATTATTCATCTCACAGCATTTCTGTGAAACTGTTGAATGAGCAACACTCCTAAATTCTGACATCTGAGAAGTAAAGGGAAGTCAAGTGATAAGCACATGGACACAATGAGTTAGTGGCAGGCCTAAGAATAGAAGTTTGGTCTTTTGATTACTAGTTCAATGTTTCAGTCACCAGATCATGCTGGTTTTTCATGAGCTCTATATAAGCAGAAGAAAAAATAGATGTCAGAATAGATTGTTTCCTTTATAAGCATCTTTTATTCCTCACTAAAGTTTTTGCCATCTCAAATTGGGTAAGTACTATTGATTATTATTTAATGAGGCTATAAATCTGAACTGACCTTCCTTTATTCATAATAACATCATATAGAAATGGAGCAGCAGAATTTATAGCATAACCATAAATGTAAGGAACCCATTTGTGCATTGATCGGTTGTGCCAAAGCATTTCTTAGGGAGTTTAACTGCCTAAATACCTGCTCCATCTTTCTGCAACCCTGATTAAAAGGCAAGGTAAACCTTATCATTCTTATTCAACTTCTGTTGGCAATTTTTAGTTGTGTGAGAGTACTGAGTCTTTCCTTACCTTTAGGAAACAATTCTGAAGTGAAATTCTCTATCCCTGGGTTAGATTAAGCGATTCTGAGGTTCAAGATCTTTAAGAATTTGAAACTCTTGAATTTTATAGGCAGTAATTAATAATCCAAAGTACAAAATATCAAGTAGTCTCATCTAAATTTTAACATGTGCTTGCAGATGCCAGGTCTGAGGAGCCAAGAGGTCTCCCTTCTTAGTCTCCCCTCTGTTTTTGAACTTATTGCATGGACCCTTTAGGTCTGTAACCCAATAGATTAGTGCTCTTTCTCCCCAAAATGATTATCTGATTTCCACAGAAGTGAAAAAACAGCAGGTGTTTTACCCTGAAATATATAAACAACATGATACAGTAGAAGGAGCCCTAGATTTAGAGACAGAGAAACTGGGTTGGAATCCCAATTTTGCACCTAACTAGCTATGTGACCTTGGACACATTTCTTCACATCCCTGCACTCAAATTTCCTCATCTGTAATGATCAAATGACCTCAAAATCTCCTTCTAGCTTTAAATCCTACAATCCTCTGTACTTTTGTAGCTGAAGGTTGGTCAAATGTATTTGCTGTTGAAAGTCAACATTATGGCGAAAGCCCATATCTCTAAGTCCCCTCTATGAATAAATAATCATTTGTAGCAAATTGCCTATGTCCTCTTTTAACAAAAGTGTTAAATCACATATTAAGGTGAGCCTTACAGGGTAATATTGCTTATCACATCTATTCCAGATGATAAGGACAGATTTGGCCTCAAAGAAGCAAAGAAGGAAAAAACCTCTTGGCACAGGTTAATGGTATTCAAGATAAAAGTACCTCGTCCAGTCCAGCATCATGTTTAAATTGGTGATTGCTTAAGTAAAATTTGCCAGTGTTACCCAAATTACTGTTACAACCAAGGATAATTGACCAGCTAAGTCAGGACTTAAACATCAACAGCATATTCTTTTAGGCTCGGCTTGAGACAACAGGAGGATACCACATGGCAGGCCGACTGAACTGTGTTAAACCCCAAGTAATAACTTTCTATCTAGCAAAAATATCCCTTGCTTATCAGGCAGAAATACTAGAAACAATCAGTCCAAATAGAATAATCCCTACCTGCTAAGCTATAATAGAAATGAGATTGGTAAATATAATAAATGACTGATTGGCCTCTTGAAATTTCTGAGTACCTCTTAGTAATTTGTAGAATCTAAAAGATTTATTTACTACACTGTGACAGTTTCTTAAAGTTTACTATATTAGTTCATTCAATTTATATATATTGTGTGCCCACAAAGGACAGGCTCAGTGGGTTAAGGGATGTAGAATTCCGAGACCTGACCCCTTGCCTTTACACAGCTCACTCTTGTGATATGTGAGATTAACAGCAAATTTAGTTAAAATGTATAGAAAGTTAAATACCAAATTAAATATGCAGCACTGTGGGGAAGTTCAAGAACAAATATTACTAATGCTCATTAAATAATTCCCATTTCTAATTAGGGGATATTCCTAGGGGAAGTAAGATCTGAGCTGTAAAGGAAGGAGAAAGATATAGTCTGGTACATTGAAGGGGAAGCTTTTTAAAGAAAAGGGGAATCAGATCATAAGGAATGAGGGAGAGAGTGTTGCCCTAATGAGAGTGTCAGAAACTGGATGAGAATGAGTAAGTGGTAGGAGAATTGGGGAGCGAGTTCCCAAGCAGGACTGGAGGGAAGGAAGGAAGTGATAGAAGAACTGGAGGAATAACTTGAAGTGATAATCAAAATTGAGATTTTGAACTTAGGCATGATTATTGTTCTGATGAAGTCTGTGTCATCATCATGGTCAAAGTTACCGGTCTCCTTTGTGCCTTTGTTTCCATATATGTAAAATTATAATGATAATGATTACATTACTATCACACTCATTCTCCTATAATGAGGGAGCTGGACCAGAGGATTTCTAAGATCTCTTTCAATTCTTGGGTTATTTGCTTCCGTGGGTAAAGTAGAAGAATGATGAGGGCAAGACTACAGAGTGCGGGTGAGAGAGATATAAAGGGAAGACTGGAATGAGGATGCAGAAGAGAGATTAAGGACAGAGGAAGGAGAGGAACACTAGGAGGGAGAAGTGGGAGCATGTTTGCTTTCTCTGTGCTCATGGATCTTTTAGATTCCTCATGAGCTTTTAGGTTGTCAGCTTCTTGAGGGTAGTACCTATATCTTAAATCAGAGGTATCAAACTCACTTCCCGCAGCCTATGCCAGAAAAAACTCCTGAACCAGATTGGAATGTAATGTATAAATACTTCACAAAATAAATAAAAACATTGTGCAAAATAGACGTTAATTTTTAGGTTTCTAAATTGCAACCTGCAGGGATTCATTTCTATTTGAGTTTGATATTACTGTCTTTCACCCATTTCCTAGCAGAGTGCCTTGTGCAAACAATGTGCTTATTACATGTTTGTTAATTCTGGGTAAATCACTTAATCTCTGCTTGTCTCAGTTTCCCCACAGGTCAAAAGGGAATAATGATAGCACCTACTTTCTAGGGTCTTTGTGAGGATCAAATGAGATAATTGTAAAGTGCTTGCAGTGCCCAGCACAAAGTAAGCACCATATAAATATTAGCCGTTATTACTGTTAGTGATCTCATGAATACTCAGCCCCACTTTGGACATGTACAAGAGCTCTGGTTACAAAAGCATTAAGACCTCTGGGGCTTAGTTTTTGAATGGGGTGACAGGGCAGTTGATGAGAAGTTAGGAGCGTAATGTTTTGTCCTCTCTACACAAAGCTATGTGCCTATATAGTTAATTTGGATATTTATAATCATCACATAACTATCTGTAAGAGTGGGGTGTAAGGAAGGAGGAAAGGAAAAAAAAGAAAGAAATTTACATGATAACTTTGTTATGTATTTAGAGGGAATAGCAAATTGTACATGGTGGATTTGCAGTTCTGTGTGTGATCCTCTTTTTTATTGTACTGTGTTATGGAAATGCTTGTTTTGTTCCATAAATTAGAAATAAAATAAATAAATGTAAAAAAACAGCAACACCAAAAGTATGTATCTGTGGATAAATGAAAGATTAGCATCAAAGTAATAAGAAAACTTTATTTTTTTAATCTGTATTTCAGTACTTTAAGCACTTTTATTTCAGAGGCATAAGTACTCCCTCCACCAATACAAATCACAGTCTCTCTGCTTTAGCAGGAATTTTTCCTGAATTTCTTTGCCCTCCAAAAGTTCCTTTCCTGGTAGCCAAAATGCTGACAATGAGCTCTGGAATAAACTGGGCTGGTCCTCAAACAAGAGGGAAGGAAAGGGAACATGCATTCATTAAGGACCTACTATGTGTCAGACATTGTGCTGAGTGTTTAACACTAATATCACTGAATCTTCACAACAACCCTGGGAGTATTATTATTATCTCCATTTTTACAGTTGAGGAAACTGAGGCAGAGAGTGATTTGCTTCGGATCACCATGCTAGTAAATATCTGAAATGAGATTTGAACTCAAGTCTTCCTGACTCCAGGCCCAGTTCTTTCTCCACTGTGAACCCTAGCAAGAGAAATAGTTTATAACCAGGCCTGTACTCAAAGTCGTTTCTAGCTTCATAGGCTCTACCAGAGTTTTTATTCCATAGACATAGTGTTTGAGAACCTCTTTCATCTCCATTGTTTGATAAAGTCCAAGAAGTTAGTTGAGTTTTGTTAATAATAAAAGAAAATTAGAGGAATAATTGCACAATGAAAAGACCAGAAGGCTAGGGTTCAAGTCCCACCTTAGACACTACTGGCTAGGTAACCCTTGCATATCACTTAATGTAGGCAGGTCCAGTTAGATAGCAAATGCCAATCTACATTGGTAGTAGGGAGATTTCTGTACTAAAGAAGTCATAGGTCTAGACTCTAGCCCAGCCTAAGAGCAAATGACTAGTTAGATAATCAATTTCAATTAATATGGATTTCATTCACAAATTATAAAATTGAAGAGTCTCAAAAACACTAAACTGGAAATATAGTTATAAAAAAGTTATCATTGGGTATAATTCCTAACCCAGTACAGTTATCATATCCATTGTTTATCAGAATATTATATATATTTTATAAGTAAAAGGGAACTTGTGGTACAGAAAAGATACATAGACTTCAAATAAAGAGAAATCTGGATTAAAATTCTACCTTCGACCCTTTCTGTGTGGCTATAGGGAATCCATTTAACCTCTCTAGGCTTCATTTCCTCATGAATAAAATGGGGGATTCTGATACCTGTGGGACCTAACTTATAGGGTTCTTATGAAGGCAACAAGAGATAATATATGTAAAGCCCTTTGGAAACCTTATGACATAATTAAAATATTAACTATTTTAATACTGACATCGTCTCTTATTCTCTTCCTCTTCCCCCCCGTTCCCCCAGTGTCTGAAAAAGAAATAGCTTTTCCACTTGCCATGGCCAGTCTCTCTGCATATGCATTTGATTCCCTCCCCTTACTTTTTCTCCAGTAGATTACATCCTCAATTGATCCTCCTGCTTTGAATCAAGCTCTTTCCTGTCCACTAATTCTTCCATACTACCCTCAAACATACTTAAGAACCTTCCTTAAAAAACCTTCATTAAAACATACCATCCCCTCAAACTTTTGAACTATATCCTTTTTTCTTTCTCATCCAATCTTGAAAAAAGCTGTTTATATTTGGAACTTCCAGTTTTTCTTCTTTTCTTCATTTTTCATCTTTTAGAATTACTTACCTGAAATCCCTCTCTCCAAAGTTACTGTCTCTTAATTGCTACATCTGATGATCTTTCCTCCATCGTCCATAGCCTTCCTGACCTATCTGCTGCTTTGACATTGCTAAACATTCTGTCATACTGGATATTCACTTCTCTCTGGGTTTTCCCAGTTATACTATCTTCTAGTTCTCCTATCTTCCTGACCATTCCTTAGTCTCCTTTGCTAGTTCATTATCCATAGCATGCCATCGTATTTATGAACCAGGTAGGTGACATCATGGAAAGAGTGCCTGCCATCAGAAAGGCTTAAATGTAAATCCAGACTCAGACATTTACTAGCTGTGTGTCAAAAGTCAATAAACATGTATTAAAAGTCTACTGCACATCAAGCACTATGCTAAGCTGGGTGAAAAAAGAAAAAGAAAGGTAGCAATTGCCTGCAAGGAGGTTACAATCTAATTGGGGAAAATAATACACCAAAGGAAGCTGAAAAGGTGGCTGAGAGAGCGTACAAGCAACTGATGGGAAATAAAGAGGTAGAAATTCTGAGAGGTAAAAAAAGAGACTTTGGGAGGAGTCTTTTACTCTGCCCACCAGTCCTTTAATCAGAGGACATTTACTAGCATCATAACCCAGGACAAGTCACCTAACCTCTTTCTGTCTCAGTTTGCTCAACTATAAAATGAGGATAATAATAGCACCTACATCCCAGGGTTGTGAGGCTCAAATGAGATTACCTGTAAAACACTTGACACGGTAGCTGACACACAGTAGGTGCTTAATAAATTCTTGTTCCCTTCTTTTCTTCCTTCCCTAACTGTGGGTGTTCTCCAAACCTTTCTCCTAAGTCCTTTTCTCCCCCTGCATTCTCTCTTGGTCATGTCATAAAATTCCATTACACACACACACACACACACACACACACACACACACACACACACACACACACACACACTGTATGAGCACTAGAGATGATCATTAAATCCATGGAATGTAATCTAGATATACATACCAATTAAAAGATACATATATATGTGTATATATATATACATATACAACATATATATGTGTGTGTATATATATATATATATATATATATATATATATATATATATATATATATATATATACAACATAGATATATAACTTTCTACTCTTTTTCCTGAACTCCAGTCCCATATCATTAATTGCTTATTGGATGTTTCAAATTGATTGTCCCAGAGACAATGCAAACTCAGTATGTTCAGAACCAAACTCTTTATATTCCATTCAAACTGTCTCCTCTTTTTAACCTTCACCATTTCTGTCAAAGACATCACTTCCAATTTTATAACTTCTGAATGATCATAGATTCCTCACTCTCTTGTCCCATCTATCTATTCATTTGTTAAATTCTGACTTTTCTACCTTCACCACATCTCTTATATATAGCCTAGTACATTGCTACCAAAGTAATTTTCCTTATGAGTAAATATGACCATGTGACTCTTCTGTTAATCAATTCTAGTGACTTTTTTATCACTGTTAAGATCAAATATAAGCTTCTTCATTTAGTTTTTAAAGCTCTACACAACCTGGTCCCAACCTATCTTTTCAGACTTATTGAACATTACTGTCTGCCTTTACTCTGTCACTGGGATTATGACTTTAAGGCATCTGGGTATATTGGAAAGAACATTGGACTTGGAATGGAAGGATCTGGGTTCAGAAAGTCTCAGCTTTGCCTCTTGCTAGCTGCTTCTCTGAGCCTCCATTTCACCACCTGTAAAAATAGGATGGGTAATACATAATTGCAAAGATATGTAACGAAGCAGTGGCTAATAATGACTTCAGAACACTGATCTTACCTCCTTACAAAGAAATGACCGACTGGAGGTATTCAGTGAAGTGTTTGTTTTTTTTTCAGACATGGCCATGTGCTCATTGTTTTAATTTTACTCTATTTGTTAAATGAAGGGTGGAGGTGGAGGAGGGAACTGAATTAGTGGGTAATGACAGATTTTTTTTTAAAGGAAAACACCAATAAAATCTATATAGGTGAGTTTGGATCTGAGTACTTTCCATGGAGCTGAGGATGCACACTTTGTCTCCATGGGGAGAGAATTGTGCTTTGGCTGTTGTGGAAGAGCCTGTGTGAGCAGAGGTACCTTGTTCATTCTTGTTTGTCCCTGTAACTGCGGACAGTACTAAAGAGGATTGGGGACATTAGTCAGGAAGCACTAACCATTCTCTGGGCCATAGGGAGCAAGTAGAGATGACTTTTAGTCTCTTTTGAGGTGGCCTCTGGGACACAGGCAAAGCCAGATCTCTCTTGGGTTTCCAGCAGGGGTATGGGGAGCTTTCTTTTCCCTCCCCCCTGGCAATTTCTGTCTCTATACATGCATAGCTGTAAGAATGTGAGCTTGTCTAGGTAAGCCTGAGTCTGGACCTCAAGTTTCTTGCTGCCTCTTCTGCTTTGCATCTCTTTCCCTAAAGCACAAGTCAATAAATAAGGATACTGAAATGGAAGGTTCTGACTATAGTGGCTACCTCATGAGTTTGAGAGGCTGGGATTCCATGAGTTGGTGCTGGTTGTTTAATAAGAGGTATTTCCTGTGACAATATCAGTTCTCAGAGAAGATCCATTACCTCCAGAATTGCATTATCAAAAGGCTAAAAGCCCAAGCCATGTCCTTGTTGGCTAGGAGATCTGAATTTATGTTGCACGGACATCACAAATCAGAAGTGAACTTGAAATACCTGTTGAGCAGTCCCATAAAGTTTTTCATGTTTTAAGTATTTATTGAGTGCTTAAGAGTCTTTCATGTTTTAAGCTTTTCTTTTGTGGTGGAAGAAATACATAGTTGTCCTATATACCTTGAGTACACATTGATACATTGAGTAACTTTCTAGAAGGGACTCTGTCAATCCCTTTTAGGGGAGGCCATAGATAGGAGCTATATTAATTTTTATTTAAGAGATTTCCCCCAGCATAAACTGGGGAGAGGAGTGATAAGCTGTAGAGTGTGAGAAAAAAAACATGAATTCCTCCTTTTTTAGATATCAGACTCCCATAGGACTGACCCTGGACTACAGGAATCCAGAGCTGGAGCCCTCTTGTGGGAAGGGACATGGGTTACAAGGAAAGAAACTACTTAATACCAAAGGACACAAACACAGTGATTTTGTTACTACCTTGTTAGATTTAATTGAATCAATTGCTGAGTTGATTAATTCTTTAATTGAATTAAAATTGCATGTAACAGAAGTTTGTTGCTTTCATATATAATCCTCTTTTTTGTTAGAAAATTTATTAAGTTCACAATAAAAAAAGAACATTTTATAAAAGAAAAGGAATATAAAGTTGGGTTTTTTCTTGATCTTAGAGTTCTATTTAAATATTGGCTATTATTCTTGTAAAACAAATTTAACAGCTTCGGGGCAGGGCAGGGGAGGGAGGAAGAAAAGAATATTAGATGGCCAACAAAAGAAATTTAACTGTATTCCCAAACCTAGGCATTGTAGTCTAACAGTGAGCATTTGGGAGGGTTGGAGGGGGGTGTTCACAATATACCCAGATTCAAAACTGTGAGGAAAAACACATAGTGATCATTCAGCCCCCCTAGGATTAGGCAATAGAGACAAGATTTCTTTCTTTCTCCTTCCACGTAGAACAGTTATTCTAGTCATTTGCTTTCGACAATAACTTCATCTAAAAGATTACAGATTCCCTCCAAAATCTCCGCTAAAAAAATCAGGATACCAAGATACAGCATGGGGTGTATGTATAGGTGTAGATGTACATATATGTACTATATCTGTATGCCTAGATACACACATACGTGTGTACATATATTCCATTGTGCATGTATGTATATACACGTGCTTAACAGAACAGATTTCTAGCTTCGATTTATTGTCCTCCCACTGACTCACTCTAAAAACAAGAGACACCCAATTTCTCAGGCATCTAAAAACAGTATACAGCATACTTCTTGGGCTGTGGAGAAACTTTATTAATTAGTTGTAGGGAAGTACACTGAGGTCATTATATGAAAGATCTAGCAAGTACAAAACACATTACCATAAGGTCTGCAACTTAACATGGTGCAGACGTTGTTTCAAGAGCCTGTGAAAATGTTGTTCCTCTATTAGAAACAAATGACGGTATGAGTTCAGTGTGCATGCAGTGCATTACCAGTATCTGTATTCTGGGGAATGCTTTTCCATATGATCAGCCTCTAGGAGCTGAAAGGGTTTTATATTGATTGTATAACAACAACAGGCCTTAAAGTGCTCGCATGAACACAGGTTCTAAGCAGAAGGAAGTTGATGGCTTTCTTTTAAAAGCTGTAATTTTGATGGGCAAGAGTCTAGAAACTGCAGCAAGCAACCACTTATAAAAAGTGGGATAAGGAAAAGAATCACAAAAGGTAGAAGACCTTTCATCATAAAAAGAAAACCTTTAAAAAGCTCTTCTGTGTGAATTGCACATTTAGGGGCTCTGATTTCCACTTAACACCTGAGTCTAACAAAAATAATAGAAGAAATGTTTGTTGAATCCTTAGTTTAAAAAAGATTCTTTAAAGTTTATCTATATAAGCTGTCTCCTTGAAACAAAACTATATCTGTTTGTATGTGTGTGTATGTCTATATATATAAATTATGTGTGTGTGTATATATATGTGTGTGTGTGTCTATACATTTATATATAGACGTGCGCATGCGCACACACACACATACACATTCATTGTGTGTTTATATGTATATCCCAGACTAGTATGGTTCAGTGGAAAGAAGGCTGGACTTAAAGGCAGAAGGCCTAGATTCAAATTTTGTCTCTGCCACTTACCACTCCTGTGTGACCTTGGTTTATAAGATGCTTAACTTCTGTGGTTTTCTTTTCCTCTCTATACAATGAAGGTGTTGTTCTAGATCAGTAGTATATCCAATCAAATCAAAATAGGGAGAGTTTATGTACACTGAACTATACATAAAGATCCCTATAGGCCATATATTGACTTAGAGAATCATATTAACATTATGTTATATTATAACGGCAGATAGCTGGCTCAATGGATAGAGTATCCAGCCTGAAGTCAGGAATATTTTACTACCTGTGTTTAAATCTGACCTTAGACATTGACTAGCTGTGTGACCTTGGGCAAGTCACTTAACCCTGTTTGCTTCAATGTCTTCCTCTGTAAAATGAGCTGGAGAAGGAAGTCCAAACTATTCCAGCATCTTTGCCAAGGAAATTCCAAATGGTTTCTCAAAGAGCTGTATATCACTGAAACAACTAAGTAACAAGTTGTATCATATTTGTATTTGTTTTGCTAAATATTTCCCAATGACATTTTAATCTGGTTCAGGCTGCACTTACAGGCCATGTTTGATACCTCTGTTCTAGATGATGCCCAACATGCCTCTTAGCTCTAAATTTATGATCCTCTTAAAAATTCCTATTTTAGTAAAAGGCTCCCATGTCCTTTCTTAATGCTAACAAGTCTAGATCATAGCAGATCCTTGGAGTTAATATAAATCTTATATAATATGTTGTTGTTAGTCATTTCAGTTGTTCCTGACATGACCCCTTTTTGGGGGGGGTGTTTCCTTGGCAAGATGCTGGAGAGGTTTGCTATTTCCTTCTCCAGCTCATTTTACCAATGAGAAAACTGAGACCAGCAGAGTTCAGTGACTTACCCAGGGTCACACAGCTAGCAAATGTCTGAGGCCAGATTTGAATTCAGAAAGATGAGTCTTCCTTACTTCAGGTTTGGCGCTCTGTCCACTGTTCCACCTAGCTGCTCTTATATAATACAGTACAGTATATACACATTTCCTTTTATTATTGTCTTCTATGAGAATTTGTCTTTTATAAAAATTCATTCTTACACTTTAAGGGGGATTCATTTAAGATACTCAACTTTTTTCCTTTGAGTTAAATGAAGCACGTGTCCTGGAGATACTCTCCCAAATCATCACCAGCACTAGCATGTCAGATTTCCAGGGGGCATATGATGTATCTTCCCTCAGGATCCCCTGGTAGCCCCGAAGAGTAAGGGCTGTATTTTCTAGTGTGCTTCTCCCTCCCCAGCTGTATCAATCAGTAATCTAGATATAGTTAGCTTTTTGGAGAGAGGTACTTACCGAGGTGGTTTAGTAAGAGTAGAAGGCATAACCACCTCTCTCTCCTCCAGTTTAAAGCCCTTTATTGTTTGATTGCTTGATTCAATGTGCCTTATTCATGCCTGTGATTCCTTGTTCTTATCAGACAGTAGGGTGTAGCCCCTTGTCACTTACTTTAAGTAGAATCAGGTAATGTTGAATGACAAAATGCACCCTTAAGCTTTCATAAATAGTCCTAGTTCATTTTAATTTCCTGGATGATTTTTCAACTCTTATCTATCCTGTGGTTCTCCTCTTAACTCTTCTACCTCCCTAGTTTCCTAACGATTAGTAGAGAACAGAACTGGATTGAATATTCTAGGAGTCTGATGATTTCATGGAACCGCTCCTCACCATTTTAGATCATGTTCTAGCCTTAGCACCACTCAATCAAAGACTCAAGAGTAGAATTTCAAAGACTACATCACAGTTTTTCTTTTAAAATAGTCTACTGCATGCAGCCTGCATAATTGAATGCTCCTCTTTTGTGGCAAGATGGCCAAACAAGTTTTGGGAGGCCACAAAATCTGATTTCATATTATATGGTATTAAGAAGGACATAGCTTTCAGGAGTAATAGTGCAGCTGTCCTTAGCCACCTGTGGGGTGTTCACTTCTCGGCACTGCACTTTAGGAAAAGTATTAATAACCTGGAGAGTATTAAGAGGAATGCAACCGAGATAGGGAAAGGTCATGAGTTCATGCCATATGAGGACTGAGTTGAAGTATCTGAGTATCTTTAAGCTTGCAAAAGAGAAGATTTAGGAAATGTGTCACTTTCTACAAGTATCTGAACATCTACCTGCAAGATGGATTAGACTCCTGTTCGTCTCCAAAGGGACAACCCGTAGCAATGGGTAGAAGTTGCAAAGAGACAAATTTGGGCTTAGTCAGAAAAAACTTCCAGGCTCCAAGTGTGGGATGGGTTACATGAGGAAGTAGTAGGTCTTTGAGTCCTTCCACATCCCCTACCCTCACTGGAGGTCTTCAAACAAAGGCTGGATGATCACACTTCATATTGTCTGAGAGGGAATCTTTTTAAGCTAAAAATTGAACTCAGTGACCATTGAAGTCCTCTCTAGCTCAGAAATTCTGTATTCTATATAATTCTTTAAAATTTATCCTTTAAATTTTCTGAAGCTTAAAAATTGGCAAAAAAGACTTAGGCAGCAAATTTCAAACATGAAAAAATTCACAAATAGCCACATCTCCCCAATATGCTGATATCAGTTCTTTATATTTAGCATCTCTTTCTCTTCTCTCTTCTCCTTTCCTGTTCTCTCTCTCTGTCTCTCCTTCTCTCTGTCTCTCTCCCCTCTTTCCCCTCCCCTGCAAGATACAGTTAGATGGCTCAGTGGATACAGCACTGGCCCTGGATTCAGGAATACCTGAGTTCAGATCTGGCCTCAGGCACTTACTAGTTATGTGATCCTGGACAAGTCACTTAACCTCTGTTTTCCTCAACAGGAAAATGAAATAGCAAACCACTCCAGTATCTTTGCCAAGAAAACCCCATGGACAGTATGGTTCACAGGGTCACAAAGAGACATGATTAAACAACCACATATGTGTGTATTTATATGTGGATTATATGCATGTATAGAGGTGTTTACATATGAAGAGTATTTTTTATTTCAGGGTTTAATCAAAGTTCAGAAGAGATCTAGTGAGATGAATTTTTTAAAAGCTTTTGGGTAAGATGGTTAGATATTCCCTTTCATTTTTCTGTGTGCCTTTATATTCTGACAAAAAATATCAATTTAAGCTGAGCACTTTGTCATTTCAAAATGGCTGAAGCAACCCTATACCAATAATAGGAAATCAAGTAAACTGTTTAAAAGAATACTAGCATGTTCAAGAACAAATGCAGTATATTTCAAATAGTAGTCTATGAGAAAAAGATATTACACACACCACCCAGACACACATACATACACACATATACATATACATACATTACTAAACATCTCTAAAACCATGGTTTAAAATTCTCGCTAAGCAAATAAATTTCAGAGTAATTCGTGATACATGTGAGTTGTAATCTTTAGTAAAAGACTGGTCCATGTGCTTAGGATATAAAATACATAAAACAGTCAACAAGTTACACTTTTGCCCAATTTTTATGGATGTCTATTTTTGAGGGAAGTCTGAGAGTACTGGCTAAAGATTTGTTTTCTCTTACCCCAGTGAACTAGAGGGCAGTAGAAAACATCTTGTGAGCAGGAATAATTTCACATCTGTATTCCTGTCTGCAGTATCTATCACAGTGCCTGGCACGTAGTAGGCGCTAAATAGATACTTATTGATCTCTGGTTGATTGAAATAGAAATGGTAAGGAGATGAAATTGGCAAACAGATCAAGTCCATTTTAAGTTTCATGGGTGGAGTGGAATTTTTTTTAAAAAGCATTTATGTAACAAAAAGCATTTATGTAACTATCTTTAATAACTACAATAACAATATTATTACAAAACAATAACAATATTACTTTCAATAATACTAGTTGTGACTGTACTGTGCTACATCATAATATTTACATCTCACACAAAAATATAAGCAATTGTGGGAAAGATATTTAAATACCTGGGGCTCACTGCCCATTGTAAGGGATGGCATTTACATAAGGGATTCTCTTCTTGAATTTGCTATATAAGGAGGGAACAATGTTAAGTTTAAAGACCGTGCCAATGGCTCACAAGTCAGAAAGGTCAACAAGGCAAAACTAAGTTCTGGGCAATATATGACAAACTATCCATGATACATAACCTCTTTCGGTATTTCATTGGGTTATTTTCAGATGGTTGTTTGAAAATTAACCAGTTAACTTGAAAACTATTGACTAAAGGCCAAAATCAGAAGGAACCTAATAGGATCACAGATCTAATTAGAGCTGCAAGAGAACTCAGAGACCATTTAGTATTCATTTTATAGTCAAGGAAACAGAGGTTTGGTAATCTTTGCCCAATATGGTAGTACAGAATGACATTTTTGGAATAGCTGGAATAAATTTAAAAAATAAACTGATACTTTGAAACAATATACTTAGATTTTCAGTTCTATGGCAGTCTTTCTGGAATTCAGCTATACATTGGTGAAGATGTTAATTTTACACACACACACACACACACACACACACACACACACACACACACGAAGTCCCTGTCCCAGGAGTTTTTAATTTCATGGAACACTGTGTTGTGTTTGTTTGCTAGCAATGCTTTGTACCTAATCTTTTCCACTGATAGGCCTATTTTTAAGGCAGTACCAAATTATTCTGATGATTGCTGCTTTGCAGTATAGTTTGAGGTCTGATAAGGCTAGGCCTACTTCTTTTCCTTTTCTATTCATTACTTCTTTTGAGATTCTCAACTTTCTGCCCATCCATATACATTTAGCTATTAATTTCTATAGTTCTACCAAATAATCTGTTGGTAATTTGATTGGTACAGCACTATAAAAAAGTCAGTTGATTTAGGTTTTATTGTTATTTTTGGTTATATTAACTAGGTCTACCCATGACCAGTTAATATTTCTCCAGGAATTTAGGTTTACTTTTATTTCTATAAGGTATTTTGAAGCTGAATTCATATAGTTCTTGGGTGTGTCTTGTTAGGTAGACTCCCAACTATGTTATGCATTCTGTGGTAATTTTGAATGGAATTTCTCTTTTTATCTCTTCCTGCTTAGTTTGGTTGGTAATATACAGAAATGCTGATGATGTATAGAGATTATTTTTAACATCCTACAACTTTACTGAAGTTATCGTTTCAATTAATTTTTTAGTTGCTAATATTTAAGGTTTTCTAAGTAAATCATCGAATCATCTGTAAAATGGGATCATTTTTTTCTATTTGCCTGTGTTTATTTCTTTGATTTTTCTTTTATGTTTTATTGCTAGACAATGTAACAGTACACTATATTGAGTAGAAGTGGTGGTGAGGGGCATTTTTTCTTTATCCTTGATTTTACTGGGAAGTTTTCTAACTTTCCTTCATTACATATAATATTTGCTCTTAGTTTTAGATAGTATTGTCTGATTTAAGGAAAGGTTTATTTATTTCTATTCTTGTGGGTTTTTTTTTTTTAACAAAAATGAGTATTGAATTTTGTCAATATTTGATGTAATTTTGTGGTTTCTATTATTCAGAGTTAATACGTTAATATAATTTATAATGTTAATATAGCTTTTTTAGTATTTGATACAATTATGTAGTTTTTATTATTTATAATGTGAATATAGTTTATTTTATGTAGACATTTATTCTTTTTTAAGTTTTGGGGATATTAACTAGGTATTTGACTGAGTTCCAAAAGTTCTTTTCCAAAGCTTAGAGCAGATTTAGGACACAAGGTATCTGATACTCATAAGTTAAAGGAATATACGTAGCTATGGACCAGCTGAGAAAGGGGTGGGGAGAAATGACCTTGATGGGGAGGTCAGTCCATTTCAGCCTAGTAAACATTTTTATAGTATTTTATTTTTTCCAGTTACATGTAAAGAATTTTTAAACATTCATTTCTTTTAAAAATTAAGTTCCAGATTTTCTCCCTCCCTCCCTTCCTTCCCCCTTCCCTCCTTTTTCTCCCTTCCCTAAAAAAGTAAGAATTTTAAATGCATTATATATGTCCAATCTTGTAAAAACATGTTTCCATATTAGTCATGTTGTGAAAGAATAAACAGACCAAAAGGAAAAAAAACACAAAAGAGATAAAGAAAGAAAATAGTATACTTTGATCTACTTTCAGACTCCATCAATTCCTTCTCTGGATAGGGAGAACATTTTCCATCATGAATCCCTTGGAATTGTATTGGATCACTGTATTACTGAGAAGAGCTAAGTTATTCATAGATGATCATCACACAATATTGCTGTTCCAGTAAACATTTTTTTAAAGCGTCTACTATATGCCAAGTATTTTTCTAAGCCCAGGGGAATCCAAAGACCAGAAAAGAAACACTGCTATCAAATAACTTACATATATGTATGTATGTATGTATATACACGCAGGCGCGCACACACACGTTATATATGTTATATATACACATTTATCTTTATATATCTATGAAATTTTTCTCAGGGCATAGGTAATTGTGTTGTTGTCCTACAGTGATATGGGATATAGAAATAATGTTGTTGTGGATCTGAATGTTTAAGCTGCATCTCAAAGCTTTTTAATAATTTACATAATTTTGAATTTGGCAAAAATAAGTTCAATATTTAGCAGTGTACAATTGTCTGTCTGTACTGTCTGTTCATGTCAGCATTATTTGTCTTAGATTGTAAACTACCAGACGTCAAGGAAGAGAACAGAAATTATTTACCATATTTTCTGGATTATGAAACCTGTGTTCTAATTGTGGTGCTGCCAAAATTGTTGTGTTACTTTGTAAAATTCACTAATCTCCCAGGGCATCACTTTTCCTGTCTGTAAAAACAAGGCAAGTTGGACTATTTATCTCTAAGATTTTCAGTTTGGAGATTAAAAAAGCAGTGGATAATGTGGAGGGAATCTTGAGAATTCCTGCTTGAACACTTAGCAACTACTTGACCTTGGATGAATCCCAACCTCTCTGACTTTCAGCGATCTTATTTGTAAAAGAGTAAATATACATGCACAGCCTGCTTTAAGTGATTCTTATGAGGAAAGTGCTTTGTAAACTGTGAAGTATTACGTAAATGTGAATGTTAGATTGTTTTAACAAACGGTATTTGAGCCTCAGTTTTCATCTGTAAAATAGAGAAAATAGTACCTATCGCACAGAATTATTTTTAGGATAAAATGAGTATGTAGAGCTCTTTTCAAACATTAAAAAAAAAAAACACTATTCAAATGTCACCTGTTATTATTGTAAGTTCCTTGGTATAGAAATGTGAGTGGAAGGGGCAAGAGGGGAGGGAAACTCTCCCAATGCAGACTGTCATGATCACAAAACGTTGTCCAGAGCCACTCAGAAGTAGGAAGGAAGGAAACGATTTATTAAGTACTATGTGCCAAGCACCGTGCTAAATGCTTTGTAAATATTCTCATTTAATCCTTACAAGAATCCTGGGAGGTAAGTGCTATCTTCATTTTATAGTTGAGAATACTGAGACACACAGAGGTTAAGTGATTTGCCCAGGGTCACAAAACTAATAAATTTTTGAGGCAATTTCTAGGCCCAGCAGTCCATCTCTACAGCATCACCTAGCTGCCCTTAGAGCTTAAACTGATTTGCCCAGTGTCAAAGCCATGTGTCCAAAGTGGAAGTTGAACCCAAGTTTTCTTGATTCCAAGTCTAACTTCTGTCCATTATACTGTCATGTAGTATTGTAATTAATAGAAGGACATGTTATGGAGATCTAGTATAGATTCAACGTCTAGTTTTTTTCTTTGTAAAAAAAAAAAAAAGGAGACATAGGGAACCTCTTCTGTTTAATTTCTTACAAAAACATAGAGTCAGTCTAGAAAGACTGACAAACTAATATGCCTTAAAATGGTGAGAGGGGTTTTAAGGTTTACAAAGTGCTTTTTGTACACATGATATCATTTGCTCTTTAACTCAACTCTGTGAGGTAGGTAAGTGCTATATTATCTAATAGAGAAGACAACTGAGTCTCTCCCTAACAAAGTAGGACATATACTTGTAGCTCTTCCCCCAAGAGTTAAAATCTTCCTAATATTTATACCCATATAACCTTTTGAAGTACAGTCTCAAGCAGGGTGGTGCAATGAGTGGAGTCAGTAAAACCTATTTACCAAGTCTTACAGAAAGCTCCCCATATTTATGTAAGGTTTTTCTGGGTCTTAATGTGCCAAGCACAAGACAGTCTTTATAGTTGAAGTTTTCTTGGTTGTCTAAATGGAAGGTATGATTCTTCATTTCTTATTTATGACGATTACTTTGAAACACACCTGCTTTAAGAGATTTTACTTCACCAGCCCCCCTGTCATTGTCCATTAACATACCTTATTTAATATATTAATTAACATTAACATATTAATATTTAACATTAACATAACATTGAAAACCAGGCCCCAAATATCTAACTCCTAAATACTGAAATTATCAGCAAAGGAGGTCAAGAATTTGTCATACGTCCTGGTTTTAGAACAGACTTCCACTTACGTTCACTGAATTTCTCCTTCACCCCCATGCCAATTGGGTGATTTATGTTGTCATTATTATCAGAATCCTCATAGTCCAATGCCTTAGGCAGTATCTACATTTGTAAAAAGATTTATGTAGGGCAGAAACTCAAGTCTTTATTTCTTTCATGGCATTATGTGAATATCTACTTTGCTAAAAGTCAATTTTTAAAGTAACAGAAATGATAAAGAATCACTATATATGAATAAAATTAACCGAGTCTAAAATCAAAATTCCAAATTTTATAGGTTCAATTAAGTTGCTGTAGAAATTTCTAATTCTCTGTAAGAAATGGGCTGCTGGCTCATAGATGTTTTTTTCTTAGATTTGCAGGTAGTAGGAAAACTGTAAATAACGATGGATTTGAAGTCAGCAGGACCTAGAATCAAAGTCATTTAGACTCTCTGGGTCTCAATTTCTTCTTCAAGTAAAATGAGTATAGACTAGATGACTTCTGAGGTCCCTACTGGCTCTAAATCCATGGTAATGTTAATCTTTCAGACATTAAATTAAAGTAGGAAACAATCAGCTGAGCAACATGTAAAATAGAAAAACCCAACTTTACAAGGGAATACTAACATGCAGGCTTGTTGATTTGAATCGTTTCTAATGTTTTTTGTGGAAAATAGCCAGGATGGTAACAATACCAGCTCCATTTACATAGCTGTTTAAGTGTTCCAAAGAGCTTTTCCCCCAAACAGTCCTATGAAGTAGGGAGTACAAAGAATAGCCTCATTTTACAGAAGAAGAAACTGAGGGTCGGAGGTCGGGTTAGAACTTCAGTCCAGTTTTCCATACTTGTTAGGCCAGTGTTCTTTCCAGAGAGACACAGTTGCCTTTGCTTCACACTTATTTCATACTTTAAGAGTATGGGGTTTTTTAGCCAAAGTAAAACAAAGTTTATTAAAGATTCATCATATTGGGTTGACTCTTAAGAAGCCTTGCCATTTGTGATGCTTGTATTAAGAAGAAGACCAGATAAAATCTGAGCTAGATTGAATCTGAGCACCTTCATGAAGGCAAGATGGAATTAAAAATAGAAAAGTTGCTTCTGTGGCAGCAACTTGACGAAAGCCATTATGGAGGGTATTTCTACCCATTTTTCTTCTTGGCGATATTATACCTCTCATTGTAAGAGTATTTTATTGTAAGGTCCCAAAAATGGGCCACCCTCCAGGTGATACTGAGGCCAAACAGTGTTGCAAAAAGAACACCAACTTTTTCTTTTTAAGTTCTTTAGAGAAGCTAAATTTTTTCTAATTTTGTAAAAGACAACCCAAAGGCAAATTTTGGGAGATTGAAAAGGATCGACTCATTATAGGGGGTGGTCTAGTAGATGGGAGGAGGGGTTTAGGGAAGGTCTTGAGGAGAAGTCCATGGAGGACTTAATGGGACTGGGGTGACTGATCAAGGGTTGGAAATAGCTGGAGACAATCAGGAGATATCAGACAATGGAGGACCAGGCTAGGTTAAGGGTAACAGATTCGCATATGAAAAGCCAGATTAAATAGAAAGATTCAGGGAGGTTCCCAGAGTCTGTCATTCCCCCCTCAAACAGATGGGACCCAAATTCTTTTGGGGTAACAGATGAAGGCTTCTGAAACGGCTTCCTGCTGGCAAGGGGCATAGAGCTGTCCCTGCTTCCATGGGTCCTGTTCAAGGGGTACATAACCTGAGCAAACATCTGGAAGCTGATGGTTTGCACTCTGGAAGAAACAAACCTGGTAAGGAAGTTAAGCAAACAAGGAGCAACAGGCACTAAAGAAGTACAGAAATAAGACATTTTCCCTGGCATAAAAGACAATTTCTCTGGAGAGAATTAAAGAAGGGCATGTTTGATAGGGGAGTTCTTTGCTGTCAGATATCCCCTTCTTTCCAAATTGCCCCATGGGCATGCAGAACAAGAAAAGCATATTTTGAGTAAATAAAAACATCAACTGGTCTATGGTTAGATCCTAAGGAAAGGGTTAAGATTCCCAAAGCCTGTCTTCTCCTTTCATCAACATACAGAGTGAATGGTTTTTCTATATTAGGTTTAGTTTTCAAAGTCTCAAAAGCTTTAGCCTGGTCTGAGGCAGGGCCTTGAGTAGAGTCATAAAGGGGTTTAGCAAAAAGACTAAAATTAGGAATCCAGAGTCTACAAATTCCAGCCATGCCTAAAAAAACTCAAAGTTGTTTCTTAGTGTTTAGAACAGGGATAGTCTCCTGGTGACTGAAGAGAGAGAGGCAGATGTGAGTTCATGGCCCAGATACTTTATGCCCTGGCATGCTATCTGGACTTGGTTCAAAGAGACCCTATAGTCTTGAGTGTCCACGAGTTTAAGGGCTTCTGTGGCAGCAACTTGACGAAAGCCATTATGGAGGGTATTTCTACCCATTTTTCTTCTTGGCGATATTATAGCTCTCATTGTAAGAGTATTTTATTGTAAGGTCCCAAAAATGGGCCACCCTCCAGGTGATAATGAGGCCAAACAGTGTTGCAAAAAGAACACCAACTTTTTCTTTTTAAGTTCTTTAGAGAAGCTAAATTTTTTCTAATTTTGTAAAAGACAACCCAAAGGCAAATTTTGGGAGATTGAAAAGGATCGACTCATTATAGGCATGGGGGCTGGAAGTCCCTGCCTCTGTAAAGGAGTATCTGGGAGTAAGCCTTGGGAAATAAACAAAAGAAAAAGGTATCTGAAGTTTTCCCAATTCCCTCGCACCAAGAGAATTGAGAGAGTTGGGCATAAATTTCCTGACAGAGCATCTGTCCTTGTCCTTTATGCTTTGGAAGGTGAGCCCAGGTCCATGGCTTTGAACATAGCCACTGGACCGAGAACCTGAGAGCATCAGGCTGAGTGCAAGACAGCCTCCTAACTGTCTGACCTAATGGTGCCTGAGAGGTCAGGCCTGAAAAACACCTCTAAGGTGCTTGGAGAAAGAGAAGAGGATAGGGAGAGGGAGAGGCTTACATACCTTCCAGTCTTGTCGGGAGAAGAATTTGAGATTAGCAGTTATTCCTGGTCCAAGAACCAAAAGGTTGAGGGTTTGGGGTACTTGGGACTCCAAAATACCAACACATTGGGTCCTGCTCGAATGAATTCAACACAATTCTTCATTCAGCCAAAGTAAAACAAAGTTTATTAACGATTTGCCATACTGGGTCGACTTTTAGGAAGCCTCACCATCTGTGACGCTTGCATAAACAAGCAGGCCAGATACAATCTGAGCTAGATTGAATCTGAGCCAGGATATGTATTTTTTGAGGTGGGGTGGTTCATTACACCAATGAAGATCATGATCCCTTCATTGCAGGAGTTTTTCACCTGAAGTCTGTAAACTTTTTACAAATATACATATATATTTTTATAGTTATCTCAATATTAATTTCCTTTGGAACCGGATGCACCTTTTTCTAGAGTGGGCGCAGTGAAGAGGAGCACCATGAAGCTGGTATGGGTTTTGCAATCAAAACTAATCTAATCAGCAAGCTGGTAAGCCTGCCAAAAGGAGTGAAGGACAGGCTCATGACAGTGTGATTGCCACTCGCAGGAAAATGCCATGCCACCATCATCAGTACCTATGCTCCCGTCACGACAAACCCTGATGAAATCAAAGAAGAATTTTATGAAGAGCTAGAGATCCTTATCATCAGTGTGCCAAAAGAGGATGAGCTTATAATTCTGGGTGACTTTAATGCTAGAGTAGGCTCAGACTACCAGACTTAGTAGGGAGTCCTAAAGAGGAACAGAGTTGGAAACAGCAACAGCAATGGTCATTTACTGCTGAAGACTTGTGCATCACATGACCTTCTCATCACCAACACTGTCTTGTGTTTACCTAAACGCAATAAAACTTCATAAATGCACCCTCACAGCAAACATTGGCATCTAATAGATTATGTGAATGTAAGGAGAAGAGACAGCCAAGATGTGAGAGTGACAAAGGCAATGTGTGGTGCACAGAACTGGACTGATCAGACTTATCCTTTCCAAGCTAAATATTCCCATTCATCAAAAGCACCATCCCCAAGGCGAAATGACTACCAGAAGAATTAATGTCAACAAATTATAGCTCTTCTCTGAGCATGAACAGTTTGTTGCTGACTTGGAGGGAAAGTTGAGCCAACACACAGTTGGCAACAGTGGAGCAGAACAGGAATGGGCAGCTTTCAGAGATTTGGTGTACAGCACTGTATTTGCTCATCTGGGTCAGAACACTTGCAAACAACAAGACTGGTTGGAAGAAAATGATGGGGAAATTCAGAAGATGCTAAATGAAAAACAAGAACTCCACAGGATTTACCAGCAGGATAGTTCATCCACCTCTAAGAAGGCAGCATTTAATTCCATCAAAAGCAAAGTACAAGCAAAGCTTAGAGAGATGCAGGATTCCTGGCTCAGTAAGAAGGAAGATGAAATTCAGTTTTATGCTGATAGTAACAATCCAAAGTGCTTTTATGATTCCCTGAAAGCTATTTATGGACCAAAAACCTATAGTGCATTCCAATTACTCAATGTTGATGGAGCCACATTGATTAGTATGGGCTGAACACTTCCGGAGTGTTCTCAACAGACCATCATCAGGCAATGTTGAGGCCACTGACTGTTTACCTCAGGTTGAAGTCAGTTCTTCCTTAGCTGAACTTGTAACTGAAGAAGAGGTTTTGAGGGCCATTAGGCTCCTTTCATGTGGCAAAGAACCTGGTGCTGATTCTATTCCAGCTGAGATTTACAAGGTAGGGGACCATTGCTTATACAAAAGCTGACTGAAATTTTCCAGGTTATATGGCAAGAGGAGGTTATCCCCCAGGAGTTCAAGGATGCCTGATTGTCCATCTCTATAAAGGTAAAGGGAATAGATTGTCCTGCAGCAATCACAGGGAGATCTCTCTCTTAGTCATTGCTGGCAAAATTCTTGCTAAAGTTCTCCTTAATAGACTGATTCTTCACCTGGAAGATGGTCATATACCTGAGAGCCAGTGTGTCTTCAGAAAGGGCTAAGGAACAGTTGATATGGTGTTTGCTGCCCAACAACTCCAGGAAAAATGCTAGGAGCAGAACAGAGATCTGTATACAACGTTTATAGATCTGAGAAATGCCTTTGACACTGTTAGTCGTGAGGGCTTATGGAAAGTCATATCAAAATTTGGTTGCCCTGAGAAGTTCATCAATACTGTACATCAATTTCATGATGGCTTGTTTGCCCGGGTTCTGGATAATGGACAGAGCATGCCTTCTCAGTCACCAGTGGAGTGAAACAGGGCTGTGTACTTGCTCCCATGCTTTTTAGCATGGTGTTTTCAGCCATGTTGACAAATGCTTTCAATGAGGATGAACACAGCATCAAGGTAAACTACCATACTGATGGCAAGTTCTTCAATTTGAAAAGACCAAAGTGGAGAGAGTGTTGGTGCATGATTTTCTGTTTGCAGATGATTGTGCACTCAATGCAGCCTCTGAAGCTGAGATGCAACAAAGTATGAATCAATTCTCTGCTGCCTGTGCTAATTTTGGCTTAATAATTGACACCAAGAAAACACAGGTGTTCCATCAGCCACCACCACACCATCCATATGTGGAATCATCAGTTACAACAAATGGAGAAGTTCTGAATGGTGTGGATAAGTTCACTTGCCTTGGTAGTGTACTTTCCAGGGATGTACACATTGACAATGAGTTTGATGCATGCATTGCCAGAGCTAGCTCAGTGTTTGGGAGGCTCCAAAGAAAAGTTTGGGAGAGAAGAGGTATTAGACTGAGTACCAAACTGAAGGTCTACAGAGCCATTGTGCTGACCTCATTGTTGTATGCTTGTGAAACATGGACAGTCTACCAGCGCCATGCCAGGAAACTGAATCGCTTCCATTTGAACTGTCTTAGGAAGATTCTGAGGATCACCTGGCAGAATAAGGTACCAGACACTGGAATCCTTGTTCGAGCTGAACTGCCAAGTATTCAAACTATGCTTCAGAGAGCACAACTCCTATGGGCTGGCCACGTTGTTGGAATGCAAAATGTACACTTGCCAAAAAGACTCTTTTATGGAGAACTCGCATGGGGCAGGCAAGTTGTGCCATGTTTTTTTTTTCTAAAATCAACCTGCTCATCATTCCTTAGTATTCCATCAGCATCATATAACACAACTTGAGTCATTCCCCATTTGATGGATATCGTCTCAATTTCCAGTTATTTCCTAGAAGTGCTATAAATATTTTAGAACATATAGGTTCTTTTCCCTGATCACCTTGGGAAACAGACCTAATTGCTGGGTCAAAGGGTATACACAGTTTTGTAACTCTTTGGGCATAATTCTAGATTGCTCTCCAAAATGGGTAGATTAATTCACAGTTCCATGTACAGTGAATTAGTGTCTCAAATTTTTTACATCTGCTCCAACATTTGTCATTTCCCCTTCTATCATTCTGGTCAATCTGATAGGTACAAAATGGAATCTCAAAATTGTTTTACTTTGCATTTCTCTAATCATGATGATTTAGAGCATTTTTCCATAGGATTCTGTGCGTGTGTGTGTAGTGTGTATATCTCTTTGATTTCTTCATCCAAAAACTGCCTGTTCATATCTTTTAACCATTTATCAGTTGAGGAATGACTCATTTTCTTATAAATTTGACAAGTTCTTTCTATGCATG
Organism: Notamacropus eugenii; assembly: GCF_028372415.1. Classification (NCBI taxonomy): domain Eukaryota; kingdom Metazoa; phylum Chordata; class Mammalia; order Diprotodontia; family Macropodidae; genus Notamacropus; species Notamacropus eugenii. Next base: position 143,228,473 of record NC_092875.1, on the reverse strand, counting down.
ATATCTGAGACTTTTATCTGAGAAAGTGTTTATAAATTTTTCCCCAATTGTCTGCTTTCCTTCTAATCTTAACTACTTTCATTTTATCTGTAAAACCCATTTTAATTTAATGAAATTGAAATTACCCATTTTATATCTCATACTGTTCTCCATCTCTTATTTATTTATAAATTCTTCTCTTACCCATAATCTGATTGGTGATATGTTCCATGTTCTTCTAATTTACTTATGATATCTCCCTTTATATCTGGGTCATATATCCATTTTGACCTTCTCTTGGTAAATTGAATAAGATATTGGACGTTACCTTGTTTCTGCCATACCGCTTTCCAGTTTTCCCAACAATTTTTACCAAAACATTTACTACTGTCTATTATATATCTACTCTGTTCCACTGATCTACCTTCTATTTCTTAGCTGGTACCAGAGAGTTTTGATAATTACTGCCTTATAAAACAATTTAAGAACTGGTACTACTAAACCTCCTTCCTTTACATTTTTTTCATTAAGTCCTTTGATATTCTTGATTCCTTTGTTCTTCGAAATGAATTATTATTTTTTTCTGACTCAAAATAATTTTAGAGAAATTTAATTGGGATGACATGGAATAAATAGATTAGGTAGAATTGTCATTATTATTATATTGACTCTGTCTACCCATGAACAATTAATATTTCTCCAGTTATTTAAATCTGACTTTTATTTGTATTAAAAAGCATTTTATAATTATGTTCATGTAGTTCCTGGGTTTATTTTAGCAGGTATACTCCCAGGTATTTTATGCTGTCTGCTTATTTTAAATGGGGTATCTCTTGCTATCTTTCCTTGCAGGATTTTGCTGATGACATTAGAAATGCTGATGATTTACATGGACTTATTTTATATCCTGCTAAAATTATTGTTCCAACTAGCTTTTTAGTTCAATTTCTAGGATTTTCATAAGCATATTATCATATCATCTGCAAGAGATAGCTTTATTACCTCATTGCCCATTCTCATTCTTTCAATTTCCTTTTCTTCTCTTATTGCTATCGCTAGCATTTTAAGTACAATTTTGCATAATATTAGTGGCAGTGGGCACCCTTGTTTCACTTTTGTTCTTACTGGGAAGGCTTCTCGCTTATATCCATGACTGCACTCTGAAGCTGGGAAGCCAGTGGGCCCCTGCCCAAGGGCTCCTCTGGACCCTCCAAACTTTAGAGTGATTATCAGTAGTAACTGTTGCTGTTTCCTACCCAGCCTGATGTCTGTCTTTTTCTTGGCCTCATTAAAGGGGCCATGCCCTGGCTACTTCTTAAACAAGCCTATTCAATGAATGGGTGTTGCCTCACCCTAAGGGAGGACCTGCGAAGACCATGGCCTAAAGGGCCCAAGGTCTCCCAGTGCATCCTGGGCCATCTCCAGTCATCCTGATGAATATCTGGTCACTGGATTCAGATGGCTCTGGAAGAGAAGTGAGGCTGGTGACCTGCACAGCCCTCCCTCACTCAAGTCAAAATCAACTGCAAGTCATATCATGATTTCGCTGATGGCATGGTCTTCTTCGGCAACAAAGCACGAACACAATCACAAACAATGCTTGCTGATGGTTTTCGGTAGGTGCTTCTTACCATTTTAAGGAAAAATCCATTTATAACTATGCTTTCAAGTATTTTTAATAAGAATGAATGTTGTATTTTGTCAAAAGCTTTTTCTGCATCTATTGATAGGATTTTTGTTATTTTATGTTGATATAATCATTTATATCAATGGTTTTCCTTATGTTAAACCATCTCTGCATTCCTGGTATAAATCCCCCTTGCCCACAATGTATATAATCTTTGTGATATATTGTTGTAATCTCCTACCTGGTGTTTTATTTAGGATTTTTGCATCCATATTCATTAGTGAAATTGGTCTGTAGTTTTCTTTCTCTGTTTTTGCTCTTCCTGGCGTAGGTATCAGCACTGTATTTGTTTCATAGAAGGAGGTTGGTAGTACTCTTTGCCTGTTATTCCACATAATTTGTTTAATATTGAAATGTTTATCTTTAAATGTTTGGTAGAATTCACTTGTAAATCCATCTGTCTTAGGAAGTTCATTTATAGCCTATTCAGTTTCTTGTTCTAAAATAAGTTTTATTTAGATATTCTGTTTCTTCTTCTGTTAATCTAAGCAGTTTATGTTTTTGTACTTGGTCATTGTCATGCTGTCTCCCTGATTTGATTGGGAACTCCTTGAGATCAGGGACTATCTTTTGCCTTTCTTCATAGCCCCCAAATTTAGCACAATGCCTAGTACATAGTAGGAACAAATAAATGTTGACTAAGCCTTCATGAGTTCTTGTGGGTAATTTTTTTTTTTTAATCATCTGATGATCATTCTTCTAAATATGACCTTCTTTAAAATTTGTTAAGCTGGTCCTTGCATGTGTGTGTGTGTGTGTGTATGTGTTGCAAATCACATCCTCAAAGCATGAATTATTTATTTAAAGGGTTGTCTTGGAGAAGAGGGAAAAGAATTGTTCTGCTTATGCCCACAGGACAAAACTAAGAGCAATGAATGAAAGTTAAAGATAGACCATTTTAGGCTTAATAAAAGTGAATTTTCCTAAAAATTTGAGTTATCCTAAAATTGAAGAGCCTGCCTTTGAAAGTACTGAGTTCCCTTTCCTTAGAGGCCTTATGTTTACTGAGGATGCTGTAAGAGGACATTCTAGTTCAGGTATGAGTTGGACTAAACAACCTCAGAGACACCTTCTAACTGAGGTTTTGTGATTTTCAGCTCACTTAGGTAGGACTTATTGTACCCTGGACTCTACTGGCATGACCTTCAAGAACCCCAGGTCACCTCCATATTACAATGAAATATCTAAGTAGGTGTTTAGTGGAGAACTGGACCTTTAGCAGTCATCAAATTCATGCTGACTTGTTAATGATGTTCACAATGTAAAAATATGCTAGTTAAATAATAAGTACTATTCTGCTGGCAGGAAACCATTTTGTAGGCAAGGAAACTCTCCTTCTGCCATATGGATCTTTATCACACCTTTCTTTCCACCCTGATTTCTTTGTTAAATGTAGCAAAATGAAATTGGTGCAAAGCACACTCCAGAGACTGAGGTGTCTTAATTGGGTCTATTTATTTTTTGCTAATGTAAATGAAAGTTCAGAACTAAAGGCCAAAAATCCTATCAAGGAGTGGGGAGAATCTGTCCTAATGTATCTTCTGTTGTCATTTCTCTTTAAAATAAAGATGCAGGACAGAATCAGATCCAGAACAGGAAAAAGATATTACATGACTTTTTTTCCTACCACTTTTAAAACAAAAGTTAATTGAAAAATATTAAGTAATGACCTAGCCTTAGGACAGCTAGGTGGTTCAATGGATAGAGCTCTTGAGTCTGGAGTCAGAAAGACCTGAGTTCAAATGCAGCCTTGGACATATAGTAGCTGTGTGATCCTGGGCTAGTCACTTAACCCTGCTTGCCTCAGTTGTTCCTCATCTGTAAAACGATCTGGAGAAGAAAATGGCAAAACACTCCAGTTCTTTGCCCAGAAAACCCCAATGGGGTCAAGTAGAGTCAGACATGACTGAAAATATCTAAACAACAAATGACCTGGGCAGATGAGATAACCACCCTCTTAAATACTCATTATAAAACTAGTAAAGAGATAAGACATAGTTGTGACTAAAGACTTCACTTACCTGGATATCTATTTAAAGTCTAATTCTAATAAAGCAGCATTTGGTAAATTCTTGACTGGCTGTGCTGAGTTTGATTCTTAGAAGGTAGAAACAGCCATAGAGAGGTCTACTATTCCACCAGACTTCATTTTGACCCACTAGGAATAACTGTACATCCATTTTTTATTCATTAGAGAAACATTCACATTCAAATGCAACAATTAACATTTGTTAAGCACTGTGTTAGGCCCATACAAAGACAGCATTGAGCTCATATTCTCCAAGAAGATGGTATTGCTAGTACTAGCTTAGTGCCTCCTGATCTTTCTGGCATTTAGCGTATGTTAATATTCCTTTGTTCAGGGAGCACAGTGAGCCCTGTGCTAAAAAAGATCGACAGGATTTTTATACTGAACAGATATGTTGGCATAGCATTTTGTTCATCTTTTGGTCAGTTATAAGGCAAGAATGGTAAAAGGAATAGAATGGGTTGTCTGTTTTTGTTATCTTCCTTTCTGATAATTTTTTCTTTTTTTCCTATTTATAAGTCACCTGAATTACATGTAATTATAAGGATAGTGTTCATACATGAGATCTATTTATGTAACCTGTAGAGAATCCTTCCAATTGGTTTCATAGATGTGCCCCATGGCAAACTGGGCAGGCTCTGACTTGTTTTTGAATCAAGAATTTGTGTATATCTGGCATTCTCTCTCTCTCCCTCTTTCCCTCTCATATGTAATGATATTTGCTTTCCTATTAATGGAACACTTGCATTTGCCTAGAGGTATGATTATAGTATATCTCTCTTACTTTGGGAGAGAAAAAAGTGTCTACTTTTTCACTGCAACTCAGCTTGCTGAATCAGGAGTAAGGTGGGCTGTTTCTTTAAATTGGTCAAGAACTCTTACTGCCATTAATCATACTTAACAAAGATTTGACTGTGACTTTTTTCTCTGTTTAGGGAAAGGACAGACTCAATTAAAAGGTAAGGAGTCTAAATGAGCACTGTTGTCTTGTCTTGTTCTTTTGGCCACATGTAACCCCATCTGTTCTTGAATCCTAGCAGGAGATAAGTGGAATTAGGAGTGAGAACCCCTTCAGTTCCAATCACTATTTTTTTTTTGTAACAACAGTCACCCACAAAAGTCTCAGAGGGCTTGGGACAGAGAGTAATGTCTAAAGATGGACTGCCCAACCCTGCCTACCATTTTTTCTTCTGCTTGGTGTAGGATTCCATGGCATCTTCTTTCCCAAAATCTCCAAATTTAAGTTAAAAAAGATATCACCCAGATTGGTCCATGCTGGGACAAAGTCCATTTTTTAGTTTCAGAGTGTGACACCTTTATAGCAACACTCCCTATATGGGAGTCCTCGGCTGTCAGGCTACATTCATCATACATTCTAAGACTGCTGTTCTAGGATATGGATATTGAAAGGTTAGAAACTACCAGTTGCTTTAGCTAAAACTTGTATTTAATGACTCACCATACTTAATAACTAATACATATTTAGATTCCTTCAAACTTCTTTGTAAACAGTATAAATTAGTATCTATTGCATTAAACAAACACTGAAAATAATTTTGTAATCCTTTTCTGTGAATTATTGGGATGAACATTTTACTCAGAATGCTGTGTTGTAACTAATGGGTGAGTGGTCATTTTCACAATGAAATTCTTGATTGCTCATTTAGTTTCTTGCTAGTCTTTGTTAGGAGCTTAATATGATTTTCCATATTTAGTATTTTTTTTATCTTTGTACCTGCACTGTGATTTGCTTCAGATTTGCAAGGCATTAGATAAATATTTCTTCAATGAACTGATGAAATAATTTAGTTACTTGCAGACAGCTGTAAATGTTATATCTAAGGCTGGCACTTGCAAAAGAAGTAATCACAATTTCACTGTGATACTATAAAATCATCGTTCTAAAAACCCATTTAGCACAGATCCTTGTGATTTGTTTTTTCTTTGCCTCAATGATTATGTATATTTATTGGAGGAAGAGTGGATATTTCTTTTGGAAGACATTTATATATTAACAGAGGGATGAAATTAGGTATGAAATTCTTTGGGGGGAAGGAGTTACTCTTCATTTTACTAGCCACCTAAAGGAGTGGAAGGGGAGTCAGGAGGAGAGGAGCATCAAAGGAAGGGCCTTGAGGTAGGAATGCTGACAGTAAAACCCTTATTGGAATGGAGGACAAGGCCCTGCTGTCAGTTGGGTTCTTCTCACAGACAGGAATCTCAGTAAACTGCTGGCAGAAGTATGGGGGTGGGGAAAAAAGAAGTGGAAAATCATATAATTCCTTCATCCAATTCTTTTACTTGATGAAGAAGCTGAGAGATGTTGCTGCTTACTGGAGGTCATACAGATAGTAAACAGAGAAGGGCAGAGAGTTGAGCCCATTAGTGCTATAACTCCAAATCCAGTGCTCTTCCTGCTGACCCCATCATAATGTCCCAAGTGAGCACAACATGGAAACTCACCTCCAGATCTAGCAGATATGGCGATGAAATGATGCAGTTATAAATCCCAGGGCTTTTGGACTCAATTTGCTCAGTGTCAGTGTACAAAGACAACAGTGTGATTATCAACAAAATCAGCAAATTCACTTCACTAATTGTGCCCGTTAAAACAAATGCAAAGAGTTCAATAATTCAGGCACTAGTATTTCTAAAACATGAAACACTTGCAATGGCTAGTATAGTAGTATTAGCCCTGATTTAGCTTCTCTGATCCCCTTGCATTTGAGTTGTCAAAAATCAGTAAGGGCAGCTAGGTGGCACAGTGGATAAGAGTGCTGGGAGGTCAGGAAGACCTGAGTTCAATAACTATGTGACCTTGTAAGTCATGTAACCCTGTTTGCCTCAGTTTCCTAACTTGTAATGAGCTGGAGAAGGAAATGATAAACCACTTCAAACCACTTTCTTTACCAGGAAAACCCCAAATGGGGTCACAAAGAGTCAGACATAACTGATAAACAATAACATAAATCAGTCTTTACAGAACTGAGTCACTCAGTCTTCTCCAGTTTTGTCAGTGTAACTGTGGTTTTCAAGTTCTAAATCAGAGTGTAAGTCACATGACTGATAACTAGTGGCCTTCTTGTTGAGAGTTCACATTTTGTTGCATAAACTGATTCTATCTATGACTAATATAAGATGAGCTTATGTTGTTACCTTCTATTTAGAGAACAGGTCTAACCTTTCCATCTTTTTCAGGATTTCTCTTTAGTTAAATGATACTTTCATTCAACTTCTTGGGTTCTCTGACATGTGATATTTGTACTTATAGTTTGAATCCATTTATTTTATATTTAAAAGATCCATTTATTTTATATTTAAAGGTCCTCTGAAAGGAATTTTCTGCAAGTAATGAATACAATGTGGTAGCTATTGTTGAAGGATTTGGCAAGCTAGGAAGTAAGCCAGGGAGCGTTTATAAATAGGTAAAGCACACCTTTTTAGAAAGGTTAAAAAAAAAAGAGCATGAATTTTACTGATTGCTTAATATATATTATGACAAATATATATATATATACATGTATGTGCATGTGTGTGTGTGTGTATTCTCAGCACTAGCCCAGAGTCGTAGCTAATGTTCAATATAGAACAGATAAGCAGAAAATCTTTAAGGTATGAGGTTTAGATTATTACCAATTTTCCAAGTCTTATTGATTTGATCTTAACAAGATTTTAATATCTAGTCCCTTCAGGTCTGTCTCACTACAACTGTCTTAGTTGTAATAGCTTCCAAATTAGCCTTCCTACCTTCAGCTCATACCCTCTTCAGCCTATCTTCCCCATTGCTATCCAAGTAATCTTCATAAATCTTTGACTGGTCTTTTCATTTCTCTACTCAAAGAAAGACACTCAGTGGCTTGCATTTTACCAAACAAAATAGAACTTCTAACCTTCCAGTCAGGGTCTTGAAGCAGGATCTAACCTGCATGTCCAGCCTTATCTCATACATACACTGTACTCAGTGTTCCAGCCAAATAGGACTACCATTTCCCCCCTACTCTTGTCTAGCTTGTTCCCATTTCTATGCCTGGATGAACTACACCCCATCCCCCAATAAAAGCACAAATCTCTTGGTCCCTTCAGGATAAAATTTATTGTCACAAATGGTACCTTATTCCTTAAGCCTTCCTTGAAAGTGATCTCTTCCATTAAATTACTTTGCCCTGGCCTCTCTTTTTCACTCATACCACACTTCCATATATCAGTTATTTGTGTTCATGCACTTCCTGCATGAATTGTAAACCCCTTGAGAGCAAGTACTAAATTAGATCTTTGTGTCCTTGTTATCTAGAATGTAGTCCTTTGCAGAGTAAGCAAATTCTTGGAAATCAACTTTTTGAATTGAAGTTACTCAAAAAAAAAGTAACATCAAAAACAAATGTAACACATGCCCTGACCTCACCGAGATCAAGGCCATTTACATCTGTCCTTCAGGGTTCTAGGGGTACCTCTGAGGGAGACTGGTATTAGCTTGTGTCCCCAACAGGTTGTATTCCCCATCCTGTTAGTGGCCACTGAGTAGGATCTCAGTTTCATTTAGCCACTTAATATAAATTAGATTTCACAAAGGAATATTTAGTTCAAAGATACGGCAATTACAAAATTATAAATATGCTCCATTCTCCCCTCACCTTCCCTGGTAGCACACTTTTTACTATACCACTTCAGTCTCTGGGGTAAGTGATTTTATACTTAGCACAGTTTCTACATAGCACTGGTTTCACTAAGTTCACATCCAAATGCAACGAGTTTGAATAGGTCAAGAGTTATTTCAAAGGTTCACTCCTGGCTCCTTAGGGAATTGCTGGCTGCAGAACCTTGATACTGGGATTCTGGGTTGCCTGGATCTCTGCTGACTCCTTGAGGTTCTTTCTCTCGTCATTTTGAAACTTCCAAGCTTTTAGTCTCCAATCCCTTCACCTAAAAAGAAAAAAACAAATACAGAGACCTAGGATCAAAAGGACTGTTTCACAGGCCACATGTCAGCCTCGGTGGGAAGGTCCAAGCACTCTCTCTCTTTATAGTATTATCTCTTCCAAGACCCCACCAATGGAGTCAAACCCAGACCAAACAAGAGAAAATGGCTAGAAAATGCCCCACCCAGTTCCTTTTCTGCAGCCAATCAAAAAGCCTTCTTCTAACCACACTGTTAACAGACCAGAACCATTTACTGATAATCTCCAGGATTCTCTCCAAAGGACTTCCATTATACACCAGTCATCACAATTCTTATGGGAGCAGGCTCTTCAGCCTCTCTTACATGGGGAATTTGCATTGGCTGAACCTGCTGATATGCTGTGCACATTCATCATCCCCTAGTTACACTAGCCAAACCAACCTTGTTTGTGCAATGCACTGTACCGAGTACAAAGATGAACAACAAATACAGGTCCTGCCCTCAAAGAGGTTACAGTGTTCTAGGAGAGATAGGCCACCCACAAGTCAGTCCACAGTTCTAAGTAGAATGGGATAGATCCAGACAAAGCAATTTAGGAAAATTTGAAAAGAACTCAATTTCAACTGAAAGAACTTCAAAACACTGAGCTGGTCTCGGAAGGAAGGATATACTTCGTCAATTAGAGTTGGCTGATTTCATTTGAGTCATGGGGGCACGTCCTGTAGTAAAGCAAAAGACCAGGGAATAGCCAGCAATACCTTTGTGCTGGAGGGTAGAGTGTATGAATGGGGAAGAATGTGAAAATGTTGCTGAATACATGAGGAGGAAAAGAAATTATTGTGAAGTTGTTCTGTATTTAGTGTTCATTACTGACATGTCCTTAAATTAATAGAATTGACTCTGAGAGTATCTGTGATAGTCGATGGAAAGGATTAGAAAAATTGGCTTCAAAACAGAGGTCAGTAATATTTGCACAACAGAAGGAAGTATGTACACAAATACCCAAATGTGATGGGTGGAGGTGGAATGTAACAGCATGGCAACTGTAGGAACATGATGTATTCAAACATATTGTTAGACTGCTGCTTTGCTCATTTTTGGTATTGCTGTTTAGCTTAAACTTTTTATTTCATCCATTTGTGGAAACTCACTCCTTACATAAATTGGTTACACAGAAATGACTATTTAGGTAGATAATGGGTCCTAAAGTAAATAATAGTTGATTACTGTCATAATCCTATGGACTGTGGGTTCTGACTTTACTTTTCCACTTTTCTTAAAAAAAAGATTGGTGTGGCTGTAAATGTGTAACTTTAATCAAATGCAACAAGTTGAAAAACAAATATGAGATTTTGAAATATACAGACAAAATCTATCAACACTGGATCTGGGGCTGTTTGGGGGTAAGGGATATTCCTGGGAAAATATAAATGTTGGGTAAATTTGGGGGCTAAGAAGAGGAAATTAAGCCTATTTCCAGAGCCCTGATAGTCACACTCAAGGGTTTTTTTTCCTAAAAAACTTAAATATTGACATATACTACAACCAACTATCAGGGTTGCTTATTAATTATGAGTTTACATTTGAAAACTAAATGAGAATAAGCTTTACACATTCACCACCCCTTTGTTACATAAACAATTTTCATCTTTACAGTCCTTACCTTTCATACAAGGAACATATGTTCCTTGTTCTTCTGGTTCTGCCTTTTTTCACTTTCTCTTCTTTAAATGAACAAATAAATGAAAAATTTTTTATTAAGTACTAAGTATGTGCCTACCACTGTGCTAAGAACTGGGGACACAAACATAAGAGAACAAATACTGTTGTCCTTGCCTTGGAAGGATACTACATTCCAGTGAGGGTGACAAAGTGTGATGGTCTGAGATGCATGTTGTTGGTTTGGAAAGATGGAGAGATGGAGGGTGAAACCATTATGAACGCAAGGACACACCCTTCCTTGTAGCTCCAACAGATAGAATTTGGTCATAGTACAAAGACAGGAAGGGGGTATGGGGGTTGGGCATAGAGGACACAAGTCCAGTGGCAAGGCAGGGACTGAGAGGGAAGACAGGAAGAAGACCATGCCTGGAGCCATTCTAGATATCACAGGGCACTGAAGTAATCCATAGTTGTAGGGAGAACAGTATGAGAAATTCAGGAATCCTCTAGGGCATGATTTCTAGTCTGGTAAATGAGCTTGCTAATGAGAAGTCCAGCTGGTAATCCAGGATTTCTTTTTTTCTCCATACTTCTAATCTTAATTGCATTATAGTATTTCATTAAATTTCTCTATCACAATTTAACCACTCTCCATAACTGATCATTGCTTTTTTTTTTCTTTTACAATTACACATATAGCACCTCACCTTGTAGGGCAGGTCCCTCAGAGATAGTTCACCAGTTTAAGGCACCCTAGGGGTTCAAATCCAGTAAGACTATAGATCAAGAGACATTAGCAACACTGTTACTGCTAACAATCATACAAATATTTTCACTGATTCAAAACAAGATAATTAAAAGATATAGTAAAAAAAGTTGAAATAAAAATTTCCCCCAAGTAAACCTCACACATACTGCAATTTTGTGCTTAGAGACAATTTGTGATCCATTTTATGCCTCCTGCTTTCATTCTCTCAAGTGTAGGCAAAACCTGGCGGTCATCATTTCATATAATGGCCATTCATCTAATAACTATCAAGCAACTCAGTTGTAGGTGCTCAACTCCAAACTCCACACTTCTCTCAAATAGAGTTACTAATTTTGCTGGAAGACAGAGACAAAGATTAAGCCTAGGTGGCAAAATTCATAATCTCCACCATCCCAGTCACATTCTTGGTCTTCCTCATATATATCTATATCGATATAGATATAGACATACCCCCTAGAAAAGCTTGAAGAGGTTTTGAAGTGTACCTGCCTACAAAGAAAATCTGTTATCAGGTAGCTATTTTATTTTTTGAGGGGGGAAAGGGGCAACACTTTTGAAATACATTCCACCAAGTATTTTTGATAAACATATCATTTAATATTTCACAGGCAATACCATTGACTTTTTTTCATGGAATTCTGTTCACATTGTACATAGTGAGAGGTTGAAAGCCCCAATTATTGGAAAATAATACATTAATAAGGCCTTTTGTTAAGAAAAAAAACCCAAACCAAATAATTTTAGGAATAAGAATTTCACCTCAATTATTTAAACTTTCACTTTAGAAATTTAAGTTTATTGCATATGTTGACCTGAAAACTTTGTTAAGAAAAGGCAACAGGCTAAGTGCATACATTTTATGATTTAATTAATTAATTGATCAATTCCCCATAAAGAAAACAGTTACATAATGCATTATGGAGCCAGAAATGTTCTGGCTACCCAGTGCAGAAATCTTCTGGCTTATATACATTTTGCCGTGAGAAAGGAACTCTCCTAGTTGAACAAATCATAAATTTAGTAAGACAAGACAATTAACAAAGTAATGTTGGTCAGGCCTTGGGATTCCAAGCTGGGTAAACATATGTCTCGGAAATCCCACCACTAGTAAGTGGCAGGCTTCCTGCCCTAAACAGATAACTGACATAGGAAAGGGTAAACAAAGTTCAGTAGAAATTACGACCTAAGATGTCTGTGTTTTCTTTACCATTAACATGCCATAACATAGTATATGTCTGCAAATATTAAGATATGGAAAACGTCCCATTATTCAAGATAGTGTCTTAGCTTAAAGGTCACTTAAGGAATGTTAAGTCAGCCTTGGCAGGCTTTGTTGACATAGGAAGAGGCATTCTCTGAGTTTGCTTCAGAGAGAACAAAGAGATTATTCCAAAATTTTATATTAAACATTATCACATACATCTTAGTAAGCCCATGTAAGGTTTTAGAAGTAGCCCTGATTTCTGTACATCAAGAGAGTAATGTTGCTTAGCCTTTACTTAGAAAGCAAAGGTTAGAAAGACAAGCAGTCACAAGAGTGATTGTTGGTTGGGAGAAAAGAAACTGATGATAAAATGTGAGAGAGATGAATGGAAGTACTGTATTAAAAATCTGGGATAGAAGTGCAAAAAAATGTAAGGATTTTCTTGACTGGACTGCCTAGAATATTTATTCTTCCAGTTAACATAAGCAAAGCCCTGGGCCCAGAGTCAGGACCTGACTTCAAATCCAACCTCAGCCTCCCTCAGTTTCTTCAGCTGTTAAAATGGGGATAATAAAAGTACTCCCTAGGATGGTGGTGAGGATCAATGCTTGCCTCTTCCCTTCCCTTGACTTCTGAGGTCCCTTCCAGTACCAGATTTCCGCTTCGAGGTCCAATCAAGTATCTTGGACTTCTGTGACATCAACAACTTTAGAACTTCCATGACGTGATTTCCTCACAGCTTAGATCTCTGGCACTTTTTTTCTCTTGTTAATATGTTGATGTATAATATAATATACTGATATATATAAATATGTATAATTATATAATATACTGATAAGTATATTCAGTATAACTGAACTTAACTCATTTCAATGCATGCTTATCATTGGTTTCCTTTGTAATACTTTGTTTCATATATTTGAAAACATTGAGATCACCTCCAGTTTACCCTGTATATACACATATATATCTACTGTACAGTGGTCTTTTCCAGTAGGTTGGAAGGTCCTTGATGCCAGGCTCTGTTTTGTATGTATGGATCCTGGCAAAGAGTAAGCCCTTAACAGATGCCTGGAGAAGGTAGGTAGGTGTCCCTGGGCTTGCCAGAGGGGTCCAGACAAAAGAACCCCTGCTCCCCGGTCTTGACAGCTGGCCTGGAAAGTCTTCCTGTGAGTTTTCGGACCCTGGGCTCGGATGTTTTCCCCGGGTCCTAAGTCTTCGCTTGCCCAGCTGGGCAGAACTTGGCAGAATGTGCTTTGGCAGGCACGGTCTTCAGGAGCTCAGGGTCAGCCCAGGAGAGCTTTCACGACCATGCAGCTTTTAAAATCTTTTCTAAAATGTTTTTCCCTTGTAATCTGCTTGGGGAGGAAGGGGCACTCTCCTTTTTTAAAAAACACAGATTTTTTGCTCATTCCTTTAATCAAAAACTGAAACTAAAAATTCAAATACTCACAGCAGTGGTGAGTAAAGCCCAGAAACCCTAAAAAATAAGTTATGGAGACAGACCTCTTAGTTTCCGACGGAAGGGGCTGCCCCGAAACCCTAGGACAGAGCTTAAAAACTCAGCGCAATGGGATTTGGCAGGATGTTCCTTAAAAAGCCTTTCCCATTCCTCCAAACGCGCTGTTGAGGACTGTAACAGTCACTGCCTTGTTTGACAGGCTGGACAGCCCAGGTACCCGCCGCCTTTCACGGAGCGAGGTTTGAGAGCGCGCCTTCCACTCGGGCTGCGCGCGTTCTCCGAGGGTTAGTTCAGCTCGCACCAGTGTTTCCTTAGGGCGGGCAGGCTGTGCCAGGGCTGGGAAGGAGAGGCCACCTCTACCCGCGTCCGGCCCCCGGGCAGGCCGGGCTCCCCGGCGCCGCTCCCGCTCCCGCTCCGCCCGGGGCCCGGGCTCCGACTCCGGGGAGGGCGGGGCTCGAGCCAGACCCAGCTCCGCCGGGAAGCTCCACTCGGACGGGAGCTGGGGGGTGGGGGGAGGCGCTGAGGAAAGGTGAGGGGGATCGGATTGGCTCGCGGGCTTCTCTGCCCTGTTCCCACCACCGGCACTTGGGATCGGGACGCGGGCCCTTTAAAAGAGAAGCCCCGGCCCCTCCGGCGCCGAACTGGGCGGGTAATAACAATTACAAAACTTTTTCGACAACTTCTGCCGCTTCCGCCCCCTCCGCGGCCGAGTTTCCTGCGCCGCTGCCGCGGCCGCCAGCAGTGCCCGGGGGCCCCCTCTCCACGGGGCGCGGGGGCGCGGCGCTTCCTGCCCTCGGCCTCCTCCCGCCCCTTGGGCCCGGACCGTTGGAGGCCGGGTCGCCCCCGGCCTGGGCTCGCCCCGCGACGGCGGCGCCCCCCCGAGACGGGGCGCCGCCATGGAGTACCTGAGCACGTTCACCGGCAAGGGCAGCCGCCTGCTGCGGGGCACCGCCAACCGCCTGTGGGGGCTCGGCAGCAGCGTAGCCGGCGGCGGCGGGAACCGGCAGGTGCGCTTCGAGGACTACCTGAGGGAGGAGACCGAGGGGCCGGCGGACTCGGAGCTGGGGCCCGCGTCCAGCTCGCCAGGGGCTTCGCCTTGCCTCCCGCGACCGGGTGAGAGGCGACCTGTGGCGGGGGCGTGGAGCTGGCCAGGCCCAGGCTTGGGGTGAGGGCGGGGAGTGACGGGGCCGGAGTCCGTGGGGGTGTGCGCAGGGAGCGTGTGTGTGCTGGCCATCAAGTGCGTGTGTAAGTACCTGGGTGTGCAGGAATCCTGGCCCCACGAGTAGTGTGTGTGTCTGTGTCTCTGTCTGTGTGTGTCCTGGCCGCCAGCTGGAGCTCTTTCTGGGTATCCGTGTGCAGGAATCCTCACCTCCGGGCTGTGCGTGTGTATGTACCTGCGTGTGCAGGAATCCTGGCCCCACGAGTAGTGTGTGCGTGCGTGTGTGCCAGATTCTTGGCCAGCACGACCGGGGTGTGTCAGGTGCCCAGGAGTAAAAGGAGCCTGTTGCTGGACGAGTCTGTGGGGAGGGCATACCCCCGCCCCTGCCCCCACGGGACGGCCTGCTGCACGGGTTCTTAGGTCTGCTTTTCTAAAAGGAAAGCAACTTTTGGGGGGTCGGCAATCTGCTTTAACTACATTCACCAACGGAAGCGGTGCGTGTGTTCCTCCTTCCTTGCTGAAGAAGACCATGCCATCGGAGAAACGATGACATGACTCGCACTTGGCTTTGTTCTGAGTGAGGGAGGGCTGGGCAGGTCACCAGCCTCACTTCTCCAGAGCCATCTGATTCCAGTGATCAGACATTCATCAGGATGACTGGAGATGACCCAGGATGAGGCCATTGGGGTTAAGTGACTTGGCCAAGGTCACACAGCTAGTGAGTGTCAAGTGTTTGAGGTGAGATTTGAACTCAGGTCCTCCTGACTCCTGCACTGGTGCTCTATCCACTGCACCACCTAGCTGTCCTGGGGTGATAGACTAGAGGCAGACAGGATATAAATGTATTGATTTTGTTTTGTTTCGCCATAATTATGGTTAGGAAGGAAGCTTTCTATTTGGTCATGAGAAATACTGATAAGATAAAGAGGACTCGGTGGGCAGTGATAATGGTGCCAAGTACAAAGAAAGAGAATATCAAGTACATACATCACAAATCCATAGACCCATCTGCCTGACCATTACACACATGCGTAGTAAGCTGGGAGAGAAGCACCAGCTTCTGGGTTTTCAGAGTGGGGAGGAGGGACCCTCCTTTGGCGGAAGGAACACTTCAAGGAGTAAATCCCAAAGTAAAACCTCACCTTAGAGTATTCTACGCCCTCTGACCCAGGGCCTCCGGAGAAATTAACCTGGCCTGTTAATGGGCGGGGAAGATCTTTAACTCTTCCCCCCACCCACCATTAACCTTGCGTTAACTTAACACCTGTGCATGAAGGCGTTGAGTGGGTCAGAGGGTTCTTAACCTGCAGTACATAAACCTTGTTTTAAAAAAAAGGGGTATGGATATGTATATATATATGTATGTATGTGTAAACTGTATTTAGTATAATTGGTTTTCTTTGTAGTACTATATATTTTATGCATTTAAAAATGTTATTCTGAAAAGTGGTCCTTAGACTTCACCAGAATGTCAAAGGCACCCTTGACATAAAAAAGGTTATTTTTAAAAAACCAAAACACCCTAATTAGGATCCAAACTTCCTGCTTGCTAATTCATTTTGCCCAGCAGCCTTCCTTTTCTCGTTGTAAATGCTGTATTTACCAAACCCAGTACAAGGATACTGGAAAAGAAACTTCTGAGACCTTTGAAATGAAAGTAAACATTGTGCCAGTTAGAGTCTCCCACCTCTGATCTCCTCTCCTCCCCTGTCCTCTCTTTTCTCTCCTCTCTTCTCCACATTCTGCAGTATCTGACATTTTAGTCCAGGTTTTTTAATGTGACATTTTCCACTGGAGGAATTTATTCAATTTGAGTCTTAAAATAATTAGGTATGATTAACCTTTTAAAAGTTTGGACATGATACAATAAGGGTTTGTAACATGGGGTCCTTGAACTTAGTTATTTCTTTTATTTTGATAGTTACATTTTAGTATGATTTGTTTCCTTTATTATCCTATGTATTTATTTTATGGATTTAAAGTCATTGTTCTGAGGGAGGCTGTATAGGTTTCATCAAGCTGCCAAACAACAGGTTCATGACATAAAAAAGTTTAACTGCTACAGTACCTGTACAGGATCCCTGATTGTATAAATGATATAGGTTTAAATGAATCCCACTGTCTTGAAATGCCTAGAATTTTCAACTCCTTTACCAATTGTTAGTTTACAGCTATGGGGACTTTATTGCCACAGTTCTGTCATCACAGTGACTCTTTCATATTCTTTTTATTTTAGTATGATAACAATGTTCATACTTTTGAGGAAACTGGAGAAAATTTGTATATAAAATTGTTTAGTATTTATTTCTCTTGTTTTCTGTGGTCTAATTATGTAAAAAATAAATTTATTAGTCTTTTGCTCGTTGGGCTCAACTACGTTCAAATAAGTAAATAAATGAACTCTCTTTAAAATCCTTAAATCTCAGGTATTAATAATTTGAATTAATTCACAACCATTAGATGGTAATATTGATACCTATGAGATTTGTAATTACTGTTAAACTTGCTCTTGTACCTTGAACATTGTAATGGCATTTTAAAGAAAAGTTACTGGATGGAATGGAATTCTGGATTTTAATATGGCCACTAGTGTAAGCTAATATGCCTGCTAGATTCTGGCATTTTAGTCTATATGACCCTGAAATCTAAAGCCACCCTTCTTTTCCATTCTTTGCCACTTACGTAGATATGTAAATAAGTAGTATAACTAGATAATGACATGTTTATACTCCAGGGGATCTGTGATGCCATTTATTTGGATACTCTCTACACGAATGCAGACCATAAGCCATCTGGTGTGACTATTTTCCATATCCTCCAGTAAATCTGCTATACATACTTGGTTCCTTTCTCACTCCCTTGACATAGTTTAGATAGCATTGGAACCCTTGAATGGTCCTTGTAAAGTGTTGCATTACCAATAATATGCCGCTTTATCAGCTTTTGTGTCATCCTTAATTTTGGTTCTTGGAAGATTTGCTAGTCAGGTCAGTCATTTTAAGAAGAATTTATTAAGCACTTACTATATATCAGGTGCTATTCTAAATAAGCCTCCCTATAGCTACAGAGAAAGGTCGAAACGCAGTCATTGCCCTCAAGTAGCTATATTGTAATTGTACATAAGATACTTACAGTGTAAATGAGATATACTCTCAGAAGGAAAGCAGTGGTCCTGGTTGGGAGGGAGATGAGCTGGGAGTAGGCCTTCTGCAGGTTGTGGGATTTAAGCTTATTCTTGAAGAAAGCTAGAGAGGACAGGAGGCTACAGAAGAAGAATCCTAGCAATGGAGGACAGTCAGTGAAAAGGTATAAATCGAGTTGGGAGATGGAATGCCCTGGATAAGTTGCATCTAGAAGATGAATGTCTGGATCATAGAGTGTGTGGAAGAATGTGAAATGTAAGAAGACTGTAAAGGTAGGAAGATGCCCGGTTGTTTTAAAGGACTTAAAAAGCTGATGAGATGACTTCTTGGTCATAATAGCCACTGGGGTTTACTGAGTAGGGAAGGGTAACATGATCAGACTTGCACTTTAGGGGAGATCACTTTGGCTGCTGAGTAGAGAATGGAGTAGAGTGGGGAAATTCTTGAGGCAGGGAGACTAACTAGAAATGTGAGCTGAAGAAGGTCTGCACCATAGTAGTGCAGGTGTGAGTGGAGAGAAGGTGTGTGTGTGCACACATACATACACACACACAAAAACACATCCAAGAGATGTGAATGGAGAAATGACAAAACTTAGCCAATTGGACGTGTGTTATGAGTGCGAGAGAGATTGATAAAGACATTGAGGTTGGGAGCCTGGGTGACTATGAAGAGGACTGTAGTGCTTTTGACAACATTGGAGGAGTTTGGACAGAGGAAAGGTCTTGGAAGAAAGATGAGCTTTGTCTTGGACATGCCAAGTTTGTGATGCCCAGGAGGCAGATGATGGTACAAGATTAGCTCAGGAGAGAAATTAGGACTGGATGTAATGATATGAGCATTAGTATCACATAGCAGTCGCTTAATCTGTGTTTGTTGACTGACTTACTGACTATAGACCTTTTTTTCAGGAGGACCCATGTAGTCATTAAAAGAACTTAGAAATTTCCCGAGAGCAGCTCAGTCTGTTTCACTCATGTTCACTGCTCATTTACAATATCTTCCTGGTGTAGTCTAGTCAGTAGACTTGGTTTTTCCTGTGGAAATTGTTTGCCTGAAGTTGTTTATGTAATTATGAGTTTCATTTAGGAGATTCTACATTGTCCCATAGTTAGATGTAATTAGCATCTAGAAACAGGAGCACCTGGAGGACCTCAACATCTATAAGGAATCCCTTATTTGTCTTAGACTCTGCATATTTTGTGGTAGTTGTCACTTGGTAAGCATACATATCCCTGTTTCCTGACTCATTTAATGATGATGATGATAAGAAGAAAGCTATAAAACAAAGTTATATTTCTGTTACATCTTTCAAAGAAAGTTATTGGAGGAGAACCTTTAAACTAGTATTTTTATCTATTGAATCAAATGCTTCTTTGTAGTTAGTAAATAGCGTACAATGTGGAACTTGTATTTTCGGCACTTGTAAATTAATTGTGTCAATAAAGATTTAGTATGCTGTAGAATTTTATTTGATAAAGCTTGCAGGTTCCTTTCTTATACCTTTAACAAGAGTGCCATCAATGTGCCTAAGTTAATTCTCATGAAAATTTTATTAGAAAGTTAAAAATAGACACATAGTTTGCTTAATCTCGTTTTGTTGTTTTTTTTTTTGTATTTGTTTAATAAGCCCTGAGAATTTTTTCCAAGCCCTTAACTTCTTTCACTCTTTCAGATACCTTAGAATCAGACCTTTAGCAACTACACAATTTCATTGCCACCGGCATTGAGCCTCCCTGGACCACAATTGTTCTAATCTTACTGCTTCTCCTGTCTCTTTCAAGTGCCAGTTTTACTTTTTCATGCAACACATTTGGGACTATGTTCTTAGCGCGTACAAGTGTTGTATTGTGATGCTTTTAGATTTCTATCATTAAACATTTGTGTTATAAAAACTCTTTGCAGATCTTTTCCATTTTTATTCTGTTTGTACTAATGGTTTCATCTTTAAATGTGTTTGGAATGGCTTTACTAGTTGGGTCTCTGGCCAAGTTTTCTTTAAACATGTTCTCTCTACTGCTTCTTACTTATGAGACATACTCATAATCTTCCATTGTCCTCTTAGATTTTATAAATGAGTGTGTATTCTTTGCCAGTGTTGCCTTTGGCTGCCATATCAGTCCCCTTGCCAAGGAGATCAAGCAGAATCTGACTGAAGGAGCTTCTATGTTCTTTTGGTTGCAATAGGAGGAGTGTTAGAATTAAGAGTTTGGAGTTATTTGAATGCCAGTCCAGCTAATTGTAATTTGTACGATCTTAAGGGAGTAATTTAATTTAGCAGGGTATTTTCTTACATCAGAAATGAAATGCTTGGACTGGATTGTCTCTGTTGTATCTTTTAGCTCTAAAACTGTGATCCCTTTTATGCAGTTGATTTACATTAGTTAAACTTTTTTAGTAAATGATTATTATCTTGTCAATGTCCATTCCTTCATCATTTTCCCATTTGGGGTGCCAGTCATTGCGGTACAAATCTGTATTCAACAAAATATAATGTTACACCGTAAGATACTGAATCTGGCCCGTTATGTCCATTGAAGATGGCTGGCAGTTTCTCAGCTCCATGCTTTTCACACTATTATATCCCTATGTTTGCACTAGTCTTCTTTATTATTTTTGCCTCCTGAATTCCTGTCCTATTCAAATTCCCACTTCTTTCATGAACCTTAATTTAATTGTTTATTTTGTTTTTATATTTGATATTTATATGTTGCCTAACTAATACATGAGTGGTTCCAAGAGGGTAAAATAACAAAGTATGGTTATTATTGCTCCAAAAAAGCAACTGTCAACTTTTATGCCTCTTTTTACTATCAGTGAAATCTTTGAGAATATTCTCATTAAGTCATTTACTCACTAAGGATAGCCTCACATATACCCCCTTCTCTCCGCTGACACTGCTACCACTCTAGTGCAGTCCCTCATCACCACATACCTTTATTTACTATATTAACCTGCATTGGGGAGGATGGTGCAGAGTGGAGGCTGTCAGGCTGCCTCAAGCCTCTCCACACTCCATTCTATACTCCATTTACCCACCACAGTGATTTTCCTAAAGATCATGTGTGACCATGTCACATTCCTACTCATTAAACTCCAGGGGCCCTTTACAATATCTAGGATCTAATAGAGAATGATTTGTTTGGCATCAAAGTCCTTCATAACTTAGCTCCCTCTTACCTTTTTAAATCTTCTTATACCTGACCCCCCAACACATACTCTTTGATCCATTGACACTGGTCTTCTGGCTATTCCACAGATACTCCATCTCTTGGTCCCTTGCATTTTCTTTTATTTTTTTAAAAAAATTATTTATTTTTAGTTTTCAGTATTCATTTCTACAAGATTTTGAATTCCACATTTTCCCTCCATCTCCTTCCCCTTTCCCCCACCCCAGATGGCATACATTCTGAATACCCCTTCCCCCAGTCTGCCCTCCCTTTTATCATCCCCCCACTTATCCTCTTCCCCTTTGCTTTCTTGAAGGACAAGATAGATTTCTATACCCCATTGCCTGTATGTCTTATTCCCAGTTGCATGTAAAACCTATCTTTTAACATTTCTTGAGTTGCAAATTCTCTCCCTTCTTCCCTCCTCAACTACCCTCATTGAGAAGGCAAACAATTCAACATAGGTTATACATGTGTAGTCATGCAAAACACCTCCATAATAAACATGTTGTGAAAGACTATATTTCCCTCCATCCTAGCCTGCCCCTGCCAGTTATTCTATTTTCTCCTTTGACCCTGTCCCTTTTCAGAAGTGTTTGCTTTTGACTACCCCCTCCCCCAATTTGCCCTCCCTTCTGTCATTCTATCCCTTAATGTGGAAGGTGCTAGATCTTGTATTACCCTGATTGTATTTCTACAGTCACTCTGTCATTTTGTGAGTTCTGTAGCTCTAGAATTTGTTTAAAGTAATTTTTTACAGGTATTTGGAGGGCTTTGGGGGAGAGCTCAGGGAAGTTCCCTGCTTTTACTCTACCATCTTGACTCCGCCCCCCTGAAAGTTACCCCTGGCATTTTCTTGGGCTGTCTTTAGGTGTGTTCTCCCTCTTGATCTTTGCTTTCCAGCTTCCTTGACTTTCTTTAAGTCCCAGCTAAAATCCTGTCTTATACAGGAAGCCTTTTCCAACTCCTCTTAATTCTAGTGCCTTCTCTTTCCAACTCTTTCCTATTTATCTTGTACATAACATGTTTGTATGTATTTATTTGCTTATCTCCCCCATGAGACTGTTAGTTCCTTAAGTATAGGGACTGTCACTTGCTTATTTTTGTATCACCAACATTTAGCACAATGCCTATCTCATAGTAGGTACTTAATAAGTTTCTACTGAATTATGGAAAATTCTAGGAAGGAAATAGGCGTTTTCAGATTTGTTTCTGTAATAGTCATAACTAGTCACAGTTGACTGGAAGAAGATTATAAGATCTTGCTTTGTTTGAAGAAAAGCATTTGACTCTATTGAGCAAAATGCATCATTGATTAATAACAATGGACTTGTGTTCCCCAAAGGGGAACTTTGCCACTATTATGGAGTATATTTTTCAAAGAGAATTTTTTTCAAATAAGAGGATTCTGTGCCAATAAGTGTAACAGTTCATATGGAAAAATCCAAGTGCTGAAGAATGTTTGTTATGTAGGTATTAGAGACAGTTGAACGGACAACCCAGTGAGTTAATCCAGCTCAATCTGTTTGGCTGTGTGTCTATCTATTTGTGTGTCTGTCTCATCTATGGTTTTTACCTTGAATAGATAGACGCTATATACAAGAGGAAGTGGGTGCAGAGAGAGCATTTGCAGAGGTAATCTGTGCAGTGCCCTTTTGGTAATCAAATCTTCCCTCCCTTCCTTAGAATAATGCTTTGGGATTTCATCTTAAAAAAAAAATAGTTACAGAATTAAAATTTATAATGTATTTTTAAACATTAGATTTTATTTGCAACTATACATTGAGAATCAAATGTTGAAGAGGTTTTTTTGCTGTAATATTTTTAGCAAAATTGTGTGATAGCACAATAAAATATTCTTTACTTCACTTTTCAGATTTGCCAAGTATCATTAAAAGGGTCATTGTTGCAAAACTCTGTGAGAGCTCCCTGAGTTTTCCCCAAGACTTAACCCCAATAGTTCCTTTTTGAATAATAATAATTTGTATAATACTCATAACTACCCTGTGTGATAGGTCCTATTATTATTCTCATTTTATAGATGAAGAAGCTAAGACCGAGAAGTGTTAAGTGACTTGTCCAAGGTCACACAGATAGCTAACCATCTGAGGCAGGATTTGAACTCATCTCCCTAAGCCCAAGTCTGCTCTATCCACTGTACCTGTACTGTTATCCTTGTTGGTGGTCTTGTCCTCAGTTGTTAGTTATTATAAGTAGCAGATCATCTTTTGGCATAGTCATTATTGATGGTAAGTACTGTGGTAATGTATAAAATCAGAAGAATCTGGAATTTTAAATTTTCAACTTCCGGGTATTTTTTAAACTTTCAGTACCCAAAACTAAATAAGCCGATGCCAAAAGATTTTTAATTTTTAATTATTCGTGCTTTTTGTTTTGTGTTATCAGTAGCAAACATTCAGTTTTGTTTTTTGGAGCCTTCAGATTTTTACTCTTACACTTAAGTAAAGCCTTTCGGGGGTTTTTTGTTACCATTTGCATTTCCTACCAAGAGCCACAGTTAGTTACCCACTCTTTCCATGAGTTCAATCCCAAATCCTTTTTTCTAATATCCTCATATAATTTTAGCATTTTCTTGGATAAGGACCATACTTAAAGGCCTATGTAGTTGATGAGGATCCCTTAATTCTAAGGGATGCGTCAGAATGCTTTAGCCTTGATCTAAATATCTGTTTATTATTCTGGATGGTGTATAAAGAGTTTTTTCCTTTAGGAAGGGGACACAAAATGTTGATTATTTTGCCATTTAAAAAATGATTAACTTAGTAAGTTAATCAAGTAATGTTTTCATTTGATACTATGAAATACTGCCTAGTATTTTTCTTAAAATTCATGGTTATTTAGAAAATCATAGAAATGTTTTTAAATAATATAAAGTCTGAAAACAGAAGTTATATTTACAACATCTGACAAAAAAGAGATGGACAGACACCAGGATGGGTTTGACTAGATGCTAATACTAAGCAGAGAGAAATATATTTGAGCAGGTCCTAGTTTTATAAGTCAGTTTATTAGTTTATATTTTCATGTCATGGTAAACTTCAGCTTCCTTATGCAACCACTTAGGTAATGTGGTGCAGTGGATAGAGAGTTGGAAAACGTAATTCAAGTACAGGCTTCGATATATACGGACATTTTGGCCCAGGGCAAGACACTTAATTGCATACTAGTAAAGTCTCTAAGACTAGAAGTGCAGGAAAGTTTGTAAATCCTTTGGGTGAAGTTTCTACACTGGAAGTTCCCTACATGAATGTAATGAAAGGTTCAGGGCAAAACAGAATGCAATCTTGTGACTGGCGATTTGTCTAGAAAGATAATCAGGTCCCATTTTATTACGTTCTGTTCTGAGGAATACTGTTTTGGAAGGAAGCTCACAAGTGCTTCCATTCTAACACAAAGCCTTCCATTTTGTGAGCACCATTATTTAGCCAGTAGGTCCTTTTTCACTAACAAAAGCATAACTCTGGAATAGCAATTGTAATGGTTCTATGCTTATAGAAGGCATTAAGATGCATATTGGTAATGATGAAGAGGAGTTTTCATCAATCCTAGGAATTCATTGCTTCATTAATTAAACAAATATGTTCTAGGTAAAAACAAGTGAATCATATAAAGGGTAACAGGGATGACCATTTTAATATCAATTGAAGGAACCTGAGAGAACTTATCTTTGAGAGGAGAATACCTATAGGGAGAATAGGATAGCTGTCCTCAAGTACTTGAAGGGCTCTGGTGTAGCAGAGGAAATGACCTTGTTTTGCTTGTCTACAGAAGAGAGAATAAGTGACAACAGGTGGAGGTAGTGGAGAGGCAGGTTTTAGAGCAGTTTTTGCAAAATGTCTTAATAGCTCTGTCCAAAAGTAATGGTCAGCTTCCAGAAGTAAACCAGTTGTCTATCACTATGAGTATAAAAGAGGAGGCTTTTGAAGACGTTTGTGGGATGCTATAAATTATAATATTGTTGATCTATGTTTAAAATGATGTCCTTTTCAGTTCTGAGGTTGTAATTCTACTTGATGTCTGTAAATGATATCCAGGAAACCTGGGACTAATTGGGACATTGTTTTAGATTCATCGTTAGTCATAAGTCTTTAAAAAAGCCTTCTGTTCCCAGTGATTGGTTTACTCATCAGGCTGATCTAATAACCTACTATTGTATCTTAGGTTTCTAGTTATACCAATTTCTTTAAGGGTGTGTTTCTTTTTCTTAACTTCTCTCCATTTTGTTTATGATAGCCTCTCTTCAGCTCTACATTTGGCACATATTTTAGTGTCTGGAATTATTCATTCTCCAGTTCTTCAGAAATATATGTCCATTATGTCATAGTCCTATTAAAGTAGAATGAGCATCACTGTCATACCAGCAGATAAACTGCATTCTATATCGTTTATTTGTTGGGGGTGATTTTTTTTGGCCATTTTATGTTTATCGTGATTAGTATATAGCAGGTCTTACCACAGTTTAGAGAATCCCCACGCACTATACTTTCTTTGTTTATATGACAAATGATTCAGGTAATTTAGTTTTTAAAAAAATAATGTAATCATGTATATGCCAGTGAGATGAGATTGTACCTTTAGAATGAAGTTTGAGTGTCCTCAGTGTTTCCCCATCTGCTGGCTGCTGGGATCCCTGCTGCCTGTCAACATTCTTCTCCTTAGAATCAGTGCCTCCTTTTACTCTATTCTTGACCCTTTGCAGTTTTGCTTCTGACCTAATCATTCAACTGAAACTGCTTTTTCTAAAGTAATAATAACATTTATATAGCCTCTAGGTGCTTTATAAATATTATCCCATTTGATCCTCACAACAACCCTGTGAGATAGGTACTGTTATTCTCATTTTACCCCTTGAAAAAACTGAGGTTCAATGATCTGTCCAGGGTCACATAAGTAGTAAGTTTCTGAATGTACTGTGCCACCTAGCCCCCTCCTTCCTGTTGATCTCTTCATTGCCAAATCTAAAAGCCTTTTCTCAATCCTCATCCTTCCTGACCTCCCTGCAGCT
Organism: Notamacropus eugenii; assembly: GCF_028372415.1. Taxonomy (NCBI): domain Eukaryota; kingdom Metazoa; phylum Chordata; class Mammalia; order Diprotodontia; family Macropodidae; genus Notamacropus; species Notamacropus eugenii. Next base: position 143,202,286 of record NC_092875.1, on the reverse strand, counting down.
TTTGATACTGCCCTTCACCCTCTTCTTTATATTCTTTCCTTTCTAAGTTTTCATGACACTGATCTCCCTGGGGTCTACAGTTGGTCTGTTTTTTCTCAGTCTCTTTTGCTTGCTCTTCCTCCAGGTTACATGCCAAGGCTTTGCCCTTAGTCCTCTTCTTTTCTCCCTCTGTACGCTCGTTTAGTGATTTCAGCATTTCCAGTGGGTTCGGTTATCATTTCTGCAAATAATTCTCAGATCTATTTATCCATGCCTCTCTGCCTCTTGGACATCTTGAACTGGATATCTCAATGACATCTCAAACTCAATATTTCCAAAAGACATCATTTTTCCTCCAGTTTCTCTATTACAGTTACAGATACCACTATCCTACTTACTTGGATTCATAATATCAATGTCTTCCTCTTGTAAAAATACTCTTTTCTTATTAGGCACAGACACCATCCTTGTTCAGACCCTCATCAGCTCATACCTGGATTCTCCAGTAGTCTTCTGGTTGATCTCCTTGTCTCAGGTGTCTCCTCACTCTAGTCCATCCGTCACTCAGCTGCCAAAGTGATCTTCCTAAAATGCAGGTCTGACCATATCTCTCTCTTTCACACATGCACACACACCCACTCAGTAAACCCCAGTGGCTCCCTGTTGTATCCAGGATCAAATCCTCTGTTCAGTTTTAAAGTCCTTTGTAATCTGGCCTCTTTCTGAACCTTTCCAGTCTTTTTGCATTTCACTCACTTCTACCTGCTGCATGATCCAGTGACACTGACCTACTTGATGTTCCTCCATAGGTTCCTCATGCCTGAAATGCACCTCTGCCTCTACTCTTATTTTGTACCCTTTCTCTGCTTGCTTTTAACATGCTTTTATAAGCTATGCACAACTCTACCAACTGGGCCCAATACTTATTTTTATATTATTTAATCTTAATTGGGACTCTACTACTTCTGCCATAGCAATGAGTAATCATTTCTTTTCTACTCTCACCGCACTGTTTATTCCACCTGAATTCTTTTAAAACAGATTGTTTACCTGGTGTCTGTGATATTTTGACACTTGGATTTCAGCATAATTTGTTTTCTTTCTAATCCTATGTATTTTAATTTTTATGTATTTAAGAACATGCTGAGAAAGAGTTGATAGGTTTTACCTGAGTTCCAAAGGAGTCTGATACAAAAAACGTGTGGTAATAGAACAGCTCTTTTTAGTGATGTATTTTGTTTTTATATTAAATTCATTTCTGAATATATATCTCTCCCTCTCAGCCCACTTCTTACTTTACTGAGAAAGTAGAGTCAGTATTGTGCCTTACTACTCACTACTGTGAGCTCCCTTTTCTTTCCTTCTAGCTCTTCCATTTCTGATATGTCTCCCATGATGGAAATCAACTCCCTTCTCACCCTAGTTTCAGAATTCCTTTCTCACAATACAGCTCAAGGATCATCATATGTAGAGTAGGCCTAGTGTCCAGCACAGTGCCCAGCACATGGTAGACCTCACTGATTAGTTGAAGAGGTAGTCTTTATTCTTGTCAAAGGACCTGTGCAGATGATTTTCAGTCCCTCCTTACTTAGTGACTGGGCTCCTTCCCTGTTATCTGCAAGTCTGCTCAAGTTTCCTGTATCCTTGTTTAATATCTTCACTTAATACTGCTATACTTTCAAGCTGTCATTGAAAATCTCTTCTGTCTGTTTGTGTCAGTATCATTCTCATTGCCTCCGTTTCTTCACTTCTTATTCCTTTGTTTCCTCTTGCAGTCTGGCTTCTGCCTCACCACACTATTGAAACTACTCTCTTCAAAAACAGGGATGATTTCTTCATGTCAAAATCCAGTGTGCTTTTCATAATCCTCATTCTTTTTGACCTCCTTAAAACGTTAGCATGGTTGACCACTTCCCCCTCTTGGATGCTCTCTTGTACCTTTGTTTCCTTCGGTTACATTGCTCTCTCTGAGTTTTCTTCCTAGTTGCCTATCATTTGTTTCTCCTTTGTTTAGTCATCATGTAGCTCTTACCGAATAAACATGATTGTCCTCCAGGGCCCTGTCCTGGACCCTTTCTTTCTCTGTACACTATCTCTTTTCGGATGGATTTTATTGTTATCTATAGGCAAATAACTTTCATATTTTTGTATGTAACCCTAATTACTCTATACCCAGTCCTGATTTGTCATCTGTCTGCTGGTTGTCTCTCCATAGAGGTTCTTTTTGGCCTCTCAAACTCAATATATTCCAAACAGAAATAATTATGTAGAGAGAGAGAAGGAGGGGATGGGAGAGAAGGGGATAAGCATTTATACATTGCCTACTATATGCCAGGCACTGTGCTAAGGGCTTTTATAAATACTGTCTCATTTAATCCTTATAATAAAGGATAGAAGTAGGTGCTATTTCTTGTCCTCATTTTACAGAAGTAGAATCTAAAGCAGACAGAGGTTGAATGACTTGCCTAGCCAAAGTCAAATAGCTAGTAAGTCTCTGAGGCTAGATTTGAACTCAGGTCTTCTTAACTCCAGACCCAGTGCTTTGTGCTACTTCTGTTTAAGGGGACTGTTGTCCCTTCTAGTCACTCAGGTTTGTACCCTGAAAATCATCCTTAGGTCTATCTTTCTCTCACCACTTATAACTGGTGACTTACCAGTTGATTACATAATAGCTAACATTTATATGGTGCTTTAAGGTTTGTAAAATGCTTTACATCTGGTATCTCATTTGATGCTCACAATAACTCTGTGAGGTAGGTGCTGTTATCGTCCTTGTTTTACAGATGAGAAAAGTGAGGCCAAAAGATGTTAAATGACTCACCCAAGGTTGCGAAGCTAGTAAGTATCTGAGACAGCATTTGAACTTAGTTCTTCCTGTCTTCAAATCCAGCAATCTAAATACAGTACCACCTAGTTGCCTCTTTATCACAGTTTATTTACAATATGTTTCACATCTACTGTGACTGTCTTCCAACTCCAAGATCAAATGCAAAATTCTCTATTTGACATCCCCTCATAACCTAGTCACTTTCCATCTTTCCAGTCTTCTTACACCTTACTCCCCATCATCAATGCTTCAGTTCAGTAACACTGAGCTCCTTGCTGTCTCATGAAACAAAACTCTCTATCTCTCATCCTCCATTTCTTGGCTCTCATCATTTTCTCAGGCTGTGCTCCACAGAATGCTCTCCTGCCCCATCTCCATCTGTTGGCAGTACCAACTAAAATCCCATTTTCTACAGGAAACCTTTTCCAACCCCCTCTTAATTCTAGTGCCTTCTCTCCTTTAATTTTTCTTGTGTGTAGTATCTTTGTATATATTTGCTTCTTTTCTCTTCTTTAGAGTATGATCTTCTTGCAGGTAGGAGCTGTCTTTTGTCTCTTTTGTATCCTGGGCACTTAATACTGTATCGTGCTGTAGGAGAAGTAGTTAGTTATTTCCTTTTTGTCTTGTATGTGCCTTTCTTTGTATATATTTGTTTGCATATTTTCCCTTATTAGACTGTAAGTTCCTTGAAGGCAGGGACTGTATCCCTGTGCTTAGCACTGTGCCTGGCACAGAGTAGGCACTTAATAAATGTTTATTGATTGATTCTCTCTTCATTCTTATTATGTTCTGTAGGCTCTTTAATTTTATGTATTCAAAATTGTCTGTTTTCTGATCTCTTATGCCTTGTTTGGTTAAGAATTATTTTGCTAGATCCAATTATAAAAAGATACCTGATGTTGTTCAAGTCACACAACCTCTGTCTCAGGTTCCTTATCTGCAGAATGGGTTAATAGCTCTGGGATGTTGTGAGGATTAAATGAGATAACACATGGAGTGCTTTGCAAATCTTAAACCTTGAATGTTATGGTACTACTTGTGATTACAAAATAGAGTTTTCAGAAAAAATGGGGTGAAGGGAATAGATTTTGTTTTATTACATAATTGTGTTGCATCTCTGCTCCTTTGCAACATATATATTTAGTAATCATTGCCTCTTTTGAATGCTTAAAACTTTTCTCTAAGTGAATATGTATTCAAGATAATGGGATACAAACATAGGAAATCTTGAGTAGATTGGAATATTGAGATTCCCCACCGTTTGACATATTTATATTTGTTCCCTGCATAAAATATATAAAGCAATTGTCCTCTTTTTCTTTAAATCTCTCTTCTGTGTTCATTCAGTCCATATGATAATTATCAGACCATACCAGTTTTTAGTGTTTCCAAGATGGATGTTTCTACTCATATACTTTGTGTATCTTAATAATAGGTTCTCACTTTGTGAAAAATGTTCGTGGCTTTGGGGGGTGGGGGGTTGTCTAGACGAGTTTCCCAGTGAGGAACTTCATCTCCCAGCAAAGCACCTGCCACGGTTTATATAGTCTTGGACAGTTTCCTAGATTACCAACATTGTGTGCTCTTAGAGCTGTGTATGTGCATTACAGGGTGATTCAACTAGTGTGTGTTAAATAACAAAAATGCATGTCTTCTTGACTGAGGCTAGCTCTCTGCTGTAATCATACTGCATTTATAATGCATGCAAATGGGAAATAATGGTTAATATTCATCTTTATTGGCAATTTTAATTTTAGGTGTTAACTCCTACTCTTTATGTTCTTTTCCTTATCTCCTTAAGCTTAAATGGTTCTAATGTGTTGATCTGGTGGCTTAATCCTTTAGGAAAAGAAAATGAAAGTTTATTTCCATATCAGTTATCTACTTTCCATTGACCTTGTTTCTCTGTTCCTTAAACATTATTAGCCTACTTTTAAACTTATTAAAAGCTTTTAAAAATGAAGAAGTCATGGCATCTTGTCATATTTGTAGTTATAATAGCTGTAGGCTTGCACTTGCAGAAAAATGAGTATCTCATTTTTCTTTAACAGGGTGATTGAAAGAAGTTAGGTAATTCAATTCAGTAAACAGTATGGTAAATAGGAAGAGTGTAGCATTTGGAGTTAGAAGACCATGGGTCTGAATCCTGGCTTTCTACTACATACTATCTATTTGACCTTGAACTTATGTTATTCAGTAACCATTTGCCATTGTCTTTCAAAATCACTGGCAGTTACTCGGCAGTTAAATTCATACACCCTTGTCTGGTGACTTGAATTCATTAAGTGCTACTGTATTTCTCCATTCAATAATGTTCTTTATTAGCTGTATGTAAATACTTACGCCAGTAATGAAAATATAGGGAACTCTCTTCACTATTGCAAAGAAAAACTAAGTGACTTACTAGGCAAATTTCCTAGGAAATGAGTAGCCTAGAGTCAACACAAGCTAGTTAATGGTAGAATGGTAGTCATCTTGACTTCAAGCTCAACATTCTATCCATTATATTTTAAAGTTTCAGTTTCTCTAGAAAGTGTCTCTAGACATTTTGCTTTTCTTAACACACCTTAAAGATTGCATTAGATTTCTTGACTTTCACACCAAGTAGTTGACTCCTCTTGAACTTGCAGTCTACCAAAATCCTTCAGTTTTCAATTTTCATTTCCCAGTATCTTTTGTCCTGCTTATCCTAGTTAAAATATCATTTGCTTTGTTAGAAAAAATAAGCAGAATAAAAGTTGAAAGTTCTGTTATTTTTATATCTTTTGTTTTCACAGACCCGAACAACTTTCACAGTCTTGTTCATTTTTAAAACTGTATTTAGTATTTCATTTTTCCCATTTACATGTAAAAATAATTTTAAACATTCGTTTTTAAAAATTTTGAGTTCCAAATTCTCTCCCTTTCTCCGTTCTACCCTACCCCATTGAGAAGCAAGCAATTTAGTATTGGTTATACATGTGTAGTCATGCAAAACATTTCATATTAGACCTATGGAAGGAAAGATAGACCCCCCCAAAAAGTTAAGAAAAATAAAGTTAAAAAAAAGTATGCTTCAATCTGTATTTAGATACTATCAGTTTTTCCCTGGGTATGGATAGCAGTTTTTATCCTAAATCCTTCAGAGTTGTCTTGAATCATTGTATTGCTGAGAATAAGTCATTCACAGCTGATCATCTTACAACATTGATGTTACTTTGTACACAGTACATTACACTTTTCAATTTCCAGGTTTTTCTGAGAGCATCCTGATCATCATTTTTTATTGTATAATAGTATTCCATCATAATCACATAACACATCTAATTTAGCCATTCCCCAATTGACAGGCATCCCCTCAATTTCTAATTCTTTGCCACCAGAAAAGAGCTGCTATAAATGTTTTTGTACATATGGGTCCTTTTCCTTTTTGTTTTTTATCTCTTTTGGGATATAGACCTAGTAATGGTATTGCTAGGTCACAGGGTAGGCATGTTTTTATAGCCCTTTGGGTGTAGTTCCAAATTACTCTACAGAATGGTTGAATCAGTTCATAATTCCACCAGCAGTGCATTAATGTCTCATTTTTTCCACATCCCCTCTACCATTTGTCATTTTCTTTTTCTGTCCTATTAACCAATCTAATAGGTGTGAGGTAATACCTCAGAGTTGTTTTAATTTTCATTTCTCCATTCAATGGTGAGTTAGAACATTTTTTAAATTCTAAATTATTTTTAGTTTTCAACGTTCATTTTGACAAGATTTGAGTTCCAAATTTTCTCCCCATCCTTCCGCTCTACTCACCCCAAGACAGCATGCATTCTGATTACCCCTCACCCCAATCTGCCCTCCCTTCTTTCATACCCCTCCCTTCTCATATCCCCATCCCTTCTATTTTCTTGGAAGACAAGATAGATTTCTATACCCCATTGCCTGTATATCTTATTTCCCAGTTGCATGTGAAAATAATTTTTAACATTCGTTTGTAAAACTTTGACTTCCAACTTCTCTCCCTGCCTCCCTTCCCACCCATCCCCACTGAGAAGGCAAGCAATTTGATATATGTTATACATGTATAGTTATGCAAAAGACTTCCATATAAGTCATGTTGTGGAAGACTATATTTCCCTCCATACTATCCTGCCCCCCATTTATTTTGTTTTCTCTTTTGACCCTATTCCTTCTCAAAAATATTTACTTCTAATTACACCCTCCTCTCATTTGCCCTCCCTTCTATCATCCTCCTATCCCTTGCTTATCCTCTTCTCCCCTTTTTTCCTGTAGTGAGATAGAGTTTCATAGCAAATTAAGTATGTATGTTATTCTCTCCTTAAGCCAAATGTGATGAGAGTAAGGTTCACTTTTTCCCTCTCACCTCCTCTCTCTTCCCTTCCATTGAAAAAGCTTTTTCTTGCCTCTTTTTATGTGAGATAATTTGCCCCATTCTGTTTTTCCCTTTCTCCTCCCAATATATTCTTCTCTCACCCCTTAATTTTATTTTTTAAGATATCATCTCCTCATATTCAATTCACCCTGTGCCCTCCGTCTACATGTATATAATCCCTTCAACTACCCTAGTACTGAGAAAAGTCTCAAGAGTTATAAATATCATCTTTCCATGCAGGATTGTAAACAGTTCAACTTTAGTAAGTCCCTTATGATTTCTCTTTCCTGTTTACCTTTTCATGCTTTTCTTGATTCTTGTGTTTGAAAGTCAGATTTTGTATTCAGCTCTGGTCTTTTCATCAAGAATGCTTGAAAGTCCTCTTATTTCATTGAATGACCATTTTTCCCCTGAAGTATTATACTCAGTTTTGCTGGGTAGGTGATTCTTGGTTTTAATCCTAGTGCCTTTGACTTCTTGAATATTGTATTCTAAGCTCTGCCATCCCTTAATGTAGAAGCTGCCAGATCCTGTGTTTTCCTGATTGTATTTCCATAATACTCAATTTGTTTCTTTATGGCTGCTTGCAGTATTTTCATCTTGATCTGGGAGCTCTGGAAATTGGCTACAGTATTCCTAGGATTTTCTCTTTCTGAATCTCTTTCAGGAGGTAATCAGTGAATTATTTCTATTTACCCTCTGATTCTAGTGTATCAGGGCAGTTTTCCTTGATAATTTCATGAAAGATAATATCTAGGCTCATTTTTTTGATCATGGTTTTCAGGTAGTCCTATTATTTTTAAATTGTCTCTCCTGGATCTATTCTCCAGGTCAGTTGTTTTTCCAGTATATTACAGTCTCCTATTTTTTTTCATTCCTTTGGTTTTGTTTTATAGTTTCTTGATTTTTCATAAAGTCATTAGCTTCCATTTGCTCCATTCTAATCTTTAAGGAATTATTTTCTTCAGTGAGCTTTTGGATCTCCTTTTCCACCTGGTCAATTCTGCTGGTCAATTCTGCTTTTCAGAGTATTCTTCTCATTGGCTTTTTGGATCTCTTTTGCCATTTGGGTTAGTCTATTTTTTTAAAGTGTCATTTTCTTCAGCATTTATTTGGGTCTCCTTTAACAAGCAGTTGACTTAGTTTTCATGATTTTCTTGCATCACTCTCATTTCTCTTCCCAATTTTTCCTCTACTTCTCTTGCTTGTTTTTCAAAATCCTTTTTGAGCTCTTCCATGGCCTGAGACCCATTCATATTTTTCTCAGAGGCTTTGGATGAAGGAGCTTTGACTTTGTTTTCTTCTGTTTGCATGCTGTGGTCTTTCTTGTCACCAAAGTGAGATTCTATAGTCTGATTCTTTTCTGGTTTTTATTTATTTCCCCAACCATTTACTTGACTTTCCAGCTCTTTGTCAAGGTAGATCTCTGCTTCCAGTGGGGGTGGAGGGTGTGCTGTCAGCTACTTGTACCCCTCACAATCTATAGGCCTAGAGCTCTAGAAACAGTGATTGTGTCTGCCCCTGCTACTGTGGGTTCCTCTGTCCCCTTCCCCTTCTGCAGCCCTGGGGATGAGGCCAGACTACTCCACTCTCCCACACTGGTCCCACAGGCTTTTTCCACTGACCTTCCAACTTTTCCATGGTATTTTGGGGCCCTGAAGTCTGGAAACTACCATAGGTGTGAGAGATTCAGTCTCCCCAAGGCCTGCTCAGGTCCTGTCTGTGCTGGCGCAGCCCACACTGAACTGCCAGGCTGTCTTAGGTTGGAGATTTGCTTCACCCCATCAAGCTCCAGAATTTGTTTAGGGCCATTTTTCACAGGTATTTAGCTGGGCTTGAGGGCACCACTGTAGAAAGTTTGTGCTGTTACTCAGCCATCGTGGCGTCACTCCCCTAAGGCATTTTTTTTTCACATTGCTAATGATAGCTTTGATGACTTCATCTGAAAACTGTTCGTATCTTTTCGTCATTTATCAATGGGGGAATGGCTCTTATTTTGGTAAATTTGACTCAGTTCTCTATATGTTTGAGAAATGAGGCCTTTTTCAGAGACACTTGTGTCAGAATTTTTTTCAGTTACTGTTGCTAACTGTATTTCCCTCCATCCTATTCCCCGCTCCCTGTTTGTTTTATTCTCTCTATTCTTTCTCCCTCTCTCTCCTCAAAATGTTTTTCTTCTAACTACCCGCTCCCCAAATCTGCCTGCCCTTCAGTCACTGCTTCCTTTTATCCCTTTCCCCTCCTACTTTTCTGTAGAGTAAGAGAGATTTCTACACCCAGTTGAGTAGATGTCATTCCCTCTTTGAGCCAAATTCTTAGGAAAGTAAGGTACGCTCCCTCCTCCTCATCTCTGCTCTTCCCCTCCTCTGTAAAAGCTTTTTCTTGCCTCTTTTATGTGAGGTAGTTTATCCCATTCTACCTCTTCTTTTTTCCCCACTATGTTCCTTTTTCTTTTCCCTTAATTTTATTTTTTTAGATATCATCCTTTCATATTAAATCCACACCTGTGCCCTCCGTCTATATATTCTTTTTGTACCTGCTTAATGATGAGAAAGTTCTTATGACTTACACGTATCAACTTCCCATGAAAGAACATAAACAAAAACTTTATTAAATCTTTTATGATTTCCCTTTCGTGTTTACCTTTTTATGCTTTATTTGAATCTTGTATCTGGTAGGTGATTCTTGATTGTAATCCTAAGTCCTTTGCCCTCCACAATAGCGTATTTCAAGCCCTCTGGTCCTTTAATGTAGGATCTGCTGTATCTTTTTTTATCCTGACTGTGGCTCCACAATACTTGGGTTGTTTCTTTCTGGCAGCTTGCCATGTTTTTCCCTTGACCTGGGAGCTCTGGAATTTGGCTGTGTTATTCTTGAGAATTTTCATTTTTTTCTTTTCTAAGAGGTTGGTGAATTCTTTCAGTTTCTCTTTTACCCTCTGATTCTAGTATATCCAGTGAGTTTTGCTTGGTAATTTCTTGAAAGGAATGTTTCGGCTTTTTTTTTTTCTTTTTTGATCATGGCTTTCAGGTAGTACAGTAATTTATTAATTATGTCTCCTGGATCTATTTTCTGGGTCGACTTTTTCCAGTGGGATGTTTCACACTGTCTTCTATTTTTTTCATTCTTTTCATTTTGTTTTATTGTTTCTTGATTTCTCATGAAGTCATTAGCTTCTATTTGCTCAGTTCTAATTTTTAAGAAGTTTTTTTCTTCAGTGAATTTGTGTACCTCTTATTCCATTTGGCCACTTCTGCTTTTTAAGGCATTTTTCTCTTCATTGGCTTGTTGTACCTCTTTTACCATCTGGCCTAGTCTTTTTTTAAGTGTCATTTTCTTCATTATTTTTTTGTGTCCTCTTTACCAAGCTTTTGACTTGTTTTTCCTGATTTTCTTGCATCACTCTCATTTCTCTTTCCATTTTTTCCTCTTAGCTCTCCCACTTGATTTTCAAAATCCTTTTTGAGCTCTTCCATAGCCTGAGACCAATTCATATTTTTCTTGGGAAGCTTTGGATGTAGTTTATCTTCTTCTGAGTGTATGTTTTGAGCTTCCTTGTCACCATTGTAACTTTCAGTGGTCAGAATTTTTTTTTTTTTTTTTGCTCATTTGCCTGGCTGATTTATTCACTCCCAAGGTCTGCTCCTGGTTTGCTGGTGGTAAGGTTGTGCTGGTGCAGCTTGTACCGGACTGCCCTTTTCTCTCACCCTGTTGCAACAGACCTTTCCTCCTGACCTTCTAGGTTGTTCTTTGGCTGGAAAATTATTTCACCCCATCCTTTTGTGGGTTCTGCTACTCTAGGAATTGTTTTATAACATTTCTAAAAGGTATTCAGTGGGATTTTGGGGAGAGCTCGAGGGAGTTGCTGCATTTTCTCCCCCCATCTTGGCTGTGCTTCTCCATCCCCTTCTGTCCTATTCATTTTGATCCTCTTCCCCAGTATAACCTCATATTTCTTTCTGTTCTTAGCGCCCTTTCTCCTCTTACTTAGATTTTAACTACAGAGCTCTGACATACTTTCTTTATTTATCCTGTAATCTTTCTTTTTCCCATTTCCTGAGTCTTTTAAAATATGAGTTAGTTGATTGGTCTCATAGTATTATTCTTGGGATGACTTCTCAACCTTTGAAACCTCTCTCAAATCTAATGTAGCAGGTTTTCCTTTCCTATATCACAAAATATAAAAGGGGAATATTCACATCTTTACAAGATTGCCATCATTTCTACTGCAGGAACTCTTTATGGGTAAGAATCAGATCCAGAATAGCATTTTCTTTTTTCCCCCTCTTCCTTTTGAATGAAGACACTATCTTTAAGTTACATCATGAAATTATTAGCTTTTTTGCAACAGGCATAAGGAATGTTCCAACAGATGTTTGAATAATTGAAGTTTCCTATCATTCTTAATACTCATCAGTGCTCTGTGACAAGCTTTTAACCTTCTTCCCAAACACTTTGTTTCTTCTTTTTGTCAAAGTGATCTGTAGTATATTCGGATGACAATACTATTTCTTTCTGTTCCATTGATCTTTATCTTAATGTTCTCCCCCTAGTTTCTGCATTTCTTTACCTCAATATATGTTATTAATATGCGTCACTGCCCATCCTCTTTATGACTGTGCTATTTTAAAAAGATAATAGTAAGTACCTTTCAAGAGACATATTTTTATCAGGGATCCCACTCCATGAAATTAGTTCACACTTAAGTGCTTAATAAATTAAGGACACTGTGCTGAGGCCTGGGAATATAAATACAAACAGAAAGAAAGATAATCTGCCTTAAAGGAGACTTTTTAATGTAGGAAATGTGAAGTTCATTATCATTTGATAATTCATATAAATAGTAATACCCCACAAGTAGAGACACTTGAAATTTCATTAGAAGGTGGAAGTTACAAAATTTATTAGAAATTAATGCAATAAGAATTGCCCAGTAGGTCCACATCTGCCACCTGAGATTATTCATACCCAATGCTGGGACCATTTCCCTTAGGTCTTTATTGTGTCAAGACAGTGAGAACCTGCTGTTCTTTTTCTTGATGTTTTGGATTTCTTCCATGGACCTTGTGCTCCGTCATCTTCTAGAATATCTCATTTCACGTGAGATGCAGAGTTTAACTTCACCTTCTCTCTTATTCTTCATATCTTTGTGTAGACATCTGAAGCTGTGATTTTTATTGATGACTTATTTCCTGCATTTTGTTGCCTGTGAATTTCTGTAGATCTTTACTGTAATTTTTACTATGTAGCTCACTCTCTACGGTATGTAGTTTTGTTGGTGTATGTATATGTGTGTATGTATGTATGTATATATACGTATGTTTGTATGTGTGTCACTTTCTCTCTTCATAGTACACCACTGCCACCATTTGATAACAGACAATCGCAACTTCATGAAACATAAAGTGAAAATTAGATTTATTACAAGAGAAATGAACATGCACGTGGAACCAAAAGAGCTCATAGTCCGTACAGAATTTTGCATATTTTGTAATAGCAGGGACAAGGAAAGAGGAGATAACAGAAATCTCCACCTAAAATGACATGGCTTGGGAAGGGGAAAGGTGCAGTAAAGGTGAGAAGTGAACAAAAGCCTCTCCCTGGGTTGAAGCAGGTTATGGCAAAAGCTACATTCTTTTGCCTTGGGAACTGCTAGACTAGGAAGTTAGGATGGTCTGCATCTGTACATGGGTCCCTCCTGCAGGTGCAGTTTCTCAGCACGGACTGACTGGCATCTGTCTTGACTTCCAACAGGGAGTCCAGTTTGGGTTGCAAACAATAAATTATGTTTTCCATACCCTTTGACACATTCAGGGTCTCCTGCATGCTTTGGCTTTGAGTCTGGTATTTCTGGAAATATGACAATGCAAAAAGACAAGTTTAGGGGTCCCCTTAGTAGTCTTTAACTTTGTGTGTGTGTATGTGTGTGTACACATGTACAATATCTATACCCCCACATATGGAAGTGTATACACACACATATGGAGGGAGGGAGAAAGAGATTCGGCTTTCTTCCTCTTCCTTTTCATATTAAAGTTCTTTGCAATAATACAAACATCCTTCATCAGCCCTTGTTGGGTGTACGTTCTTAGTCAAAAGTTTCTAATTCCCATATTTTAAACTATGCCCAAATTGAAATGCCTTTGCCCAAAAAACACCATCTTTGCAACCAGCTGTTTATTTTTCCCATAGAAGAACTCAAAAGATGTTTGTTGAATTTGATTATTTAATAGTAATTGTGGTGATATAGGTGGGAGGTTATACATCAGGTGTTTTTTTTTGTTTTTGTTTTTGTTTTTAAATTAATAGGAGTTTGTAACTCCTAGAAACTGCTGAGAGAATTTCCATGGGGTCACAGACTTGTAGCTTTCCCCAGTCTTACAACTTAGGTTTTTCCATCTATTTTTAATCTGCCTTGCAGCAGATGAGCTGAGTTCATGTTTCTTCAGGTTAAGATTGATAGCTTGGTGGAGAGAAGGAAGTGAGGCAAGAAAAAACTAGTTGTGGTTGAGTGAGGAGATTGCGAAGTTCTTGTTCTGGATAAATTCTTTAGCAATTCTTTAGCTACTGGCATTTTCACAGATAACATCATTCACTTTGCCCTCTTTTTGATAAAATATGTATTTTATCTCTTTGACAATATAGATATAATTTTATCTAGTCTTTTGATCTGCCTATTTTTGAGGCCTTAGAAATTATGAGAATTATTATTGTTGAATGTGTATTCTTTAGATAAATATCAAACTGCTAGAATTTTTTTATTGTTCTCTGTGAAGCTGCATATTGCACTTGTTCTCCAAATAAATGAAGATTTTTAGTAGATGAAAAATAATAATTGGACTTGCCTGTTTGAGTAAATATCTTGTCATCAGTTTGGTCCCTGATTGCATGAAAGAAAGGATTTCTTACAATCTAAAAAAAAAATAGGAAAGAGCATATTGGAATTCTTGGGGAACATATGTGTGTTCTTTTGAATGGTGCCCATATTATCTTGTAAATCTTCCACAAAGTCACATCGTAAGCAAAGAGGAAATATGGATCTGTGGATAGGGGAAGAATTCATGAATAAACATGTACTAGTAAGGATATCACAAAATAAAATTAACAATATTGATTATAAAATTTGAAAGTTTAAATATAAACAAATCAAGTGTAGTACAAATTAAAAAGAAACAGGTAACTGGGAAAAATATCTTCACAGCAAGTATTTTTCATAAAGGTCCAAGATAGTAAGGAATTGATTGAAATTAGAAGACTAAGAGATGTTCTCCAATAGATAAATGGTCAAGTGATATGAACAGGTAGCTTTCAAAGGAAGAGAAATCCAGCCTATCCTCAGTCATGAAAAATGCTCCAAATAATTAGATAAATGCAAATTAAAGCAACTTTGAGGTTCCACTTCATACCTGTCAGACCAGGAAATAAGAAAAATAGAGAAGTAACTGCAAAAGCCTTGGCCTAAAGGGCCCAAGGTCTCCCAGTGCATCTTGGATCATCTCCAGTTGTCCTGATGAATATCTGGTCACGGGATTCAGATGGCTCTGGAGGAGAAGTGAGGCTGGTGACCTGCACAGTCCCCCTCACTCCAAACAAAGTCAAGTGGAAGTCATGTCATTACTTCTCTGATGGCATGGTCTTCGGCAATGAAGGACGAACACACATCACTTGTAAGCCTATGTATAACACAGAAATGAAAGAATTTTTGTTGGTAATATATTACAAACTTCACATGCCTACCATGTTTGTTTCCATTGATCTCTGGGTCACATACAACTTTTTAGGAAAATAGAATTTCTTGATTCACCTCTGTATAGTATCAGTGAAATGATATTGTTAAAAATATTCTAAGGTAATGAAAATAAGCTTTATATTGAGTATAGCTATCAGAAATTACTTTTTCTCACTTTCATTTCAATATAATAACATGACTATAAAGTAACAAGGTTCATTTTGCTGTGTTAGCTTTTGGAAATACCCAAGTCCTTTATGACCACAGCTGAGAGTTTGGTCTATAGTCATTTGACTTGTGTTTTTGTTTTATATAAACCTGTGGTTTCATCCATGTGGAAAACACTTGTGGCTACTTCCCTCTAACTTAATACCTTAAAGGAGGCCACTTAAGTTTAAGTGATATGCTCCTCTTTGCTCTGCTAGAATGTCTCAGAGGCAGTATTTGAAATCAAGTTTGGGGGATTCTGTGGTTAGTTAGCCTTCTCGTTAGTGGTTTGCTGCTTTTCTTTCTGGTTTTACTAAAGGGGGAGAAGTGAAGCATAGAAATAACCAAGCTAATTAATAAAAAATGTATTTACTGTTAATAAGCCACACATGTGTTTAAATTTTAAAGCCTTACAGAGTGTACATATAACACCCCCAATTCATCTTAAACTTAGTTGCACATATGCATACATACATATGTGCATACATATGTACATATCAGCTTTCTTAAGCTATATCTGTAGAATTTCCACTTTGAATCATAAAATAAATATCTTAGTAGAAAACCATTGTATATCTCTGAGGATATATCATAGTAATAGTCTTATTTAGAATATTGATAAAAATGAACTAGATGAACTTACTTATACTGGCACATGTAGATCTGAATGAAATCTCAGTAGTCCCAACTTTCCAGAAGAAATTATAATGAACCCTTTGAGATAAAAATTTTAAATCTTACTTATTCCAAGTTTTATTATAAAGCAGCTGTAAATAGTCTTTTTTTAATGTTTTTTGAAAGTTACCAACAAAAAGGCAAAAAGTATGTTATAGCAACCAATGACAAAGTTCTAGAGCCATATCTCATCCAGATCTGCCTTATCCAAATGTTCCCTCCTCCAAAATTACCCTTCCTTCTCTCTCCCATCAAAATGTCATTGTATAGATCAGAGATCTTCAATTGTGGGAGGTGGTACATTACTTACTAAGGGAGGGGGAGACAGAGGGAATTTCTGGAAGGGGCTTATGTAAGGAAAGTACTTGAGTTAGAACAGATTTACTGTTGTTGTTCAGTTGTTTCAGTCTTGTCTAACTCTTTGTGACTCCTTTTGGATACTGGATTGGTTTGCCATTTCCTTCTCCAGCTCATTTTACAGATGAAGCACTGATGGAAGAAGTGTTATATGACTTACCCAGGGTCCTACAGCTAATAAAGTGTCTAAGGCCACATTTGAATTTAGGAAGATGGGTGTTTCTGACTCCAGGCTAGGGACTCTATCCTAGCTGCCTCTGGAACAGATTAGGGGTAGGGAAAATACTGCCAGCAACATTCTTTTTTTTCAGTTTCTAATCCCATCAGACCAAAAGGTGGGAAGTTATCATAATGGCAGAAATTGCTATGGAAATTTTGAAAAGTCTTTAAAATATACAGATAGCTCCTTGGGGGACTCTTGGGGACTCTTCCTTCAGTGCTGCTAGGTATCAGTGCAATCTAAGTAATTCACACCAAGGATTGAATGAGTAAATAATATGCTTCTTTAATAAGGTATTTTCCCTTTAAGACAAAATTTGCAAATCCAACCAAATCCGTGTATGTGGGAAATACTACTTACTATAGATACCCCAAAGCCTGGTTAATGTAATTGCTGAGTCACAGTCAATAATAGATATTTTTTTTTAAATCCTGGAAACTAATTGGCAGGACTTGAAAACCGCAAATGCAGACCAGTTTTCGGAAAGGAGAAGACATAGTCTGTGTACCCTCTCCACCCCCTCCCCCTCCCCAGAGTTGTAGGGGTTAGCAACTATTATGCTTCATTACAATTCCTGGTAAAATTAATTAGGGGGTATTTTTAGAGGATATTTAAGGGATCATGGGATCATGGATTTAAAACTGGTTTGGACCTTAGTGGTCCTCTAGTATAGTGGTGTCAAACTCAACTAGAAGCAAGGGCCGTTAAACTATATATGAGGGTCCCTGCAAGCTGGCTTATTGAAGAGAATAGTGCAAAATAACAGTTGGAAGAGAAACTGTGGCCAGATTCTCTAGAGCCTTGAATGTCTACTGTAAATTTCATCGACTGTAGTAAATGAAAAATGCTTAAAGGTTTTGAACAGGAGACTGGCATGATTAGCACATTATTTTCAGAAGAATTACAGGGTGGTGATAATAGGCAATAAAGGGTGCTAATTGTCATGCAAAAACACTTGATTTAGAGTCAAACGGCCCTAAAGACAGAAATCCTGATAAATGCTACCTGAATCTCCTGGAACAAGTCACTTAGCTTTCTGTTCCTGTTGACTAATTTGTATAATAAATTATACAACTCTTTAAAAAGAGTTAGACTAGATAATATCCTCCGATTTTTTTTTATTTTTAGTTTTTTATTTTTAAAGGTAAAGTTTGAGAACTATTAGAAAAAAATAATCCTCAAAAAAAAAAAGAAAAATAGTTGACAGGCTGCTGAAAGAGATGTCAAAAATAGCTTCAGATTCCTAGGTGTGAGTGACATTGGATTAGAAATAAGAATTTCAGAGAGGAGCACTGTAGTATGGTGGCAAAAAGAAAGTCACAGAGTCTGAGTTCAGACATTGGTCTTGATACTTGCTTCATGACTGTGGGCCCGTCATTTAACCTCTGTGATTATTTGTTCATCTTTGAAATGGGATTGATAGTAATTTTTTGTTGTGAAGACCTATAGAAACCTAAAAAACATGAATAATAGTAGTTGCCTTTATAAAAGAGGATCATAAATGAAGGTGTGAGAGAAACCAGTTACTTCAGTAAGAAAAGTTGGATGATTATATTGCAGGGATATCTTAACCAGACTCTTGCCTTAAAATGTGAGATGTTACACTTACGATTCCAAGATTCTATATAATCATTATGTTGATTAATACTACAATCAGTTTGGTGCAGTGAAGTTTATTTTTCACATTTTCCTCTTTTTTGAATGGAACCTTTAAAATTTAGAACTATTTAATAAATCTTTAAAAATATTATTTTACAGAGTTGTAGTCACTTCATATATCATTTTGCCTTATTCCCTCTACGTCACTTTAGAGAATTGTAGGTTTTTAGAGTTCCACTCTGTACTGAAGGGAGCAAAGAATTGTACAGGAGTATCTGGCAAATGGCCTCATTTTACAAATGAGATTACTGAGGCCTAGAGAAGTTTGGTGACTTGTCCAGCATCACACAGAGGCCATAAGTAAGAGAAGCCAGGACTCAGATTCCTTTCGTTCTACCATAGGGCCTCTCATTTTGTGGATGAGGAAAAGAAGGAAAGATGATAGAATGGTATATTTAAAGAATCCTCGAGAGGCAACTGAAAATTAATTGTAACGGTAATTTTTAACAAAGTTGCAAAAGATAAAATAAATTAACACAAGTCATTATTTTTTTTTTATAAAACCCACTAGGAAGCAGTAGGAAAATTGAAATAAAATAACTACAGAATGTGTAGAATATTCAGGATTCTACCTTTCAATATATATGTAACAATGATATAAATAAATTTGTAGAACATTGTTTGCAGAAATAAAGACATCCTGTCCTCTGTTTATATAGAGAAATATTAATACCTCATAAGTAACACAACTGAGCCTAATAAGTGACAGTACTATGTAATTTAATTTACTTATTCAGTGCCAAAGGATTGCATTATAGAACTGGAAAAAAATTATATGGAGGCACAAAAGGTCAACAGTATCAAGGGAAGTCATAGAGTGGAAAAGTGGCAATGAAGGGGGCTATCATACCAGATCTCACGCTATTCTACAAAGTAGTAAATCTCAAAGAAATTTGATGCACTTTAAAAAAAATGAAACAATCAGTGGACTGTATTAAATATACAACACACAGAACCAAATGACCCTAGTAGCTTGATATTTGATAAACACAAAGACTTCAGCTACTGGGATAAGGACTCACTCTGCTGAAAAAACTGCAGGAAAACTTAGCAGAATGTACTCACACCATGTACAAAGCAAGTCATTGTTAAGCTCTTACTGTGTGCCAGCCACATAAAAGATAATAAACTAGATGTAAAAGGGCACATCACAAACAAATTAGAGAAGCAAAGAAAAAAATTTGAATAGAGGAAAAGTCTGTGATCAAACAAGAGATGAGATATCACAGAAAATAAAATAGATAATTTTAAAGGTAAGATTAAAAGGGAAACAATTAACTGACAAAAAATATTTTCAATAAAGGCTTAATTTCCAAGTTAAATAAGGAACTGATTTAAATTTATAAAAGAGCCATTCTTTAGTTGATAAATAAATAGAGACAGTATCTGAGGACTTAAAACTGCTGCCAGTTGTTGGATGGTAGAAGGAGGGACAGGGTTGGAATTCTCGAATGCGGCCTGTCTCTTCTCTGCCCACAACTCCTGCTGCACCAGAAGCTATACAATAAATGTGGGACTTTACCTTGAAAAAGACATGAAGTTTGCTTGTGGAAGTGGGAATCAGAGAGGTTAATTTCTGAATTATTGTGAAGTGATGAAAGGAAAGTTACATTATGTAACTGTATTTTGCCATATTGCTTTTCAGAAAGAAAAACCCCAAATAGGGTCACAGAGTCAAATATGATTGAAATGACTGAACAGCTGCCAACATTTAATGTTTTTATCTCTTTGCTATTGTAACAGGCTCAGAGTTATAGATTAGTTGTTTTTATTGTCATTTCTTTGATTATCATTTTGAAAAATTTTTTCATGTAGTTCCTTTCAGTTTGTTCCTTTCAAGAACTGAAGTAATTTTTCCTTTTGGAGTTGGTAGAAACTTTGTACATTACTTTTCATACTTTGTTATTTCAATCCATAGTGAAGTTTCAAAGGTGATAAATTAAATTCCAACATCACATTCTCAAACCTTAGAAGCTCAAGAAAACCGAGAATTATGTGGAATTTTGTTTGCCTCAGCAAAAGAAATTTTTAGATTCTGGCAGATGTTCATTATTAAAATAATTCCAGGAAAACATAATAACAGTTAAAATAATTTAGAATTTTATCTTGTGTATAAAGCATGTTCTGAAGTGTGTCGTTAGCTCCCTCTGCTGGCTATGTAATGGCAGCAGCCAGCTTCGTGTAAGTAAGCTTTCTATTCAGAATGGAATTTGAGCGGCCAGAGCAGAGCACAATCACAATTATTTCTGCAGTTGTAGTGACAGTTTACTGAGAGGGACCCAATTCCTTTTTCGAGCTTCCCCTTCCTGCCAAATATGTCAGTAGCAGTTATGGTACTTACTAAGGTTGTGACCATAATCAATGCAAAACTTTTTATCCTGGATTTCAAGCCTATAGTAACTTTATTAGTGCCATATTTCATGAACAGCTGAGCTAACTAATCCAATATACATTAATATTTGTAAAGATCTATGTAAGCAAAAGCTATTGTTTAAATATTAATATCAGTTTGGTTCATAAGATCAAGTGATCTAAAAGGAATGAACACAAATATTTGCCAAATTTATAAATTTGGGACAGTTTGTATATTATAATATTTTTCCTCCAAAATTTAAATGTTCTTTTATGTTTTTGAGGGAAAATATCACTATACTTTTTAAAGATGTTACACAATGTTGACTATTTTTTTCAGAAGCATATTTTATTTACTATTTTCAGAGTGGCAAGTAAGATAAGAGGAACAAGCCTTAACTAGGTATTGCTAATATATTGGTAATTATGAAATTACTCATTACATGGAAGTACTGAAATGTAAAATAAAATAAGACATAATAAAGTATTATAGAAGTTTATACTGAAACAGCTATGCAGTGCTCTAAGCCATCGGGATCCTAAGCTCTAATTTCAAGATAGCCATCAATTGAAAAACAGTTTTAGCAGAATCAAAATGAAGATATTATAAGTATGTTTTCATGATGAAACTTGCACATAGTATTTTACCTTGTCATGTCCAGAGAATAATTTAATTCTTTAAAAATAAGCCTATAATGGGAGTTGTATCTTTAATTAAATCTTACCTGAAGAAATATAGAAATTGCCTGCTGTTAAAAAGCACTGAAGCATATGCTACATGGTACAGAAACAATTAGTAACATTGCCTCTCTAAATAGACATTGAGGTAAAATTGTTGAAAGAGAAGGTCAGTAATTTTAGATTTAATTTCTTTTCTGCTAGTAGGTATTTGTGTGGTTAATTGATCTTAGCTGTCTCTCTGGTTCGTACTGATCAACTAACTCCTAAAGCAAGAAGCAGAGTAAATTTCTGATTTCCACAGGTGGCTGTCTTTGAGAACTGAGTACTATAAGGAGCAAGTAAACTGGTGAATTAGATGTCGACCCAAGGGGTTATTTATTCAGCGGTTTGCAACAATATTCTAACAGGAAAATGATTTTAACATACTCCTTCTTTCATTGTTTTTCAGACACTGGCCAAAAGAAGACCCTAGATAAGAAAGATGGAAGACGAATGTCATTTCAGAAGCCCAAAGGAACCATTGAATATACTGTAAGTTACCTATTTGTTTAAATGCTGATTTAGCTTTGGAGTATTGGAGGATTCTCTAAAGAGAATACAAATACATGAAAGATATTTTGAATTCTTAAATCTGTACATAGCTTTTAAGAACTCAATTTAATAGAAATCAAATCCTTAGTAATTTTTTTTTTAATTGTAGGGTGTTTTTGGGCAGAGTTTTTATTAAATATGTTATCAATGAATTTCAGATTTGTTAGTGGCAATAATCTTAGGACTCTATGTTTCTTTTCATGAAGTAAGCAAGTTGACTTGATGAAATTTATTTTAGAATCTGCTCCTCCCCTGAACTTATAGCTTTGATGATGAGAACTATATAACTATAAAAAGGACAGTTAAAATAATGTTTTAGATATTAGTCTTCTGACATTTTGTTGCTCATTTTTATTTCTTTAAAGCTAAGGTTGTTACAACAGCATCCAAAAAATGGAGCCTTTTTTCTGACTGTTAGGTTCTTGAAATGCCCTTCAAATCTCCTTGCCATCAGCTTTTCCCATTTCTGATTACTATGGGATATTGACATAGAACATTTCTTTCCAGTGTAATGTGCTGCATTTATATGATTGGCTATAACTATTGCATATTTAAATTACATTAAATCAGTCATATAGACCTCCAAAGTATAATACAGCTGAGTTTAAGCTTTTATATTTCATTTACATAGGCAATAAAAAAATGCAAACATGTTAAAAAAGTGTATTTAAAAGTCATTCATAAGGACATCTCTTCTAATTTTTAAATGATTAGCTTTTTAAGCAGCAGAGATTAAAGCAGAAAAGTTCTGAAAATTATTTAGACCAGAATCATTCTTTTAAATTTAAGAATATACAACTACTAAAGTTTGTAATTGACCATTTTGATCTGTCACTTTGAATACATTTCTAGATTAATAGATAGTGAAAACATCCCATTCACTTAGGAAAAATTAACTGAAGACTGTCTGTTGCCCAGATTCACTATGCATTTACACGGACACCCTGTAGAGCTTATTCATCAGCATGTGTGCACCTGAGACGGACAATTCAGGTGAACAGTGAATTGGGCCCAGAGTTGAACAAGAGGAGAACAGGCTGGATTGCTTTCAGAAAACTGTGGAACTCTTTTTACTAACCCAAGCTTCCCATGAAAACACAAACCCATTTTATCTGTGCTAATATTCTACTGGTATTGCAACATGGAAGCAAAATGTAGAGCATGAATGCCTCAACAGCCTAAATTCCAGGGCAATGGAGAGGCTCATTACAGGTGAAAGCAGGCTATAACATAAAACCCAAGAGGAATTCTAAAGAAGAAGATTAAAAAACATTTTCATGTAATTGTATGATAGGAAATGTGTTTAGTCTGAAAATTCCACTGTATTTTAAGGGAGAGTAGAGGGGTTGATAATAAGGTGTACAAGAAAAAGAAGATGCCGGGGGGAGGAGCCAAGATGGCGGAGTAGAAAGACACACATATGCTAGCTCCGAACCCACAGCCCATAAAATATCTGTAAAGAAGAACTCCCAACAAATTTTGGAGCAGCAGAAGCCGCAGAACAACGGAGCAGACAAGATTTCTGTTCCAGAGAGCCCTGAAAACCTGACGCGAAAGGTCCGTCGCGCCCCAGACCTGGAGCCGAACCCAGCCCTGCCTTGGCCGTGAGGCACCGAGGGGAGAAGATCCAAGCAGGCTTCAGGGATGGAATCTCCAGTGGCCGCACAGGTCCCTCCACCCACAGGTGGTGGGGGTCGGTGAGAGAGTCTTTTTGGGTGGCCCACAGGGGAGTGGGGTGCCCTGGGAGGCAGCTGCGGGGGCAGCAGCGGAGAGGGGCTCCCCAAGCAGGCAGGAGCCCAGATCCATTGTTGAAGGTCTCCTCATAAACCCCCTGAGGGAACTGAGCCCTGTGTGGCGGCCCTGCCCCGACCTGAGCACCTGAACTTGATCTCACATGAATAGCAGCCCTGTCCCCGCCCAAAGCCCTGAGTCTGGGAAGCAGCATTTGAATCTCAGACCCCAAGCTCTGGCTGGGTGGATCTGGAGGCGAGGTGGGTGTGAAAAGGACCCTCAGAAGTCAAGTCACTGGCTGGGAAAATGCCCAGAAAAGGGAAAAAAATAAGACTATAGAAGGTTACTTTCTTGGTGAACAGATATCTCCTCCCTTCCTTTCTGATGAGGAAGAACAATGCTTACCATCAGGGAAAGACACAGAAGTCAAGGCTTCTGTATCCCACACATCCAAAAGAAATATACAATGGGCTCAGGACATGGAAGAGCTCAAAAAGGATTTTGAAAATCAAGTTAGAGAGGTGGAGGAAAAACTGGGAAGAGAAATGAGAGAGATGAAAGAAAAGCATGAAAAGCAGGTCCATACCTTGCTAAAGGAAACCCAAAAAAATGCTGAAGAAAATAATACCTTGAAAAATAGGCTAACTCAATTGGCAAAAGAGGTTCAAAAAGCCAATGAGGAGAAGAATGCTTTCAAAAGCAGAATTAGCCAAATGGAAAAGGAGGTTCAAAAGCTCAACTGAAGAAAATAGTTCTTTCAAAATTAGAATGAACAGATGGAGGTTAATGACTTCATGAGAAACCAAGAAATCACAAAACAAAACCAAAAGAATGAAAAAATCGAAGATAATGTGAAATATCTCATTGGAAAAACAGCTGACCTGGAAAATAGATCCAGGAGAGACAATTTAAAAATTATGGGACTACCTGAAAGCCATGATGAGAAAAAGAGCCTAGACATGATCTTTCATGAAATTATCAAGGAAAACTGCCCTGAGATTCTAGAACCAAATGGCAAAATAAGTATTCAAGGAATCCACAGATCACCGCCTGAAAGAGAGCCTAAAAGAGGAACTCCTAGGAACATTGTGGCCAAATTCCAGAGTTCCCAGGTCAAGGAGAAAATATTGCAAGCAGCGAGAAAGAAACAATTCAAGTATTGTGGAAATACAATCAGGATAACACAAGATCTAGCAGCTTCTACGTTTGTGGAAATACAATCAGGATAACACAAGATCTAGCAGCTTCTATGTTAAGGGATTGAACGGCGTGGAATATGATATTCCAGAAGTCAAAGGAACTAGGACTAAAACCAAGAATCACCTACCCAGCAAAACTGAGTATAATACTTCAGGGGAAAAATTGGTCTTTAAATGAAATTGGGGACTTTCAAGCATTCTTGATGAAAAGACCAGAGCTGAAAAGACAATTTGACTTTCAAACACAAGAATGAAGAGAAGCATGAAAAGGTAAACAGCAAAGAGAAGTCATAAGGGACTTACTAAAGTTGAACTGTTTACATTCCTACATGGAAAGACAATATTTGTAACTCTTGAAACTTTTCAGTATCTGGGTACTGAGTGGGATTACACACACACACATGCACACACACACAGAGACAGAGAGCACAGAGTGAATTGAATAGGATGGGATCATATCTTAAAAAAATGAAATTAAGTGGTGAGAGAGAAATATATTGGGAGGAGAAAGGGAGAACTGGAATGGGGCAAATTATCTCTCAAAAAAGAGGCAAGCAAAAGACATTTTAGTGGAGGGAAAAAGAAGAGAGGTGAGAGAAAAACGTGAAGTTTACTGTCATCACATTCCACTAAAGGAAGGAATAAAATGCACACTCATTTTGGTATGAAAACCTATCTTACAATACAGGAAAGTGGGGGATAAGGGGATAAGCAGGGTGGGGGGGATGATGGAAGGGAGGGCAATGGGAGGAGGGAGCAATTAGAAGTCAGCACTCTTGGGGAGGGACAGGATCAAAAGAGAGAATAGAAGCAATGGGGGTGCAGGATAGGATGGAGGGAAATATAGTTAGTCTTACACAACACAACTATTATGGAAATCATTTGGAAAACTACACAGACATGGCCTATATTGAATTGCTTGCCTTCCAAAGGGAATGGGTGGGGAGGGAGGGATGAAGAGAAGTTGGAACTCAAAGCATTAGGAACAACTGTTTAATACTGTTCTTGCTACTAGGAAATAAGAAATACAGGTAAAGGGGTATAGAAGGTTATCTGGCCCTACAGGACAAAAGAGAAGATGGGGACAAGGGAAGGGAGAGATGATAGAAGAGAGGGCAGATTGGTGACAGGGGCAATTAGAATGCTTGGTGTTCTGGGGTGGGGGGAGGGGGCAAATGGGGAGAAAATTTGGAACCCAAAATTTTGTGAAAATGAATGTTAAAAGTTAAATTAATAAAAAAAATAAAAAAATAAAAGTAAATAAAATAATAAAAAGAAAAAGAAGATGCTGACATCACTTAGCAAGAATGAGATATGATGTGGATGGCTACAGTGCACATCCTGATATTCTTTCAGGATAAATCTAGGAAAACCTCCAGCATGCTGAATTTTCCTTCTGTGTTGAATTTATGGAAGAATATGGAGAAGAGTTGCACAGGATAGGCAGTCATGAATAGTGTTGGAACAAACCATCAAATGGATGAAATGACAGATCTATTTGCATATCACTGTAATTGTATGCCCTCAATGGAATATGAACTCCTTGAGATCCAGGGACCTGTTTGCTTTTTATAAATACTCAGAACCTAGCATGATGCCTTGGACATAGGAAACATTTACTGTTTGTTAAACTGAAAAAAAAAAAAGGAACCTTATCAAAAGAAAATGTCATAAGATATTTCTAAATGGTATAATATCAAAATTCTTAAGATATTTTGTAAACAAAGTAATTCTGCCATGTTCTCTCTCCTTATTCATAATCTATGATACATTGAAACATCCAAATATGTACGGCACAATAGTTTAGTAAGTACAGAAGTAAGTACATAAATTAATATTAATATAATATTAATCTATGCAAGTAAGCAGATGCAGAAAAAATATGTAGTTGGTTTTTACTTTGTGTAGTATTTACAAACTAATAAATATATACAATTTTTATCTAGTATTAAAGAAAAGTTTCTAGATTACTTGGTAAAGAGTTTGTAAGATGTTAAATTTATTTTTTTAAAAGATTTTCTCTATGACATCTGGGAAATGATCAAATACACTTTAATAACATTGGTTTGATGAGAAATGAACTGTTTATATTAAATTTTAACCTTTTAAAAATATCTTTAATCTTTTCTGTAAAATATGATCACTCAAGAGAAAACAATGGCAACTTTTAGACTACTAAAGTAGTATTTGCTTATTCATTCTCAAGTACACCATTTTCATTGTTGCACTGCAAATAAAAATCGACATGTTTTGCATTTGTAAAACCATGTCTTTTTTTTTTTTTAGCTTTAAGAGTAAAATTTTAATTAGAACATCATTCTTTGGTGTCATAAAGACCTGGATTTAAACCGAATTTGGATAATTCCTAGTTGTGATTGTGGCAAGTGACCTAACTTGCTGAGCTCCTATTTGCTCACATTTAAAATGGGAGTAGAAATGTCCATTGCTCATTTTTGGATAGCTGTAAATAAATACCTGTGAACAGAATTAAAGGTAGCATGAATGAGAAAGTTCTCTGTCATCCATAAAGCACTCTCTTTATGTTAGTTTTTGCTATCACCCTCAAACTCTGGTACTCCTTTTTGAGTTGCTCATGTCTTATTATTGTCTCTAGATAAAACATTCTCAAATGTGGTATTTAAAGAGTCACTATATTTTCCAGATAGTCAAGAACATTGATTTTCCATTAAAATTATGTACGGATTCATATTTTAAATCAAGGTAATGAACCTTTTCAGTGAAAATGTTTTGGTGTACACTGTTTTCCATCTTAGTATATTGATTTAATTTAAAGGTTCCTTTCTCCTGAAGGCATAGTTTCAAAAGTTATCAAGGTATTCCCAGTCACCAAACCAAAATATTTTCTTTTGTCATCTTTGTCCTTGACACAGCCTTGGCATTTGCCACATCACCACTGTGTACATGAAACCCAAATATGCATCTTTACTCCCGACTTCAGACTAAATTTACATGTATTTCCTAGAAATTTTCACTTATGTTCTGCCATCTTAACAATTAACTGAAATTTAAATTATTTTAAAAACCAATTGCTTTTCATCCTCCTGTTTCCTTCCTCCATTAGCATTTCTTTCTGATTTCTTGTCATGATTCTGTCATCCTTTTATTTACCTAGGCTGCATACAATGGAGTGAATTTCAGTTCCTCCTTCTAAACTTGGCATTGTCAACCCTTGTGCATGTAACCCCGGTCTCCCCTTTCCCTCCCCTTCATCTCCAGTTACTCTTCACCCGAAATCCTGTTCTTGACATTTGAACCTTAGGTACCACCTAGGTACAAGACATTACAGCAAGAGTCCATAGCCTCAAAGAAGTTGGTTATACTCTCCATTCTCATATTAATATTCTGAATGT
The DNA here is from genome assembly GCF_028372415.1 of Notamacropus eugenii. Lineage (NCBI taxonomy): Eukaryota > Metazoa > Chordata > Mammalia > Diprotodontia > Macropodidae > Notamacropus > Notamacropus eugenii. The sequence continues at coordinate 143,174,345 of NC_092875.1, read as the reverse complement.
TTGCAAGTAAGGAAACAGATAATCTGGTTAAGCAACTTGTCCAGTCACAGAGCTAAGAAGTGTTGTTGTCTAAATTAGATAAATCCAGTTTTTGTGATTCCATGTCTTTTTTTTATTCATTCACATACATAAAAAGAACTTTTCTCATGCATAAGATTTTAGTATAGTTATCTTTTGCCTTGTACAATCCTTGTGATCCTGAGAATGTGTTCGGAAGTGAGCCTTATTAGGGGATTGACTTTCACTTGGGTTCCTTTAGGACTGGGGTAATAAATTACAAAATTGAAGTTCCCTGCTAAGGTAATGTGTCTTTTTTCATCTTTGAGCTCTCTTTCCCAGATTTTGCTTTTAATTAGATTCAGAAGACTTATTTCTGTTTGAAACAGGTTGAATCGAGGGATTCTTTGAATAGCATCGCCCTGAAATTTGATACCACACCCAATGAACTGGTTCAGTTAAATAAGCTGTTTTCCCGAGCAGTTGTTACTGGACAGGTAGTATTGGTTTTTGTGTCTTGATACTTAGAAAAAGTAAAATGTAAAACAAGATTTAATTAAGCTGATGTTTCAGTTGTCAGAAAATTTTTATTTGCGTACAACAGGTACATGTCATTATTACTAATACATATAGTAATCACTTAAATTATGTAATACTTTTTTATATGTTTGTCAAAGTATTTTAAACATATCTGCTTAAATTCAAGTTACTTGGTTTTTGTTTGTAGAGAAGATTGCATGGAAAACAGTAAAACATAAGAAACTGAGATAACTTGTGTATATTTTGTAAAAATATATTAATGGCCATTTTAAAAAAATTAGGTGTAATTGATATTTTTCTGTACTATTCATTCACTAATACCCCAAATTACCTATAAAGTATCTTTAAGTATTCAGTGGAATTATCATTATTTGTCACAACTAATTTATAGGCTACTATCCTTTAGTCATTCAGATTTACTTAACTTTGGTTTTGACTGCTATCACATATTTTATTTAATGCTGAAGACTAGAGGAAATGGTACATGTTCTTGAAAACTTGGAGAAGGGGCAGAATTTTAGTATTCCAGTCTTATTAATATTTGTGTGAACTTTTTGTTGCAGGTATTATATGTTCCTGATCCTGATTATGTTTCTAGTGTTGAGAGTTCTCCATCTCTTAGCCCTATAAGCCCCTTGTCACCAACCTCCTCAGAACCTGAATTTGATAAGCCAACAGTAAGTATGCCCCTCTTTTGAAAAAGAGTAGTAAGGAGATCTCAAGCTAAAAAAAATACTGTTTTTGTACAAGTCAACTTGAAATTGCTCTTTCCAAAGTTAGGAAATATTTCATATTCTCTAGATCTAGATCTGATGGTCTTCTCAAACCTCATCCTTCTTAATAGAATTAAGTGTTGACTACACTTGCATTTATTTTATATATAGTCTGTATTAAACATGTTGTCTCCCCTGATAGAATGTGAGGTCCTTGAAGAAACAAACCTTCACTTGTGTATTTGTATCCCCATAAGCAAGTAGGTGCTTAGTACATGCTTATGAGTGATTGAAGAATTGGAAAACCATTGTCTTATAACCTATAAACATTCATTTAATTTAACCTAATGCCCTGTAAGTAGTAAGGGCTTAATAGATTTCTGCTCACTAGTTAGCTTTTCTCATAAACTTGTCATCATGTCATCCTATGCAGATTTTTTAAAAATGCATTAAATTAATTTTAGAGCTGAAAAGATCTAAAGGCCCTCTAGTGCAAGTCACTTCATTTTATATCTAAGGAGGCTAGTTGGGTAGTAAGTGGCAGAACCAGTATCCCTAGCCCCAGACCCTGTTTCCAGATGCAGCACATCTTCTACTGTGTCATGCTGCTTCCCCAGATGAAATATTCAGTAAAACCTAATAGAGGGTAGAGAATCCCAGAAATTGACAGGAAATAAAAATTAATTGAAATATTTAAAATCAGTTATTATGTCTCCTTTCCACCCACATCCCACTCTCTTCCCCCAGGTCTTTTAAAATCCCAGACTAAATATCTCTAGTTCCTTGATCCAGTTTGACTTTTGTTCTAATTATGAATAATATTAACTGGCAGCTGTTTCTGAAATGATTCTTATGTATCTAGTGATTTTCAACATTAGTATATAGTTTTATTTTTTTTGTGGTGATGTCTGGTGCTCCTTATGTCTCAGTGCCTCTTTGGTAAGAGAGTGACCACCTCTCTTATTGAAGAATGTATTTAAGATACACAGGCATAGGACTTCTGTAAGTAGTTGCCTTTTTTTTCATTTCTTTCTTGGGGTTATGGGTTGTTAGTGATGAAGGAGACCTTAAGGATCTTGACATCCAGCCCTACATTTTATAGATAGGAAGTTGAAATCCATAGAGGTTAAGTGATTTACTCAAAGTCACATAGAGGCATTAAGTAGGTGTCAGAATTGAACTGAAGTCTGACTCCTACTTCAGTGCTCTTTCCTATTATGCCATCTCCTTGATCCAGAATTATCTCTTTTAACATGTTTTTCTCCTTTCTCTCTGTACCTACCAGTTATATTGAAGTTATTTGTTGAGTGTCAAGAAATATGTTGATTTAGTTTGGAGAACTTTCTGAAATTCTTCATTTTTAGGAACGTGTCAAATAAGCTGCAGTTATCCGATTCATGTGAGCCATCCATCAATAAGCATTTATTAAGTACCTACTAAATGCCAGGCACTACAGGAGCCTTACAAGGTGACATGACAAAATGCCTTATGAATATTTCTTGATACAATTAAGTGAATCATGAAATCAATCTCTCCAACTCCTTTGATAACCCAATTTGAGGAAAACTTCTGAATTAACCTTGAGTTTCACCAGTATGTTTTCTAGTTTCATTTATAGGAAGAATGTGTTTTCTGTTCTTCTAGTACAATGGTACGTAAACTTTTTAGTCTCCTTTATGCCCTTAAAAAAGTAGTGAGGACCTTCTTCAAAGAATTTTTGCATTTGCCATAATGGACCATCTGTAGAATTATGAAAATAGTTTTAACCTGGTGTGCTTCCCAGGGTTCCCTGGACCATGCGTTGAGAAACTTTCTAATAGGTGTCACCTTGTGAGTCTTTGGACAAAGAATTCACATTTAGAGTTAACAGTTGTTGAATTGAATGTTTGTATAGTCTACAAATTGTCTGAGATCATTAGCACCATTTGCCACTCTACTACCATCTTAGCAGAAGCAGAACAGGATTGCGTAAGACAACAGATCTCATTGTATTATGCAGTACAGTGACCAATCCATCAGTCAGCAAGTATTAAGCACTTACTGTATGCCATGAACTGTTATGTACTGATATTACAAATACAAGTAAAAAGATAGGAGAAGAGAGCAAATAAAAGGAAGCTGAAAGGGGTAGAGGGAAAGTTATTGGCATGGGGGCATGATCAGGCAGTCAGTGAAAAAAACATTATGGGCTTGTTTTGTGCTAGGCACTATGCTAAGTTTTAACAGTGGATACAGAAAGAGGGAAAAGACAATCTCAGCCCTCAAGTAGTTTACAATATAAGGGGGAAATAATACGCAAACAAATATATACAAAACAAGCATATGCAGGATAAATGAGAAATTGTTAGAAAAGGAAAGGTATTGGAAATAAGAGGGGAGAGGAAATAGGTGTATAGCCAGGAGAAGAGTGAGACATAACTGGTCTCCGGGGAATCATTCAGCAAGAAGAGAGGCTGCTAGTTGGAGGGTACTTCCCGTGTGTGAATTCTAAGGTTCAGAGGAGGCTTCAGGATGAAAAACTGGGGCATGGTAGAGGAAGTCCAGAGTGTAGCCTGGAGGGAAATGAGCAAAGACATCTTCAAGAACTGGGTAGCCTGCTTGCAGTGAGGCACTAGTGACTTGCTGGTTTCATGTCTAGACTTTTTCTAGCTTGGTACAGCCCCTCTCATCCTACTTTCATGGGTTTCAAGAATTCAGGGTCACCAGCTTGCTGTTATAATCCCTGAATTGTCGCTAGATTGTCACTGGATTGCTAGTAAGAAAAACTAAAGTGAAATTTGTATTTCCTACACGTTTTTAGCCATGTATGTTTTGCTTCTTACATTAAAGAATATTTATATTTTAATTCTCTTTAATAAATTTAGAACACAATTTCAAAACTAAATTTCAAATATAATTGTAAAAGGAAAATGTGGTTGAATATAAAACTTTGTAAAAGTTAAATATTATTTTTATTGGTACCTCTTGAAAATGGATAATTTGTATTTCATAAGAATACTTGTTCATACAAGTTGACCTGATTTAAAAAACACCAATTTTTTTTTAAAGTACTTGATTTTAAATATATAATAAAAAGTAAATTTTACTTTTTCAGGACTCTACTGTTTATCTCTTCCTTCCCCACTCTTGTCTGCTACTATAAAACCTTCTTGAACACTTAGGTTTATTATGAGATTTTAAGAAATAGAAATCTTAGGTAGCAATTACCATGTTCTGAAGGATGGGAACAAAATGAATTAGAAAGCATATTTAACTATGTCTGTTGCCTTCTGGAGAATTCACAAAAGAAAAAACATAAACAGCTGAAAACATTTTCAACATCATTGAACAGTGAAATAAATGCAGATTAAAACTTTCAAGGTTGCTACATCATACCCATCACTTTGAAAACAAAATAAAAATAAAAGTGATCAAACTCAGTGATGAATGGGGCTGTGAAGTACTAGATATACAAACATTACTGGTATGATAAAATCAGTGTATTTCTGGAAAGCAGTTTTGATGGTATGGGGAAGGGAAAGGGAATAAGCATTTATATGGTGTCTGCTATATACCAGACAATATGCTCACTGCTTTTTACAAATATCTTGTATGGTCCACACGATAACCCTGGGAGGTAGGTGCTGTTCTTATCCCATTTTACATTTGAGGAAACTAAGGCAAGAAGAAATTAAAATGACTTGCCTACTGTGCTACAGCTAATAAGTGCTTGAGGCCCTATTTGAACTTGGATCTTTTTAACTCCTGGTCTAGCAATCACTCTATCCACTGCACCATCAGCAGCTTCACACAATAAGTAATTAATTAAATTGGATTGACCCTTTGACATACAGTAATCCCACTTCTTGAAATATGTTTATTACCATATTTCAAGGATCTGAGGTCTTTTTAGTGTGACTACCCTGCCCACAAGAGCACAGCTGTCTGTGTCTTAGTAGATGGTCTTCATAAATTGTTGTTGCTGTAAAAAAATTCATCATCTAGTAACCCACACAGAGGATAATTCTTTTTTCAAACTTAACTAAATCAATCTTCAGCAGAAATAGTCCATCATTGGAGTCATCTGCAGAACTTGTAATCTGCATAATTTTTAAGAAACTTTTTCTTTCTATACCATGATCAGAGATAAGAGAAGAACGTTATAGGAGGTTGGAAATATATTCCAAAGGAATGACAAAAAGAAAAAAGATAATTTTAGTAAGGATATTTACAATTAAGTTAATATATATTTAATAGCAAAAAAAAAAAAATCTGTAAACTAAATGCTCAGTGCTTTGGGAGTGACTAAGTATATTGAAGCATCAGTGTAAGAATGACAAATGAGAAAAATATACAGTACTATGGAAAGAAGCATCACAAACAATTCAAAGTAAGAAGCAGAATTACTAATTTAGGAGCGTTTTATACAGCTTTGACCATAATTTTAAGCAACCATGTGTAAGCTTATGTGAGGATTTAAAAGAATCGTGAAGATACGTTTATCAGTAACTTAATTTACTTGAAGTTCTTTGTTATAGGGTAAACTCAGTGGTGTGATGGATGGAGTACCAGGCCTGGAGTCAAGAAGACTCATCTTCCTGAGTTCAAATCTAGCCTCAGATATTTACTAGATGTGTGACCCTAAATATGTCATTTAACCCTTATGCCTCAGTTTCCTCATCCATAAAATGAACTGGAGAAGGAAATGGCAAACTGCTCTGGTTATCTGCTTAAAAGATAACAACATCAACAAAGAGTGTCACAGTCAGACTTGACTGAAATGACTGAACAACCAAGAAACTTATATGGTACACAATTTCTAAGACTCCCACTTAGTGGAATAAGGAAGAATACTACGTATATTGGAAGAAGTTACTTATTTATCATTAAATATAGTTACAGATTTTTATGGTTGGAAGGAATCTCTGTTCATGTAGTCAAGGCCATAGCTGAAAGGGATCTACACGATACCTGACAAATGATTACTAACTTTGCTTTGAAAATATCTGGAAAAACAATCCACCACTTCCCAAGGAAGCTTTTTCTAGTTTATAGTTATTCATTAACAATGTCTTAGTTTGCAATTGCACTTATTACAAGTAGTTCTGTCCTATTGGAGTGGGGAGCGGTGTGTGTAAACAGAACAAGTCAAATTTTTATACCACATGAAATTCTTTCAAGTACATGAATTAGACAGCTCATATCCCAGTTATGTCTTATATTCTCTGGGCTAAGTATTCCTGGTTAGTTAAACAATTCCATCTATGGAATCAACTCAAGTCCCTTTACTAATTTGGTTTATCCTTCAAGACATTTCTCCAACTTATCGTCATCCTTCCTAAAATTTATTCTAGATATTTGACAGTTATATTGTTGCCACACTTCCCTTGTCCTAAACATCATACCTCTCTGTACCCCATTAGGTTACATAAACCTTTTTGAATGAAAACACATAGGAAAAGTGGTATGATGTAATGGGTAGAAGACTAGCCTTAAAGTCAGGAAGATCTGAACATATGCTGGCCATGTGACCCTGAGCAAGTTACAACCTCTTGGTGTTCCCCTTTAACTCTAGCCTGTCCACTATCTGCCTACACATTTAACAAGGATAAATTTAAAGAAGACCAGAGTTCAAATCCTATCTCTGAGCAAGTCATTTAACCTCTGTCTACCACAATTTGTTCAGTTGTAAAATATGAATAATAATAGTACCTACCTCCTAGAGTGATTAAGAGAATAAAATGAGACAAATTTATAATGCACTTAGAAAATCTTAAAAAAATGCTAGCTGCTAGTATTAAATTTAGTCTTTCTGATGGAACTTTGATCAGGTATGTGATGCTCAGCATTTTTTTTATTTTGTAGGATACAGATGGAGTTCACCATAAAGAGACAACTCCCTCTTCTGCTTTTACTTGTGTTCGCTCAACAAGAGTTGTATCTTCTACTTCTGAAGAAGAAGAAGCATTTACTGAGAAATTTCTTAAAATTAATTGCAAGTACATTACCAGTGGCAAGGTATTTAAGTGACTTTTATTTAAATTGATAGGGAATATTATTGAATATTTATGTTTTACTAGATTATAACTCATTTAGATAGCATCTAAAAGCAACAGTCCTTTAGCAGTAAGTAGCCTGTAGCTTTGAGTTATTCTTTATTATAAGTATTACGGTGTTTGAGTACCCAAAGAGGAAGGTGCTATTGAGTAGTAGCTTCCATAAGCATGATCCTTTTCTATCTGTTTTTACCATTTGCTTACAATTTAGTAGAGACAATGTAGACATACATCAATATGGGATACATATGTATGCATATATATACACATATATATACACATATATATATGATCTTCAGTATAGCAACGGCATACAGTATGTAGCAAGCTTATAAAAAAGAATTAATTTGATGCAAAATTACCCTAGGCACTATATAAAGCCAACACTATTAAGTGATTTAAATATACAGAAAGTAATCTGGCACCAATGTGTCAGTTTTATGTAACTCAAACTATTTTTTACCTTGTTTTTTATTTTTTATAAAAAAAATTTTTTTCCATTTTTAACACAGTTCATATCACATAAAACAATTCCAACTTTTGGTCAGGTGATACTTCTTTTAAAGCATTTACAATATAGATCACAAATGAATTTTTTTTTTTTTAATATTAACCAACTGAGACACAAATACTAACTATGTATGCTGACTTCATAAGCCCTTGACCTAATTGTCTCCACACTATTATTAAGAATTAAAGGACCCTAACTTATTGTTGTTGGTCTAAGGTCCTAAGCTTAATTTTAGACTTAACCTTGGATGTTCCCTTACCAAATATCTATAATTTAATAGATCTGGTATTAAGCTTACAAACCTTTTGACTATAAGAAATTGCCACTAAGGGTAGAGACATTGCAGGGAAACGATATCTCCCCAACTTCATGTCAGTTCCAGGCAGGAGTAGATTGTCAACTTGCATTCAGTCAGGCTTAAAGTCTGCCAGGTGTCAGTGGGGAAAATGAGTCAGGAGAACCCTACCTCAACCCAGGCTGAACAGCCGCTCTCCCACCTTTCCCATGAGATCACCTTTTTCAGTTCATACCAGCATCTGGTATGGCATCATGGATTGGAGGCTCAGACTGCCTTTCTTGCTATCCATACCTGGAGTTAGACTCAGAACAGTCACTTAATAGTCCCATAGCATCTTAAAATAGCAAGTTCCAATAACCAGGTTTCAGATATGACTATGATTTCACATTGGCTAAGGAACATCTTTTGAGGCAAGTCTTAAGTGGCTTACATGCCTTTCTATACCTGTTCTAATTCCTGCTTAAATAAGAATCATAAAATCAAATTTGCTATTGAAACCTTAACTTTTCCATCAGTGCTAAATTTTACCCAAAGTTACCTGCCTCTAGAAAACTTGGACTAAAATTCTTTTCCCCAAACTAAAAATGTCTTTGATTTAGTCTCAGTGATGAATTGTCAGTTGTTTTTAACACTAATTGCCTTTACATCACTTTGTAACATGTCCAGTTTTTCTCCCCATCTCTCCCCTCTCCCCACCCCCTAATACCTGGCATTCTGATTACCCCTTTCCTCAATGAACGATCCCTTCTATCACACCCCACCCTTCCCTTATCCCCATCTTCTCTCTTTTCTTGTAGGGCAAGATAAATTTCTATACCCCATTACCTGTGTTTCTTATTTCTTGGTTATATGCAATAATAATTCTCAACCTTCGTTTCTAACACACTTTGAATTCCAACTTCTCTCACTCCCTCCCTCCCTACCCATCCCCACCGAGAAGGCAAACAATTCAGTACAGACTAAATATATGTCATTTTGCAAAAGACTTCCATAATAATCGTGTTGTATAATAATAACTATATTGCCCTCTATCCCCCTTTATTTTTTATTCTCTCATTTGACCTTGTCCCTTCCCAAAAGTGTTTATTTCTAGTTGCTCCCTTCTCCCATTTGCCCTCCCTTCTATCATTCCCCTCACCCCACTTGTCGTCTCCTCCCCTACTTTCCTGTAGTATGAGATAGATTTTCATACCAAATTTAATGAACATGTTATTCTTTCCTTAAGCCATATGTGGAGAGAGTAAGCTTCACTTTGCCTCTCTCACCTTCTCCCTTTTCTCCTCCATTGAACAAGATTTTTCTTTATCTCTTTTTTGAGTTATAGCCTGCCCCATTCCATTTCTGTCTTTCTCCTCCCAGTATTTTTCTTCCTCACCCCTTAATTTTTATTTTATATTTTTTTTTTGTGGATATCATCTCGTCTGATTAAACACAGCCTGTACTCTCTGTCTATATGTGTGTGTGTGTGTGTGTGTGTGTGTGTGTGTGTATACAATCCCTCTACCTACCCAAATACTGAGAAAAGTCTCAAGAGTTATAAATATTTTCTTTCCATGTAGGAGTGTAAATAGTTCAGTTTTAGAAAGTCTTTTATGATTTCTCTTTTCTGTTTACCTTTTCATGCTTCTCTTTATTCTTGTGTTTGAAAGTCAGATTTTCTCTGCAGTTCTGATCTTTTCATCATGAATGCTTGAAAGTCCTTTATATCATTGAATGACCATATATTCCCTTGAAGTATTAAACTCACTTTTGCTGGGTAGGTGATTCTTGGTTTTAATCCCAGTTCCTTTGACTTGTGGAATATCCTTTTCCAAGCCCTTTGATCCTTTAATATTGAATCTGCCAGATCCTATGTTAACGTGATTGTATTTCCACAATACTCAAATTGTTTCTTTCTAGCTGCTTGCAGTATTTTCTCCTTGATCTGGGAACTCTGAAATTTGGCCACAATATTCCTAGGAGTTTCTCTTTTCAGGTCTCTTTCAAGAGGTGATTGGTAGATTCTTTCAATATTATTTTGCCCTCTGGTTCTAGAATATCAGGACAGTTTTCCTTGATAATTTCATGGAAGATAATGCCTAGGCTCTTTTTTTGACCATGGCTTTCAGGTAGTCCCATAATTTTAAAATTGTCTCTTTTGGATCTATTTTCCAGGTCAGTTGTTTTCCCAGTGAGATGTTTCACATTATCCTCTATTTTTTTCAAACTTTTGATTTTGTTTTTTAACTGCTTGGTTAAACTCATAGTCATTCATTTCCCTGAACTCAATTCTCTCTTTCAAAAAACTGTTTTGTTCAGTGAGCTTTTGAACCTTCTCCTCCATTTGGCTAATTCTGCTTTTTAATGCCTCCTTCTCATTGGCTTTTTGGACCTCTTTTTCCAATTGAGTTAGCCTCTTTTTAAAGGTGTTATTTTCCTCAGCATGTTTTTGGTTCTCCTTTAGCAAGCTGCTAAATGACTTTTCAAGCTCTTCCATTGCCTAAGCCGAGTTTAAGTTCACTTTGGAGGCCCTGGAGGCAGTGGTCTTAACTTCCTGTGACAGTAAGCCTTGTCCTTCCTCATCCTAAAGGATGGGAGGAGACACCTATTCACCAAGAAAGTAACCTTCTATGCTATTATTTTTTTTCCCTTTTTTTGAGCATTTTCCCAGCCAGTTGCTTGACTTCTGACTCTTGTGTGAAGAGATGTGACTTAACTGCTCGGTTCCCCTGGGCTTTGGGTAGAGGTGGGGCTGTCACTCAGGGCTGGGGTTTAGATCAGCTGCTCCCTACCTCCAGAGACTAAAAGCTGAGCTGCCTGGACAGTGGACCCAGGTTGCTTCCTGGCTACTGTAGTGGCCTGCAATCTGCTGCAGTGGCCTCTGCTGTTGCCTGGGGCTATTGCTGGAGGAACCCCTTCCCTTCTTGCCCAGCTGGGAAAGCCCTCCCACACTGACCTTTGGAGCTTTCTTTGTTGCTTGTGGGTTGAGGTTATCTGGGACCCTCCCTGCTGGTAATTCTGCCCTGGAGGCTTATTCCTGTCCTGTTCTTTCCCCTGCTGCATGGCCAGGGCTGGGCTCCATTCCGCTCCGTGTCTTGTGAGATAGACCTTTCTTGTTGGCCTTCCATATTACCTTTGGAAACCTCTTTCGCTTTGTTGTTGTATGGCTTCTGCTGCACTAGACTTTGTTGAGAGTCATTTTTTACAGATATTTTGTGGGCTGTGGGGGAAGCACTAGAGTATATGCATCTCTTTACTCTGCTATCTTGGCTCCACACCCCAAAATATATTTATTTTTTACCCATTTTTTTAGGGTATATTTTTTACTCATACAAGTTAATAAAGAGAAAACTTTAAATTTGTATTTAGTATATTTAATTTTTTTGCATAGCAAATATCTATTTTATGAATTGTCTCTATAATCATTCTTTCACTATATCCTAATATGACTTCAGTTGGTATGTGCTATGATAATATAATCAAATTTTGTCAGTAATCTCAGGTTATGAAATTTATGTATTTCGCTGTTATTCAGGTGGTCCGCAATTTGAATGGTAAGACATTTGGTCTAAAATTCAGAGTGGAATTATATACTCGGAACATAGAGGAAAAAGGATTAACTAACATTCTAAAGACCAAATATAAATGAGTTGCGTTTTATCTTTTCCTTTGGATTATCCATGCCATCATAGTACCTCTGGGAGGCAGTCAGAGATAGTGCTTTTGATTTTGAAAATGCAAATTTTCATTATTTTCTCTTGAAATGAACGACCTTTTTCTGAATATTTATTTCTTCTCAGAATATTTTTTAAAATATCTCTCCTGTCTTAAATCTATATTAAAACTGTTAAACCAGGTAAAGTGGCTATATATATATGTGTGTGTGTGTGTGTTTATATACATATACATACATGTATACATATACGTATACAGGCACTAAATCAAAGGAGTAAAAGAGCAGCTTATGGTTTGTATTTTTTGATATCAAAAGAAATAACAAGGACTAGAAGTCATACAATTAAAGATTAAATGATAACACTGAATTATATTTTAAACTCCTTTCTTTTAAAGTATGTATCACTTTTAAATATATTTGGTATGAATTTTCAAGTGAAATTGTTTTACTAAAGTTAGATTTTTTTTTTTTTATACATGAATGGAAAGTTAGTGATGTTAATCTGAATCTTTGACAAAGTGTATTTTGTCATTCATGTGGGGTAGGACACTAATCTCTTAGATGCTGAATCTGTAATCTCTTTTAGGATATCAAGCTATGTTTGTACTACAACTTGATATGTGCCTGCCTCAAAAATGCAGCTACATGCTACAGAGATAAATACACTTTACCAAATGAAAAGTGATTCCCCTATACGCACTAAGCTGCTTTCTGATGTACTAGTACTATAATTAATGTCTATTTAAGAGATTACCATTCAAGTCATTATGTTTTGACACTGTGAGAATTTTAAAAAAAATAGGCATCATTAACTGATATTAAATGTAATTTCTTATTTTATCCTGAAATCATCATACTGCTTTTCATTAAGGTATCACAGAAATTATTTGAAAATACGCCTTTGATTTCCTGGGCTTATTTTTTAAGGTGCTGGAAACAGTACCATGTTTACTTTCTTTAAATCCTGAAAAAATATTTAAGAAATTTAGGAAAAATAAAAGATTTATTTAACAATGGTAAAGAGCACTCTTTCCTATTAAGAAACATATCTCCTACATGTTCTGTAGTGTTTTAAAATAAGACTAATAGTGAAAATTTCTAAAGTAATATTTGATGATTTTAATTTTATTTTTCCCCTTAGGGTACAGTCAGTGGTGTGCTACTAGTAACGCCAAATAATATCATGTTTGATCCACATAAAACTGACCCCTTGGTCCAAGAGAATGGTTGTGAGGAGTATGGCATCATGTGTCCAATGGAAGAGGTGATGTCGGCTGCTATGTACAAAGAAATTCTGGATAGCAAAATAAAGGAATCCTTACCCATGTAAGACTGATATTTTTATATCTTTGTAGTTTTATTTCACCTGGAGAAATGACTCTATTCAGTTATTTTAAGTGCTTTTTTGTTATTGTTTTTTGCACTTTATTTCCATTTTAGCGCTAAGATTTTTTTGTCTGTGGTATTTACAAGAATATTTATAAAATACATGGATTACTTTTAATTAGTCTTTGCATAGGTACTCATAAATGAAAATGTTGAAAATTATCTGTAGAAGACATGTATTTCAGTGTTTACTCAGCCTTTTATTCTGTAACACATTACGAAGATATCTCTTATGAGTCAAATTTGGTTAGAACCATGATAAGTATTTTTGTGTTCACTGGTAGAATATAGCAGGGTACGAATATGAACCTACTCAAGTTTATGTAAGTTCTGTGCCTGACATGGAGAAGTTGGGAGAATGGAGAAAGATGTAATGCATAAAAGAAAGTGGAAAGTAAGATTGGAGGGAATTGAAAGATTAGAAGAATTTAAAAAGAAAGGTTCAAAATTAGAAAATGAAGGGAGGAGAGAAAAATATGGTCAAAAAATCTGAATTCAGCTTGATTTTGTTGACAGTTTAAGAAAACTTCTTTGTAACTGGTTACAGTACCTAAGTTTAGAACTAGTAGGGGCATGACTAATTAATGTTCAGAATGGTAATAAGGTTCACTTTTAAATAGATATAACCAAAATAAAACCAATTTAAAAAATAGCCAAAACAAATAAACCAAAATAAAAATTCAAAACCCTGGAATTCTTATAATCTCCATGTATGTCCATGCTCTCAGCAGATGTAAATAGCCACCATTAGGACAGTGTATATTTGTCCAAAAATTTCTTCCTTAAACATTGTGCTTGTTTGAACTAACAGACTTCTCTTTGAGGATATAAATACCCTGGAAAACAACACCAAAGTTTAAATTGCTTTCATCAAAACACTCAGCTGAGATCCTGAATATTGCTTTCAGTTTGGATATAGTTTACACAGATTAGAGCAAAAAAACCCCAAAAAAACAAACAACCTTCCCAGAGCATTTCCTCTACCTTTGTCCCTGTGTCCCCTGAACTATACAGTTTTGAATGTTGCTTTTGAAGCTCACAGGTGTAATAAAAATTACCTGAACTCTGTAATCGCTCAGTTCTTCAATCTGCTCACCTCCTAGATGGCCATCTCTTTGATTTTACTATTGCCTACCTCCATGTTCAAGAATTCTGAATGCCTTATTAGAACATAAGCTATTGGCTTTCCCCCCTCTCCTCTGTCTTCCTTCAGCTGCACTGTGACAGCTGTTCCTTTGGCCACTCAATTCTCAGACCATGTCTCCTCTTTTTTCCTTCTTGACTTTTTGATGAACCAATTCATCTGTATGCCTTCCTCTCTTGAATTACCTTCCGTATTTCACTGAATCTGCTTTGTCAGGTCTCAGCATTGGATCACTCCCACCTTTAACCATCTTCCCTCTTTTTCATATATATGTGTATATATATATCTATATATATATATCTATATATATATAATAAAGATGGAGAAAATTATGCAACTGCTCTGACCAGGTTCACTACAGATTTATGTTACACAACCTCATCAAGGCCTTCACTGTTGCTAGGCATTTGTCCTGCATCCTTATCAACTCATTGATATCCTACTCTTCACAGCTACTCTTCCAAACCTTTTCATCCCTCCTTAATTAAGCCTCCTTTGCCTTCCCCTCAATATATCTTCTCAGTTGAGATTCTTGTCTCCTGTTTTACAGAAAAAAATTGAGACCATTCATCATAAACTCCATCTTCTTCCTTTTTCTTTATCTCCCATCGCTCCAGTGCCTTCTGCTATTGTCTCCTCCTTCACCTGTCTCACGTGGTAAAATGGTCTTACTTCTTACTAAGGCAAAACCTCTGCTTGTTCAGGCAATCCTATTTCATCCATTTCTTCCAAAAGATTACACTCTCTTATCCCCACCCTATACCTTAAAAAAAAATCCCTTCTTGTTTACTGGCTCATTTTCTACTAATTATAAACATGCCCATGTCTTTCCTCATTCTGAAAAAACCCCAATTTGACCCTTCCATTTCCACCAGCTATCAAACTATAGCTTTTTGCTCTTTGTAGCTAAACTCAAAAATCAAAAAGACCATTTACGGTAGGTGTCTTTATTTTGTCTTTTCCAACTCTTTAACCCTGTACAATTTAACTTCTCACCTTTCTATTCCACTGAAATTGTTTTCTCCAAAGTTACCAGTGATCTTTGCCTTTTCTAAATCCTCGTTTTCCTTGATCTCTGCAGCCTTTGCCATCTTGAATTGTATGTCTAATAGACATTTTAAACCAGATATATCCAAAACTGAGTTTACTGTCTTTCCTGCAAACCCTCCCCTCACTCACCAGTCCTCCTTGCACCTTAGGAGTTATTTTCCATTCCTCACTATCTCTCATCCCCACCCCACCCCCAAGCCCCCAATATCAAATCTCTTGCCAAGACCTGTTGATTTCACGTTAGCAACTTCCCTACTCCTTCTATCCTCTGATACTGCCATCACTAGTGTAGGTTCTCATCAATTCATGCCTGTATTATTGTAAGTTGATGACTTGGCTGCTAGCTTTTGTCTTTCTCTGTTATAATTCATCCCTCATTTTAGCCTCCAAAGTGGTTTTCCTAAAGTGCAAGTTCAACCATGTCACTCCCCCTTGCTCAATAAACTCTAGTGGCTAATGCTGCTAGGGTAACATTTTCTACATTTCCAGTCTTTGTACACTTTACTCCCTACCATATATGCTTTATCTGGTCACATTGGCTTCTTGGATGTTCCAAGAGCAAGAAGTTCTGTCTCTGAGTCCTCGGCATTTTCTCTGGCTATCCCCCATGCTCTTATTTCTCTTCTCTTCAGCTTCAACTACTGGCTTCCTTTAAGACCCATCTGTAATCATACCTTTCTCTAAAACCATCTTAATTCTAGTACCTTCTTTCTGTTAATTATTTCCTATTTGTCCTGTATAATGGTTTGTTTATTTTTTTTGCAGATTTTATCTCTCATTAGATTGTAAGTTCCTTAGAGGCATCACTTGTATTTTTTCACCTGTTTTTTAACCCCATTCTAGGCATAGCACCTAGTACATGGTAGGAGCTTAATGCTTATTGTTTGATTGATTGGCTTTGTTTGGCAAATGTCATTTTCACTTCCTTTCTTTTTAAAAATAAATTTTAATTGTTATCTTTTGTTTTAAACACATACATTTCACAATCAGTCTCCCCACTGCCCTCCCGAGAGGTATTTGTCATATTAAAAAGCTATAAAGAGAAAGAAAAAGAAAGTTCAACAGAACTAAGCAACATATTAAAAGAAAACCTGACATCATAGGCAGTGTAATATGAACCACCTATTTGCAAAGAAGTAGAGGGAGATGTTTTATATCTCTTCTTTGGGGCCCAACTTGGTCATTATAATTTTTATAGCCTTCAGTTTCTATTGTTGTGTTGTTCTGATTTTTTTTTGAAGCAGCAACTTATATTCTTCTTTTGCTGAAACTACATGTTTTTCCATTGATAACTAGCTTCAACTTTGTGTAATATATTATTTTGGAGTACAGCCTCACCTCCATTGCTTTAAGGAATGTGGTATTCCAGTTTTCCCTGGATTTTATGTAATTGAGTTTTCTAGGGTTGTTCCAGATGTTTTCCCTTAGTATGTGAAGAGATCTTTAATGGCTGCCTGTAATATTTGTGGTTTAATGTTGAAATTCTCAAGTTTGACCATTATAAACTGAAGATTTTGCTCTGTATCATATTAACTGTATTGATTCTGTGGTCTTTACTTTTGTTCTCTTTTTTTCATTGCTTCTGGGTAGTTTTTATATATAATTTCCTTAATTAATTTAGGTTTTTCATTTTACTTTATTCTGAAAGACACAAAGATCTTGTAGATTACCTCTGCATGTCACATTTTCAGGGACATTTGTTTTGGCTTACAGAGCTTTTAGGGGTTCTTCAAGTCTCATCTCTGGATTTTGTTCAGTCAGTTTTTATTTTCCCTTTGAACTCTTGAGTTACAAATCTGCTTTTCAAAGAAATCTGTTTTGGTAAGATTATCGTTTTAGAAAAAAAACTTCATCTTTTATTTCTCTTATTTTTCTTTGAGAGTTTCAATTCCTAACTTTGTATTAGATTCTGTAATTGGTTTTCTGATCAACTTTGGAGGTTCTTATGGCTGTTTTGTTATTATTTCTGGTATTCATGAGGTGCTGCATGACTCCTAAATCTCTGAAACTTCAAGCATTTACAAAATTGTTTTCATGATAATTAATTCATTTAAAAAAAAATCATTTCCAGCTTCTCTGCATTGTCTTTCTTAACATCTATGCTTCTGGGCTCTTTGTTGTTATTGTTTTAGTACATTTGGCTTATTTCTTGATGTTTTGAGATGAGAGATGTATATCTTTCTATCTTGTCTATAATTTTCATTTTTTTCAACAGTCATTCCATTTTATTCTTGTGAAAGTTTGTTTAGCCATTCCTTAATTTATGTGCATCAACTTTGTTTCCATTTCTTTGCTAACGCGAGAAATGCTGCTATAAATAATTTAGTGTAGTTTGGAGACTTTTTATCAGTGCCCTAGTTGGGGCAGAAGTCTAATATCTCTAGGATAGTGTGTGCACAGTTCAGTAATTTTATTTGCATAATTTCTAGTTGCTTTTCAGAATGGTTGTGCTGATTCACAGCTCTACCAACAATACACTGGTACATCTGTCTTGCCCAAACTTACCAACAATGCATTGCCCTGTCTTTTGTCACCTTTGCCGGTTTGCAAGGTATGAAGTGAAATCTCAGGGTTATTTTATTTTGCTTTGCATTTCTATTATTATTAGTGATTTGAGGCATTCTTTCATATAGTTGTTAATAGTTTGCAGTTCTTTTGAGAACTATTGTTCACATCCTTTGTCCACTTGTCTCTTGGGGAGTAGCTTTCATTCAGTCTTATTTATTTCTATTAATTTCCTGTATATACTTTGGATACCAAGGCCTTATCAGAGGTATCTGATGCAGATATTTTTTTCCCATTCAACCACTTAATCTTATTTTACGTGCATTAACTGTGTGCAAAGTTTTTCAGTAGTATGTCTTTAAAGTTTTTAGTTTTATCTCCTTTCCTTGTTTACCTCACAGTATATCCCCATTTATAGCTGTGAAAGGCATATTATCTCCTGTGCTGATTTGTTGATGGTAAGATCCTTAATGCATTTAGAATGCATTATGGAATACGGTCGAGGATTTTAGCTTAATCTTAATTTCCTCTATCCATCTTGCTGGTCTTTCTAGCTTTTTATTAAATACGCAGTTCTTACTTAAGTGATTTCTGTTTTCTGATTTATTGAATTACTTTGTTTCTGGGTGTTCCTTCTCTTGCCTGTTTCATTGACCTGCTTCTCTATTTTAAACAGTATCAAACGTTTTGATTATGGTTGCTTTATAATAGTTTTGATTTTGGGAAGTGATATTTATCCATACCTTTTAAGAATTATTTCTCTAGATATAATAGATATTTTGATTTCCCAAGTGGATTTTGTTATTTTGTCAAATTCTGTAAAGAATCTCTGATAATTTCATTTACAGCATTAAAACAAAATAATTTGGCTATATTGTCATTTTTCTTTATTGGCACAGGCTGGCCTTGAACACTGGATATTCTTTCAGTTACTTAAAGCTATTTAAGGAACATGTATTTTAGTCTATACAAATATTTTGTATGGTTTCATAGACTGATTCCTAGGTATTTTATCCACTTTGCAATTACTTGGAATGAGATTTCCCTTTTTATTATTGCCTCTTGGATTTTGTTATAGACATGCTGTTGATTTTTGTGAGTTTATTCTGTAGTGAGGAATTTTGCTGACACTTACTTGTCTCAATTTTTGTCTTTGCTGATTCTCTAGGATTTTTTAAGTAAACCATCTTGTCATTAGCTAACAGGGATAGTTGTATCTCACCTCTTTCTACCTTTGCACCTTTAACTTCTTTTTTCTTGACTTGTTGCTATGGCTAGCATTTCTAGAACTACATCAAATAATAGTGAAATGAGTGTGCATACTTGCCTTATTCCTGTATTTATTGGGAAAGCTTTTAGTGTATACTTACTACAAATGATGCTGCTTTTGGTCTTAGATTTGTAACTTTTAATGACATTTTGAAAATTTGTGTCTATATTTTTTAGAAATTTTAGTATAAATATGTGTTGCTCTCTATCTTTGCATCTACTGAGATAATGATGTGGTTTGAGATACCTTTGTTTTTGTATTTTATTGATTAATTATATTGATTATATCATCCCTGCATCACTAGTATGAATCCAATTTGGTCATGATGAATCATTTCTTGAATACTTTGATATAGTCTAACAGGATTTTATTTAAAATTTTTGAATTGATAAATCATTTAGATTCTAGTTCATACCACTTTACTGTATCCTTCTCTTGTCTCAGAAAAGGAGTCTGATAGAGTCTTTTTTCTTCAGTTTTTGAGACGATTTTGTACAATATTGGTACTAATTGTTCTTTAAGAGTTTGATAGAATTCTTCTTTGAAACACATCAGGACCAGAACTTTTTTGAGGGATTCGGGGGAAGGATGTGAATTTTTCCTTCACATAGAATTCTCTTTTCTTTTCTGAGACTGGATTATTTAAGATCTCTGTTTGGTCTTCTGTTAGATTGAATGTTTTATATTTTGAAGATACTGTATTTCTTTTTATTTCATTTTGTTCATTTGCAATCTTTTGATTTTCTGCCTTATTTTTTTTCAGATTTGTTAAAGGTTTATCAGTTTTGTTAATCTTATCAAAGAATCGGCTTTTAGTTTTATCATTTCTGTAGTCTTTGGTTTCCACTTTGTTTCTCTAATTTTCTGTCTCCTTTTGTACTTATTTTTGGTGTATTGGCTTTCTAAATTTTAAAAAATGCATATTACATTCATTAATTTTCATTTTTTATTTTGTTAATGTATGTTTTTAGGGATTTAATTTTTCCCCTGAGGACTGCTTTAGCTGCATCCCAGAAATTTTGGTATGTTGTTTCATCATTATAATTTTTTTCACATAATTATTGTTTCTGTTTAGCATATCATTGTTGTGTCCATTTGATTCTGTCTTTTTTTGTGATCCTTGAAGTAAATTTTTTTCAGTTATGAATTGTAAAGGATGTGTTTGCTGTTTCTGCATTTTTACATTTATTTCCAATATTTTTGTGCCCCTAAAATATAGTCAACTTTTGTAAGAACAAAAAAACAAAACAAAAACCCTGCCATTTGGAGTTAAAAAAAATAATTTTTTTTTACATTCCCATTTAGAAGATGTCATAAGTGTTTTAGCTCTAGTCATCATAATTAAATTCTGTATGTGCATTTGTTTTTCTGTTAGATTTGTTGAAAACTGAGAGGAACATTAAAAAGTCTTCTGTCCTTATTGTATTGCTGTCTTTGTCTTGAAATTCAGCGTATTTTTTTACTTTATGGATTTATATGCTAATGTATTTGGAACATATATGTTTAATGTTGATATTGACTTATTTCCCATAGTTCCTTCCTGCATAATGTAGTTTCTTTATCTTTATGTATTATGAATATTTGTTTTTCCATTGTCTGCTATCTTGAGTAGAACTTTAACTTTTTTGGAATTACCTGTTGCACAGGTTTTTCCCAACCCTCTATTTTTATTCTGTTTGCTTTTTTGGTGTGTGTCTTGTAGGTAACAGATAATGAGGTTTTATTTTCTGTCACTCACTTTTCATTTTATCAGATTGTTTAATCCATTCACATTAAAGTTATGGAAGTTATATTTATGTATTCCTTCGTTTGCCTCTAATATTGTTTTTTTCTGAAATTATTTTTTGTTGCCATTTCTCTTTTTGTAAAATATAGTGGGAAGGGGGGAAATAATCATTTCCATACTAAACATTAGGAACTCTGTTAGTAGGTTTATAAATATCTCATTTGATCCTTGCAGCAACCCTGTGAGGTAGGTGCAGTTATTCCTATTTTACAAATGAGAAAAATGAGGCAAACAGGTTAAATGACTTGCTGAGGATCACACAACTAGTCAGAGGCCATATTTGAACTCTGGTCTTCTTGACTCCATACCCTACCTACTAGCTACTACAACTACACCCCAGCTGCCTACTTTGTATCTTCATTTATTTTTACTTAATTTAGTTTAAGACAGCCCTAATTACTTAGGCTCTTGCCCTCTTCCTGTTGATCACTCCTTCTCTAGTTTCAGAGTTTAGCTGGCAGGAGTGGGGAACCCGTGGTTCTTCTGTGAACTTTGAATTCGGTCTGAGGGCTGCCCTTGAGGACTTAGAGAGCCACATATGGGCTCAGAGCTGCAGGTTCCCCACCCCTGGGAAGCATAATTTATTAATTCCTTTTCCTTTCCTCTACTTACCTAATTCTCTTGTTTTTCAAAGTTTGTCGAGTAAAATGCCCTTTTCTTGCCTCCTCTTCAACTGGTTGTTCCTTAGTGTTTCTCTTATTCATTTTCTGCCACTTCTTTTTGAAAAAAATCTTTCCCTTTTATTCTTCAATAGTTTTTTTTTCCTTTTTACCTGTCCTAGACACTTATTCTTTGTTTCATGATCCTTTTACCTATGTATTACTTCTTCATTTTTTTGTATTTTTCATGGAACACAAGTTTCTAAGGTTTCTATTTTGAACTTTTGTCTTTTTAAACAGTTTCTATGTTATAAATTTTGTCTTCCCTCTTTCCCCATTTTTTTTGAAGAAATGAACCCTTTACCCCCTTTGCTGCCATAACAGTTCTCTAGGCCTTGGGGCAGACTGTACACATTATTTTCCCTTTATTATTTACATTCATTATAAATACCTTCCCTTCATTAAATACCCACGTCTTTAGGTTATGTCACAAATTCCTCTTAATCTTCTTTCCTATTCCATGGGCCCTCCTCTTCTGCCATTTAGTCAACACATCTATAGACAAAAGTCTTGTGGGGCTTAACATAGTGCCTGGCATATAGATGCTTAATAAATGCTTGTTGACTTGACTTTTTTTTACTGGGGCAATTTTATTTCATTGCTTGTGCCTTCTTTGGTTTTTGTACTTAATTTTCTTACGTTTCTATTTTCTGTGGTGTTTACAAAACAAATAATCTGCTCACATTTGGTTTTTCTTTTGTAGGAATACTTCACATATCTTTATTGATCATCTTTTTCATTGATGATTAGGTTCACTGTTGCAAGAGTATATCACCTTGATGAATTCCTTTGTTCTTTAGAATACATATTTTCATTCCTTACTCTGATTTCTGGTGATTATAAAATAATCTTGTGTTAGTTGAATTTCCTTTCCTTTATATTTCAAAGGGTTTTGTCCTTATTGCTTGTAAAATTGTTATTTGTTAATAATTTAAAATTATTTAATTTGTTAAAATTTGTTCATTTGTGCATTGTCAGCTACTGTGTGCCTGAAAGTTTTCAGCATAGATTTTTTTTCTTTTTCCCTTGAGGCAATCTTCTGATTGACACTTTTTCTGTCTTTGGAAGTGCTAGGCAAGTTTCTTGTATTATTTTTTGCACCATGGTGTTTCAGGTCTTTTGTTGTGTTGTAAAATCTTTAAATTGTCTCTGTGCATTCTGTCTTTGAGACCAATATATTGTACTTGCATAGAATCTTCCAGATTGTTCTTTATCTGTATGTATTTGCATGATTTTTTAGTGAGATTTGCCACTATGAATTACAGTTTTACAGTTCTATTCATTATTACTCTTGTGGAAGCCATAAATTCTGCTTTCTCAATGTATATTTCTCTTTTGAGCAATGGGGGAACATCTTGCTATGGTTTCAAGCTCTCTTAGGAATCTACAGGGGTCTTTGCCTAATCACATTGATTTCATTTTCCTTTGTGTTGTATTTATAGATATCTGTACTTAGTTGATTTCCAGGTCATGTTCTTTGTTATTAATATCTTCCCTGTTTAGATATCTGCTTGTATTTAAGGTTTTTAACTGAGTTTTAGTCCTCCTGAGATCATTGGTAATTTCAGTCTTTTTTCCTTATATTCCCCTATTCTGAACTTTCTTATTCATTCGCCTTTGATGTTGTATTTTATTTCTCCCAAAGTCTGGACCTCAAATAGGTTTCAGCCTCCTCCCATACTTGGGTAATTCACTTCTTGCCAGCCTTGATCTCTCCTTTAAGTGATTTTTTTTTTTAATTCACTACAGTTGGATGCCCATTCCCTTTATTTCAGGCCTGGTAGCACCCTAGATACATTAGTATCTAGCATCCTCCACACAGAGTATAAGGCAGGATAGAGATTTTTTTTCTGTTACCAGCCCAGTATGGTAGGGTGAAGGCCGGGTGAGGGGGAATGCTAGCAGAGACTACCCCAGCAGCATGGGATCCAGCTCAGTGGATCCCAGAGCTCAAGCCAACAGTTCTTCATCTGGAGTCTCATCAGAGCACAGGGAGTGTGGGGGTTTGTCCTCAACTTTTGTTACTTTATTTGGGTTGTCAATGTCTTTGCCTGTGGAAATAGTTTCTGTTAATTTACCTCTTATGCATAATTCTTAACTTGGAGAAGTAATGAAGATTAGAGAAAATATCTAATATTCCATTCTGTTGGTTGTATGACCTAGAAGTATCTACTCTAATTTTTTTAGGAATTCACACTCACTTTCCCCCAAAAGAAAACTGTGTGTGTGTGTGTGTGTGTGTGTGTGTGTGTGTGTGTGTAATATGTATATGTATGTATGTATTTGTATATGTGTATGTATACATACATATATATACACACACATATATAAAATAGTTTTTGTGGAATTAAGACAAACTAAGAAGTATCACAGAAAGCAGTAATCTTTGTTAGCTGCTGTTTTTTACCTCTCAAACACATATTTTAATTTAGTTGTAAATTTAGTAGTTTGGATTCCTATCATGGTCCCAGGTACTGTAGGAAAAATACATAGGGTTCCTACTCTTGTGGAACCTTCACTCTCATTGGAAAGGCAAAATTCACATACATGGACTTAGAAAAAATAGACATAGAGGAGGCTTGTGCAGGTTGTAAGGTCGAAAGGGAGCCATTTAGGGGAGAGAAAGACTGATTATTCTGGAAAAGGAGGTTAGAGGTAATTTGATCTAGCATAAAAAGGATTGCATCTGGTGTGGAGAAACTTGGTACGTATGCATCTTGGCTCCACATTTATTACTTATGTGACCCTAGGCAGTACGCTTAAGTTTTCTGTGTATCAGTTCTCTCATCTATAAAATGAGGAGATTGGACTAAATACCCTTTACAGATTAGAATATGGAATTCTAAATGTAATAACAAGAGAAGAAGGAACGATATTTTGGGCACAAGTGAAGGAGCTAGCTTTAGAGGTGCATATGTATCCTTTTTCTTCAAGATAAGAATTGCTTTATTTGACACTATCCTTAGTTGGCCTTAAATTTCTCAGTGAAGCGGGAAACAAATCATCTATTGAGAGGATGTGTGGGATTGGGAATTTGAGGATGTAGATAGGAAAAAAATCATATGTCCTGAGAGGTTAGAAAATATTTTCACATAATCATTTTGATCTTTCAACAGATGTGTGAGATTGGTAGGACAAGTGCTTCCCTTTTTTTGCAGGTGAATTGACATTATGAAATGCACTAATAAATCAGCAAGAGGTGAATAAAGGGATTGCTGAACAGTGGCAAGGTTCCACTGAAGCTGGAGAAGGAGAATTTGTGGTGGATTAAGTCCATGTGTGCCTGCCTGCTTCTTTCTTTAGCTTTAATCTTCCACATTAGATTATGAGCTTCTTGAGGGTAGGGAATGTTTTTTCCTTCATATCCCTAGACTTATCACAATGCCTAGCATATAACAGGCACTTCATAAATGCTTATTGACTTGTTTTG
The DNA here is from genome assembly GCF_028372415.1 of Notamacropus eugenii. NCBI lineage: Eukaryota > Metazoa > Chordata > Mammalia > Diprotodontia > Macropodidae > Notamacropus > Notamacropus eugenii. The sequence goes on along the minus strand of NC_092875.1, from coordinate 143,149,366 downwards.
GTTCATTCTATATTTCAGATCAGGAACAGAGAAAGTAGGACAGTATAGGGTTTCGTATTAACAGGGTAGATAGAGTGAACTGTCAAGGAGATATGGAAGTCAACATTCAAGTTATTGACACTGGAGTTTAGTATATTCAGAAGATCAGTAGAGCAATTGAGTAGAAATTCAATAGGGTGTGAAGAGCAAATTTTAGTAGGGAAGTTATGGTTGGACATCTCAGAAGTAGAACACTACTTTATAACTAGATGGCTGATGTTCATCCTGGCCCATTGTGCATAATTAACTTGGCAGTTGGCACAAAACCAGGGACTGCTGAATGACAAAATCAGAATTTTAAAAGTTTGGATAAGCAAGAACATTAGACTAATTACAGTAAAAGTGAAATTCAATATAAATCAACATCTTGTGTTTGTAAAAAAAGAAATCAACTTCAGAAGTATAAGATAAGAGAGGCATGGTTAGGCAGCAGTTCATCTGAAAGAGTTTGGAGGTTTGTAGTTGGCTATAAATTCCTTATGATGATGTGATAAGGTAGTCAAGAAAGGTAATGGAGTCTCAGTCTTCATTGAGAGGTCAAGAGTTCAAAACCTGTGTCTCATGTAACAAAAAGTATTGGTTCTTTTATACTCTGCCCCATATAGACCATAGTCTAAAGTCTTATGGTTAGTTTGAGGAATAACATTTTAGGAAGATTATTGATAAGTTGGAGAAGGTCCAGAAAAAGGCTGCCAAAGTGGGCAAGGGCCAGGAGATCAGGCCCTATCAGGATTGATAGTCATCTGAAAGATTTTAAAGTATTATGTTGTGAATGGATTTAAATTGGTTTTGCTCGGTCCTGAAGGGAGAATTAAAAGCAATAGGTGGAAGTTTCTAAGAGTGATTTTTGGACTCATTTAATGTGAGATGGACTACCACATAGATAGTGTGTTCCTCCCCACTGGAAGTTTTCAAGCAAACCCTGAAGGACTTGATTATCAGAGGGATGATAATAGAAGCTTCTTGATCATGTATGAATTCAACCAACTGACTTCTGAGGTCTTTTCAAAATTGCTTATTCTGTGACTGTAGTTTGATTCTGTCTTACTTGCTATGTATTTTAAATTGACCTAAATCCAGGAGAGATTTTTTTGTATAACTTCTAAGGTTTTCATTTCACTAATGTCTCCAGTGCCTTGTTGTATCTTGGAGGTAAGGGAACCATGGTTTCTCAAAGGCTTTGTGTCAATAGAGCACAGCCCTCGGGGCCTAATAAGCTAAACACCTTCAGGTATGGACCCAGCGATGGACTATTGATTTTCTAGTTACAGGATTGGTCACAGGTTGACAAGTTTTTTCTGTCATAGCAGTTCTCAAAGACGGTAAGCTAAATCAGAGGGGTTATGTACGATCAGTAGAGGCAATACCCACATTGATGAGATTTCAAATGAACAAAGTATTGAAGGTCTTCATCTCATCCTAGAGTGTTTTGGATAGGCTCACTTCAGTTAGTGGGTGATTTCCTTTTCTCAAAAATGTCTGAATCAAAACTGAACTTCCTCAATACAATCCATTTGAGGCTTTCTTAATCTTATTACAGTTAAATAGTGCTTATAGCCAAAGGGTTTAGATTATAACCAATAATAAGAGTTTTCCTAGTGACTGAAATATAACTTTTAAATAAACTTGAAATATCCAAAAGTGGAATGAGCTTTTTTAACCAATTGAGGTCTTCCAGCAGAAGCTAGTTGATCATTCATTTCAGTATCTTGTGGAAGAGATTCCTATCAGATGTGATTGAACTGGATTATTTCTCAGGTCCCTTGCAGCTGATGTTCTAAGAATATCTTTATGAAATAGTGATAGTCAAAATGCATGAAGTCTCAGAAAAAAAGAGATTAAAAAGTTGTAATATTTTATTGTATTTCTTCTATGCCAATTTACACAGCTGTTTCATGGTATTTGGAGTGTTTTCCTCTTAGTTTTCAATTTACTTCTAAATAATTTTCACATGTCTCCCATGTAAAAAAAAATCTGTTGCATTAATTTTTCTGATCAAAAACTTGAGGATTCTATAAAACTTTAAAGTTTTTACTGTTAAGTAACAGAATGTTACTAATGTTGAAAGGTCATCCGGGATTCATTTGCAACAATTAGTGTTTTAATTTTTCCTCTCAGGAGTTGTATCCATGTTACTAGGCACTAAAGACAGTGCTATTTGTAAATTGACCTCGGGATAATTTGGAGGGAGCAGTTAATGAAGTACCATTAACCATCTTCATTTCTGTAGTTTGCTAGATAAAGTTTTAAAATACATTTAATATTCTAAGTTATTATTGATCATTTAGCTTGGTTAGACATAAGTAAAATTAATGTACTTGCGGATGGTTATATTATGTGATTCTCTAAGCTATCACTTTTTAAGCAAAGTAGGTTATGAAAATCCAAAGATACAAAATTGACAAATTGATGGTTGTGATTATTTGCTTTTATAAATGCATCTGTTCATAGTATTTCTTAAATACTTAACTCTTAACTGATAATATTATTTAAATTATAATGAACTTTAATAACATTTCTGCTGCTTATATAAAAAAAGAAGAGAAAATGAAAATTCCAAGATATTTGAGCCATTCCAGTTGATTCTTATATTTAAACAAATAAGTCTCAATATTCTGTTATGTTTTGAAGTATCAAAATATTTATATGCCCAAATGTTTTGATCTAATTAGTTTTCTAGCTGTTATTAAATGACAGACCACCACCTGAGAGTTACACCAACATTCAAAACTTGGTATTCTAGTTGTTATTTTGGAGGTATGCATATGAAGGTAATTTTGCAGATAGCCTCCTAGAGCACACGTTATTTCTCCTGGACACATGGAGAAAAGGTTTTATTTAACTTATTTACCCATGGCTTAGGTTGAAAAGATAGGGATAAAAGTTTTGATTTTTGTAATTTGTTGACCTCTAAATATTAGGTCAAGATATGTATTTTATAGTCATAAAACCCTTTCATTGTTTTCGATTCCTTGATAAGTTTATGTAAGACAAATAGAAAATATTTTTAAGTATAGTAACTTTTATTTTTGTGTGCTGACAGAGAGGTAGACCAATTATCAGTAAGAGATCTCTGCTATTTTAAGAAAATGACAAGAAGTAACACTGATGACATAGACACAAGGATTCGGGATACAGGGAATGACAGCGCCAGCACCGCCCCGAGGAGCACCGAGGAGTCTCTGTCAGAAGATGTGTTCACAGAATCAGAACTCTCTCCAATACGGGAGGAGCTCATTTCTTCTGATGAGCTACGCCAAGATCAGTCTTCCGGTGCATCATCAGAATCTGTCCAAACTGTGCAAGCTGGTGCAGGGTGTTTAACGGTCATTCCAGATTCTACTGTTACTCCTGAGAACTTAAAAGGCAATATTGAACAGCCTGCCCATGATGTGGGGACTCTAGGTCATAAAACAAATTTAGACAATCCAGAAGTAGCCTTAAAAGAAGGAGATCCAAGTACAAGCATCTCTCAACAGTCTTTACAAGAAACACAGTGCCATAAGGAAAATAACATGGGGGTCGATCTGAGCACAAACAAGGATTTTACACTTCCTGAGAATTCGGTGGAAGGACAGAAAAGTGAGAAAGAAAACAGGCACTTTGGGGAAATCACAGAATCTCAGAAAAAGGAAACTGTGAACAAAGGAAAACAAGGAAAGGAACAAACTCAGGACTCTGAGACAGAGGTGGAAGAGCTACGTAAACTCTGGAAAAGTCACACTATGCAACAAACCAAACAGCAAAGGGAAAATATTCAGCAGGTGTCACAAAAAGAAATTAAGCACAAAATAGCACCTGCGGATGGACATATAGAAGGTAAGTGTTTTGGTCTACTTAACGCTAATTTAGCTTATGCCAGAGACATTAACATGGACCTTTTGGACATTTATGACAGATTACATACTGCCTTCTTCCCCCTTAATCTCCTCACCCCAAGCACGTGTTCCCTTGGGCACATGAATGCACCCAAACACTCACATGGCTGTCTTAGGCACTAGACAAGCTGATGATAGTACCAGTAGTGCTCATGGGGAATTGCTCAATTTTCTTCTCCCTTAGGAAGGTCCCCTACAGCTGTGTGTTTTCTCCTTTCCCTCTGTGTTTTCATGTTCATATCTTAATTCCATTTCAGGTGATCTTTTCACACACACATGCACACACACACACAGTAATCTCTAACCCTCTTCTTTTTTACCTTATCATTCCAAGTGTTATCCAACTTAGAATAATCTCTGCTCCTTTTGAGTCTGGAGCAAACACACACACACACACACACACACACACACACACACGTCACGAGAAAGGGAAGTTCATTTTTAAGGTTAAATTAGATAAATAATCTAAGTAATTATCACCCTTATGGTTGCTCTTTAGAGTGACCCAAAATTTCCTTAGAAACTCAGTAAATCTCTGTCTTTTGCTTTCTTTGTCTTCAGCTAAACCTGCTTTTTTTTTTTTTACTTAACATCCAAAATAAATACTATTATTCAGTTTTATTGTTTTTCTGTTTCATTTAATTAGTAACATTTCAGATACTGTATTTTTAATTGCACACATGCAGTATTTCAGCTACATGGTCTCTTCATTAATTTTTTTGACTAATATGGAAAACTTTTTCCAGGTTTCCTAAGTGTTGCAAATAGCTAGCCTAGAACTAATTTTTTTTCTAACACGCTAATTAGAGGATTCCCTTTATTGTTAGCACCTTTCTTATCTATTCTCATATATTCTTGTGAATGAAAAAGTATCTATTAAGCACTTACTATGTGCCATGCACTGGGGATTCTAATATAAAGGTGATGATAGTCCTTGTCCTCACAGAGCTTGCCTTTTAAAAGGGCCCTACAGCCTGTATTGAGGAGTCATGAACAGGAAGGAATATTTGCCTTGTTAAATATAAGGGAGTGAACTGACACATTGTAGTAGCAATAGCAGTGTTAATTTGACTCCCAAACTGGAAAAGAGGTAGGAGATGAGGGAGTTAAAGAGGGAAAGAAAATAAATGTTATCTGAATGAAAGAAGTTAACAGTTAAGTTCTTGATTTAGGACTGCACAGATGTCTGAGTTCACATGCTTCTTCAAACACTAGCTGTGTTGTCCTTGGTAAGTCACTTAGCCTTTCTGGAACTACTTTATTCATTTACAAAAAGGGGATAATAATAGGACCTCACAAGGTTGTTGTGAGGATCAAATGAAATAGCAGGTCAGGTCTTTTATAAATGTTAAAAGTGCTCTATCAATGCTAGCTACTGTTATTATTATTGAAAATGGAGGTAGAACTCAGTCTTGATGGCAGGGTTACTTTTATTTTTTGTTTTTGTATCCTAAGCTCTCCGTGTCTTTCATATAGTAGGAGTTTAATAAGTATTTACTGAATTGAATTGAATTTTGCTGATGTTACCTGTCTTAAAAGGCTATTATTTTTGCATTTGTATCATGGATTTATATTTATTACTAAGAAATCATGATAAAATGTAAGGTAGAATTTGGTAGATTTAATTTAGAAAAATTTATTGTGTCTGAATACCTCATTCCAAAGATGAGTTGTTTTTTTCTATCTAGAACAGTAAAAAAAACAAACAAAAAGTCTGAGGTAGGGTTATACCAGCTACTTGGTCATCCACAAAAATTCCTGTGATTTAAAAATAGTAGTAGCTGTAGTAGAAATGTGTTGCTTTTCTCCAGTCCAGATGCTGTTTCCTTAAATAACATATAGTGTAGTATAAATGATCCTGCCCACTTAAGGCATGAATTCATTTTAGTATCAGTCATTTGGTGGATAAGCATTTATTAAGTACGTACTGTCTCCACACCAAGAATGTTATACCTAGGCACATGTAAACTAAAATGGCAAACACTTAGGGCTTACAGAACTGTGTTAGCCAGATAGTAGGGAGATGGGGGCAAGACAGTATACAAAGATACAATATGTGAGAAGTTGGCTAGCAGTGGTCACTCAGCCTCAGTGACATGAGGAAAAATATATATGCAGTGAGAACCGGTAAATGCAGATAGGAGAACCAAAAGATTAAAGGTTTAAAATTAAGTCTGTTAGCTTAGGAAGTATCTTTGAAACTCAAATGCCCAAGATATCCCAAGAGGCAGTGTAGTTTTATGTTGTAATAGATTAAAACTGCCCTGAGATTCTTAGAAAACCCCATATGAAATACCAGAGCATGGACAGAGGGGGAAGAAGGGAGGCCACAAAGAACAAAATCAAAGGAGGGAAAAAAAATTAAAGAAAATTTTAGACAGACTTGACTGAATAGCTGTAGATAGAATTTTTCTTTACTGTCTCTGCAGGTATAGGCCTTCTCTCTCTTTTTTTTTTTTAGTAGTAGACTCATCATTTTATTTTTTTAATATATTCATTTTATTTATTTTTAATGTTCTACAATCACTACCATAAAACTTAGATTTTTTTTCCCCCTACCTAACCCCCACAACCTCCCCTCCCTCCCCAGGATGACATACAATTCTATATAGGATCTACACATACATTCCTATTGAATACATTTTCACTGTAGTCATGCTGTGTAAAAGAACTAAAATAAATGGGAGAAATCATATGACAAACCAAAACATAATATGCACATACACACACAGACACACACACACACACACACACATACACATATATATATATATATATATATATATATATATATATATATATATATATATATATATATATATATATATATATATACACATGCACAAATGATCTGCTACATTCTGCAATTGAATTTCCATAGTTCTTTCTCTGAATGTGGAAGGCATTTTGCCTTAGGAGACCATTGGGAATTTTTTTTTTTTTTTATGTCCTTGTATTGTTATGAAGATCCAAGTCTACCAGAAAAAAGTCTTGCACACTGTGGTCGTTGCTGTGCACAGAGTTCTCCTGGTTCTGCTCCTTTTGCTGAGCATCAGAACACATGAGTCTTTCCAGGCCTCTCTGAGGTCTTCTTGTTCATCATTTCTTATGGCGCAATAGTATTCCATTACATTCAGATACCATGATTTATTCAGCCATTCCCCATTTGATGGACATCATCTTGATTTCCAGTTTTTGGCAACCACAAAGAGAGCTACTATAAATATTTTTGTATATGTGGAACCCTTTCCCATTTTTGTGATCTCTTGGGGATACAGTCCTAGAAGCAATATTGCTGGGTCAAAGGGTATTCACATTTTTGTTGCCCTTTAGGCGTAGTTCCAAACCGCTCTCCAGAATGGTTGGATGAGCTCACAGCTCCACCAACAATGAATTAGTGTTCCAACTCTCCCACATCCTCTCCAACATTTATCATTTTCCTGTTCTGTCATGTTTGCCAATCTGATAGGTGTGATGTGGTACCTCAGGGTTGTTTTGATTTGCGTCTCTCTAATCAAAAGTGATTTAGAGCATTTTTTCATATGATTATAGATACCTTCAATTTCTTCTTCTGAAAATTGCCTGTTCCTATCCTTTGAACATTTATCAGTTGGGGATATAGGCCTTCTCTTTGCATTGCCTATGTTCATATATGACCGTCTTTTAGGCACGACATTGGAGGCTTAGTAGTAGGCAATATCTTGGTACATTAATGAATTTATATGTTATGTTTATGTAGATTACCATCCATTCACACTCTCATTCAGAGCGACTGTTGTCTTCTCTTCTTTCCAAGCCCCTCTGTAGAGAGAGAATCTCCACAAAGTGCTACTGCCCTTTGTCAGATCTTTTCACATTTTGTGGGTACAGTGAAACACTCAAGCTGTCCATCATGTAATCCCTCTCATCGCGTGGCTAGCTTACTTCTTCCTGTCACACTAAAGATCAGCATTGGAAAATGTGGTCTAGCCCAGTTGTTGCAGCCACTGTGTATCTCTTGCGTAAAGTTACCTTCAGGTCCCCTGCTACTTTGATTCTTCCAGAGTTGTGGTCTTTGAAGATTCATGATATATCATTACCAAGAGAATATTTTCATTTTAAGTGTTTATTTATTTATTTTGGCCTGGAGAACATTGAAATTGTTGAAAGTATTGCACAATTTCCCCAAAACCACTAATGATATTATGCTTATATAGAGATTTACTAATTAAAATTTAGTATAGGAGAACCATACCATTTGTATAGGAAAACCACTACAGACTTCCACTAAATTCTTTCTGTGTTTTTTCAATGTAAAGTTTATCAAAGACTATTCCAGAAGAACACTAGTTCTGATAGGTCCTACAATAATTTATTTATAGATCTCATGACACCTCATATATCTGTTGTCTAAATCACAGCCCGGTTAAGTTTGGAGAAAATTTTACTAGGTGATGAATTGAGAAGTACTTCCCCCTTCCATTGCTGCCCCAATGAGATCACTTTTTTGTTTTGTTTTTAAGTATTGAAGTATGATTATTAGAATATCATTTCATCACTTTCAGAATACTTATTAGTTGAACTAACTTCTATTAAAATGTTGCCAAATAAAAGTACTACAGGACCTTTAGTAAAAACATTTTACATTTGTAGGAACATTTGTAATTAACACATGATTTATTGATAAGAAAATTTTCATTACTATGGGAAAATATAGCTTAACATAGTTGACTTCAGAAATATGGAATTTCTGAATTCCATAGGTCTAAATGAAATGTTGCTTTACTCCATTTACATAGATTAAAGAGTATGAAGTATTTAATCCTTACTCTGTATTGAAGTCCACTTAGATTTCTTGAAAGGAACATCTGTAAATTTATGTCATCTTACGAGTAGTATGAGTATTTACCAAATGAAAAAGGGTTAAGTAATTGATAGAATTTCCAAAGTTTTTCTTTATCAACATTATTGTCATGAGGCTAAAAGGCTGAACAAAATAGTGCCTCCAGCGTTCCATATTGGCTTTCCCAAATTTTTCCTTACTTTAAAAAAAAAAAATAGATGTACTAATTCAGAGGATCTTAATTCCCACTCTGAAATGCCTTGTGAATCTTAAAGTGCTTTATACATTGAAGTTCTTATACTGCATAGAACACATTTTAAAGAAAAGTGGTGTAGAAAGACATTTCATATAACACAAATAAAGATCACAATATCACTGCATTAAGAAGTTAACAATGGGCAAAAAGGCACTTTTATTCGTGCTCACGTTTTATGAGATATTTGAGACTCAGAGAGAACAAAGTAGTTTAATAAATTGAGAAACCTAATATGTTACATACTATTTCTCTTAAAAAAAAAATCAGTGGCTCATACAATATGAAAGGATAGGCCAAGGGGCTTTGTATCCTATTTGGGGGGAGAGGGTCAACTGACCAAGTCTGCAGGATATTATTTCAGTATTTGAATATGGTAAATAACTATAATGGGAACAGAGAAACAATTCCATTTTTTGTATTGGTAAATTTTTGTGCTCAATTTTTAAAGATTGAATAAAGAATCATTAATTAAATGCTTCAGCTTCTCACAGATGTTTACTAGGGAAACAAAGCAGTTAGTCCAAGGTACATACAAGGTCAAGGAACTCCTGATATAGTGTCTTTTTACTTAGGCAAGATGTAGAAGTAAAAGGGACCTCCTAGGGCAACCCCTCATTTTACAGTTAAGGAAATTGGGGCCCTTTCTCAGGTTACCCAGTTAGTGTTGGTGGTGGGATTTGAACCCAGATCCAGAATTAGTACTTTTTATATTCTATAATATTGCCCTCCAGATGTAGGTTTGAACTGTATAGGTTTGAAACTACAATACTGCTTGCTTATTTTTAAGCAATGTCAGTTATATTATTTCAAAAATATTCTATTTTCAAAGTTTATATAGTTGAAAGGATTATTTGATAGATAACTAAGATCAAGGTATTTTAAAGAAGCTATTAAGGGAACCATTCGTGGTTTTGACAAATGAAGTCTTTGTTGTCAAAGAGAAAATGTCAGCATTGGACTGTGAAATCCATTGATTCCATAATAATAATAATCTTGAAGTACAACCTTCATTGTTTAAATTGTGACTTATTACTTAATGGACTTCTGGTAACCCATCAGTGTGGGAACAATTCTTAACTCTGAAGAGGTTATCAAAGAACAGTGATAATGATGGCTAAAATTTATATGGTGCTCTAAAGTTTGTACATTTTCTCGTTTGATTTCCCCAACAACTCTCTTGGTACTGAAAGCATTTTACTGCGGCTTTATGAGGTCAAGTGACTTGCTCATGGTCATGAAGCTAGTGTGTTTGCTTCAGTATCTTTGCCAAGAAAACCCCAAAAGGGGTCATCAAAAGTCAGTTATGACTGAAAAACAACCAAGCAACAACAACAGATACATGATTTTGCATGTGCCAAGTTATAGCAGAACTTACTATACTAATAACTACCCCCCAAAAAAAGAAATTTCATTCAAAATAACTGTAAAATGCAAAAATTGGGAATTTACCATCTAACACAAAATAAATACAACTACACAAAAATAAAGTCAGACTTAAATAATTGCAGTGATCATGGTTAAATTCTATTAAAATAATAAAATTTATGCTGCCTAAATTAATTTAGAGATTTATTAAGTTACCAGTGAGAATACTTTATGGAATTAGACAAAATAACAAATTTCATATGCAGAAATAAAATATCTAAACTTTGAGGGAAATAATAGGAAGAAAGTACAAATCATGACGATAATCATTACCAGACCCCAGACAATATTAGAAATCAGTAGGGCATAAAAAACAGAAAAGCAGGATAATTTGGACAGAATGGATAAGCAGTAGACAGAATAAGAAGCAGGCAAAAAACAAACAGTTGAGCACTTCTGATAAGACTTTTGACAAGGCTTCCTGGGAAAACTAGAAAGCACTTGGAAAGAAATTTGGTTTTGATTAGTGTCTTATGCGACAGTAAGCTAGAAATTAGTAGAAATTAATATTAATTGAGAAGGTTATGGAACTATTTTTTAACTAGAAGAGAGCAAGATCAGATACCTTTCACAACTATGTCTAGGGGTAGAATTCTTAACTGAACAAGAGATAGATCATAAATGAGAAGATAGACAGTTTTCCAACCTGTGTGGGATGGCTCAGGTCCCTACATAAATCAATTACTCAGAGGCCTCTCAAAGTGATGACAGAAAAGAGATTTATTCGATTCTTGAGAATCTGGACAATCCTACAGCAGTTCACCTGGAGTAGGAGAGCCGAAGACAAAGAAAGGGCAGTGATTTATGTAGACTCTAACGCAAGTCCCTCCCCCCCCACTGACCATCATTCTCATTAGCTGAGATTATGATCTTACATTCTAGACACAAAATCTAACCAATCCCTTTTGAAATGAAGACATTGAAGAATTAGGTAAACTTTATCCAATCATTGAGACCCTAATGTACTACACAGTTTTATATCCTTATATGGAATTATTCTGTTCTAAAAATATAGTAACCTTGAGCCTCTCCGTCTTACCTCACCCCTGGGAGAAGAACTACAATCTGAGAAGTCTTCACTAAACCTATCCCACTCAAACCTAAACTTTAAAGTTTCTGAATTGTTAAAATAGAAATTGAAGAAATGTTACAGTGAGAAGTTTTTTTTTATTCAAAAATTATTGACCAAAATCTGAGCCATTCTTAATCAGAGAACATGAACAGATTAAAAGACTTGCAGAGCATAAATGACCACATGGAAATATGCTCAAACAATAAGATATTGCAAATTAAAGTAATTCTTAATGTTTCAACTGCATCAAAACTATCAAAGATGACAAAATGTAGGAATGACCATTATTAAAGGAACTATGGGGAAATAGACACACTGCTAGTAAAATTGAAGTGGTCCAGTCCTTTGAGATACCAGTTTGAAATTAGGCAGGCGAAGATTCTAACTTAGCCGAACCCTTTTACCCAGCTAATAGGCATATCCACCAAGGAAGTTGGAAACAAAGGTCCAATATAGGCAGAAATATTCATATCAGTTATCTCTCTCTTTACAATCACCAGCTGGTGCCCCTATATTGGAAAATTTCTGCAAACTTATAAATTAGTGGAATATTCTAAATGAAAAGATCTGTCAAAGGAAGTTCAACACTGAGTAACTGAAAAACCATTAAAGGTCCTGGTCAACGAATAATGAAACATTGTTACCCTCAGTGAACCATGCCCCAACTCCAAAGGGATTAGTAGGACTGAGCATCTTATTTGTTATCCTCTCTTGTAGATATTTTTCTTTATTTTCCCTTGTTACAAGAGAAGGTTCAGTCAGGCAGAGGAATAGTATAAATTAATGTGATGTAAAAACAAAAGGCATGACGATTTTTTTTTTTTTTAAAGAAAATCACTCCAATATTGCTATTGGCATTTGAGAACATGGGTGTATACGTTTGATGCGACCAAGGTAGAAAGAAGCAATGTACAAGAGGCAGGGGAGACACACACTCACACGCAAGCACACCTGTGTCCCAGAAAAGCTAAGTGATAAAGGTCTTACAGCTCATCAGTTAACTCTTCAGATTCTGAATTTGCCAGTCTTTCTATCTATCATATTTATCACAGAGTGCTTTGTGTTAAAGGATTGGATTGGATTTCCATTATCCCCAACTAGTTTGTCTAAGAAACTTTGATGTTATCGATCCAGGAATTTCTGGCTACAGTGTTCCTTCTGGCAGATATTTCTTTTCTCAGTCTGTTCTGATAATTTAACTATCAGCAAGAATTCACCCAACTTCCACCTGACCTCATGGTGGCCTCCAAAGCATATTTAAATTTATAGAATGTAAAATATTTGAAGCTCAGTCCTCTTACAACTGAACCAAAATAATCTAGGAAAAAAGCTGTTCGATTCATATGTATCTTCCACTCCTGTAAACTTTTCTTTTTTTTTTTTTTAAAGTTTTTTAAATCTCTTTAGTTTATTCTCCAAACAAGATCATGGGTTATGGCAGATTATACAGTATTAATAGATAACAGACCTAAGAAATGACTCAGTTCCTATTATCAAACTGCTTTAGTCTCCATTGTTCAAATCTCTGGAGTTCAAATCTCCACACACAGGCAAATTATAGTCCAGTTAAATGAAATAACATGCGGAAAAAATTATGAATGGTTGCTGATCATCTCTGGATGATGGAAGTTGGAAGATGTCCAAATATTTTCCCAAAAAGGACAGAATAGAATCCAAAAACTCTGGACTAATGCAGCTTACAGGTTGGAGACACAGAATTGAAAGGAACCTCTAAGATCATCTCATCCAATAGAAATCCGCTCCACAGCATAACTAGCACATGGTCATTCAGGCTTTTGCTTAAAGACTTCTCACTGAAGAGCCCTTAACAATGACCTGATCCATACTTTTCATTTCACAAATAAGGAAACTAAAACCCAAGAGTAAAGTGATGTGCTGAAAGTGACACAGCTAGATTAATCCCTAGAACAGATTTGTCTTTGAACAGTTTTTTGAGCACGTAAACCAGGAAAGCAGCAATCAGTAAGGACCAGCACTGATTCACTGAGAATACCCTAACATGTGAAGCTTTTTCCTTTTTTTTTTCTTAGTAAAGGGGTAGAAGACTTGTCTTCCACCAAAATCCTATTCCAGTGCCTCTTTTTGGCATGAAGGAAACATTAAGTTCTCAAAACAGAGTTCAAGCCCTGGTAACTCAGTCTACCAAGCTGGAAAAAATCTCAGTACAGTTCTAGCAATGGATCATATGCCTCTTCTCCAAAGGCCAATCTGGTTAGGTTCAGTTCTAGAGAACTGACCACTGTCAGGTGAACAATTTTTCCAGCCACAGCTACTCAGTGGTCTCAAACTCAAATAAAAATAGGGACCATTACAGTGTACCTGAAGATCCCTGTGGGCCCATATTGCCTCAGAAAACCACATATAAATATTATGTACTTGGGTCTTGCCGACTCCAGGGCTACCACCCTATCCATGGTGCCACCTAGAAATTTGCTGATAACACAAAGCTGGGGATAACTAATTCAATGGGTGGTCAGAACCAGGACTCAAAAAGATTTGACAGACTAGAAGACAAGTTAAGACTAGCAAAATAAAATTTAAGATTTATAAATCTGAAGTTCTGTACTTTAAAAAAAAAAGTCAACAAGAGAATAAGGAAGACAGTTCATATAATAAAGACCTGGAATTTTTAGTACACTAGAATATCTGTATGAGTCAGTAGTGTGTTGTTGTCAAAAATAATGCAATTTAAGCTACATTAATAGAACTCATCAGACGTCTTCATCAGACAACATCTAGAGTACCTTGTTCATTTCTCAGCACCACATTTTAGGAAGGACATTGGCAAGCCTGAATCTTTTCAGAACAGAGCAACTAGGATGATGAGGGACCCAAAACCAAAGGATGAGTTAGAAGAACTGGGGAATGTTCAACCAGAAAAAGAGATTTGGGGGGCTGAATATAAGTCTTTTTTTTTTAATTAATTTATTTATTTAACTTTTAACGTTTATTTTCACAACATTTTGGGTTACAAATTTTCTCCCCTTTTCTCCCCCCCCCCCCCCAAACCCAAGCATTCTAATTGCCCCTGTGACCAATCTGCTCTCTCTTCTACCTTCCCTCTCTGCCCTTGTCTCCGTCTTCTCTTTTGTCCTGTAGGGCCAGATAGCTTTCTTGACCCCTTACCTGTAAACTTTTCTTAAGGGTTGATCAAGAATTGTCATATTTTGGGATTATTTATTCTTGGCTTCATGAAAACTTGTGCTTGCTTTCCAAAGAGAGTTTGATCTAAGACTAAGGGCAGGCTTGTACCGAACAAAAAAAGGTGCCCAGTTATAATTTATCTTTTGTGCTACAGCAGTTAAAGTTAGTCATAAAACTAAAGATAAATCATTGCATTTTGTGTGCTCAAAGTCTGTTGACTTAATGTAAAACTATGGAAACAGTGAAAACAAGTTATAAATAAATACGTACATCTGAAAATATTTTATTTGGAAACCTGTATACTCATATCTGTATACAGCTATAATATTGTGTTGAATTTTGTGCAAAGAAAAAGGTATTGATAAACTGGAGAACATACAGAAGAAGGTAATCCTGATCAGCTGAAACACTTGAAAATGGTTAGCTTAGAGAAGAAAAAACTTGGGAGAGACATTTTTGTCATCTTCCAAGTATTCAGAAGGCCTTTTTATGGAAGTGATATTAGATTTCTTCTGTTTGGATCTATGTTGCTGAGAGGCAGATTAAGACATGTCTAGAGAAACTTCCACAAATTGTACTGTCACAAAGAAGATGGGTATCTCAAGAGGTAGTTGTTTTTCTTCACTTGAGGTCTTCCAAATACAGCATAGATGACCACTTACCAAGCATATTGTAGAAGGGGATGTCCTGTTCAGATAGTTTGGATTGTAGGGCTTCTGAGATACCTTCTAACTCTGAAGTTAGTGTGTTGTTCATCTGTTCAGTTATATCTGACTCTTCATGACCCCATTTGAGGTTCTCATGGCTGAGATCCTGGAGTGGTTTACCATTTCCTTTTCCAGTTCGTTTTACAGATGAGGAACAGAGGCAAGCAAGGTTAAATGATTTTCCCAGAGTCCCATAGCTAGTAAGTGTCTGAGGCCAGATTTAAACCTCTCTATCCACTGCCCCAAAGTTACTTTATTCTGATGGAAATTAACTTGTGCCTGTCCTAAAAAGATAGGTGGCCCCTTCACATACCTTCTAAAAATTAAAAGCATAATGAAAAATGTTACCGGATGTTATTGTTGAAAGGAATTCAGAAGCTATCTGTTCTAATCCATTTAGTTGGTTTTAGCTGATACATTTACTAAAATAAATGTAAGCATTTTGAGAACAAAGATCTACTCTACTTTGTGTTCAGTAGCTAGATAGTTTTGCCAAGTAACTAATTATTCAAGGAAAAAAAAAAAGCATTTACCATGTAGGATGAGCACAGCTTATTTAAAACTCAGAGCCCATGTTATGCAGAAAGTTTTTATGATTCATTTTAAGAAGTTAGAATTAAAAGTAAGATGTTAAAGAGTGTATTTGGGAGATACTAAAAACTTATAAAAACAGTATTCAATCTTTTATAGTTTTTTCTTTTAAAAAGAATTAGAGAAGGAAAACTAAAGGGATTTATTTTGAGCATTTCTAACTTCAGGTTGGGTCTAGTTAACATCAAGTCCTCCTTCCTGTCTGCTCTCTTTTAGACTTCAATAATCTACAAAATTCCTCCCTATTATTTTGTGCATTATAGGAAAGCATATCAGTTTCAAGAATGAAATCAAGTAAATAGTAATAGCTACTTTTTATTATGCTTAATAATTCTAAGCAGGAAATCACATAGGTAGTTGAAATAGATATCCTAAATCTTATTTTGATTAGTATTTTTACATGCCTCTCAAACCAATTCTTTAGCCAAACAACAAGAAATGGAAAAACCTTAATTTTATATTTCATCTTTTTAAAATTCTCCATCTCTGCTCACCAACTTCTAATAAATTCAACCCTTACTGAGTTATTCCTATGTAAAATACATTTCTTTGAGCCTGAAACTTATTTTCCAAGCTGTAGCATCCCTAAATAGTGAAATAAAGGGTAGATTTAAAAAATTCAAGAAGAGAAACCAAAGGCCATAATTGGCATAAGAATAATTGAGTTGACTATAATTACATACTCAACTTTGAGGGTAAGTTTTATGTAGAATACATGCCTTTTATGTCTCTCTCTGTTCTTTTCATCTAGATGCATCTCTGTTAACCTATAATCCTCCAAAGCTTCATGACAAGCAGGTGTGCCTGTAAATACAGAAGTCCACATGGTAGAGTTCCAATATACCTAAAGATGACCCTGGAGTACTAGTTTTGACCTGTCAGACCTCAGGTCACTGTTAATCTTTCCTCTAAATAACTAGATTTAGGTCCAAACTAAAAAGAAGCCAATTTGTTTTATGTTCTTAGGCTATGGGATAACCTTGAACTGGATTTTCCCATTATGGGTATCCCTGACCAACCTGTGTGCCTCTGTGAGTGAGTAAAAGCTCCTGCAGGGCATGGAATGTTTTATTTTTGAGTCCTCAGCCTAACACAGTCCCTGACATAAATCAGGTCCTTAATAAATGTTTAGTGATTGATCATTTATCAGAAGTAAGCAGATTTTTGCGTGTAAG
This sequence comes from Notamacropus eugenii, assembly GCF_028372415.1. Classification (NCBI taxonomy): domain Eukaryota; kingdom Metazoa; phylum Chordata; class Mammalia; order Diprotodontia; family Macropodidae; genus Notamacropus; species Notamacropus eugenii. Next base: position 143,132,236 of record NC_092875.1, on the reverse strand, counting down.
AGGTAGAATATGGAATTATGACCATTTTCCTTGCCAGATTCACTTTGACATCTTTGCTTTTGCTTTGTCGCATTAAGATACAATTTTATTTTTGCCATTAGGTGAACTTGAACGTTGCTTTTAATTTTCCTATTTAATTTATTGAAACATGAAGATCATAGAGACCTGGGTATGGAGTGCCTATAGATGTACAGTTGATTTCCAAAGTGCTAATACATTTAAAAGTTAGGAGAGGCAAAAACAACCTGATTCCACCCTTGACTTTCACCTCTTGCTTTGGAAGTAGTAATCAGTCAAATGAATGGCTGCAGTATTTCTGGAAAGGGCATGGCAATTGCCACTTAATGACCCTTTCACTATCCATGTAATTCTATAGACCCAAACTCCCTTCCCTGGCCACTTATGTGTCTCTCCAAATACGCTGGAAGTTTAAATTTTATATTTATATCCCCTGTACCTTGTTTAAAGTCAAGTATTTAGTAGGTACTTAACAATTGCTTTTTGATTTATTTATTCATGAATTGTCATGCAGAGTTCCTTGAATTATGACTATAGCTAGAATCATCAATATTTGTTTTTAAATTGTCTAAGAGGTAGGATTTCTTGGGTTACTAAGAGGAAAAAAAGATCCATTTTTGAAGTAACTAAGGATTATCAAAACTATAGTCTCTCAAAAAACTTCTAACTATTGTACTAGTTTCCTATGAAATTTTCATTATATCTGTAATAATTTAAACTGACTGAACAAATTTCTGATTTTTTTCTTAAAAATAAAATGGACTATTAATGTAGGACATTACATATTATGTGTAAATATCATCGAAATTCATATTTCTTGAGTTCAGTTAATCTGTGGCTTTATAAAACCAGCTTTTAGGCCAAAAATTATTTTTCTTTATTTTTATTTAGGCCAAAGGTTTATGTTTTTTACGGTAATACTTCTGTTATCTCATGTCATTAACTATTAAACTGCTTGGAGACTTTTCAAGAGGTCTTTTTTTTTTTTTGATGGAAAGCCACTTAAAATCTGCCATATTATTCTTTGCCTTCTTAAGAAGAAATTACAGAACACAATTTAATATTTTTCTAATGGTTCAAGATAATCATTGTGAATATCAATCCCCTTTAAATATAGCGTAGGTGTAGATAAAATATTGGGGGATATAGAATTCTGGCATGTGTCCTGTTCGAAAGTTTACCAGTTTTTCTTTTGGTTCTTTGCTTCTGTGAAGGATTTGAATGAAGCTGTTCCCCAGGGTTCATACCCTTTTCAGAAGTTTGATTTTTAGGATAATGTGCATGTTGCCTTCCATTTATTTACCATTTTGAGAATTAAAAAATCAGGTTAGATGTCACCTCTAAATATTTATTTATTTGTTTGTTTGTTCATTTTTGGTTTACAGCCCTTCAGTTTTACAAGTTTTTGAGTTCTAAATTTTCTCCCCTTCCCCAGGGTGGCATGTAATCCAATATAGGCTCTCCATGTACATTTACATTAAACATATTTTCACATTAGTCACATTGCAAAGATGAATTAGAACCAATGGAATGAACTATGAGAAAGAGGAAACAAATCAAAACAAAAAAGCACAAATAATATTCTATCTACATTCGGACTCTGTAATTCTTTCTCTGGATGTGGACAGTATTTTCCATGGTGAGTCTTTTGGAGTTGTCTTAGAACCTTGCATTGCTGAGGAGAGCCACGTCTATCAGAGTTAGTCAATGTGACTGTAACTGTACAATGTTCTCTGGATCTGCTCCCCTCATTCAGCATCAGTTCATTGAGTCTTCTCAGGTTTTTTTAAAGTTCTACTGCTCATCATGTCTTATAGCACAATAGAATTCCATTACATTCATATACCACAGCTTGTTCAGCCATTCCCCAGTTAATGGGTAACTCCTCAACATCTAATTCTTTGCCACCACAAAAAGAGCTGCTATAAATGTTTTTGTACATGTGGGTCCTTTTCCCATTTATATGATCTCTTTGGGATGCAGCCCTAGAAGTGGTATTACTGGGTCAAAGAGTATGCACATTTTTGTAGCCCTTTGGGCATAGTTACAAATTGCTCTCCAAAATGGTTGGATCAGTTCACAACTCCACCAGCAATGCATTAATGTTCTCCAGGACTTACAATTTTCCTGTTTTGTCATGCTAGCCAATCTGATGGGTGTGATGTGCTACCTAAGTATTGTTTTGATTTTCATTTCTCTAATCAATAGTGATTTAGAGCATTTTTCCTTATGACTATAGATATCTTTAATTTCTTCCTCTAAAAACTGCCTGTTCTTATCCTTAGACCATTTATCAGTTAGAGAATACCCCTGCGTATTTTTTGCTCTGTACATTTTCTGCTTTTCAATATGACTGGTAGTGAAACTATCTAGTTAGTATGTGTCATAACTAGAAGCAAAATAATATGAGTCCTTCCTAAAACATTTTCTTAATTTAAACAACAAAAATGCTGGTGTTTATATAGAACTTTAGGGTTTGCAGAGCATTATGCACATGTTATTATTAACAATACATTTCACATGTGACTTAATGTACTCCATAGTGCCAGAATAAATAGCAGGCAGTCATCAGATGCAGTCACTAACTGGGAAAAATTGTCCTTCACTACTCTGTGCTGGTTCAAGTAACTTCTGTCCTCTTTAAAATTACCTCTTTTCCCTCCCACATGGCCGATTCTAATATTTTTCCAATCACACAGAACAGCACTGAAATTGTTCAGGCTTATCCAGAACCAAAGATTTTGAAGCTCTAAGTCTAAAACTTTAAAAGAAGATAAAAATCTCCTATACATATTCCAGTGTTTACTGACTCTTGATTGACCATGTAATATAAATGACATAAATTGTGTGTTTATACAAAGTGTGTGTGAGAGAGGTATTGAAATAGATGTACCTTAAATTATATGGGTAATGAGAATAATTGCTGTTTATTTGTTTAGTCTTTTCAGTTGTGGTCAGCTCTTCATGACCCTATGAATTTTCTGTCCATGGGATTTTCTTTTTTTATTTCTTTTTTTTTTAATATATAATTTATTTATTTTCAGTTCTTAACATTCACTTCCACAAGAGTTTGAATTCAAAATTTTCTCCCCATCTCTCCCCACTCCAGGACAGCTGCACTTCATCCACCCCTTCCTGCAATCTGTCTTCCGTTCTATTACCCACCCTTCTTCCATCCCCCTTCCCCTCTATTTTCCTGTAGAGCAGAATAGATTTCTGTACTCCTTTGTCTGTATAGCTTAATTTCCAGTTGCATGCTAAAGCAATTTTTAACATTCATTCTTAAAGCTTTGAGTTCCATATTCTGTCCCTCCCTCCCTAGCCACCCTCATTGAGAAAACAAGCAATTCAATATAGGTCATAGATGTGTAACAGTGCAAAGCACTTCCATAATAGTTATGCTGTAAAAGACTAATCACATCATTGGTCTACCTGAAAACTCTCCCTTGACTTCTACTACCACAATAGTGTTTGCTTCTGATTAGCCCTTTCCTCAATTTGATGTCCCTTCTATTATCTTCCCTCTCCTATCCCCTTCCCCTTTGCCTTCCTACAGGGTAAAATAGATTTCCATATCCAAATGAGTGTGTGTTATTCCCTTCTTAAACTAAATCCCATGAGAGTAAGGCTCAGTTATTTCCTTTCATCTCCCCCCTCTTCTCCTCCATTGTAAAGGCTCTTTCTTTCCTTTTATGTGAGGTGCTTTGCTATATTTTACCTCTCCCTTTCTCTTACTCCTACTACATTCCATTCAGCAGTAAATTTTATTTTATTTTTGAGGTCTTCTCCCGTCATATTCAGCTCACCCTGTGCCTTCTGTCCGTGTGTATGTGTATATGCACATATATATGCATGCATCCATGTACACATACATCCCTATACATATATACACATACATGTATACCCATACCCACCTACACACGCGCGCGCACACACACACACACACACACACACACACACACTCTCCCTCTAGCTACTCTAATACTGAAAAAGGTCTCATGAGTTGCAAATAACATTTTTCCATGTAGATTCCTCCATTCAACTTTAGTGAGTTCCTTAAGGCTTCTCTTTCCTGTGCTTAACTTTTCTTGTTTCTCTGGTTCTTGTATTTGAAAGTCAGATTTTCTATTCAGCTCTGTTCTTTTCAGCAAGAATCTTGGAAGTCCTCTATTTCATTGAAATTCCATTTTCTTTCTCAGCTATTATACTCAGTTTTGCTGAGTAGCTGATTCTTGGTTTTAACCCTATCTCCTTTGACTTCTGAAATATCATATTTTAAGCCCTTCTATCCTTTAGTGTAGAAGCTGCTAAATCCTGTGTTATCCTGATTGTATTTCCATAATACTTGAATTGTTTCTTTCTGGCGGCTTGTAATATTTTTTCCTTGACTTGGGAACTCTGGAATTTGGCTATACTTCCTAGGAGTTTTCCTTTTCACATCTCTTTCAGGAGGTGATTGGTGAATTCTTTCTATTTCTTTTTTACCCTCTGGTTCTAGAATATCAGGGCAATTTTCCTTGATAATTTCTTGGAAGATGATGTCTAGGTTCTTTGTGTCATCATGGTTTTCAAGTAGACCAATAATTTTAAAATTATCTCTCCTGGATCTATTTTCCAGATCAGTTGTTTTTCCAGTGAGATATTTTACATTGTCTCCTATTTTTTCATTCTTTTGGTTTTGTTTTGTAATCTCTTGGTTTCTCATAAAGTCATTAGCTTCCATCTGCTCCATTCTAATTTTTAAAGAACTATTTTCTAAAGTGAACTTTTGAACCTCCTTTTCCATTTGGCTAATTCTGCTTTTTAAAGCATTCTTCTCCTCATTGGCTTTTTGGACCTCCTTTGCCATTTGGGTTAGTGTATTTTTAAAGGTGTTATTTTCTTCATCATTCTTTTGGATCTCCTTTAGCAAGCTATTGACTCACTTTTCATGATTTTCTTGCATTGCTCTCATTTCTCTTCCCAATTTTTCCTCTGTCTCTCTTACTTGATTTTCAAAATCATTTTTGAGCTCTTCCGTGGCCTGAGACCATTCCATATTTATTTTGGAGGCTTTGGATGTAGAAGCCATGACTTTGATGTCTTCATGTCATGGTATGCTTTGTTATTCCTCTTCTGAAAGGATGGAAAAAAATACCTTTTCACTAAGAAAGTAACCTTCAATAGTCTCATTTTTTCCCCCCTTTTTTGGGCATTTTCTCAGCCAGTTGCTTGACTTTTGTGTCCTTTGTCAAGTGAAGGGTATACTTTAGGGACCTGTAAGTTCTCAGTTCCTCTGAGGTGGCACAATGAAGGGAAGGGAAGTTTACTCCTCTCTTGGCCTGCGCTCTTATCTGTGAGCAACTACAAGCACTCTGTTCTGCCCAGAATCTGTGAGTAGGGTTCCCTCTCCATCGTCACCACCAGGTCTACCATGCTAGAGCTCCTCCTCACCCCAGGACCAGTACTCAGGGCTGGGATCCAGATCAGCCACTTGATTCTCCCAAGGTCTTTAGTCCCAGGGCTCCAAAAGCGGATGCTGCCACAGTGGCCACTGTCGCCCTGGGCCTGGGTGGACCTCACTTCCCCTTTCACCTAGGTGAAAGAGCTTTCTCGTTGACCTTTGAAGCTGTGTTTGGTGTTTGTGGGTTGAGAAATCTGGAAACCTTAGCTGCTGCCTGTGAATCCATGCCCTGAAGCCTCCTCCAATCCTATCAGTGCCAGTTGACCAAGGCTGGGCTGTGTTCCACTCTGAGCCCCATGCGATAGACCTTTCCTATCAGCATTCCAGGCTGCCTTGGGCTGGAAATCTCTTTTCAGTCTGTCATTTTGTGGCTTCTGCTGCTCTGGAATTTGTTTAGAGTCACTTTTTACAGGTATTTTGTGGGTTATGGGGGAGAGCTTCTACAGGTCCGTACTTCTACTCCTCCATCTTGGCTCTGTCCCCCTTCATGGGGTTTTCTTGGCAAAGATAACTGGAGTGGTTTGCCATTTCCCCTCTCAGTGTATTGCCTTTTGTCAGAATTCTCCACTATGATCTGTCCATTTTGGGTAGCCCTACAGGGCATAGCTCGTAGTTTCCTCAAGTTACTCAGACCCCTCTGCTATGACTAGGCAGTGATCCATAGGCAAACAGAGGTTAAGTGACTTGCCCAAGGTCGTATAGCTAGAAAGTTTCTGAGACTACCTTTGAAAGCCAACAGGCACTTTAAAGATCAAATATATGTGAAGTGTTTATTTTTATATCTGTAGAAAGATTTTCTTAATGATAATATATAGGAAGAATCAATATTCAGCTGCCCTTCTCTTTAGTTTTAAAATAATAGCTAATAGCAGCTAACACGTAGCATTTTACGGTTTACAAAGTGCTTTCTTTACGCATACATATTGTGTGTGTATGTGGGTGTATTCATATTTATACATACATGTACACATATTATATTTAATCCTTACTACATCCCTGTGGGGTAGGTGCTGCTATTATCCCAATTTTACAGATGAGAAAATGGAGGCTTAGATCTTAAGTTACTTGCATAGGGTCGTCTAACAACATGCTAACAGCTAAGTATGTGAAAGAGGATCCATTTTATCCATTCTGCTGCATAATTGAATATGAAAATATCAAGGAAAAAGAAGAGGTGTTGTAATATGTTTAAAAATGGTTGGTGTTGTATATATATTTAATATTTTAAAACTTTGGCTAACTGAAATGTTCAGCAAATAGACATTCAGTTGACTATGAATAAAACATTTATATCTTTGGTTGTGTAAATAGTTTTTAAATATATTGCCCTGAAAGTTGAGAATATTGTAGGCTTATTAATCTATGAAATCGATACCCCAAATACCTGGAGCAGGAAGTTGTTGGGGAATTGTTTTGTTTTCAGTGATTTTTTGAAAAAAAGTTGTATACATGCACATACCTGTACCCATGCACCCAAGCTTGTGGGTTTAAAACCAAACCAAAACATATATTTTTTTTTTCTGGTATTTATTTTTAAATCTAGAAGGTAGAGGGAAATTACCAAATCAGTTTAGAATTATATCTTGCAGAGCTTTTACATACTGCAAAGAATCCCATTTTCCATTATGTGATAGTTTGTATTGAATACCCATTTTTTTGTATTTTTCTGAGTTCCATTTAAGGTCATGCAGGTGGGGATGAGTGTGAAAAGACTCTGCCTTGTTTGTTTCTCACCCTTTTGTTGGAATGAGCATTTTTTATTTTATCTGTTGGCTTCAGACTGCTTTTGAATACAAAAATGTAGGTCTTTGGTCATCTTTGTGGACTTGGTGACCTGTATCTGTGAATTTTGATAATGCCAGTTACTTGGGAGTTCTCTTTACATAAATGCCATTTAACAGGTATTACTGGTGATGAAATACTACTATTCTGCTCCCCTTTCCCCAAATTGAATAAATTTTGTGAGATCATTGGACTTAAAAGCTTGTTTATTTCTCAATTATAGGATCAGGTTTTTTAAAAGAAAAGAGAAGACATCGATTGCATAAATTCTTATGTCTTAGAGTTGGAAAACCAATGAGAAAAACATTTGTATCCCAAGCAAGTGCCACAATGCAACAATATGCACAGAGAGATAAGAAACATGAATATTGGTTTGCTGTGCCACAGGAAAGGTAAGGCAAGATTCACTAACAGACTTATAGTATTCCTCCAATTATTAAAACAGTAATAGAGAGTACCCATAGCATTCTAGAACCAAATTAAATCTCTAGGTTAAGTAATTCCAAGTATCTGTGATTTCATTAGTGAGGATGTTCATTCTCCTAAAGAATATTGACATCCTACTACAACTTAATAAGTTATCTTTTAGCTTTCTGAAACTGAAAAACTTGACCATGTGATGTGTGTGTGTGTGTGTGTGTGTGTGTGTGTGTGTGTGTGTGATCAAAATATCAGCTTATCTTATTTCGGAGAAGCTTGTACCCAAGTTGACTATGTGGTGAATTTTTCAGGACAGTGACTCACAAGACCATTGAATTTAGAAGGCTGTAATCTCTATTGGTGAACACTCAATCCTTGAAGTACTGATAATGAAGAGCTTAGGCTAGACTAGATCTAGGGCAGCAACATGGACTGTCCCTGGGCTTAAGTCTTCCCTGTTTTTATGGACTGTCATATCTTTGAGAACCCAGGATGATAAATACACTGTGGTCAATAAACAAGCATTTATTAAGTATCTGCAATGTGACAAACATTGTGCTGGTGCTAGAGGTACAAAGACATAAATGAAACAATCCCTGCCCTCAAGTAATATTCTGTAGTGGGATATAACACATGATCCCCAAAGTAGGCACACTATACACGTTATTTATTTGTTCGTTTTTGGCTGGGAGAGGTGGGGAGAGTAGTAAAGATGGAAATATGATCTGCATTTTCTGCTTCTTAGTGCAATGTGCTTAAACATTTCTGATTTCATAATATATAAAATTAGATACATTAATAATTAAGTAAAATTTTTTCTGTATTTTAAAAGTCAAGAAAACAAAAATACTTCCAAAATTCTTAGAGGAAAAAGGGGTTGTAGGATGTAATGCTAAAAGACACTTTAGAGCTCATCTGTCCCAGTACTTTCAGTTTATAAATGAGGAAACAGATTCAGAGTTGTGAAAATAGTCTAGTTTAAGATTTCACAGGAAGTAAGTAGCAGAACTGGAATTCAAACTGAGCTCTATTGTATCCTCCTTAGGATCATCTGGTTGAGTGCTCTTATTTTATAGAGGAAGATATTAAATTCCGGAGTAGTTAAACAGTTTTCCCAAGGGCATATGCTGCAAGTCAGGAAAAGATTAATGTAGAAGGTGGTCCTTGAGGTTAATCTTAAAGGAATCTAGATATTTTAAGAGTCACATTTGAAGAGTGTCTTCTAGGTATGGGGGATGGCTAATACAAAGGCACATAAATCAGAGGAGTTCCATGTATGAGCAAGAGTAAGAAGGCCATATCAACTAGATCCCATAGAGAGAGTAAGAGCAGTGACACATAGTAAAGCTAGAGAGACAGGTTGGGGACAAGTTGTGAAAGTCTCTAATTGCCGAACAGACGATTTTTGTTTGTTCCTAAAGGAAATAAGGAGCTGTTCAGTTTATTGAGGAGTGGCAGGGTCACATTTGCACTTAAGGAATCCAATCACTTTGCCCTGGTGCTTAGCACAGTAATGCACAGTAGGTGCTAAATAAATGTTTGTTGAATTGAAGCAGGGAGGCTAGTTAACTAGAAAGCTGTTGCACCAGAAAGAGGTGATATGGGGCTGAAATAGTGTGTAGTAGCTGTGAGTAGAGAGAAGAGAACCTTTTTGGAAGATGCTTTGAGATACAAATGGCAAGATGAGGCAATTTATTGCACATGTAGGTAATAGAGTGAGAAGGAAAAGCTGGCATTGAGATTGTAAACATGGGTGATTAGAGAGAAGTTGGGAAGTTTGGAAGAAGGGTGAATTCTTACTAATATAAAATAATCTGTTAGAATATCTCTTTCTTTTGATAATCATACATAGCAATATATATAGATAGACACATCTTTTTGTCCTGAGTCCCTCTCCCCTTATCCTATACCACTTATCCCTACCAAAATCCAACCTTGAGTTATTCCCATGGACATTTCAAGTTAGATGTATCAGAGCGATCTCAAACCGAACTTTTGTGAAACTGAAGTCATTATCTCCATTCCATCCTTCTTGCCCCTTCATTGCATGGAAGGCCCAGCCCCTTCATTCTTCCATGATCTCAGGTTTATAACTTCAACAGCATCTTAGCACACTCACGTCTCCCTCACCCTACTTATCTAATCATTTGGTAAGTCTTCCTTTGCCTTCCCAGCTCTACTCTTCATCCTACAGACTTTTCTACTTCCTTACTAGTAGCCTTCTCACCTTGGAAATACCTCTACTCCACCCTCTTTTGTGATTGTCTAGACCACTATTCCACATGGTCCCTTGGATATGCTCTCTTTATTCCTGCCTCCACTCCTCACTCTAGACTGTTCTACCTCCTTGAGAGCAGCAGTCTTGACTCCACAGGAATATCCTTTGCTCTCTCTTCTACCTGCTTTGTGTTCCACCTCTGCTTGTAGTAGCTTTTTGGATCTTTACATTTTGTCTTTCCCCATTAGAACATAAGATCGTTGAAGGCTGAATGTGCCTTATTTAAAAAAAAAAACCCCACAAAACTTTCATCTATATCCCCAGTGCTGAGAGCACACATAGTAAGGACTTAATAAATACTTTGGCAATTTTCTCTATACTCACACAGCCTTAGTCCAGGCCCTCGTCACTTCATGTCTGACCTATTATAATATCCTTCTAATTAGTCGCATGCTTCCTGTCTCTCACTCTGATCCAACCTCCACACAACTATCTAAGTGATTTTCCTTATATAAATGGGACTTTTTCATTTTTGTACTCGGTTAATTTGAATGGCTCATATTTACCATTCAGCTAAAAAAATAAACTCCTATTTTTGGTTTTAAAAAGCCTTCACAAACTTAACCTTTCTTTCCAGCTCCATTATTACATTATACTTCTTCCTACCTATTATGGTGCTTCCATACTTCCTCGCTCATGATACTCTGTCTCCTATCTGTTGCCCACCTACCCCTCCTTCTGCCTGGAATATGCTCTTTACTTCTATCCCATAGGATCTCTAACTTACTTTAAGACTCAGCTCAGTCAACATCTTCTCCACAATACTTTTCATTGCCCCTCCCTTCCTAACTTACTTGAACTTATTTTGTATATGTTTATTGTTTCTGCTTTTGAATGTAGATATCACCTCCCCCAATAGAACATTCATCCATTGAGAATAAGGATTGTTTCATTTTTTGTCATTGTAGTTCTAGTACTTATTAAATGTTTGTTAATTGATCTTGATAAATTCTGTGTGTGTGTGTGTGTGTGTGTGTGTGTGTGTGTGTGTGTAGTATTTATAGGATCATCAATCTAGAACTAGAAGGGACTGTCAAGTCTTTTAAGCCTTATTTTATAGTTGAGGAAGCTGAAGCCCAGGAATATTAAGTAACAAGCCCAGGAATATTAAGTAACTTGCCCAGGGTCCCACAGGTAAGGTAGTAGAGGGGCTAGCATGGGAGATGAGCTCAGGCCTTCTGAATCTAAATCTTGAATGGATTTTTCAAACTCTGTTTATGATTCAACAACTATATGAGTATGTATGTAATTATATCTAAGGCATTATTTTGACTCTTTATCAAATAAAGTTGCATCAATCCCTCTCCTGACCTCCAAGGAAAGTCTAATATTGTAAGGGAGTTGATATAAATATCTACAAGGCAGATTATTATAAACTATGTGTTATATAAATGCAAATAAGATTCTTTTAACTTCCAATGTAGTTTCTTATCTTTCCAATGTACTTTTCCTTATACTTGGATTCATCTTTTTTTGTTGTTGTTCATCAGTCCTTTTGTCCTTCAGTTACTGAGGTTCTGTTGTCTTTTATCTGTTGTCTGCTTATCACATCCTAAGATGGAAACTAGAAAAGGTCTAATTAGAATTGTTTTTCTTGACAGTAGTTCTTTGTTACATGGAAGAGCATTTTGGGAAGTGATAGTAGATGTTAGTGATTTAAGTACAAGAGAGAAAAGTGTGTATCAGTAAAACAGTTTAAAAATACAACAGGAGAGCAGAAGGATATTCAGAAGAGGTCAGAAACAAGCAAAGGCTCTGTGGGTCCTGTCATTTTAAATTTTATGTACATACATGTATATACACACACACACACACACACACACACACACACACACACACACACACACACACACACACACACACACACACACACACACACACCCTCTATAAATAGAACTTGCTCTGAGCATTAGATTCAGAGTTGCATATAAAAAACTTTCTCTGTCCATTGTATATGGAAACAGGAGTGCATATTGTTGACTTGTTTTTAAGTAGGAAAAAACTTTATTTTAAAAAGTGGTTTGAAAGCCACTTAAATTTTGCTTATTTTGAAATTCCCTTTTTTTTCTGTCTGGGAGTTTACATTTCAAGTATTTAAATATTGACTAATGTTCATCTAGAAAACTAGCTCACTTAACTAATGACTTTCTTAATTGGAGGTCATTAATTCTGCAAAGTGATAATTGAATATAATAGTGATGAATTGGTATTTTTGAGTACCCTTTTGATAATATTAATAGCTGCTACTAAGAGAATTTAAATACAAAATGCAAAAATTTTAGGTTCAGAATACAACCTCTAACATCATACTGATTTGTTAAGTATTATCAGACACCAGTCAGTTGATAATACTATTTATAATAACATGTATAATTAAAATCAATAGCTAACTCTCAAACTTCATTTTTATTAAAGGTTTCCATCTTCTCAACCAGACTCTTTGCCAGAATGAGTAACAAATCAGAGGGGAAAAGTACAGATTTTCATAATAGGTTAGATTCATTGATTTTTAGAGGTGAACATGCAAGTTTTAATTTTAATTTTTTTCTTTCTATAAGACCATAACAGTGGTTTTAAGACAGTACATTTATGTGTGTAACTTAGTGGTTGGTTGGTGAGTTGTGTCCAAATGGGTCATATGACTTTTCACAGGGGAAAAAACAAACTTGTTTTTCTGATCATAAACTATACCACTAACTTAGATGTTATTAATTATAAAGGAAGAATTCATAAGGTGGCTCAGCACATCTCACTTATTCATTTATTCAACCCATCAAAATACTATTAAAACTAATTTTAAAATTAACATGCTGCTAGGATTAGGTTATGTTTTTCACAAAGAAGGCATAGCATATGAGAACATATGTTTGTAAAAGATTTAGTCATTTATTTTCTAAATGGTAATGTTATTGTAACTAACATTTTCAGTTATCTCTCATTTATCAAATGCTAATAGATTTGCTCTCATTTATCAAATGCCAGTATATAGATTTACTAATGCAAAGTGGTAAAAAAATAAATTGTTCATAATCAGGAAATTTTGCAGAAATTTATCTTCTATGTTTTATTTAAATTCCTAGGTCAATGACTTAAAAATTTTCAAATTTAGTTTTAAGGTCAGAATTTTCTACCCCCCTTTCACCTGCTCTCTTCCCTCAGTTGTGAAAGTAAGGAATACAAAACCCATTTCAAACAAGGGAAAAATCTAAAACATTCTGTATTGACCATGTCTGCCCACCACATTCCCAAAGCAAACAAATATAAGACTTCATCTGTACTCCACATCCTTCCCTTCCACTGTGTATTGGGATATTGGTGGCATGGTTTTGCGATTGGTCTTTGTGTTGATCAGAGTTCCAGTTTTTCACAATTGTTTTTCTTTACTATAATTTTTGTTACCGTATAAATTTTTCTACTGGTTCTGTTCACTTCATTTTGTATCAGTTTATTCAAGTTTTCCTGGGTTTCTATGAAACTATTCCCTTCATCATTTGTTAAAGTGTAAGAATGTTCCATCACTTTCATATACCACACCTTTTTCAGCCATTCTTCCATTAATGGGTTTCTCCTCAGTTCCCAAATTTCTTACCATCACAAAAAGAGTTGCTGTTAACTATTTTCTGTACATATAGGGGTCCTTTTCCCTTTCTTTAATCTCTTTGGGATATCACCCTAATGGTACAGTCTCTGGATCAAAGGGTATTGCACAGCTTAAATGCTTTTTTTTTTAGCATACTTCCAAATTGCTTTTCTCAGGGCTGGAACAGTTCACAGTTCAACCAACAGTGCATTGTTGTACTTGTTTTCCCACATCTATCCAGCAATTGTCATTTTAGGACATTTAATTCATCAAGTTAACTCATATACTTCCTTGATTATATGACAGGTTAGTCATAAAGACTGCCTTAATGCATCACACAAGAGTATTTTTCAGTATAGTTCATACTTCCTCACCTGCACCCCTGCAATGAGGAAGTGAGCTTATACAGAGGCAGTCACAAAAGTTAACAGGTATCATGCTTCATTTAATACTTGCAGTATTGGGGCCAAACTGTCAGAAAATTCTGTGGAGGGGGCTTCACAGGCTGTTGGCAGTTGATTTCAGTGCCTTACAGGCTTAGAACATTGTAGAATGTTAGAAGGGACACTAGATGGCTATTTTCAAGTTGTGTCTCCCCCACCCTCCCCACTTTTTATTTTAACATGAGGAAACTGAGGCCTAAGGTAAGTGGCAAAGATGTGACTTGAACCTAAAATCTTCTGACATTATCTAGCACTTTTTAAACAGTACCTTAAATATCTAAAACTTTATTTCAATTATTTTTAACTTTCATCTATGCAGGTAGTATTTTTGGGTTTTGGGGGCAATTGGAGTTAAGTGACTTGCCCAGGATCACACAGATATTAAGGGTCTGAGGTCAGAGCTGAACTCGGGTCCTCCTAACTCCAGTTTCCTAGCTGCCTTTGCAGATTTTATTTCAACGTGTATTCTGCACCTAGAGAACTTTCATGTCTGATTTTTGTCTTCTGAGAGAATTTCACTTTAGACATTAGTAGAGGTTGATGTGAGTAATTCTAATGACACTAGTATCTGTTGTGTTTAACTTAATAGGACAGATCACTTATATGCATTCTTCATTCAGTGGAGTCCAGAAACATATGCAGAAGATACTAGTGAATTTACTAGAGAACCAGGATTCATAGTAGTAAAGAAAATTGAAGAACCTGAAACTACTGATGATTCTGAAGCTGCAGCTAGAGAGTGGGAGGTATGGAAAAAATTTAAGACACTTTAATTGTTTTACTTTCCATGGCTGTAAAGCATGGAAGTTCAAATGAATTTAGCACATAACTTTATCTTTTAAAAAGTTGTATTTACTGTTGTTATGTAGATGTTTAATGAGTAAATTAATTTAATTCACTTTAGTTTTTCCCCCTTATTCTTTCTTTTCTCTAAACTATTATTGGACTACAGTTTAGCACTTAAATAGTCTCCTGAATTTGAGGATGTTCCATATTTCAGGGGAGAAAATGAGAATAATATCAACCACTTTATTGTACCAATTGTCATGTTATCTCTTTTAATGAGCTAGATTTCTAATAATGATGGATTCTAATCACTTTTTCAACAAGCCTTCATTAAGTACTTACTCTGGCAGTATGTTTGTTGTTAAGGATACAAAGAGAATGGCTAATACATAACATAACCTTTCATTTTATTAACCTTCCTTTTAAGGGAGTTAAACTTGACTTGTATTGATATGAAAGAAAGAAACAAGCAAAAATTTTTCCAAGTCATCAAAAAATTTGTTTACAAAGCAGTTTTTTTATATAAAGTAAAAATTTTGTTGGTTGAAGATTTTATTGACCATCTGCAAGTTAGCATCATTAATCAACATCACATATACTTGTGAAAAATGAGATTCCCATGTTCCTAATCATTAAGGAAATTTATTATGCAAAGTTAATCTTAAGAATAAACTATAATTTGAAATGTAAATTTATAATTATTAACTTGTTTTGGGACTAATAGAAACCTTTTAACTTTTATTGGATGACAGTGTTCTGTTTTGTTGCCTGGACTAATCTCTCATTGCTTGCTGCATTAAAAAATATACAGCAGATACTAAAATGTGGTAATAAACATATGGTCAAAAATCATTTTTTCTCTTTCATGTATATTAGTGCCTGTATTTGTGTACATGTTGGCATTTATTTGTATTTTACATACTTAGTCTAACCACTGTATATGCATATGTATTTATACTTGTTCCTTTATTTAAAATCACTAATTTTGATAATATTTAGTTTCATTCCACTTATTTTATGAACCGTAAATATCTAGAAAGAGACTACATCATAGTGTTATAAATATTCATCATATTAGTTAAAATATTTTTAAAAGGTTCTTTCCCCCCCAAAAAAGGCACTGATTACCTTTCAGTGTCATAGAGCTTAGTTTACTGATTAATTATATTCGTTTTGATGCAGTTTTTTTTTTTTTGGTCTTGTTCATGCAGAAGATATGTAAAGAAGGCATGTGTTTGAGTAGAGAAGGGACAGAAATGTTGTTTTGATGTACATATAGGAGAAGTGGGGGGAGCGGATTTAAGATGATTTAGAAATGTGATTCATTTTCAGTACATTTGTCAATATTTAGGCCTCATAAGCTTTTGAGATCATTTGGTATTTTGTTTCACTTTCAGAACAGTCACACATCTGGAGGGGAGAGGTTGTGTAGCATTCCCCCAGTTTTGTCTCCCTATATTCCCTGCCACTAACAAGAATAAATTAAAATCAGTCAAGCAAGGGTACTGTTTGACTTCATACCAAAACGACAAGAAGTGGTAGCAATTCTAGGGTCATAAAGTCATGAAAAATGACTTGTTTTTGTTAATGATCACAAACCATGTTTTGTCCACTGTGCCGTTATGCCTTTCTCCACATCATGTCTGTTAATTTCTTTTGGATTTTTCTCCCTCCCTCGTATTTCATATCTGGGATGTTACCAAGCCCTATCTTCCACCATCACACTGTCTCTTTTTTCCCAGTTTTTTCTCTGTTCCTATTTCCCTAGTACAATTCTTCAGTATCACTTGCCTGGACTATTTTTTGTAAGAGCCTTCACTCTTTAGACTCACCCTTCACATTATTCATTCATCTGGTCATATAATTCCCTTCCTCAGAAATCTCCCCAAAACTCCCTGTTGCCTCTTGGGTAAAGTTTAGCTTTCCCCTGTAGTGAAGGCCTCCCAGGCCTTCACTATGCTCCACCTTTCAGCTTTCTGTTCCTATTTGCACATAAAATCTTCAGGCCAAAATGGACAACCTTTATCCAGAATATACCCTGTACTTTTCTCTGTACCTGGTGTGATTTAATTCTTCTCTTTGACTGTTGAAATCCTCCTCCTTTAGAACCCAAATCAGATAGTACTTCCTTCACTAAATCTACCTGTTAGTAATTACTCTCTCCCTTGAGCCTCACATCCTGTATTTTGCTTTGCAGCTCTATAATGTATATTGTGTGTTATCTTCTGATTAGCCTACCTCCACCCTTCTCAGTATACTATAAATACTTTGAGAGAAAAATGTATACCACAGTTACTTAATAAATTGAACATTATCCTTTTTAAGATGGATATAAAACCTATGTGGAACTGTTTTCTTCCAAGTTTTCCCTGGCACAAAGGATTCCTTTAAGTGTATCAGTTTCATATGGCTTCTTGATCAACCTAAAGCTATGATCTGTCTATATACCTGGCCTCACTGGGGAATGGAATTGTATTCCTAGGATGATTTTTTTTAGATTAATTGAATTTACTTCTTCAAGTGATTGTTATTTTAAGCATTTGTGGTAGAAATGTGACTGAAATGTATACTTCCTTGGAAATGTGACTGAAATGTATACTTCCTTGCCCTTTTTTGACCTCAGTCCTGGCTGCCACTTATTGTTGTTTGCCCTTTGTTTTTGAGGAGGACTAAAGACTTCTTGGGGGTGATGTCTCAACTTGTATATGAATTGGATGTAAGTGAGGCAGAGTTGCACAAAGTTGTTCCCCTTACTCTCTCTTCTTAAATATCAAAGTCCATTGTCAGGACAAGAGTCAAGACACCTGGCAATGGCCTGGGATGCAGTGGGTGATGTTGGTGTGTTTGCTATCTGACCAAGCTCTTAGCATGCCATAGTGCTTGTTTTAGCTGTCTTCATGGCTATTGGGACAAATTGTTCTCATCCATTCGTTTTGCTGGGGACAGTCTTCACATGCTTGAGACAGACATTCATCTAACTCACTGATGAATTTGAGACCTATTGCTTACCCTCTGCCAGGTTTAAGCTGTTTACTGAGGTGATGTGGCTGCTGTGCATACTGGTTTCTTGGAGCCACAGGCAAGAGTTGCCTGAATCAGGTAGACAGCAAAGGTGGATGAGCAGCCTTTTAAAGGACTCTGCAAGCCCTCACACCAGGTGCTAGTCCTCCTGAATACCCCATACCCTGCCACTTTTTATCTGTATGATGTTAGGCATGCCAGTTAAAATTATAAGCTTCAGTCTTTTCACTTCCTTAGCATGAAGAAGATTGGATAGTTTAGGGGAAGGGACAAAGACTCAATAGCTATATGCAAGTATCTGAATTATCTGTATATGGAAGAGGGATTAGACTGGTTTTGCTTGGTCCTGGAAGTGGAAGTAAGGGGTGAAGATTGAATTTGCAAGGGGATATAGTTTAGCTTATTATCAGAGAAAAATTCCTAACAATTAGAACTGTTCAGTAGTGGAATGGACTATCTCAGAAAGTGGCACATTATATACATCATGGATGGCTTCAAGTGGCATCCAGAGACTACTTGTCATAGGGGTTGTAGATAGAATTCCTGTTCAGGAATGGGGTGACTTCATTGACCTCTGATTTCTCTAACAATTGAGATTTTGTGATTCTGTGATCCTTTCCTGGTTCTGGGTTAAGTCCAAGTTGCATTACCCATACACAATTCTAGGTGGCAGTTCCAGGTCATAGCACTAGCACTTGAAGGTAATTAGGAACTGGGCCCCTGATCACAGTTCCTGGGTGGAGAAGAGAATCTGTGGTTGCTCACAAGGGAGTACAGACCTTGGTCCAAGACAGAAAGCGGCACTGGTGCTTGTGGCTGTAGGGAGTTAGGAGAGCTGATCACAGTTCCAGGGCCAGGAAGCTCTCAAGCACTTGTGGCTACAAGGGAGCAAGGTGCCTTTCTGAGTAAAGAGCAGAGAGTACTTCAGGAAAGCAGTGAACACGTTTCTCCTTAGATCATGCCACCTTGGAAGCATCAGAAATATACAGACCCCCAGAACAGACTCTGAAAACAGCAGTGCAAAAAACCTTATGCCTGGGATAGTGCCCCTTCTACCTCTGGAACAGAGTTCCACTTTAACATAAAGTTAGAAGTTTAAAAAAAAATAGACTGGGAAAATGAGCAAACACAAAAAAAGAACTGGACCATAAAAAGTTACTATCATGACAAGGAAGGTCAAGACATAAACTCAAAAGAAAATGATGACAAAAGAGCTACAAGCAAAGCCTCAAAGGGGGAAAAAATGTAAATTGGACACAGTCCCAACTAGAATTCCTGGAAGAGATGAAAAAGGATTTTCAAAATCAAAAAAAGAGATGCAGAGGAAAAGTTAGGAAAAGAAATGAAAGTGATAGAAGAAAATTATGAAAAGAGAGTCAGCAGTTTGGTAAAGGATATAAAAAAAGTACTGGAGAAAATAGTTCCTTACAAAACAAAATTGGCCAAATGGTAAAAGAGGCACACGAGTCCACTGAAGAAAAGAACTCCTTAAAAAAGTAGAATTGACGAAATGGAAAAAAGAGGTACATTGAACTCACTGAAAAAAATAATAACTTAAAAATTAGAATTGGATAAGTGGAAGCTAGTGACTCCACAATACTTCAAGAAACAATAAAGATCAAAAGAATGTATTTCTATATTTTCTTGACACTACTCTCTTTTTCCTCATCTTTTTCTTATTTCTTGCTCTTTGTCTCAGATTAGAATTACAGCAGTCACTCCTAGCTCAGATGCCAATACTGATTGGCATTGAAGTTTTACTTTGCTCTGCTTTTTAGGCTGAGCTCATTTACCCCTCCCTTAGGTAGTGTGGTGGCCTGGAGTACTGAGGGGATCACCGTGCTGGTGCCCAGCTTAATATGAACACCAAGTTGACTTTAGCACAACTACTACTCAGACCTCCTAACCTCAAGTCACCAGGCATTACCTCCTCAACAGAAGGGACTATAGGTTCTACTACACCTAGCTTTTCCGACCTTTCTGAAAACTTTTTTCCCCAATCTCCTTTTGCTTGGTCATCATCTTGATCTTGTCCACTAAATGTGAATTTCTTCTGAAGCTCTTTTCTTGACTCTTTTCTCTTTATACTTTGACTTGGTGAGCTCATAAGCCCTCCTAGGTTCAGTTATCATCTCTATGTAGTTGACTCCCAGATCTACATATTTAGCCCCATTCTTTCTCCTGAGCTACAATTATAGGACCTCAAACTGTCTTGAATATTTTGAGCCAGATGTACCGTAGGCATATCAAACTCAGCATGTCTGAAACAGAACTCATTATCATTCCCTTAACCTTCCCATCTTCCATTCTTTTATTTCTCTTGGTGGTACTGTCATCTGTCCAGTCCCTGAAGTTTAACACTTGAGGTAATCTTTGATTTCTCACTCTCACCTCACATGATAACTCATTTCCAAGATTTTACATCTGTCTTCACAGCATCTCCTACACCTGTACCCCTCTTGCCATTCATATAACTACCACCATAGTTCACTCTCTCAACTACCACTTTTCTTCTGGACTAATACAGGAGCCTCCTAACTGGTTTCTCTGCCTTAAATCTCTTTCTGCTCCAGTCTGTCTTTCACACAGCTGCCAAAGTGATTTTGCTAAAGTGCAGGTGTAACCATGTCATCCATTAGTACGTCTAGGATCAAATAGAAACTCCTCTGCTTGGAATTTACTTCCCTCTATGGCAGCCTGCTTGCTGTTCGTCATATATGATACTCCATCTCCTGGCCCCATGTACTTTTTCGCTGGCTATCCTTCATGCCAGAATTACTTTCCTCATACTTTTCCGAATCCCAGGTTTTCTAATTGGATTACCTCAGAGGCCACCCTGCATAAAACCTTTCTTGGTCACCGTGTGTGTTGTGGAGCTATGGGGGAAAGAGGGGGAGATGTATGTGTTTTGCATGTACTTGTAGATGTGCATTAGAATGTAGGCTTTTTAATGACAAGATTTTTTTTTCTTTGTAACACTAGTGCTTGACATATAGATTTAATAAAATAGTGATTTCTTTCTTGATTTAGTTTATTGCAAAATTATGAAAGTTGATTTTCACAAAGTTCAAGGTTTGTTGCAAATCAGATTGCACTTTAAAGCTTAAATATATTTGCTTTGTATCTTTGATTAGAATCACTAAGGCTGTGATCTTTATGTTTCCTGTTGATTTAAAACCTTGACTAAGACAATTCCAAATGACCTATGATGAAAAATGCTAATCCATCTCCAGAGAAGTATACTTTTTTTACTTTAGTTATTTTTTTGTGTCTGTATTTTCTAACATGGCTAATATGGAAATATGTTTTCCATAATTTCACATGTATAATCAAGGGTGATCAATATCATTGTTTGCCTCCTCAGAGGATGGGGAGGGTAAGGGAGAGAGGGAGAAACTTTGAAACTAAAATTTTTTTTGAATGAATGTAAATTTTTACATGTGGTTGGTAATTAGTTAAAGTAAATATTTATTTTTAAAATTGAAAAATAAGCTACAAGCCAGTGGGGGATAAGGAGTATCTTTGGCTAGTTGCCTTTACTGATTAGAGTTTTTAAGGTGTAGCTTACAATTGTGTTTATTTGACTATCCTGTCATAAAATCTTAATCACATTTACTCATTTTGATTTTAGATTTTTTTTTTGACTTAAGTTTCAGTTCCTGAGCTTTTCTAATTCAAGGAATGAGAAAAACAACCTTAATATAGTTGAGATTATGAGAAAAGTAACCATATATATTATTAGGGATTCTCTTACTTTATTTTGCCCTGTTTTACTGTCTTGACTAGCTTTATTGTATTATGTCCCATTTAATCTGAATAAAGTATTAAATATTGTTAAAATTACAAATTCTGTGTCAAAATATTAAGGAGGGATGGTCTTTAGAAATTTTTTAATGCATGGCACCCACAGTTTTCATAATCTGGTTTATTTTTATCAATGACAAATTTTATTCAGGGTGCCATGACGATTCTGTTTCTAATAACTCTTAGTAAATTGAAAACAAATATTTTGATTTTTCTGTTGGAAAACATTGACTCCAAGGCTTGCTTGATTAACCAAAAGATTTTGTAAAAGCCTTAACATTGTCTGCAGATGGATTATGATTAAGTAGAATAGTGTCTGAGACCTCTCATTTCTGTATGGACTTCATGTGATCTAAATGAAATTTAAAAATACCTTTTGAAAAATAAAAAAAATATTTTGAGAGCCAAGTTGGCAAAAAAAAAAAAAGTACTTCACATTCGTAGAGGTTGTGAAACTTTGAATTTATATGTAAGTTGGTATAGAGTAGGCTTTTAAGGTATTTTAATATCTTAATTTTGTATGTGAGAGAGACAGCATGGCATAATGAATAGGGAGAGCTGTGTGTCATTTCATGTTCTGTGTCTGACACATACTGTAAGAACCAGGATAATTGCATAATCTCCTGGTGTTCCAGGCAACTATTTAAGACCAAAAATTGCAAAGCAGGTGCTGATTTGCATCAGTTAAGGGAGTTCCTCATGGGGAAAGTAACTACATGGTCTTGTAAAGCAAAACAAAATGTGTGTGGTTTCCTATTTCAGATGTAAATATAACCGATTTACTGGCATGGTTAAAAATAACGCGTGGAATATAACATTTCTTTGTATATACTTTTAAACTTTTTAAAAATTCTTTTAAGAATTAAGAAAGTTATAAGTGGTATGGTCCCTTTAGAAAGTTTATCATACACTGTATTTGGAAATTAATGCTCTGTCTCTTTAAACTTTTTAGCCCTTTCTTTTAACATATGGTACTGTGCAACCAAACTTAAGTATGGTCATTCCCTCCCTCCCCAGTTCTACAATCACCACTCAGGACTAGCTTGGCTGCGATATGACTTACTGATTAGCTCTTTGTCTTGTCAGTCAAGCCTTTGTGTGTGCTGACTGTTTTGTCACTGTAGTGGTGTTCTCTTGTGTTGGGGATTTTTCTTGGATAGAAAGAATGCTTTTAAAAACAGCTGCCATGTAATTTAACTTAGTTTGCCTTTAAAGGGAAATGTCTCGTCTCTGGTATGGGAAGAAGGGAAGAAGACACCAATCAATTAATCACAAATACAATCTGGTAAATTTCAGTCTAGCATTTTGATTTTTATATTAGCTTACTTTCTTGTGATAATGTGGTGCAAAATGAGCCACATTTTCTGAAAGTTTGAGGGGTGCTCATTACCTGAGCGTAGGTAATGTTTAGAAAATATCAGATTTCATAATGTAAAAATATGCTATCAGATAATGTTGTCATATTGTTATATGTAGTAATTTACAGCATGTAATTTTTATTTTGAAACATAATCATTTGAGCCAATCTACAAATAGAAAAAAATAAAACTCTGAATTTTTGTTTTGATTGGTTTTAGTGGCACTTTTTAAAATCTTTTTTTTCTAATTTTCACTTACAAGATTTAAAATGTTAAGAATTTTATTTTTTAAAAGAATACATAAATCTGTTTGTTCATGTTTTGGAATCATAACTTTACATGTCATCATAGCTCAGAATAATTGTTAGACTAATGGAATAGAGTATAATTTGTGTAGTAAAGCGTTTAGAGAAATTATAAGTAGAATATGTAAAGTTAGAATTTGTAAAAACAAGAAATTGTTTTATAAAATTGTTTTCTTCCAAAATTTTATTCATAGAATTTTTTAAAAGCCTTTTATGTAAATATTCAAACTATAAAAATTTTAAATAATTATTTTATGATAGAATTTTAATAACATGAGAATGTCTTTTTGTTTTTATTCAGAAGTCCATCATCAGAAATTGGATGCTAGTAGAGCTGAAATAAATACTTAGAATAGTTAAATCTGAATGGTTGGAAAATGTTATATTTTGTGGAAAACACCTTTATTTTCTGTATTGGCATTGTTATACTTTTTTTTAGCAAATAGTTCAGTCTTGCTTTGATTTGGGATCTTACAGTTTTTATAAACGTCTTGTAAATTAAAAGGTATGATACACATGCTAATCATTTTCATCATACTATTAACATAGAAGGTATTTAAGAGAGAACTGAATAGATTCCATATAGAACTGACTCTAAACTTAGAATTTTAAAAAAATACTTCCTTGATATTTCTTTATTATCTTAATTATTGAACATGTAATATTAACAGTTTCTAGTTAAAGATTCTATTTCCATTGAATTTATGTTTTATGGTCTAGGATTTCTTTCCTTTTTTCTATATTCATTTATTCAACAATCATTTATTGAGTTAATTTCTTTCCCATGCAGAATCACTGCCCTTCTCTGTATGGATTATACACATAGTACTAATAACAATTCATATTTCTGTAGCACTTTTGAAATTTACAAAACACATTCACAAGATTGTTGTGAAGGGTGGTAGGATTTTAATGAGTCATCAGGTTTTGTACAGTCTCTTCTACTATTTATCCTTTTGGAGGGGAGAGATTATTTAAATTGATACATGGTAGTGTTGATCTACGTTCTCATCTGTCGTTGATAATAGATCAGTGGGTGCTAGTTCTGCCCACGATAGTTTCTACTACTAGCTTTGTTCAGAATAGAAATGTCAGGTTCGTAAAACCTTCAGGTATTTTGATTACAAATGCCAAAGCAAAATAAAAATGCTATGCTTTCTTACCTCACCTGGAAAGAGTCCATGGCCGTCGGGGTGGTTGTTGTGTTTGTCCTTCATTCTCATAGAGGACCATGACATGAAGATGATGACATGACTTGCAGTTGACTTTGGTTGGGTGAGGGAGGGCTGTGCAGGTCACCACCCTCACTTTCTCCATCACGGTGCATGGTAGATAAAATGTCATTTGAAAGTATACTAATAACTGTCATAGACTTGAAATCTCTGCAGCTAAGGAAGCTTAGTTTGGTGGATCACCTGAGTTCAGTAGTTCTGAGCTATAATAGGGCTAAAGCCAATCTTATGTCTACCGTAAGTTCAGCAGCAATATGGTATGCCCTCAGGAGTGCAGGGCCACCAGACTACTTACTAAGGAGGGGCAAACTTTCCCAGATTGGAAATAAACCAGGGCAAAGCTTCTGTTTGCATCAGTTGCAGTTCAGGCCTCTGAGTAGCCAGTGCTTCCATCCTAGACAAAGTACAGAAACCTAGTCAATTTAAAAAAAAATAAAACAGTAGCTTATTTTTTTAAGGAATAGACCAAAGAGAACAAGCATACCATTAGGAAATTTGATAGACCTTTGGCCTTTTCTGGTAATTTCTCTAAAAATCCCAAATTCTAACCTGTGGCTTAAAGACACTAAAGACTACCTTTTCTTTCTGATAGGCTCTCTTCTCAAGGATGTTGTGACTCTCCTTTTTGTTTCTCCTCCTCCCTGTTTGATTTCTGTTTCTCAGTCTCTTTTATCCATTCCCTTTTCTCTAGTCACATACTTAAGTTGAAATTAGTTGAGATTCTTACCATGTCTTGCTTTAAATATTTTAATAGCTTCTAATGATTTCTTCACCTCAAATTTCTCATCCCCCACTTCAGCCCCTCACACTACTGCCAAAGGAATTTTCCTTAAGTACAAAACTAACCATGTCCCTACCCTACTCGGATCAATTCTAGTAGCTCCGTATTGCCCTAGGATAAAATAGACATTCCTTGGGTTAGCTTTTAAATCCCTTTATTCCCCTCTCATGCTATCTAATCGAGCCAAATAGGCATTTTCACTTTTACACCCACACCCACACGCACCCACACACACCCACTCCATCTCCAGGCTTTGCTGTCAATGAGACACAGACACACACACACACACACACACACACACACACACACACAGACACAGACACACACACACACACACACACACACACACACACACACACACACACACACACACCCCCACACACCCCCACACCCCCACTCCATCTCCAGGCTTTGCTGTCAATGAACCACCTCCTTCCCATCATTACCATCCTAATATATGTAGCTTTTCCTGACCTCTACACCTCTTCTGTCCCCCTGCCTCGCAATCCCTAACTACTTTGTTTTTAACCAACTTGTATTTGTATTTCTTTTCTTTGCATTTCTATTCCTGACCTGTAGGTCCATGCTTGATGTTTGATAATATTTTTTAAATGACTGATTTAAAGAAAGAAGCCTCACTCCAAAACCAATAACAAATCATTCCTCTTTTAGGAAAGTATGCAGGTTTGTACTAGTACTTCTTACTTTCCTTCATATTTTTTTAATAGTGTCATTTATGTAGGTTCACATTTAAGAAATGTTAAGTACTAATTATTACTAGGTACTGAGAGGAAGATCAGAGCACTACCAGGGGGTTAATCTAGTAGAGAAGATGAGACTGTAATGAGTGAATGTTTTAGACTTGGGATCCAGGCTTGGTCAGTCCCTAGTGACAGTTGTGATCATAGTTTAGACTAATTAAGTTAATGTGAAAAAGTAAACCCTAAAAGTATACCTCCAAAGCTAAACCTTATTCCCCTCCTCCAGTTTTCACTGGTTGTCTTCCATACCTGGAATGTTTTTCTGCCTCATCTCTATGTTCTAGGTTTTCTATTCTCCCTCATGTCTAAGTTAAAAAGTCCCACTTAACGGAAGAGGCCTTTCCCATTCCTCCTCTCTGAGACTGTCCCTAGCTTATTCTGTATCTCGCTTATTTGTAGATAGTTTTTATATGTTGTCTCCTTCATTAAACTGTACACTCGTTAAGAGCAGTTTCTTGCCTTTTTTTGTATCCCAGCCACTTAGCACAGTGTCTGGCATGTGGTAAGTGCTTAGTAAATGCTAATTAATTGACTTGACTGATTCTAGGACAACACACACATCAGAACTTATGGTATAATGAAGAGGAAGGCTGAATGCTAGAACCTTGTTATGGCCATCCCTAGAATATTCCTTTCTGAAACCTGTATTAGTTCTTTGTGCTAACTTGAAAGAACTATTTTCACATTTTTGTTTATTGAGGGTGGCAGTTTAGGAACATCAGTGCCTTATTATTATCCCATCTTGACCTGAGAAAAAGCCATTTGCCCTCTTTAAGGAAAAAACTGTTTATTAGATTATTGTCTCTGAAATTTAGCTTTTCATTCCAGTGCTTAAACTTTTTTCTTTATCTTCATTCTCAGTTTGAGCTTAAAATTAACTTTTCATGTGGCTCTCTTCTTTTGCTACCTTTTTTTCTCTCCAGTATCTTTTGTATGATTATATGTATATTTGGCATCTTGTTGTGAAAGAAATTATTTTACCTGTTGTCATACTGAACGCAGAGTGCATTGATTTGAAAGGAAGAATTTAAAGTGTATTTATTTGTATATTTGGTCCCCAAAATGTTGACATCAAAACCTGTGATGTATTGTTGAGTGTTTCCATTTTTTAAAATGCTGAAATGCCATTAATTGAATGCAGTTTGTATATGAGACAGTCCATACAATAAATCCTCATTATATTTTTGTATTAATTAGGTATAGTCCTTATACCTAATTATGTATAGTTTCATTCTATTTTGCTGTAGGTCTTTGAGGCTTTTAGTGTGTCGATGGGAGAAATCCTGATTTTTATATATATTTTCACCATGAGTTTAGCTATCCTGTGTGCTCTTGGAGCCCCAGTTTAGAAAATATATCAATATATATTTCTGATACTACTAACATTTTTGTTTTTATTGCAACGTGTTCTCTTTCTCCCCATTACGATTTCTCCATTTTTTTCTGGCACCTCACTTCTTTTCTTCAATTGTCAGTGGAATTATTGTCTTCCTGTCTCCATATTCAGGTAGTGTCAGTGGCTGAGTATCACCGCAGGATCGATGCTCTAAATACTGAAGAACTGCGCACACTCTGCAGACGTCTCCAGGTGCCCCCTTCAGTAGTTTAAACCCATTTTTCAGAGGCTGAAACACTCTGTTTTTAGTGTCCTTCATCAGGACAAGTCCCATATTTGGTGGATTTGTTTTGGCTGCAGCACTAAAATAAATAAATAAATGAAGCAGAAAATTCCTTTTTTTTTTTTCATTAAACAGTACAATATATTGAAGAGATATGGAATTGCTTTTTCCATCATCTTTTCACTTTGAAAATATTCAAACATGTCAGAGGAATTTTCTGTCAATCAAGAAATGTTTTCATTACTCTCTTTCTCAGAGTGATGAGAACTTGTTGATTTTTTTTAGTTGTAGTTTAATATTGGAATCATACTTTTGGACTTTTGGGAATGAGTCTGTTAGGAAAAAAACTGCCTAAAAGTTATGGTTCTTTGAAAAGCAATTAGAAAATTTTCATTTAAGGCTTTTACTTTACAGCAAGCAAGTTTAAACATTTGCCTTTTAACATTTATTACTTTTCGATTTAATTAATGAAATAATATCAGGCTAATTCCCAGGAAACCAAAGGGGAAGATATTAAGTGTTCCTGGACCCCTCTTCTCATTGTCTTTGGCAAGTTTCTTGAGATATACACCTGGTTGACAGTGGGTACATTTTAGAGTTTTATTAGATAAATGCACCAGAACTAGAAAAATGATTTGAAACTATATGGAATGGTCCTTGTGCTTCAGAGAACTAGGAAGTGACATGATGAAACTTCTGATATTCACTTTTTTATCTTCAAGTAGTATCTTATTCCTTTCTATATAGAAGAGTGCTTTCCTGACTTTGCTACCTCTGTTGATTTTTTTTCCCTTTTTCTCCTAATGCTTCTAATGCTCTTTTGGGATTTTGGTTGTTTCGTGTTTGTTTTTAAAATCACATCATCAAAATTAGGGTGAAGTATTATGATGATGGTGTGAAAGGCATACTGATTATTGTTTCTCATTAAGAAACAGTACAGTTGTGGAAAACTTATTGGTTAAAGTCATTTTAAAATGTAAATATTGAGTATTTAATGAACAACATAATTTAGCAACTTTAATCCCAATGTAGTTTTGTGGAACAGCATTATTTTTTTTTACAATTGTGGTCGCCGAGTGTTGCTACATTTTAGTCATCTGCTCCAAATAGAGTGCTGTATATTTCCCAAATTATTGTCAGGTATGTTCAAGCAGCTTTTTAACAGTATACTTTAGTTTCTAATGTTAGTTCATTTTGATATTCTAAAGTAGCAATGTTTCGTTGGTAAAGTCCTCTTGCACTTTAAGCAAGGATTGAATTATATAAATTATATCTTTTGAAATATGTTTTTAAAGGATATATGTAAGATTTTTATTCATAAAAAATCCATTTATTGTGTTTTAAAAACTGGTTTAGTTTCTTTTTAGTTTAGTTTCCAATTTAAGTAGTAAGTATAGAATAGTTTTCAAAAAGTTACATTGTGGTTAAATTAAAATTTAAAAATTCCGTTAAAACCAGTTTTTTCTGACATCTTTTAGCATATTTTAGCTTTCAAAGGAAAGAGATTTATATGTTTTGTAAACATTTATGCTGAAAATAAAGGTGAATGAGATGAAAAGAAAGCAGTATACTTATGAAGCTTTGAATTGAAACACTCATATAGTTAAAGTAAGGTTTATCATGAATAAAGATTTCCTTTCACTTCAAGTCAGGAAGCATTCTCCACTCTATGAAGAAGCCCCACAATATTGTTGTTCAGATTCAGCACTAAAGGTGGGTGTAGCCCACCTTTATTTCTTGGAGGACAAGAAACATGTAAAAAATTTGCCTAAATGATTTTTTTTAAAATCCCCCATATTAAAGAATAGGATAAGTAATATTTAAAATTAGCTTGAATAGCCTACTATTTTTAGCAGTGTGCTTAGGTTTAAATACTTTTGTCACATAAGATCCTAAAGCTTCAGTCAATTTTCTAAAATACAAAAACTTAAAGATTTTTTTCCAGAAGCCTAAAACATCTTTTAATAGCATATTATTTTTTTATGTTAATATACTTTTGCTATTTGCTTTTTAGATTACTACAAAGGAAGATGTAAATTCAAAGCAAGCTACTCCTATAAAAGCAGACCTGGAGTCTGAAGCATTTAGACCAAATCTCAGTGATCCAAGTGAATTGTTACTGCCAGATCAAATCGAAAAGGTAAGAAATTAACCTAAAATGGTGTGAGCTAAACTGCAGATGATGGAACTAAATTTTTTCATTCTTGAACTGAAAACCTATATCCATGTTTTTTTTTTTTTAGTTGACCTGAAAGTTAAAGCAATTTGTTATTAGTACTAGAAAAAATTACACACACACACACACACACACACACACACACACACACACACACACACACAGAGTTATAGTTTTAGTAATATCGAATAATCTCAGTTAGAAAGATTGTCAGCCATCATCTAGATTGAACCCACAGTTTAGGCAGTGATATTACTATAGATAAACTTCTGCTTGACTTTCGTTGATAGGTAACTCACTGCCTCCTAAGGGAGCCTCTTCCATTTTTGAATAGCTCTAATTGTTAGGTAGTGTTTCCTCATATTGAGTTGAAATCAGACTGCAGTTTCCACTCATTGTGTATTCTGGTATCAAACAGAATAAGCCTTAATTCTCTACCATTTGACACCCATTCATATAATTTCAAAGCAATATTTAATGACTAATCTCCTCTAAATTAAACATCCCCTGGTCCCTTCAGCAATCCTTATGTTCCATCTTCAGCTTTTTTGATGCTTTTTCTTATATGTGCATCCATAAACAGTGTATTGCAATAGAATTATAACCTCCCTTTTTCTGGTCACTGTTTTCTGTTTTAATACTGAGATCATTTTAGCTTTCTTACTTCCATATTATCTTATTGATTCCATTTTAGTTTTCAGTACACTCTAAAATCTCAGAAAATTTTTTCATTAATTATTTTTTGAGTCCAAGTCTAGATAGGACAGTTTACAGTTATATCTATTAAATTTCATCCTGTTAGATTTATCTAGCTATTCTAGGCTATAGAGATATTTTTGGAACCTGACTTTGTCATCCACCTTGTTAGCTATACCTCTTAGTTTTTGTTTCATCTTCAGAATTGATAAGCATGTCAAGTATGCTTCATTAGAGTTTTGGTTTTTTTTTAATATTCAAGTATAGAAGACCAAAGCAGATTTGCTGGATGCTTTACTAGAGACCTTTTCCATTAAATTCCAGTAATTTCCAGTAATGCAGTTACAGATCCGCAGAGCTACTGTGATTCAGGCCCCATGGTAGCATGAGAAACTGTCTAAAGATCTTGCTAATACCTTAGGAAACTGTGTCTACAGTGTTTTCTGTATTGACCAGTCTGGTTATTGTGAGAAATAGAATAGTGCCTAGTCTGCTGTTTTTGATGAAGACATGCTGGCTCTTAATCACTACCACTTGCTTTTCTAAACACTCACAATTTATCCCTTAAACAGTACTCTTTAGAATTTTGTGATGAACCTAAATAAAGAAAGTCAAGATCAGGAGCCTTGTGGTTAAAGGACACTTTTTTCAAAATCAAGACATTCCTGGTTCCATTTCTCTTCAGGCCACTTCTGCTTTCTTGAATTTTTCAAAGATAATTGACTCCGTGCCCAGGACCCCAGCCTGCAATTCTCCTAGGCCAGTCACTTCAAACCTAGGGCAGTTTGATGTTCTTTTAAGATTTCTTCACTTGCATCAGAAATGCCTAGAAGAGTTGAAATCGGCGATAACCAAGTCTTAGGATTATTGCCTTTGGTTGAGAGGGATTGAAGTTAAAACAATATTTTGGCCAACTAGCATTTATTAAGTGTCTGATAGGCCCTGTGCTAAGTAAGGGCTACATATTTGACTATTTCTTCTTTTAAATTGTCTGTTATTCTCTTCTTTCTCTTATTTCTTATATAAGAAAAAAAATTTTTCCCCTTGGCATTTATTAGCATCCCCAAGTCAACTTGAGGTTGAATATATCCACAAAGAATATATTATATCACAGAGAGCTTTAATACTCTACCTTAATATCTTGTTCTCTAGAAACTTTACATCTTTTCTTGAAAAATAGGAAAGAGACAAATCATCTTTCTTAAACTGTAGGAAGGAGTTTGCATAATTCAACCAGTGATGGAGAAGCCTTCAGAAAGGGATTGATGTGATATTCCCTGAGGCATCATGGGAATTTAAGCGGGTGATTAGAGCTTTAGACATTCAAATAACCCTAGAAATAAAAAAATAAATAAATAAACCTCTACCACTGGCATTTATAGAGATGTTACACTGATAATAAAAATATATATTATTTATAACTTGTATGATACATACAAAACTGTCCCACTTACAGGATCACTCATGATCAATTATGAGAAATAGGACATTTTTGGCCAAGTGTTTCAGTGCTCTTATAAATATATTAATCAGGAAGTATTTTGCTTCTTAGCCTACTTTCTGTCTAATCCCTACGTTCATTAATTTGCTATACCACTTTATAACTTATAAATAAACTGTGAGATGGAACATTTCATCTCATTTTACAAATCAGGAAACAGATCAGTCGAAGCAGTGGAATTAGGGTGAGAATTGAGCTTTTCTGCCTAGTTCATTGCTCTTCTCCTAACTTCATGCTTCTTCTCACTTCACTTTGGTTGGTCAGCAAGCATTTATTAAGTACCTACTACTATGTACCAGGCACTTGAATTGTTGGGGATATAAAAAGAAGCAAAAGATAGTCCTTACCTTTGAGGAACTTATATTCTAATGGAGGAAACAGCAAACAAACACAAGTATAGGAAATAATTAAAGGAGACAGTTAAGATGGAGTTGGGAAAGGCTTCCTGCAGAAGATGACATTTTAGATGGTTATTAGAAGAGGCCAGAGAAGTCATCAGGTGGAGGTGTGAGACAGGAGAACATTCTAGGCCTGGAAGCAGGAGATGGAATGTCTTAATCATGGAAAAGCAAGGAGACCAATGCCACTAGATTAAAGAGTATTTAGGGGGAAGGTGTAAGAAGACTGGAAAAGTGGAAGGGGGGACAGGTTAAGAAGGGACTTGAATGCCCAGCAGGATTTTGTATTTGATCATGGAGGTGATAGGAAGCCACTGGAGTTTATTAATTGGGAGTTAGCAAGAGTGTGTTACATGGTCAGACCTGTGTTTTAAGAAGATCATTTTGGCAGTTGAATGGAGGAGGATGGACTGGAATAGGCAGAGATTTGTGCCAGGTAGACCAGTCACAGGCTACTGAAATAGTTTAGGTGTGTAGTGGGTAAAAATCTGACATAACTAGAGAAACAAAGGTTCAAGATTCTGAGCATATTGATATTAAGCAATGGAGCTCAACCTGGACCCAGAATGCATAGGGAGATAGATTTTTATGCATTAAAAACAAACAACAAGCTATAAACCAGGGAACAAGATTAGGTAATTTGATTTCTCATTGGAGAAAAGATTAGGGACATCCCAAGTAGAAGGGGGATGAGCCTGAGTTTCTGGAGTTGGGAATGCGGAGAGTGACCAGGTGGACTTACCCAGACATAAAACAGCATGTCACTCAATTCCTATGTTGAAGTGGAATTTACAGGAAAATGAAACTTAAATCTCAAAATGGAATCAGTTTGCTTCCCACAATTCCCACCATTCTCTTAGCTGTGAGGAGATAAGGGCCTCCACTAGGGTGGTGGTCATATCATAGGAGACAATAGGGGCTATTTGAAAGATGTTGGAAAGGTAAAATCAGCAGAATTTGGCAACAGATTGAATATGGAGGGTGTGAATGACACCTAGGTTGTGAATCTAGAGGCCTGGGAAGATGGTGGTGCCCTCAATATTGGTAGGAGAGTTTGGAAAGGGGTAGGTTTTGGGGGTAAAATGACGAATTCAGTTTTTGAACATGTTAAATTTAAGTCTACAAGGACAATCCAGTTCAAGATGTTTGAAAAGCAGTTGGAGTTGAGTCTGGAGGTCAGGAGAGAGGTTAGGGCTGGTTAAGTATATGTGAGTGTCATCAGCATAGAGATGATATTTTAAATCCTTGAGAGTTGATGGGATCAGTAAGTGAAGTAGTATAGAAGGAAAAGAGAAGAGGGCCCAGGACAGAATTCTTTGGGACATCACAGTTAGTGGCATGACCTCATTGATGATCCAGGGGAGAAGGAGCAAGCAGTCAGATGTATAAGAGTTTCAGGAGAGAGTAGTCCTGAAAACCTGGGGGAAAAAGATATCAAAGAGGAAGAACTGATTGACTGTGTTGAAGGCTTCAGAAAGGTCAGTAAGGATGAGGATTGAATATAGGCTATTGGATTTAGCTATTAAGAGATCATTGGTAACTGGAGAAAGCAGCTTCAGATGAATGATGAGATTGGCAGCCAGATAGTATAATTAAAAGGGTGGGAGGAGGGAAAGTAGAGGAACCTATTATAGATTACCTTCTCAAGGAGTTTAGTCAGAAAGAGTAAAGAGATAGAGGACGATACCAGAGACAGAGGGAAAGAGAGGGTGTTTCTTGAGGTTGGGGGAGACACACTGTTTCCTGCTGTTAGTAGGCTGTGGGCAAGGAGCCAGTAATCAGGGAGAGACTGAAATTAAGTGAAAAAGTAAGAGTAATAAAGGGGACAGTCTACTGGTGGTGATAGTTTCCATGTGGCATAAGTAGCAGGACTATAACAAAAGATGGTAACTATTTAAATAATGTTAATTAATACTTTGTTGTCCATAGCTCACTAAACATCTTCCACCACGAACCATTGGCTATCCTTGGACTCTTGTCTACGGTACTGGGAAACATGGTACAAGTTTGAAGACTCTATATCGAACAATGTTGGGTTTGGACACACCAGTGCTGATGGTGATTAAAGACAGTGATGGCCAGGTATGAAAAAGATGATCGTGAATAATAATAGCATCTATGTCCCAGGGTTATTGTGAAGATCAAATGTGATTAAAATTATAAAGCGTTTAGTATGGTGCTTGGCACATGGGTGCTATATAAATCGTTGTTAATATTATTTAAAAAGACTTTAGTATACATCAGTACAACAAATTTATACATGAACACATCTCAGTGCAATCAGATTTCGGTATATAAATGAGTAGAATGCTTGAATTAAAATGAACTATCTAAGTTTGGTTGCATTTTATAAGGAAAAGGAAAAGGCAAAAATAGTCCCAAAAAATCATTTAAAATAAGTTTTTTTAAAATCAAACTTATTACATAATCTTTTTAAAGAAATTGCAAACTTGACTAAAATCATAGCCACTTTTTTTTCTGAACAAGAGAAAAAGGTCGTAAACAAATGGATAATTGACCTGATATTAGTTTCTTGACTATCCAAGTATTCACTGGGGGAAAAGAATGCATGCAGAAAATCCTTGTAAGTGGAAGGGGATGCTTCATCCAGATACACAAATCCTCTTATGTGACTTAGTTTTATTTGACTATGATTTGCTCCATTTAGATGAACTTAACCTATTGTAGTTCCACAATTCTGTTGTACTTGTCAGAATAAGTAAAACTTTATAGAAATTTTCTTGTGCCTAATTGTTCAAATTGAGGTTTGAGAATTACAAATGTTTAGGAGATTTTTTTCCCCTGAGGCTTTTAGCACATAGATTTTAAGGTTATACTATAAGGATTCCAGAGTACTCCTTTGCTATTCTATTTCTTATGTCTTCAGTTAGTGTGAAATACTACAGTAACTTGTAAGTCAACAAAGCAGGAATTGTGTTTTCTTTACTTCAAGATAAAATTGCATTCTTAGGTTCCCTCAGGTGTTTTTAGCACTGGATAGGATTATTGTCCACTAAAGTGTCAAGCATTTCTTGATTGAAGGGGTGGCATTCCTGTTTTCTTTTTGTTGTAGTTTTGATATTTGAATACCTGTGGCAGTCACCCCCATAGAAAGAGTACACTCAACACAACATTATTTCTGTGTTCTGCATGGTTAAATTTGAAGGTATCCAGACACATTATTTTGTTAATATATATTGATTATGCCTACTAATGTTATGTATCATTTAATAATTTTTATGGTTAAGCTTAGAATTTTAGGGCTAGAATTAGGTAATTAGCTTTTATTACTTACATTTAGAAAACTAGTTGTTATTCCTTATATTTTATTTTCATTAATAGGAGACAAGTGGATAGAGTGCCTGGCCTAGAGTCAGGAAGACTTGAGTTCAAGTATAACCTCAAATTTTTTAGCTATGTGACCTTGGACAGGTCACTTAAACCCCTGTGGGCCTCAGTTTCATCATCTGTAAAATGGTAATAGTCATGCCTGTCTCTCAGGGTTGTTGTGAGGATCAAATGAAATAATATTTGTAAAGCACTTAGCACAGTGCCTGGCACGTCCTCGGCACTATGGAAATTATTAGCATTATTATTATCGTTATTGTTATTACTGCTGCTATTTTTATAATATGGGATATTCTGTCAACATCCTACTTTTCCCCTACTAAAATACATGTGTAGTTTGTTACATTCTGACTGTGTTTGCTGTGACACTATGAAGTGTCATAAGGAAAAACAGAGAAGAATAAATTATTTTATAATTTATAAATATACTTGACATGTAGATTGGTCCATGCTAATTTAGCTTTTGCTTTTTCTATAGGTTTTTGGTGCACTGGCATCAGAACCATTTAAAGTGAGTGATGGCTTTTATGGTACTGGAGAGACCTTCGTTTTTACTTTTTCTCCAGAATTTGAGGTAAAGATACATGTTAAAATTTTGTTTATTAAATACTGTTACAAACTTTCTTTCATGGCAAAATATTAATTTAAGGAATATGAGTCTTGAACTGACAAAAGAGTTTTGATTTGTTAGGTGATTATAGGATTTTTACTACCTGTAGATTAGAGGATAACCTTATTCAAAGCTAACAGTTAAGTTGAATTAAACACAAATAGTATTGAGCGTCCCTGTGTAATGAGTTTATGGCAGTATATACTTTTTATCTCAATTACTCTTCCAAAGTTTTAAAACTTTTTTAGGGGGGATAGTTGTACAATATAGCTACTCCTTATCTGGAATGATATCCCCAAATTCTAGTTTTTCCAGATTAATTGAAAATAACTAGTTGAAAAGGCTTGAATGAACATAATTAATATCTTAATGATAATAATGATATTCTTAACATTCTAAATATATTTTTTCAAGTATGTTCCTGTACATAATGGGGTGAGGTGGAGACCCAAAGTTGGAACTCAAAGTGTTAGGATCAAATGTAATGTTCTTACAACTGGGTAACAAGAAATACAGGTTAAGGGGTCAAGAAAGCTATCGGGCCCTACAGGACAAAAGAGAAGACGGAGACAAGGGCAGGGAGGGAGGATAGAGGAGAGAGCAGATTGGTCACAGGGGCAATAAGAATGCTTGGGTTTGGGGGAGGGAGGGGAGAAAACTGGAGAATATTTGTAACCCAAAATTTTGTGAAAATAAATGTTAAAAGTTAAAAAAAAAAAAAGAAAATGTAGCAAATCAGTGGCTTCTTCATAATTTGTTCGGTGCTCTCCTAGAAAAAAAGATAATTCTTTTGCCTTCTTAAGAGCCTACTGTGATTAAATTGAACATAAGTAACTAATACAAATCAAAACATGAGAGATATGGAAGTCTATGGTTGTTCTCTGTCATAGTGCTGGGCATCTTTAATGTATTTAATGAATAATTATTAAATGAATGACCTCATTCAGACTAAGGAGAGATTCAGAAAGATAAAACCACTTGTCCCTCCTCTATTTCTAACCTCCAAACCTCTAACTATAATTGTAATTTGTCTGATAATTGCTGTCAGAGTTTGACTTTTTAAAAAATTCTAGGTGACTGCATAAATTTTATGACTATTTTCATCCATTCTACATTTGTTTATACATCCTTGATTCCACAAAATAAAGCTTACCTTAAAATCATTATTTTTTATTAGGTCTTTAAGTGGACTGGAGATAATATGTTTTTTATCAAAGGAGATATGGATGCCCTAGCTTTTGGTGGAGGCGGGTAAGTAACTTAAAGTATTTAGCATAAAAATCCTTTAAAAAAAATTCAACTATAGGTTACTAAATTGTTGTCACTTTAGGAGTTTTTTAATTAAAATTTTTAGATTTTTATTTCAGTTTTTTAAAAATAAGAGTTTTTTTAATTTAAAATTATGCTTATCATGCTTATCTAGAAGATTTGAACCTATTAAGATTAATTTCTGCAGTATACCAATAGAAGTATATTCATGTATGGATGAACAAATTCACTTTTATTAGAGCGAGCATTGTCCTTAGGTAATTAGATTGAGTGATAGTTTGTGGATCAGAATTGTATTGTTTTTGTCCAAAGATCTTCAAGTTTGAAACAAGGTGCTTCTGTGCTAGGTAATTTGTTTAAATAGTTCAGTATCTTGATATGTATATATAATGTAGCTCTCACTGCAATTTCAAATATATTTCATTAAGGTCGAAGTTTATTTTGTAGAGTTGTTTTTATTTTATTTTTAAAGTCTTGATTGACAATTTTAGAACCGAGAAATTTAACTTTTCTTGAAATTTTTCCCAAATTACTTGAAATCTTGATTTTCTTCATATATAAATAAAATGAACATTTCAGTGGTATTCAAGTGCCAAATTAATTAATTAAGTTAATCATTGTAAGAGCCCTTTAATTGCTTGATTTTCAAGATTGCCGAGTTTCATTTTCGTTATTTTCTCTTTTTTTCCTGACATCTCATCAATTTTTCTGAGTTTAAATGTAGCTTTCTTTCCTACTTTCTGCCCCTCCTTCCCCCCAGCTCCCTACCTTAACCTGATTATCATCTTGGTGTTCTCTTTTCTTTCTTCTCTGGCCAGTGCTCCAATATCTGCTTAGTGTGCTGTCCCTGACTTTGTACCCTCATCGGCCCTTTAGAAGAAGGGAATCTTTTCCGAGGTTCCCAAGTTGTTGCTTATGTGCAAATAATGTAGATTATTTTATCCTTTACACTCAATTTTTGAACATTATGGTATGAGTCCTATTTCACTTAAAAACCAATATTAAGAAAAACTGAAAAGTAGAATCTAGGCCATTCTATTCTCATTTCTTCCTCCCTTTCCCCCCTGCACACATGTGCACGCACACACATACTCTCAACTTTCCTTAGAAATATAAAGCAGCTTTTTTTCCCTTCAGAAGAGAATAAGTGAAAGCAATAGTGTAGAAATTAGGTAATGGGGATTTTTTCAAGAAGTTTGGCTCAGAAAGAAAGGAGAGAAATAGGATGGTAGTGGGCATTTTTTAAGGATGAGAGATGCTTGAGCTTGTTTGTAGACATCAGGGGGAAAATCCATTAGAAAGGGAGAAATTAAAGATTAGAAGGGGTGGGGAATGATTAATAGAGACATTCTCCTGGAGAAGATGGGAAGTGATGAGATCAAGAGTATGTATAAGGAGATTGGCTTTGATTACGAAAAAGGGCTACTGCGTCTTCAATGACTAGATAAAAGGAGAGATAGTGTGGGAGCCATGATGAAGGGAAGAAGAGGGAGTTTGTAGTGAATAGCCTCAGGTTTTGTTTTTTTCCCAGTAAAACATGAGGTAAGGTCCTCAGGTAAGATGTTTGGGAGAAAGGGTTCTTTCAGAGGCTTAACAAGAGAAAAGATAGCTTAGAAAGGCCACTGTTGCTAATGGTATAGAGAGTAAATTAGGGAAAAGTTAGATGGATTGCCTGGCTTCAATGAGGGTCCAGTTAAAATTAAATGACAAATTTGTAAGGGAGCCAGTTGGCATGTACAGTTATGATTTCCTTCAGCTCCATTCAGTAGTACTATCTCCACCCATGTAGATTATAAATTTCTGGACCCTAAAAAGTAGTCGTCAGGCATTTAGTGATTTTTTTCATATAATTTGAACCAATTTACATCAGTCTTTTGTTGAAAGATATGCAACATCACAGTGTCTATATTTAAAGCCTTTAATACTTTGTAGGATCTATAGGGTCACTGCAGTACTATAGAAGAGTACATTGTGGATTAAGTAGATTTTTCTAGGCTGCCATACACCCTGACCAGTATATTTAACACAACCGTTCTCTAGACACCCCTTGTCCTGAAAAGTAGTTTTGGGAACAAGATCATCTATTCGTAAATTTGGGGCTTCCTGGACCATGAAACAAAAGAAGTTCTCCATTCAATAGTGCAAGGACTCTTTGTAATACCCTTTCTTTGCTAGACTGTAGGTCCTGAAAGACTGGTATTTTCAAAGATAGAGATATGGGAGGCGGAGTAGGGAATGAGATGACCTCTAAATCAGTCAGGCTTGAACATATATTATTATAGTTTAATTACTTTGGAGAATGTTTTTTTTAACTTAGTTGCCATCTCAGCATTCCCTATCCAAAATCATGGCTATTTTTGACCAAGAGATTTCTTATCAGATACATGCATGAAGAGACTTCTCAAGCTAAACCTTCTGCTGAAGAGCTTGAGATGATAATGCCATTCCCACAACATTTTGAATCTATTGATAAAAGTAAACTCATGT
The DNA here is from genome assembly GCF_028372415.1 of Notamacropus eugenii. Lineage (NCBI taxonomy): Eukaryota > Metazoa > Chordata > Mammalia > Diprotodontia > Macropodidae > Notamacropus > Notamacropus eugenii. The sequence goes on along the minus strand of NC_092875.1, from coordinate 143,092,120 downwards.
TCCAAAATAAAATCAGTTGCTTTTGATAGGTGTGTGAGAAAACTACAAGCTCTTGAACTTTAATCTATATAAATCTTTTGAGATATACCCATGTTTTCTTGCCTTAGATGGTTTGGGACTTCCAAATCTACAAGGAAATTCTATCTTTATCATTAAATGAACACAGGTCATATTCTTAATGCAGTGGAATATTTTAGCACAAATGTGGGACAAAACATCATGATGAGGATGATGATAAGCATTTGTATGTAGTGCTTTAAAATTTGCAAAGTACTATACAAATAATACTACTTTTGATCCTCACAACACCTTAAGAGGATATTATCTCCATTTTATAGGTGAGGAAACTGAGGCACACAGGTTAAGTAATTTAGCCATGGTCACACAGCTAAGTGAAAAGGGCTAGATTTGGACTCAAGTCTTCCTGACTGTAGGTCTGACATTCTGTACACAATACCTCCTGGCAGCATCTACCTCAGAAACTAATTGGATTATATTAACAGACCATTTTTATATGTACTTATGTTTCACATGATTTTGTTCTTCTGTCTGACTGGGTAATATTATGATGTAACATATAACACCTTTATTGTGTTAGATATATACATGTTCATTGTATCTGAGCAAATCCTTCTTTCTGATTAACACAGAATTCCTAAATCCAAAAGTTTTCCCCTTTCATGTTACCTTCCTGTACTCGGTGTATTTACATGTTATCTCCTCCATTAGAATGTGTGTTCTTTAAGGGCAGAGGCTGGTTTTTATCTTCACTTGTATCTTTAGCATAGTGCCTGGTACATAGTAAACATTTAATGAATGCTTACTGACTGAATATTGATTGATTGTAGACTGAATAAATGAAACTAAATCAGGCTAAAAGAAAGTTAGTGGATAAAAAAATGAAGTGTTACAAAAATGTCCTTCCTTTGCTATATACTTATGTTTTTCCTATTTCCTGGCATAGCAATTTTGAAAAAAATATGGTGATTAATAGTTTTTGTTTGTTTCACATAGTGATACTATACAAGATTGTTAACAGCAGGTCCCTGACTAGTTTTCCTCACTACTGTCTTTGTACTGCAATCTGTCCTTACTACTACTTGCAGATTAATCTTCATTTATCATAGATAAGATTGTTTCTCTGCTTAAAAACTCTTTAGTAGGTCCCCTTTTTCCTACCAAATAAAATACAAACTGCCTCCATACTATTGTATCCTCATAGGGTATTCCCGCTGCTTTGCTCTAGCAGCCAGAGTTAGCCAAACTTAACTGCTTTATGCCTGCAATGCTTTTATTATTTCCCTCCCCCCCTTCCCCTCATATCTCCACCTTTGGAAATCCCGGTCTTTCAGGACCTACATCGAATTGTACTAATACATACATATGTAAGTTCCATCAGGGCAGGGACCATATCCTTTTTGTATTTGTTCCCACCATCAATCCCAGCATTTTTATACGTATCATACCCTTAAAAATATAATGCTTCATGATATGGAAACAGCAGGAACATGTAGAATAATGGAGTAGGGATGATAGTAAACTGAAAATAGTCAATGAAGATTTGGGGAGTTGTTGACAGTTCAAGTGTGTAATTTCATTTTTGTTAACTATTTTTAGAATTCTTCTAATTTTTTTTTTCATTGCAGGGGAGAGTTTGCACTTTGGCTTGATGGGGATCTCTACCATGGTAGAAGTCATTCCTGTAAAACATTTGGGAACCATACACTTTCTAAAAAAGAAGATTTCTTTATTCAAGACATTGAAATATGGGCCTTTGAATAACTACTCTTCTTACCAGGATAATGCCCCAAACCTGACATGGACAAGCATAGTTTGGAAAGTTCATGAAGCAATATAATGTAGCGTGTCACTAACTATTTTAGATGAGTCTGTGTCACCATTTATTTAGGTATAATTTTGCAGGTTTTTTAAAATCATGTTCCTCCCCCTGAGTTCTTAAGGTATAATACTTATCTAGTGCCATGTAGTATAAATAATTTGCAGTTTAACTGCAGTTTGACAAAGGAGTTGTTAAACTCCCATCTAAAAATCGTCACGATCTCTCTGATGTTAGTGCTGCTATGTTGAACTTCCACCTAGTTAATTTTTAAAATTATATTAATTCCTTTAAAGGAATAACATGTGGGGCATAGGTTGAGATTATAAGTAGTGATAGACTACAGTGCTGCTGAGGTTGAGAGTGACCAACTTGCATTGTAGAACCAATACATAAAAACGATATGCCAAATTAAAGGGTACTGTCCAGTTTTTAGTTCACTTAAGTATAACAGCACCATTTGTTTGTTCAGAAGGCATTCTCAGTTCCATTTTAGAAAAAGTGAAATGAAGGAAGAATGCTGATTATATTAGACCATATTATACTTGCAGGTTTGGGGAAACAACACTCTTGGAATCTGCTAAGGATTTGTACAACTGCACAGGAGTATGAGAACTTAATGATTCTATTGGGTTTAATATATTAAGCAAGAAATTAGAGTATTAACTTATTTGTAGCTTAGCAGGGCATTATCAGAAGTACAAAGACTATGAAACACGTGCATATTTCTTCAGCATAAATATCAGATACACTATTTTATGGTTTTGTTGTTTTAGCCTTGTTGCACTTCAGATCCAAAAATATAGTTTATTCTTGTCCAAAAAAGAAAAAAGTGATTTTTTAAAAATTGAGTGGATATATGTTGTAAATTAGTTAGCACCAGCGCTGATAAAATGGGTCATGTACTATAGTAGACAATATCGTAACTCAGTAGATTCGTGGAATATGCAAATTTACTGTCGTGACCTCAAGAAAAAAAATGGCAGGCTAGAATACACCAGTAGTTCTTGTCCTCTTTTGTAGGAAAATCAGTAATAAACCATTGTGGCAATAACAACTCATTAAAACAGTTCATTTCAAAGCTTCTATTCTATGTTATGCAAAAAAAACAAAAACTGCTGTTATACTTGTGACAGTGACTTTGTGCTGAAACTTCAGCTGTTCCAGATGAGCATTGTATATTATCTTGTAAAATAATGTTTAAAGGTAGTTTTGTTCTTATAGAAAGTGTTGATTGACAGGTTGCTTATAGCACTTTAAATTATTCTTAAAATGGAATAAAAACCAGCTGTGTGGGCTTAAGTAGATGTAGTTGTATAGCACTTGAGTATATTTAGTTCTTTTGAAAGTTAAATACTTAACTGAAGAAAACTTACTGCTAGGGTAATTAAAAGGAGCAAATAAATGCTCTGTTGTAATATGCTATTGCTGAATATGAATGGAAGTACAGGACGTTTCCTTAATTGTCTATGTAAATCTCTTAATTCTTGTTAGACGCTAGTAGCATTATATAGATTAAATGTTTACAATATAAGGAACTGTAAATAAATATCACCTTTTTCTCCTTGGGTCTTCCACAGCAGTATTATTGTCTTTGTGGAGTTAAGACTAAATAATCCTGTAATGGATTTCAATTACAATAAGGTCATAGTGATGTATAGCAAATAAAACTAAAATATATGTATAAAAATTTGAGTTGCAATTTATTGAAGTCAGTCAGTAATCATTTATTAAGTGTCAACTCTGTGCCAGGCACTATACTAAATACTGGAGATTAAAAAAAAAAGTCAAAAAAACACTCAAAGATCTTATAGTCCAGTGGGGGAGACAGTATTCAAACAATTGTACAAACTGTACAGGACAAATGGGAAATCAACAGAGGAAAGGGACTAAAATTTAGAGATGTCAGGAAGGACTTCATGTAGAAGGTGGGATTTCATCTGAGGCTAGAGGGAAGCAAGGAGGCTGAGATTAGGAGATAGAATATTCCATACATAGGGGATAGCCAGGGAAAATGTCTGGAGTCAGAAGATGATGTGTCTTGAGTTAAGTTGTGAAGTTGAGTGAAAAGTGGGAAGTGTTTATTGTAGATGGCCTTCTTAAGGAATTCAGCCATAAAAGGGAGGAGAAATAGGAGATGACAGTGGGAATGCATGAATCAAGTGAAGGGGTTTTTTTCCTCCCTCTTTCTTTCTTTGTTTTTTTTTTTTTTTTTTTTTTTTAGGTATGAAGGAGACATCAAGACAGTAGGGAAGCAGCCAGTAGGTAAAAGAGGAAAGATAATAAGAGAAGGGGTATGATAAGAGGAGGCAGTTTGCTGGAAGAAGATGCAATAGAATAGGATTATTTGTGTATGTCTTGGGTTTGTCTTGACAATTAGACCACCTCATTCAGTATGTGAGAAGTTACAGTTGAGATCATGGCAGAAGTCATCTACCACAATTTTTCATTGAAATATGAGGTAAGGTTTTCAGTTGTAATAGAGGGGGAGGTATGGGAGGTTTGAAGAGAAACGTTAAAAGTTTGAAAAAGCTACTTTAATGAGTGGAATAGTGAGTTGAATTAGGAGGATGTCAAAAGATTGCCTTTCTGCAGTGAGAACCCAACTGATATTACCTAAGTCTGCATAGGGAGACTAGGTTTGACCAGGAGCATGCCTAGGAGAACACACTGGCACTTGGAGAAGCTGTACACCAGGGTAAGAGGTCTCAGATTCATACCAGTGGAGAAGGGGTAAAACAGAATTACAATAAGGATGGCTGTTATGTCGCAGCTTGGTGGGCTAGTTCTGGGTCACACACCCCAGGCAGTGCACTAAGAAAGAAGCAAATTCTGAAGCATGGAGAGCAATAGCTAGAGCAGAACGACTACGCTGAATAAGCAGAGTTTCTTAGCTGATGGTGGGTTAATCTAGCAGCAATCTACCATTGTCTGGACCCAAACATAGATCAGAAACTTGCAGAATTCAAACCAGTAGGCACTCGTGGTCAGATAAGACTACTTTTGGACTACTGAAAACTTGCAGATCCCCAGCCCGAGCCATTCCCAAGAAAACAGCAACCAGCCCAGAACTTCCCTCTACAGGTGCACAAAGCTTACCCCAATATAAAATCTGAAATCAGGAGGTCGGCTAGAAACAAACAAAAAAGATTACCATAAAATGCTGTTATGGTTACAGGGATGCTTACATCAAACAGAGAAGAGAATGTTCTAAAATATTCGCAAAGGCAGAAAAGAAAAACACATAGTTTAGGAACAAATTCAATGAGAATACCTGGAAGAGATGAAACAAGAGTTTTAAAATACTTTATAAAATGAAATGAATGATAGAAGAAAAATTAGAACCATGGGAAAAAGAAACAGAAAGGGAGTTAAAGGCTTATTCGCAAGAGGTACAAAACCTGACAACGAAATACCAGAGCAAATGGCTTCGTGAAACGAAGAAGTGTTAAAACTAAATCAAAAGGCTGAAAAAACAAAGGTGAAAATACAAGGTATTTCATAGCAAAAACAACTCACCTTGTAATGTAGATCAAAGAGAAAAAGTTAATCTACCCAAACACCATGACCAAGAATGTACATAATCCTGTAAGAAAGGTCCAGAGGGCAAAGTAGAAAGGAAAAGGATCCAGAACCAACCCCCAAATGAAAAATCCTGTGAATTATAGTGGAATTTATACCTTATAGGTCAGAAGTAAAATACTGCAAGCAGCCAGAAAGGAAGCATTGAGGTGCTGAGGAGCCACAGTCTAGGATACATGATTTAGCAATTACCACCATGAAGAAACAGCTTGAAATTTAACATCCAAGAACACTTATGTAGCAAAACTGTTATTCTATAGGGGGAAATGGAACTTTGATTAAGTAGGGGACTTAAAAGCATTCTTGATTAAAAGACCAGAGCGGAGTAGAAAAGCTCAAACAGCAGTTAAGAGAAATATAAACAATAAACATGAATGAGCAATTTAAAGGAACTAAAGTATAAATTGCTTATGTCAAATATGGTCCTTTATGAACCGTTTTTACAGCAGGGGTCATAGGAGATCTGGAAGTGGTTTTGTTATGTCTTGATCTTAAGAATGGAAAGAGACGAAAAGGAAGGTTAAAGGAAATTATCCTATATAATCTAAGGGTGCAAGTGGACATAGATACAAACGAAGGGAGAGAGGTGGGGAGAATGATTGACACATTGTTTGGTACAGAAATACATTTCATTCAATGGAGAAATGAGAGAAAGAGGTGAAAGGAGAATGGGGGAGACGGAGTAAAGGAGAGACTTTTCCTAAGCAAAACAACCTCCAAGGTTATTACCCCACCACAAATAAAGAGAATGAGAATCTGAAGAGGTGCCCATCAATTGGAGAATGGCTGAACAAATTAAGTGTGATGCAATATTATTGTTCTGTAAGAAATAGTGAAAACCATATTATTGTTCTGTAAGAAATGATGAAAAATTCAAAAAACCTGGGAATATGAACTGATTCATATGGGAAATATGAACTGATTGAGAGTGAAGTGAACAGAACTAGGGCAACAGTTAATGCGATGATATTATGGAAGAGACAAACCACACTGAAAGAATTAGGGAGTCTGTTCAGCATAAAGATAAAGCCAAGATTCTAGAGTACTGATGTTACCTCCTTCCTGATACTGAAATACTCAGAATGTAGAAGGAGGCAATTTTTTTGGACAAGGCTGATGTAAAATTATGTTTTGCTTGGTGATGACACATTCACAATGGGTTTTCTTTCATTCTTTATTGAGTGTGGTGGGAGAGGTGATGAAGTAGGAGGATGAGAAGGCAGATTTTTACTAACAAAAAACATTTAAAAAGTAGAGAATAGCATAATGGATTTCAGAGTCACTGGAAGGGGGTAGGAATTTGTAAATCATTGCTGAATAAATTCAGGAACTTTATTAATGTCACTGGGAATTCAACGTTCAAGGTTGTATCCTCTTACAGTATTAGGCAGCTCAGAGAAAAGGACCAGTAGAGGTACTTGATAGAACAACATTTCTGTCCTATCTCTGCAGTCAGGCCAGGTGAGGAGAAGCGTAGAGGGAGCAAATTGAATAATTTATTGTTTATTTTTGTATATCTTTCATTAAGTGTAATGTTATCTTTGTCCTATAAGGATGCTGCAAATAACCTCCAGCAGGAATAAGTAAACTGGCTGACAGACAAAATCTGGCCCTCTGCCTGTTTTGTTACAGACCACGGGGTAATAATGGTTTTTACTTTCTTAAGTGGTTGTAAAACATCAAAAGAAGAATATTTTGACACATTAACATTATATGAAATTCAAATTTTAGCATCCATAAGCAGTTTTATTGCAACGCAGCTATTTATGCTTATTTATGTATGGCTGCTATTGCACCATGATGGCAGTCAAGCAGTTATGACAAATCATTTGTGACACTCTCATCACATTTGCTCAGTGGACTGCAGGCTGCAGTGACACAGTTATAACAACAGTTCTTCTAGTGATTATGTACATATCTATGTATATGTATATATGTCATTGTACTGCAACATTTTATCATTTTTTATTACCAGTGCAAACCCGTAATATATAAAAATAAAATATATAAATATAGAAGAAGAGAAAAAAGTTTTTCTGATTTTTTGAGCTCAGGACTGAGATTGATTTTTTTCTAAATGAGAACTGCCTTCATACACTGTTACTGAACACTAAATGACTTTGGAAATTAGCTTTTGCTGCAGATTTGATAATGTTTCATAGCGAATTCAGCCTAAAATTACAGGACAAAGTAGTATTATTTGCAAAACATACTGTGAAAAGTCCATTAACAACTGACATTTGAATCACAAATAATGTTAAACTGCTTTATACATTTCCTGTGCTATCAAAAGTTAAGCAGTATCTCTATTCCCACACAGATTTGCAGGGGATTTATTTTCCGAGTTCAACTAGAGTTCCAGCATTGTTTTTCAGGCATCAATGCAAGTTTTGCCTATTTCAAAATCCATAACTATGCAATTGAGGAGCTGCTACCTCACTTTGAAATGCTTTCCAAATGATGAATATACTCAATTAAAATCCTGTGTCATAGATTGATATGAGTATTTGATAGGGTTTATCTATAAAATGGCATTTTCAAAGATGAAATATAAAAATCTGATTACAGATCATGAATATTTGCAATTAGACACTAACTTTTAACTTTCCAAGAAACTCATTAGGAGACCTGTATTATAGAAAAATTGTACTTGGTTATTGTCATTATTTTGAACTTAACCAATAAAACATTTGTGGAAATTTATTTTTTCTCTTGCTATAGAAGTACCTACATCCTTGATTTTGTCTTTTAACCTGCAAAGCCTAAAATAATTACTATTCAGCCCTTTACAGAAAAAAAAGTTTGCTTACTCTTGAACTACATTTTTGGAAATCAAAAATTTAGTTTGGAGGTAACAATTTCAGCAAAATGTGATTGTTAGCTTTAATTCAAGTTCACAACTATATATTTACACATAAGCCTATATTTGTTAAGGAACATATTTGCAGAGTCAAGGTGTCAGGTGAAAGATGAAATGGCAGGAAAAGAGGTTTTGCCCAGCTCTTCCAATACAACTTCTCCGCAAAGATCAGGAAAATGTACCTGATCAGGAAACCCAAGAAAGAAATCACAGTGAGTCTTTTTTTTTCCATGGAAATGATCAGACTGGAGCAAACCAACCGGAGTCCAACTCCCAGAGACTGGAAAAAGGCAAGTTGAAGTCCCAGAACCTTCCTGGGGCACTGAGACCTCATGCAGGCTTTTAGGTTCAGAAACAGATGAAGAGAGAAAAAAATAATGAATCTAGAGAACAGATCAAGAAGAGAAAACATGAGAATAATTGAACTACCTGAATGTTCTGAGCAAAAAAAAAAAAGAATCTTGAGACAATAATACAAAAAATAATTAAAGAAAATTGTCCTGAAGCATTAAAACAAGAGGAGGAAATAGAGACAGAAAAAAATCCACCAATCACCACCTGAAAGAGACCCTACAAGGAAAACTCACAGGAATATTATCATTAAATTCTAAAACCCTCAAAACAAGGACAAAATGTTACAAGAGGCAAGAAAAAAACAATTTACATATGATGGTACCACAATTAGAATCACACAAGATCTAGTGTTGGTGACACTAAAAGATCTCAGGGCTTGCAACACTACATATCAAAGTGCAAAAGAACTGGGCCTGCAGCTGAAAAATTCATATCCAACAAAACCAATCATAATTTTGAATTGAAAAAAATTGGCATTTGATCAATTGTTAGATTTTCAGGACACTGTTAAAAAAAACCCTGAACTCAACAGAAGGTTTGACACACAAGAGCCAAGAGAAATACAAGGTACATACCAATGACCAATTATAAGAAGCTCAATAAGGATAGAATATTTACCTTTTCCGTATGGAAAATGTAAAACCTATGTCTGATTGTTACTAATAATTAGGTAGCTTATAAAAAAGATTGGGGTAGACCTGAGTATGATATGACTTTAAAAAGCAAAAAATGTTCAAGAACAGCTGAAAGAGTAATTATCCTATACAAATAAGGTGCAAGAGGAAGAACCAAATACAGAGGAACTAGTCCATTCCAAAACAGAGGAATTAGAGGAATAGGGAGGCTGTGAGTTCTGGAAACCTACCTTCATCGCGAATGGGTTTAAGAGGGAAAAATACATACACATCTAGAAGAATATAGAAGTCTTCTAAATTTAAAAAAGAAATAAAACTAAACGGATAGGGAAGGGGAAGAGGATAAAGGAGGAATCTTTAGAGGGGAGAGTGAGGGAATTGGTTAAAAGGGGGATATAGAAGAATATTTAGATTTAGGGGAATGAGAGGATAAGGGAGGGATTGCCGGAGTGGGGGTAGGTTAATAGGAGGACAAGGAACAGGTAGAAGTGGAGGAGTTAGAAATAAAAAGATGTACAAACAAAAACAAGATTAGGAGTAGAATCTCTTAGGGAAAGTTTATGTTTATGTATGTATGTGTATATATGTAGATGTGTATGCATATATCAATATATATAAATATATATCCATGCTCAATTGTAGCCTGGGGGTGGTGGGTAGGGAGGAGGAAAGGGCAAAAATAACCCAATAAAATGTATGGCAGAGAACAAAAGAAAACCTACAAGGAAGCAAAGAAAAGATGGACAGCTTTCAACTAAACACAATATGTAACATATAGGCTTTCTTGAAATGATAAGTTATTGCTATATATTTTAAATACTCTTCTAGGTTCTGCTGTGTGCATGACATGTTTTTTTTTCTTTTCTTATTTTATATTTAAGTTTATAATATTTCTTTTTTCTTATGTATTTATGTTTTTGTATTTGTCTAAAATAAAAAAAAAATTAAAAAGAATTGTCCTTTGAATTCATAGATAGTCGTATTCTTTTGGATGTTCTCTGATGGAAATACTTGTTCCTTAAGAATTTTAATTTATGTAGGCAATGGCTAATAAAGCTAACTCTAGTGAATTATGTGAGTAGACATGCTGCCTAATACTCATTCTTCATAAGTGGAATGTTTGTCAAGTTATACTCAGGGATTGCTACTGAGGTATATGGTCTTTAGAAGGCTTAGCCTTGCTCTGGGTGTGTGCAGTTAGGTGGCGTGGGTAGCAAATAAAATCTGCCTGAGGCTTCTGAAATTCCTCCTGTTCCATTTTTGCAGCTTGACACTGAGATGGAGAAGAGTCCAAGTTGAAGAAAATTTCCACCATTTTCTCTTTTCCAGTTGTGTAGTACTCTTATTTCTGTGATCTCTCAGATGCTACTGAAAATAGATGATGAGACCCTCTAGATCAGAGGTGTCAAACACACTTCCAAGTTTTGCAAAATTAAATAAAAGTATAATTAAATTAGTTTAGTTAAATAAATTAAAGTACAATTGGGAAATATTTAACAAAATAGAAAAGAACACAACATAGCAACTAAGTTAATATTTTGCCAGTAGGGATCCTTTTGTATAGACTTATTTGTTGTTCAGTTTGTTTTCAATTGTGTCCAAATGTTTTTGAACCCTTTTGGGCTTTTCTTGGCAAAGATACTAGAATGGTTTGCCATTTCCTTCTTAAGCTCATTTTACAGATGAGGAAACTGAGGCAAATAGGGTTAAATGACTTACTTAGAGTCCCAAGTTTCTGAGACCAGATTTGAACTTAGGAAGATAGTCTTCCTGACTCCAGGTCTGTCACTCTATCCAATGCATCACCCAACTGCCCTTGTACGGATTAGTGGCCCCTAGTATTGAGTTGACACCTCTGCTGTCTAGAAGCTTCTGTTGGCAGATGACTTTGTACTTTTTGCATGAATCCCTGAAATATTGCAGAACCTCTTCAAAGTGATCCATAACCACTAAAAAATATGTATCTAGGGCCTTGTGGTGGCACATTCCCCACCCAACTCTGAGCTATACTATCCACACAGAAAAGTGGTTGAAGAATATATGATATGCATTTACATCACCATCCAATGTAGGGGTATGTTCCTGAGAACTAGTTGTTAAATTTTCACTGTGAGCATTTACAAATCAGGGATTGATTTATTATTTTGTTGATTGTTTAGATGTAAGAAAGTGATGGAGGAAATGTAAATTTGTATTAAACAAAAGTATATAATGCTTTCTTTTCCTTCTGGAGAACTTGTTGATATTTATTAGTACGCTTTTGCATGGAAGGCAATGTAGAAATAGAAGGTGGGTGTGAGCAGGTTGGAACATATAATCACTGAGGAACATCAAAGGAACAGGAGTAAAAGCTATAATCAGGAAATTGTATAATAAGACAATATGAACTTGTTATGTGAAGAGGGAGAGATGGAAGATAGATAGCCAAAATGCTGCCCCTTCTGTCTTCTCAAGCAGATCCCCCTCCCTACCACCTCCCCCTCTCTAATCTTCAGTTTCTCCCTATCTTCTGGATCTTTCTGTATCCTCTAACAAATATGCCCATGTCTCTTTTATTCTGAAAAATAACCTCCCTTGAGCCTAATTCCTTGCTATCAATTCTACATCTGACCTTTGAAAAAGTTATTCATATTTGGTACCTCCACTTGTTCTCTCTCTTCTAAACCTGCAATCTACCTTCTTACCCTCGTCATTCCACTAAAATTGTTCCTTCCAAAATTAATAATGATCGTTTAATGATCAAATCCAATGACTTTCTTAATCTTCATCCTTCCTGACCTCTCCTTTGACACTGTTAATGACCCTCTTCTTATTAATACACTCATCTCTCCAGGCTTCTGTTACATTCTTCTCTCCTGGTTCTCTTCCACCTATCTGATCATTCTTTCTCAGTCTCCTTTGAAGCCTTTGACACTGTTGATCACCTTTTCCTCCTGGAGACTTAACTCTTCTCTGGGTCTTTGACACAACCATCTCTAGATTTCCCTCCTACATGTCTGACATTCCTCAGGCTCTGCTGAATCTTCATGTCATAACCCTAAGGCATGGATATCCACCAAGCTTCTGGCCTGGACCTTCTTCCCTTTTCTTTATGTTGTCTCTTGTAGATTTCATCATCTCTCATGGCTTCAATTATCATCTCCAAGCAGATGATTTCCAGATCTATATATCCAGCCCTAGGCTTCTTCCAGAGCTTTAGGCTACATTGCCAACAATTTATTGGACATTTTGAACTGGATGTCCCATAAGCATTTCAAACTCAAAATATCCAAAATAAAACTCATTATATTTTCCCCAAGTCCTCTGCTTTCCCAAACTTACTCTAGTACTATCAAAAATACTACCATCCTCCCTGTTACACAGGTCTGAAATCTAGATATTATTTTCAACTCCTTACTCTCATTCACCCTATACATAAAACCAGCCATCAAATTTTGTCGTATCTACTTTTACATCTCTCTTACATCTTTTTCTCTTCACTCACGTAGTTAGCCCTCTAGTTTAGGTCCTTCTTACCTCTCACCTGAGCTATTGCAATGGACTTTAAGAAGTCCCTCTGCCTTAAGTGTCTTCCCATATCAATCTATCCTCCAAACATTAGCCAAAGTGATTTTCCTAAAGCATAGTTCTCACCATGTCAGGTCCCTTTTCAGTAAGCTCCAGGGGCTTCCTATTACCTTCAGGAACAAATATAAGGATGTTTTTGAAAAGTTAAATCTCTTCAGAGTCTGGCCCCTTTCTGCCTTTCCAGTCTTCCCCTTCAAGTGCTCTACAATCCAGCCATACTGGTTTACCTGCTTTTCTTCACACACAACTTTTCATTTCCCATCTCCATACCTTTATGCCAGCCATCTTTCATGCTGGAAAGCACTTTCTATTTGAATTCTTGGGTTTCTACAAGACTCAGCTGACACACCACCTTCCAAAAGAAGTTTTTACCAGTTCTCGTGCACCTCCTCTCCCCCCACCAGCTGCTAAACCCTTCTCTATAACATTGTCTTCTCTCCACTCTGTATGTATCTCTCATTTACCTGATATTTCCAGCATTTGAATGTAAGCAGCTTGAGGACTAGGACTGCTTTTGCCTTTCTTTGAATCCCTGGCTCTTAGCTCACATAGTGAGCATTAATAAATGCTTGCTGTTTAATTGAGTGATTGATACTATAATGACAAAATCCAATTTGTAGGGACACTAAAGTCAGCTGGAAGTGTTCCACTGATGGCTAGTCTCTGTTGAAGACACAAGGTTCCCAATAGGCATGTTTTCTACGACTGTGAGGTAATGTGGAGGAGAGAGTTAAAGATAACTCTAAGGTTATAGATATGGGAGATGGGATAAATTGTATTGCAAGTAAAAAATTAGGGGGCAGCTAGATAGCACAGTGAATGGAGTACTATACCTGGAATCAGGAGACTCATCTTCCTGGATTCAAATCCAGCTTCAGACATTTACTAGCTGTGTGAACCTGAGCAAGTCACTTACTCTGTTTTACTCAGTTTCCTCATCTTTGAAATGATCTGGAGAGGGAAATGGTAAACCACTCTAGTATCTTTTCCAAGAAAACCCCAAATGGGGTCATGAAGAGTTGGACACGACTGAAATGACTGAACAACAACAAAATGACAAAATAGAATGAAGTCAAAAGATGAAACAAGTTTAGAGGGAAAAGAAAGTAAGCTCAATTTTAGACACGCTGACTTTGAAGTTTGGTGCAAAGCAGCACACAATATGATTCCTCTTCCATGATAACCCTTCTAATGATTTGAACAAAAAGAACATGTTCCCCAGGCCATGTGACAGTCTCCAAGACTTCTACAAGCTAAACAAGCAAGTCTCATGCAAGAAGGTGATGGTATGGAGTTTTCTTTATGTTTGCTTTACCTACAAATTGAAACACAAATATAAGACTGTGTTGAAAAATGGTCTTTATTCCTGAATATTTTGCCGCAATCATTGGGGTAGAATGGTGCATTCTAATAATGTTATTAACATATAAACTATACACACATTAAAATTTTTTTTGTAGCTAATTTTTGTTTTGTTCCAACTCTATTGAAAGAAAAATGTACACCTTTTCTTCATTAAGAAGACATTTGAACTTTCAGTTTGAAAGAGAACCTCCTTAATAGAAAGACATAAATAACCCCACAGAAATCTCTGGCTCAGACTGGAATTTTCCTTGGCCTGTGTGCTCATACTACATTGTCGTGTGAGTGGTCATTGTTACAAAGAGAAGTATGTTGTGAAGTAGTGTAGTCCTTGTAATTAGGAAATATTTGTATATACTTTATTCACACTACAAATTAAACTATGAAGGTAGTCTTAGATATCTCATTAACTTTTGATAAGTCTTGTAGAATTATCCTAATCTTACATATCATGTCATCAGTTCCACTCCTCGTGTGACAGATATTTACCTTGTCATCATTAATGCTTCATTTATATAGGGGAAATGCAGTCTTTCTACTTTATTCTTACAACTTGATATGATATATGAAATTATTTATCTACATTAACGAAGAAACATCCACCATGAACTAATGCTGTCGGAAGTTGTCTATGCCTTACTGTTTTAAACAATGAATCCTATTTTTTAAAGCTATGTTGTTTTACATTAGGATGACAGGGTAATTTCTCTAATTTTTTTTTTGGAGATGGTTTATTGAAAAAATAAAAGTTTAAATTGTTTGCCTTTAAAAACTTTTTCGTTCATTTTTTTTTTTTGTCAAATTTTCTGGAGACAGAACACAAGAAAAAAATTGTCAATCGTTTCCAATAATATCGTAAGATGTTACTGATGTTTCATGAGATTTTTATGTACATATTATAAAGGAATTCCCCTTCTCTTGATTCATATATTTCTACAGAGTCATAATCTCTGGGAATTCATGACACTTCAGGGCAGGGACCGTTTTCTCATTTTAATTTATCCGTGAAAATAGTAGTCCCTTAATAAATGTTTTTTGAATTGGATTAAAGAATTATCCTCTCTCTGTTGGGTATTTGAGCCCTGTTGTCCTAAACATCAAATAGTGAAAAGTATCCAAGAGCTCCAGGTGTTTGTGCTTGGATGTAATGCTTGTACATGGAATTCAATGAGTAGGCCACATGAAGGGAGGATGGCAAGATGCCTGGCAACTTGCCCAGTAATCTGACCTCCTAATGGGAGTTCTGAAGGATGTTGGGATCATATTTAATGACTTTAGGATCTGTAGAATGGTATAATTCCAAGAAAACAATATGAATAAAATAGTTTAAGTCAAGTTTAGGTTTAGTTTAACCACAATTAACAAGAGATGCTTCAAGTAGTATTACTGAAAAAAAAAATGGACACACCTTAAAATCCATGGTTTTAGAAACAGTGTTGGATTCAGAGTCAGAAAAATGAGCTTGAGTCTCAGCTTACCCCTGGCACTAGCTGTGCAACCTTGGATGAATCACAACCTCTCTGAGCCTATGTTTTCTCATCTGGAATAGGGATATCTGCTCTACTTGCTTAGAGGAGTAATCTCGAGGATCTAATGAGATGATGGCATGATGGAAATGTAAACTGCCCTTCTTTCTATTCTTCTGTTTGTGGAATAGCTGTTAGTATGCCTGGATTTTTTCTATTGTTAGTATCCTTCTTAAGCCTTATAATTTATACCTTTGCTTAAAACTCATCAACACTTCTGCATTAAATAGTCAATGATTTTAGATCAGAAAGTAGCCTATGGTATTTGGATAAAAATAGCTTTTCAAATATAAGTTGCATTATTAAATAATATTACCCATTTGTGTCTATTTTCTCAAACGTCCCAAGATTTCTCCTAGATGGAAGAAGATGCAAATTACCACAAAGTTGTAAAAATAATAATTTAGTGTTTGCAAGTCCGCTACTCAGTAACTTGCATTTATATCTCTTCTCCATTTGTAGTTAATATCAAGATAAGATAGATCCTGTGATCCACTCATATGGCTATAAGATCACTCCAGGAGTGTAATCACCACGTGGTCATCTCGGCCTTGCCATAGCATTTCTCCTTCAAAGTGAACGAGTCCATGTTTCCTGGCTCTCATAAGGATGCCCACCACCTTATCAGAAATCCGTACATATCTGTCAAAGAGTTCCCCAAAAGTGACTTGGATTTTGCCATCCTGCCTGTGGTGAGCCATTGTCCGGATGACAAAGCACAGATCCATGATTTCCCGGTAGATGTGTTCTTCTGCTCTCTTGGCCCGTTCAGCAGTTTTTGTTCCCTCTTTGGGGCGCCCATACCCCTCATCCCCTTTGTGTAGACGGGTGGACATGGCTAGCTCATGGTCAAACTCTTCACTAAAGGGATTCAGCTTTTGGTACTGCAGATGCTCATCAGCCCATTTTTGCCATCTTCCCTTCATGTTGTTCACTGGGCTGTATTTCCTCTGGGCCTTGCTGCTGAGGTTCTCTGCAAACCGGCTGGCCCTAAAAGTAAGAAAGGAAATAGTTTCAACACCAAGGGATATCAAAATTATCAAAAGACTCTATGATAATCGCCTTCCCCTCTTCACCCTATAGTACTTATTTAAGAATCACAAGGTAAATGCATTTTTGAAAAATTACATGTAAATTTACTTTAGAAATGAAATCACTTTTAAAGGACCTGCACAAGTCATCTTATCTCCCCATCCCTCCATTTCCTCATTTATAACATGAGGGAGTTGGACTCAGTGGCCTCTAATGTCTTTTCCATCTCAAAATTTCATGATCCTATGACCTCTGAGATGAATCCTTTTGCAATCATAAATGATTCTGTAACTTCCTCTACTGTGTTTTTAAAATATATACTTTTTTAAATATTGGATTTTCCTAAATCCAGGGCATACACATGTACAAATATCACTGGTTTGTAATATTCATGATTATCAATTCCCTAAAGCTTAAACAACAAATATAAATACTGTTCTGGAGGATATTAGAATGTTAACCATAAAACAAAGTTTTGATACTAGTTAAAAACTCCAGAAAATTAGTCAATAAAAGAACTAGGCAGGCAACCCTAGAAAAGGAAGAAGTAACACTCTAAGTTATATATTCAATTCTTATTTGCTTAACAACAACAATAAACATGTTATTAGTATTTGTTTCATTTAATGGAATGGTTTGGATCAAATTGTGAGGAGCTAGATGGCACAATGGATAGAGTGCTGGGCCTGATGTCAGGAAGACTCTTCTTACTGAGTTCAAATCTAGCCTCAGACACTTACTAGCTGTGTGACCCCTGGGCAAGTCATTTCACCCTGTTTACCCCAGTTCCTCAGCTATAAAATTATTTGGAGAAGGAAATAGCAAACCACTCCATTATCTTTGCCAAGAAAACCTTAAAAGGAGTCACAAAGAGTCAGACATGACTGAAAAGATGACTGAAAAACAGCTAAACTTGGGGTCAATTCATAATTGAAACACTCTTAGTCATACACAGATATTAATAAATATTAATTTAAAAGAATGGACTGGGTAATTCCATTGATATTCTCATTTCATTTGACATTTCAGTGCCAAATGTGAATACCCATACCTTTATCTCTGTCAAATTGAGAATGATAACCACTAGATGGCAGATTTTTACTAAATCTAGATTTAAAAAAATTACGTTTTTCAAAATATGAGACCTGTATTCAGTGCTCTATCATCATACTTATTTTTTTCTTTACTAAAACTAAAATTATTGAATTTGCTACATACAATATATTTTACAAGTATCAAAACCACAATCTCTTAGGATTTGAGAAAAGAAATGACTTCCATCCACTCAATATTAGAGATTTATTATATTCTTTCTTGTTCAACTAATAGATTACTTTTACAAACAATGAGACTGAAATTATGAATACTGAGTCTGTATAAAGTAGTAAACAATCAAAATTACCATGAAACCAGGGAATTTGCCTATATACTTCATACTGGCTTTTTGAATCTAGACAAAAATAGTTTCTTCAGTCACCTATTGTCACAGGCTCTGATAACCAAATTTTTTCCAAATTAGCCCATAAACATGCATTAAAAGTCTGCTATGTGCAATGAACTATATTATAAAACTTCAAGAAAAATATCTTGCAATTTTGATCTTGCTTTATTCATTCAAGAAACCATCTCATTCCTTTCTGAAAATTCTTTCCTGTTAACAATCTCAAAATAATTCCATATTTTTAGAGGCAAATACATCTATTTGAGTTCAGGGTTCCTTTCCATCTGGATGGACCTCCTCTCATTGAGTATTCCTAAGAAAAATTAGTTAGAGGGAGAAAAACAGCTCTGGCCACTGGCAAAGAGACTTTATTTAAAATCCCAGCAGGAAAGTCTCAGGAACAAGGCATTTCTATAAAGCTGGGGAGTCAAAAATACAGAAAACCTGTGGGAGACAATGGAAAAATGGAAGTGTGAAGAAAAAGGAAGAACATGGTAGGAGAAGGAAAGGTGAAAATTGGATCATAACCTGGTTTTGGTTAGAATTTTAACAGGGAATAAGGTGATAATTTAGACAGCCAGTAGGGAGATGGTTAAGACACATCTTTTCTATTATAATTACCTGTGTTGAGACAGATTTGTTTTCCTCTACAACCTGAGGAAAACCTCAGTCACTTTAAATTCATTGTTCTCTTATTGGATGTTTTTAATTTATAAAGTCCTTAGATAGTCAATATCACTTGGATTTATTTCCATTCATTTGAAAAATGGAATGGTGAGACCTGGAAATGAAAGCTTTTTTCAGAATGGATCTCTTAACATAGCTGGTTTCCTCCTCTCAGCTGTAGGCACCAGCAATCCTGGTTATAAACACCCTGTGAGAGTAGAAGCAGCCTAGACTGGCCTAGAATTACCTCTGACATTCAGGGATGCTGATATAAACCGATTTCTAGTACCACATGTTCTCATTAAGGATAGAGGTGGGCGCAGAGGATGGGGAATAGAGAAACTAGGAAAGAGATTAAAAGTAATCAGTACTCTTGCAAAGGTTTAAAAAAACAAGAAAAATATAGTGGTAATTGGGTCATACTAGCTACATTCTTTAAATCATAGTAGAACTTGTATTAGGGCTGGTTTTATATTTTCTCTGATTATGCTATCAAAAATTAATATGAAGAAAGGGGGAAAATCCAGATCTAATACAACTATGAAATATTAGAACTGGAAGAAACAAGGGTAGCCATCCCTGACAGCTGTCTGACTTCATAAATGATGAAACCAAGACTCAAAGAAGTTAGACTTTATAAAGTTCATATTTTGAGCTAATGGTAATGTTAAGATTAGAGTCCATTTCCCTAGCCTCTCAATCCAGTGATCTTTTCACCAGACTAGGGTGCTTCCTTTTCATAGCTTTATAGACCAAAAACATCTGAGAATATTGAGCATTTGATCTTAATTGTGTTTAGGGACTTTTTGTTTGTTTGGTCTGCACTTATGATTTCATTGGTGAAAGGAATTGTTCTCTACCAATACAGGTTGGAAACCTGCTAATAGTCTTGTTGCAGGATTTCTTAACTTCTGTGTGTATATTCATGTACTCAATCTGGCAGCCTAGTAAAGCCCATGGACCCTTTCTCAAAATCATGTTTTGAAATGCAAAAAATAAAGTACATAAAATTCCAAAGGAAACCAACTAGGTTAAAATATACTTATCAAAAATGATTTTTTTAAAGCTCATAGACTCCACGGTAAGAATCTCTGTGTCAGAGAATTGCTGACAATGCTGAAGGATGTCTTATCCAGATCATGCAGCCAATATATATTAGAGACAAGACTTGAACCCAGATTTTCCTGGCTTGGGGATAGTTCTCTATTCGGTCCTTGGTATTCCATGGACCTTTCATGTTTCAGAAAGAACTGAGAGTCCATCAATGTGCATACCCTTTGCACTGATATAGATAGCCACCTTTACATGTGTTCCTTAGTAGACAATTTCATGGGTTGTTAGGGTAGGACAGGGTTACTGGGGCCTTACTGGTATAGGGAACTCCTAGTCAAACTTTTTCTACCAATGTTGATTGATATATTCTCTGCAACTCAGCATCTGAGCCAGTGAAAAGTTAAGTGACTTACCCAGGGTCACAAAACCATCATACATCAGAGCAAGGCAAACTCTCTAGCCACTAAGCAACAACACCTCTCATGGATTGTTTGGGCTGAAAAAAAATGGTCATCACTTAACTAAAAAAAGTTAGTGCCCAACTTTCTGAAGATGAGTAAATAGTTCGGAGCTCAGCTAGGCTGGTCCTCAGTATGACCAACAGAATTCCTTGATGAGTCTGTTTTCAATACATTTGGAGCTGAATGAGAGCCTAAGTTTTTGTGGCCTTACCTTTGAGAGTCTGGGCTCATTTCTGTGCCAATGATGAGAAATCAAAGCATAACTTTAGAGGGATATAGAAATCAGAATTCTTTTTTTAAGCTTTTAAAAATGTAAAACTTTAGGTATGCACAAAAAATAAGATGATATATTTTGTTTTCCATGTTTCTTCAGAGCATTAAAATTTTAGTGACATCCCATGAATGGTCATGTATGTTTCCCACATTGTGAACCACTATGAGCTCAGAGCTGAAATGTAAAATGGAAGAACTGTGCTGAAGTAAAAGGCATTTTTCTTGATTAGGAAACTGTTTTCACCTGATTCCTCTCTCTCTCTCTCTCTCTCTCTCTCTCTCTCTCTCTCTCTCTCTTTCAATGTCTGGTATATCCAGGATCTTGTTAAAATTGGGTCCTTTAATTTAGATAAACCAAATGGCTTTGTTCATAGTTTACCATAATGGATGTTGGACTGGGGGTTAGGAGGCCTAAATTCAAATTTTGCCTGAGACACTATTTGGGGGACCACAGGGGAGTCCTTGAACCTTGTTCCCAACCTCACTTTCTTCAACTGAAAAAAGGTAATGATAATATCTCCCCCACGTACCTCGTAAGGTTACAGGAGGAACACACTATAACTATGAATCACTATAGATGCATGAGTTTGTATTTTTGTTATAAAAGTTGGAGTGCCATGACTGAAATCAGGAAGGCCTATCTTTGTGAATTCAAAACCTGCCTTAGATTCTTACTAGCTAGGTGAACCTGAACAAATCCCTTTACCCAGTTTGCCTCACTTTCTTCATCTGTAAAATTAGCTGGAGAAGGAAAACCACTCCAGTATCTTTGCCAAGAAAACTCAAAATGGGGACACAAAGAGTCATATGTGATCGAAATGACAGAACAACAAACAACATGAGAGGCAACGTGGCTTAGAAGATAGACAGACTAATAGCTAAGAAGACTTCAGCTCAAATCCTATCTCTGACATATAATGTCTTTATGACCCTGTGCAAGTAATTTAACCTTTTAGTACTCTGGGCAACTGTCTAAGACTATGAGGTACAGAGGGAACCTGCATTAGTAGAGAGAATTTTCTTACCTAGGAATTCCTTTAGACCAGTGAAATCACAGATCTATGCCTTCTCTTTAAACATGGAGCAAAATATTTTATTCCCCTCAAGAAACATAACGAGAGGGTCCAACGTGCATTCCTGGGATTCCTATTACGGGAAGGCCCCCAGCAGCTGTCAGCAAAAAAGTACACTACTCCCTTGGAAAGAAGTAAAATTTCATAGAGATTCTGTGCCCTATGGATATTACTTGAGTTATTTTATAGACCAAGTTAGAAACAGGGCAGGTATTACCTAGTTTTTTGACATCTTGTTTACCATTCTGCAAAGGAATGAGGCATTTCAGTAATATTCAGTAAAATTTCAGTACAATTCAGCATTGTTGAGCTGAATCACATACTTCGTTGAGAATGAATACTGCTCACAGGTGGCTTCAGCTTTGCTGAAGATGTGGGTCAGAGGTTTGGCTCAAAATAGAAAGCAGAAACCCAATACTGTGGGCATTTTTTAAAAATGGTGTGTATAGGGTCTCTAATAGGCAGCTAGGTGGTACAATGGATAGAGCCAAACCTGGAGTCAGGAAGACTCATCTTCCTGAGTTCAAATCTCGGATACTTAGTAGCTATGTATCCCGGGGCAAGACATTTTTGCCTCAGTTTCCTCATTTTTTAAATGAGCTGAAGAAGGAAGTGGCAAACCAGTCCAATATTTTTGCCAAGAAAACCTTCAGATGAGGTCTTGAAGAATGAGATGTGACTGAAACAACTGGACAACAACAACAACGTGTCTGTAAGGGAACACAGACCAAAGACATCGTGAAATGGAAGAAAAGGTAGTAGGTTTGGAGTGAAGAGACCTAGCAATTTAGTGCAGTGAAAAGTGTGCTCAGTTGGGAATTCAGTGAACCTGGGTTGGAATTGCAGGGCTAGCACCCAATGCTTGTATGACCTTGGGCAGAGAGAGCACTTACCTTTTTAGACCTTATTATGAGAGAGTTGGACCAGGAAACTGTCCACCTTTAAATAGATAAGCCTAAGATCCTACAATGAACACTTTACAAAACCTTAATGTTCTCCACTGTGCAGGGAGATATTTAGACTACCTAACTAACTCACAAGGTGCTTGTGAGAAAATTATTCTCCACACTTTGGTGCTCTAAACATATGTGAACATAATTGATGTATATGTAAGCTATATACACACATGTACATTATATGTTATAAATACATATATTCATATATATGTGTGTGCATATACCTATATTTCCTCTAAGTCTGTGTTTTATCAGTGCAGGGAACTCTTCTCGTGAAAATTCCCTCCACTTTTGAAACTTAATAGCTGTCTTGGAACTTATAGGCAGAGTTTCCTGGTGGCCCTGAGAGGTTTAGTGAGTTGCCCAGTGTCATAGAGCCTATATATAAAGCACGGTAGCTAGGTGGTGTAGTAGATAGTGTATTGGACCTGGAGTCATGAAAGACCTAAATTCAAGGCTTGCCTCAGGCACTTATTAGCTGCATGATCCTGGGCAGTCACTTAACCTCTCTCTACCTGTTTCCCCATCTGTAAAATGGGATTATAATAGTGTCTGCCTTACAGAGTTGTGAGGACCAAATGATATAACATATGCTAAGCACTTTGCAAACTTTAAAATTTTTTCTAAATGATAGCTATCAATATTAATGTATCAGCAATGGGAGCTGAGTCTGTATCTTTCTGTTTCCAAGATAAGATTTCCATCCACTAGGTTGTCTCTGTTTCATAACAATACATACGTTAACCAACAGCTTTTGTCTCATTGAGAAAGGAAGGAAAGAAGAAGGGAAGAAAGGAAGAAAGGAAGGAAAGAAGGAAGAAGATAAATAGAGAGTTCTCCTATCTTTGCTGTGGACCTAGAGAGTCTCTTTCCATGGGGAAAAAAAAAAATGACCATGTTAGCGTAAAATGAATTCACTTACTGGGAAGGCATGGGTCTTTTAATCCTGGCTGCAGTCACGTGGTCTCCTTCTTGCTTGTGGACTTCCTGCTCTAGCCGCTCCTCAGAATCCCCTCCATAGCCACTGTCCTCAGTATCTATGCTGTCACTGCGGCTAGTGGGTTCCTCCTGCTCTATTTCTTTCCAGCCTTTGGTCAGTTCTGAGACCAGGTTCAAGCACTTCCTCCTCCTGGTTGGGGAAGTATGGTTGTTCAGGATCTTGTCAATGTGATCCAAGTCTTTTCCTTCCTGCCACGTTTCAGAGTTGGTCCCATCATTCTCATATCTCTGGCTGAGAAGGCTCATGTCCCCTCCTCGCTCATAGACTTTGTTGACCACTGTTTTGGTTACCTCCTTCCTTTTAATGTGGGTCTCCTCAGGTTCATCATCAGCAAGGTTGTTTAAACATTCCCTGTCTCTATTTGAAAATGGCTTTGCCAAGAGGGACCTCTGACCTCCTCCTGTACTTTGTTTCTCCTGGAGGGACTGTAATGGTGTTGGATTCTCTTTCTCTTTGGGTGACTCACCTGTCTCCTTAGTCTCACCAGGCAGCCACCCTGGAGGTTCTTGGGCTTGCTTTGTAGTATTCTCATTGGCCCACTGCTGCCAGCCTCGAGCTAGACTAATAACTAGAGAGGCTGTCCGGATCTTCTTTATCGCTCTTTGAGCTGGCTTGTCCTTTGGCTTTTCTTCAGGGGCCATGCTGCTCTCTTCTCGTATCTTTGCCCTGTCAATTGCCCTGAGTGAATGACGTTGAGCACAATAGTGTGGTTGGGATTTAAATAGAAGCAGGGTGTGTGGGGTGGGAAGGAGGATCTGGTGATGATGGAAACTATGTCAGGCATTTCTCTCCAAGATACAGTGCCTTAGATGTGACAGGGTTCTTTTTTTAAAACACCCTGGCTTTCATTTCATCCTAGCAGGTGGATATTACAGATGGTGAAGACTGGCGACATAGAGGGACTAAGGGCCCCAGTGGAAACTATGAGATCTGATAATCTCTTCTGCATGTGCTCTTTGACCTTGCACTTGCTCAGTAGTAAATCATGATTTCCTTTCCCTTAGATCTTGCTCTACTAATACTAGATTACCTTTTAGGATAATTATAAAATGAAACCTATCATTTTCTTTTGTTTTCAGCTTTTTGAGAAGTGCTACAGAATCTATCAATCGTAGGATGTTAGAGCCTTTCAGGAAGGAGCCTTGGGGATCATCTAGTCTAATCCTCGAATTTAACTAATGAGGAAACCGAGGCTCGGGAAGCTGAATAAATGTATGCATGTCACAGGTGATATACATTAGAGGGTAGGAATTTTTTTGGCCCAAGTATCCTGAGTTGGTGGTAAAACTCAAGTTCCCTGACATCTCTCCTTTTATAATGTTTCTAAATTTTTTCCATTACTTAATAGGATGGTGAGAGTGTTGGCTTCATATTTTAGCCTTCCTGAACTGAGAGACTGAATTACTAATATAATCTTTAAAAAAGTCTTATGTAACAGTTGTTCTCTGACCTAATCAAGGAAATGCAGATGAGTGTATTCATGAAGGAGAACTAGTTACATCTGTATTTTATATTTTCAATTATATACCTTCTCTTTGCCTAGTTTTTTTTGGGAGCAGGTGGGGGGGAGAAGGAAAGCCTTCATTTCACCTTTTGAAGAGAATGAACTGAAAAAAATTGATGTTCATGATCAAGCAAGAAATCACCAAGCATTAATTAAGTGCCTAGAATGTACTAGGCTGTCTGCTAAGATTTGAGGACACAATGACAAAAATCAAACACTTCCTGTTCTCAAGGTTTTTGAATTCTAAAGGGGGAAACAACATAAACATATATATCACGTGTGCGAGATGGCTATGAAGTATGTAGGACCTCATACCTTTGACCACCTGGAGGATGTAGATACCTATGTTACTCTTGGAATTGACTCGTTCATTCTAGCCCACTCTCACATCATTAGGTCTAGGATCCTAAAGGACAACTAACAGATAGTTCAGTCAGATTCTGTCAGGGTCCTCCAGCCTTCCTGATGAATATCAGGCCACTGGATCCAGATGGCCCAGGAGAAGAAAACGTAACCCTCCCTCCCTCAAATGAAAGTCAACGCAAGTCATGTCATCATCTTGATGTCATGGTCGTCCTCGATAATGAAGGACAAACACAACCTTAGGGTCCTAATACTAACTTTGGTGTGAGGAAATATACTTCTCCTAGTCACCATGTTTGCTCTTGAGCCACACCAACGCATTTCTCTTTACACAATGAGCCATTCACAATACTGACACTTTCAGGTTTTAAATATTACTTAATAGTAAAGGAAGAAAGATAATGAATAACATGATAAAGAGAATATAAATGTCATAAATAAAATCATAATAAATAGCTTGTATATTAAAACACATGCATGAATAATAAGGATATTACAATCCACACATAAACCTGGTTTCCATTCCCACTAATGCACTCAGTATCTGGAAGAAAGAGGGAAACCTAATAGGTAGCACATGGAATGAGGAAAAGTAACGTTCTTAGAGTAACTCACAACTGTGAACCTCAGTGTCCTCTTTCTGTCTCAGAAACTGTCTAGAAACATTTTTTCTTTGGAGACTATAGCTTATACTCTGAATGTAATATAGCTTTCACTGCTAAACTGAGTTGATCAATGCTATGCCTGACTAACGCCTTAGTGGGCATAATGTCTCAGTCCAATGAATTGATCTGAGAATGACTTCTGTGATTCTTTACTCTCAATTTGCTCCTCTGCTTGATTGCATGTACTCTTCAGTCATGATTATAGTACTTACCACTTCCAGCTTCAGATTTAGCTGATGCAGCTCTGAAATCTATCCTTTCCCTTCTTTCTTCCTTCTCTTATCTTTCTAGGTTTAGACTGGGTTTTCTCCACAAATGTCTCAACTTATTTTACCATTAGTAACCAAATACATATCTTCTCAATAATAAGATAACTCATATTTGTCCCCAAACCACAGAAGAACTTTGGAGTCTTAATCTCCCCATTTTACTATATATATCTTGTTATCTTAAAAATCTGGCAACAGCTTGTCTCACAGTTTTGGGTCAGGTAACCACAGTAATTCTTTCTCTTACAACTCTGAGCAGACAACTCAGCCTCAGATGTTAAAGGGACAGTAAATTACATAAATATTTACAAAATGAATAAAAAGTACTTTCAAGGAGCAAGAGTACTAGCAGCTATGAGATCAAGAAACAATTCATTGAGAAGGCAGTATTTGAGCTGTCTAGTAAGGGATTCACAGAGGTGGATGAAAAGAGGGACTTCATTCCAGGTGGGGAGGACAGCCAATGCAAAGGCATAGAGACTGGAGATGAAGTGTGTGAAGACTGGCAAAAAGGAGAGTTTGACTGAATTTTGAAGAAATTGATAATTATGATGGAGATGAAATAAAAATGAAACAGTGATGATAAAATAATTAGAAAGATGAGGTGGTGAGGCATGATGGGGAGGAAAGCTGAGTTTAAATTCTACCTCTGATACTTACCAGCTGTATAACCTCAGGTAAATCATCTAACCTCCTTAGACCTTAGTTTTCTCATCTTCAAAAATGAGGGGATTGGGTTAGATGGCCCCTGAGCTGCCATTCAGCCCTAAACTTATGATCCTATGACAAGTCCTTCTTCTATTAAAAGTCCTTCCAGTTTAGTTGTACCTAGATGACAGGAAAATCTCCCAGGATATGAATGACTTGACCGCAGAAGTCAAACAATATCAGTTTTTCCATCCATTTCCTTCCTCATCTAATAATGCTGACAAACTATTGACAGTACGGATTGAAAACCAGGTCAGACTGATTGGAATATAAAAGACGGCATGGTGGATAATTACCTGACAGTGATGTACAGTTATTTTACAAAAAATCGCTGACAAGTTTCTAAGCTTCATAATGACGCCCATTTACCTTCTCAGATGAAAACAGTTGGGGAAAATTGTAACTCTAGTGCTGCCCTGTTTCCCTTTGCTGATAATGTTAAATGAGTAGTACCAGTGCAGAGTCAAATTTCTTTTGATTACCATGAGGAGATTCTATAGCAAGAAATTTTAAACTTTCAAACACTGAGGGGCTTCATCCACAATATGAAATTTTTAGCAATCCTACATGGAATATAAATATGTCTCAGAGTATTCGGTGCCTATCCCACTCTGCTTGGCAGATCATGGGAATAAAGAACGGCATTGGATAGGGTAGGGGGAAGAAGTGGTGAGTCGTGCCAATATACTCAGGGAGTTCTCAAACACTTAGCTCAGGATCAGATTAATTCCAACTTTATGCAACGACATCTTACAATAATTAGCTCATTTCTAGCATAGAAGTAATAAAATGTTACCAAAGGTTCACATGGATCCCTCCTCTGTGTCTTTAGGGAGTTTAAGTTAGATGGAAAGTTATGAGTTCAATTATAACTGTTCCAAGCTCCTGGTTAGGAAGATTCCTAACATTTAAGCAGAGGTTGAGCTCTCTGCCTAAATTTACATTTATATCTATCTAGAGATAGATCTCTATCTAGAGATAGATATAAAAAAAACTGGAGTTTTTCCCTGACCTCTTTCTAGTAGAGGTAAAATTCAGATTATTGGAAACATTTGGGTAATAAATCAGCAGATTATATTGGAGTGACAAGTCCAGACTCAAGATCTCTACCTAGCTCTGTGATAGGTCCTTCCTTTTATACAAATTTATTAGTGCAGAACCAAGTCTCTAGGACAATAGTGTACATGTCTTGTTCACACTTGATTCTGACTGATTGACAATCACCAAATGTTCTTACCTAACAAAGGCCATTACTTTTAAGTGGGTGTTATGATCAATGGAGTTCCCCCCTTATATTTGGAAGGATTGCTTTTTGTTTTGTTTTTGGATTTTTTTCTCCTGTCTTCCAAAATAATCTAGTTTTTAAGAAGTTTGATATATGATTCTCAGATCTATATATCCAGTCCTAGTCTTTCTATTGAGCTCTAGTACCACAGTGTCCAATTTCTACTGTACATTTCAAACTGGATATACCATATGCACGTTCAACCCAATATTTTCAAGACCAAACTCTTTATCTCTTCCCCAAATCCACCCCTCTTCCAAACTGTCCTGTTTCTGTTGAAAGCATGGCCCTACTCTGGTCACCCAGATGAACAACCTCAGTGTCATTCTGTAGTCTTCATTTTCAACCTATATGTATAGCAGTTGTCCAATCTTTGTGAGATGCCAGTTAGGTGGAATAGTACAGATAGTGCTGAACCTGGAGTCAGGAAGAACTGAGTTCAAATCTTGCCTCAGACATTTACTTACTGTCACACAGGTAACACCGACTATGCCGATTAATAGATGGGAGAATCACAGGAGAGCTGCTAGCACTAGCAGTTGTTCTAGCACAGGTTCACTCTTGATCCACACAGACAAGAAGACAGGAATGGAGAAGTCATGAGGATTTAAATCAGCTTACTTTATTCTAGTCTTCTAAAAGGAGTGGTTGCTGATAATGGGAGCACCAACTCCTACAGCATTCCCTAATTACTCTTCTCTAAGGAGCTGATAAGAATGTCGTAGGAGCTACAACTCCTATAGGTCCCCCAAGTCTAGATGGGAGCCTGTTGAGACTAACACACATTAACAAATGCCCTCAACCCTTGATGAGGGCTGATCAAGGCATGCATACCATTCCAACTTGGGCATTCCCTCATAAGATGGGGACTGCTTGAGGCAAGCACATATGCACATTCCCCTTGTGCATTCCTGTTCCCCACTTATTGACCAGAGCCTACTTGATTTTTTAGGATAACAGACAAAGAAGGCAATTTGCCAGCAATAGCCTCACAAGTTTACGTTAACTTTAACAATATCATAATGACTTAGAACAGAGCATGCCTAGTAGGTGTCTACTAGCTTAATACAAATGTTTATATTATTTGTCATTATATAATGCTGTGCAAGTGTGCTGGAGATATTTACAAGCTATGAGCCAGGGAACTAACCTCTATGATTCTGGGAATCAGAGATTGTTATGGCCATGGATCCTAGGAACTAATATCTGAGAAAGAATAACAAAAACCACCTTCCACACACTCAAATCCACCTTCCATACACTTACTATGTGAATGGGCAGATCATAGCTTCTCTCATTCTCAGTTTCCTCAGTTGTAAAATAAGGTTAATAATACTACCTATTTCACAGGGCTATTGTGAGGATCAAATGAGATCACTTAGGTAAAGTGTCTTGCAAGCCTTAAAGGACTATAAATCCTAATTACTATTATTAATCATACCTCCCTAACATCTTTTGCCTCCTTCCTTTTCTCTTCCTTCACACAGCTGCCATCTTTGTTCAGGCCCCCATCATCTTCTGCCTGAATTATTGCCCTAGGGAACCATTTGGGTTCCCTACTTCAAGTCTTTCTTGTCTCCATTTTATTCTCCCGACACAGATGCCAAAATGATTCTCCTAAAATGTTATTTCCCTAATTAGTAGACTCCAATGGCTTCTTATCTGTGGAATTAAACACACATTCATCTTTTATGTCTTGACTGTAATCTACCTTTTCATTATTATCATATGTTCACAATTATTATAATTGTGTGATTATTATTTTGTATGAAAATTATGTCACATGACAATTTTGTTATACAATGTATTTTTTATTATTAATGATAAGGCAATTAGCATTTATGTAATATGTTATTATTAAACCCTGTCACATTGTTTACATATATTACATCTAGGAGGTACAGTGGATAATGTCTTGCACCTAGAGTCAGGAAGACCTGAGTTCAAATTTGGCCTTAGACATTAGCTATGTGACCCAGAGCAAATTACTTAACCTTTGCCTGTTTCACTTTCCTCATCTATAAGTGAGAGTGATAATAATTATACCTACCCCATGGATTTGTTGGGAGAATCAAATGAAGTAATTTTTGTAAACTGCTTTGAAAACCTGAAAACACTGTACAAATGCTCGTTATTGTTAATATGATTATTTCTTCCTTTCAAATATTCTGTGGTCAAGCCAGACTGCCTTTTGGTTATTTGTCACATTCCATCTTCAGTCTTCCTACTTTTGCATGGTTTGTACCCTATGACTGGGATGCGCTGCTTCCTCATGCTTATCTCTTAGTACCCTTGTTTCCTTCAAAACTCAACCCAAGAGCCATCTTTTGCATGAATTTTTAAAGTTCTAATGGCTCAAAATGGCTTCTAATGACTCCAAATTACCCTGGAGAGAGAGAGAGAGAGAGAGAGACAGAGACAGAGACAGAGACAGAGACAGAGACAGAGAGGAAGAGAGAGAGAGAGAGAGAGAGAGAGAGAGAGAGAGAGAGAGAGTGTGTACACTTATAGTTGGGTTTTTCTGCCCCAACAGAATGTAAATTTCTTGAAAGTTGGGTCTTCAAATTTTGGTCTTTGCATCCCAACATCTAATGTAGTGCGTGCTATATAGCAGATGCTTAATATATATCTATTGACTGATTTTTATTGTATTCTGCCCTCTTGTTATTATATATATATATATTATATGTACATATACATATACACACATATACATATATGTGTTTTTGTGTGTGTATGTATATATATTTCTATTTCCTTATTTGTGTATAGATTGTTTTCTTTCAGCAGCATGTTAACTCCTTGGGAGCAAAGACTATTTTCTTTCTCTTTTCACATTCCCAGTTCATAACACAGCACCAAATAGTAAATGGTTGTTGAATGAAGAAGGTACTTATTCTGTACATAGAAGGAAGAAGTGATGGATGAGGATAGCAAAGTGTTAATAGTACATTTCCACAAGCAACACATTCTGCAGGCACAGGTCTGTGGTTGTCAACAGATGGTCTTGGCAGTAACTGCTGAATGACTCTGACATTTTTCAATGTCTTTTCCTAACCTTCAGAATATGTTTGCAATAATTTTCAAAGCAGCCTAGATTGTGCAGAGGACCCAATGTAGATTCCCATGAGACTGATTAGGGAATCCCAGAGAAATAAGGTTAGGGAAGGTCACACTGGGACAGGGATTGGGGCCTGGAGCCAAGGACTGTTGGAACTGAGAGAGTGGTCAGATATGACCCTGGATATAAGAAAAGCAAGGGCAGCTTCATTTAAAAGATGGAAGGAGAAAAACAAGAGTTGCTTATGAATAGCAGTCAGGAAGTAGGAGCTAGAGTCCAGGACTAGGTAAGCTGGTCTTGAGGGGGCGGGGGTGGGGGGTAGGTAGGGTTGAAAGATAAGAAACACCAGGACAGGACTGAATGGGGAATCAATTTATTTAATCATTTCTTGATATTTCTTTGCAAACATATGCTACCTTCACTACAAAGGCATATGAGGTAGGAAGAAAGCAATTTAATATATTTAATAAACACTAACTATTTTCAAGGCACTGTCCTAGGTGCTGTGATACAGGAAGTGTGGTGTAGTGGGTAGAACAAATTTGGGGATTCAGGATGAAGTGGATTCTTCTTTAGATACTTATTGGCAGTAGGACCCTGGGGAGTCATTTACTGCTCTGGGGTTTAGTTTCCTTATCGTAAAATGGGAGGACTGGATTCAGTGGCCTCCAAAGTCCCTTCTATGATCCTGTGTTGGGGATAAAAAGTAAAAATGATAATCAATCTCTGTACTTAAGGAACTCAGCTCTCTTGCAACAAAGCAAAATCAATCAAGCAATATTAATAATATAGTGATGTTGTCTGAAGGTCTATGCAGCACTCCACACCTGTAGTCCTCTGATGTTGCTTGGTATTTTAAGTGTTTCCCCCCATTTTCTTAGCTCCCTCTTGGCTTCATTTGTTAGTTGACAAGTCCTATAAAAGAGTTTGCTTTCTCCTCCTGTTTCTTCTTTGTCCTTTCTTTTCTTCTCCTTCTTCTTGGTCCTCTCCTTTTCTTCCTGCTTTATTTATTCTCCCTCTCCTCTTCCTGCTTCCTGTTCTCTTCCTCCTCCTCCTCCTCTTTGTCATCATCTCTTTTTCATCAATTCCACACCAGGGCTATTTAGAGACTTTGAGAAAAATCACACAATTGTGCCCATGGCTCTCATCACAACCTCACCATACTTAACTTCGGTTGGACTTTTCTTAATGGTGCTGGTCAATTCACTTTGTTTTTTTCTAACTCCTTCTGCCACTCTATTCAGATCCTAAACCCTAACTTTTACTCCCTCATTCTTTGCAGATGATCTGGTTTCCTAGTTTACTACAAATTCAATTCAGTTCAATTTACTGTTCACACGTTTATGAAGCACTTATTACAAGCAGACACTGTCCCTAGGTATTGAAGATACTGAGACAAAACTGATGCAGTCCCTTGCCTCAAAGCCTTCACATTCTACTGGGGATGAAGGAGGGTGACATACCACATGATAATTTTGTCATATAATTTATCTTTTGTTATTAGTGATAAAAACAATTAGCATTTGTGTATTATATTATTATTAAACACTATCATATTATTTACATATATTACATCTAAGAGATACAATGGATAATGTCCTGGACCTTGAATACAGATAAAGGAGTACAAGGCTGTTGGAGGAAAGAAAGAAGACTGATGACTGAGAGGCTTAGCAAAGGTTTTTTACAGGAAGTGGAAGTTAAACTAAGCTTTGAAATCATAAAAGATAGAGATAAGAAGAGAGTGTATTCCAGAATGAGGGACAGTCCTGTGCAAAGGTATGGGAATGGGAGATATTTCATTTTGAAGAATAAATAGTAAACCATCTTGGTTGGAATATAGAGTACATGAATGAAGTAGTATTACAGAATCATGTAAAATCTTGATAGAAGTGACCTCTTCTATAGCCCCACCAAAAAGTGAGGTAGCATTTGGACAACTCTAATATTTTACAGTCTCATTCCTTGTGTACCACTAGTTTTAATAGCCTTGCCTGTATTACTGTCTCTTCAAAAAGCTTTGGAATCTCGGACAGCAACAGTTTAATTATCCTTCTGTGAAGTTCATGATAAACTGGAAGTTTAAATGGCATTCTAGAGAGTCTATTAAGGGTAAAAATTGAAGAGCTTTTCACATGAGGTCATGAGAAAAAGGAGGATGAAGAAAACTTTTCTGATTGAATTGTTTTAATTCTTTTCTTGGAAAGAAATATTATTAAAGTGAATTCCTAGAAAAGGCTATGAGGAGATTTAAGAATTTGAACTGCTGTCCTGAAAAGTTACCTATCATTGCCTAGAGAGAGGCTGTTAGAGGACAGAAAAAAAATTCCTGATAGGACTGAGTTTGACTTTGGTACTCATGAAAAAATAAAAACAGTGTCCTAGAGAGACTTTGGCAGCTCTTCAGAGAAGCTGAATGGTGGGTCTGTTTCTGAGAAGTGAGGAGAAGTAATAAGTAGAGGTAATTGTGGCAATGATCTCACAACTAAAGTAATGTAAATAAAATTTTGTGTCTGTGTTATTCATTATCCTCCTAATAAATTATATATATAAAATTATAGGTATATATGCATGTGTGTAATACATACATATACACACATATGTACACATACATACACATACATATATGTATATATAGAGAGACAGAGAGAGAGAGAGAGAGATTGTGATGTTTAAATCTAGGAGATTAGGGGATTATATATACATACCCAGATTATATATTACATATATATGTAATAGATATATTACATGTGTACATATCTATAAATATATGTATATATATGTGTGTATATCACTTTATGATAGAAAAGAGAAAGAAATGAGCAAATATTTATGGAAAAAAATTTCTCCAGTTTATTAAACAGAAAATATTCAAATACTAGGATAGAAAAATCAAAGTTAACCAATTAATTATTAGTAATTAGTTTGAATTTTTAATAATTAATAAAAATATCCAAAAATACTGCTGGGGTACCTTAGAACTTGGGTTGATAAGAATGAATATGGTAACAATTCAATAGTACAGGCTTAAGGATGACCATCCAAGGGTGGTCAACTCCTAAAACCTTGCTGTACTTACATTGACTTAAAATCTACTTCCATATATTTCCTTGTTCTACCATCTGGGGTTAAATGGAACAAGTCTTATCTTTTCTTCCATGTGATAACTCTTGAAATACTTCAAATAGTGAATAGTTTGAATAATCCTCCTAAATCTTCTTTTCTCTATACTGGATCTCATCAGTTCCTTCAACCTGTCTACATTTTGATCTGGAAACCATTTGTGATTTAAAAAATTAGATGGGAACTTTATTGTAGAAAATCTTAAACATAAATTCAGGAGTTTGTATTTCATCTTAAAGTCGATAGGGAGCCATTAAAAGTTTTTGAGTAGAGGAATCATACATTCTAACTTGAGCTATATCTTTTGGAATCAGTACGGAGGATATATTTGAAAGGGAGAAACTAAAAGCAAGGAAATTAATTATTAAGGTGTTGGGGAAAATAATGAATTCCATTTTGCATATCCTGATGAAAATGTTCAGAAGTCAATTTTTGATGTATCAATGGAATTTAGGATAAAGATTGGGGATATATATAAACACACATATACATACACATATGTATATGTATATGTATGTGTATATATATATATATATATATATATATACATGTAAATGAACAGTGCAGCTAGGTGGAGCAATGAATACAGTGCTGGGCCTGGAGTCAGGAAGACTCATTTTTGTGAGTTCAAATATGACTTCAGATAGTTACTAGCTGTGTGACTCTGGGCAAGTCACTTAACTCTTTGTCTCAGTTTCCTCATCTGTAAAATGATCTTGAGAAGAAAATGGCAAACCATTCCAGTATCTTTGCTAAGAAAACCCAAAATATGGTCATGAAGAGTCAATCACAACTAAAGTGACCAAACAACAGAAATATAGACATAAATCTATAGATGATAATTATATCCATGGTCCTTAATGAACTCACCAATTGAGACAATAGAAAGGGAGAAGAGAAAAGGGGTCAGGAAAGAACTTTGAAATATCTATGGTTAGCATATGAGGAGATGAGATTGTTTCAGCAAAGAGTACTGAGGAATGATGAGTATGTAACAGAAACATCGGCAGAAAACATCCTTATGGAAGTCAAGAGGAGATTATTTAGGAGAAGATGGTTAAACACGTCAAAAGCAAATTAAGGGTTAAGAAGGATAAGAATTGCAAAAAAGTCATCAGATATAATGAATATATTCTATGGTATTTTGCCCAAATAAAAGAGTTTTAATTAAATAGAAGTAGGAAACCAGATTGCAAGAAAGTAAGAGATGAGTGGCAGTTAAGACAGTAGAGGCAATGAACATCGGCTGCTTTTTTTCTAAGAATTTAGTTGTGAAAGGAAGGAGAGACAAGAGGATAGTGTGAGGGGATG
Source organism: Notamacropus eugenii (assembly GCF_028372415.1). Lineage (NCBI taxonomy): Eukaryota > Metazoa > Chordata > Mammalia > Diprotodontia > Macropodidae > Notamacropus > Notamacropus eugenii. The sequence continues at coordinate 143,056,153 of NC_092875.1, read as the reverse complement.
TCAGGGCCAAGCAAGATTTTTAAAGACTTGGGGAAACCTGGGCATTTTGGTAGGCAATATGAAATGTGCTATTAGATAAAAAAAAAAAAAAAAGACTGAAGAAAAGGGTGGCATGAAAGGAGCAGAGCAGGGATGATGGAAGGGGTGAGCTTCCAGAGGAGATGGGGGGGGGGGGATAGGATCAAATTTGTCAACAGAGGAATTGGCCTTGATACAGACAAAGGCCTTCTCTTCCTCAGAGACCCAAAGAAAGAAAGAAAAATAAGGTGACAATGTCATGGACTTTTTTGGGATGAAAAGCAGGGGAGAAGAGGGAAAATTGGAAGTGAGGAATGAGGAAATGAGATACTGTTATGAGTATTAGGTTGGACTTCAGGGAGCTTGAGTAGAAGTGGAGAAATGGTTGATGGAGGGGACCTGGATCTAAGGTTTGGAAAATTATGAAGTAGAATAGGACAGCAAGGGATTTCAAGGGTAGATGATTTGAGAGTAGTTAAATTGGTTAATTACAGGGCTCAAGACAATTTAGGGAAGAAAATACCTGAGCAAGAGGTGTGGAATTTGAAGGGGATTGCAACAAAAAGTTTCCATGAAGATGAAGAAAGAGACAAAGGGAGAGATAGAGGAATCCAAGGTTATGTTAAGAGAGGATAATTTCAGGCTTTGGTTTTCATAGAGGTAGTACAATTATGGTGAGATCTAAGATGGTGTATGAGGTAAGATGGAGTCAAAAAGCAAAGCTGGGACTTTTTATCTGAACCTTTCTGTATCTGTTCTCTTCCCCAGTTAGAATGTGAGTTTTGTATCCCCAGTATTTAGTAATTGCCAGGCCTAGAGGCCTGAGGGCTACCCGAGTCTTACCTTACCTATCACAGGTCTTCGGCTGGCCAAACCGGATAAACGTATGAGAGAAGAGACTTTCCGGAGTCGAACAAGGGTTAGGCTTTATTCAGGGTCCTGGTTACATGTGCAGGGGGAACTCTTCCTTAGGAGAGAGAGAGAAATCTCCCAAGGAGGCAAAGATCTTACAGTAAGAGATTGGAAGCAGAAGTGGAAGTGGGGAGAGAGGGGGGAGGGAAGAGCGAAGAGAGGAAAAGGGAAGAGGCACCTTCTGTCCTGTAAGGGCCCCTCCCGCGCTAAGAGCGCCTTCAGGCTTTCCTGACCCTAATTAAGCTCTCTGGCTGCGTAGTTTGCACCTGAATACTGTGCCTGTTAGATAACAATAGGTGTGCCCAGATCCGGGCCAGTCTCGAGGGCGGGGATGCCTCTCCCATCACGTTCTCACGGGAAGAGGCGGAAATACACGAGATAGCTCGGTCTCACTCCTCGATTCCCTGCTGTTTCCTGGGGGGCCTCATGAGAACTCTAAGATTTAGAAGTTCCCACCTTTACCCGCCTGAGACTGTCCACATGGAACTGAGCTTACACCCCCAACAAGTAATAAGTCAACAAACTAGCAATTATTAAGTGCCTAACATATGCTAGGCACTGTGCTCATTGCTAGGGTAAAAGTAATCATTGTTCTCAAGGAGCTTACATGGAAACACTCAGTAAATATTTTTCATTCATTTGATTCAATTTATTCTTTCATTCATTGATTTATTGATGAGCTGGTAGGTTAGAGTGTTAGAAGGAATATCAACATATATATTGATAATCTCAAGTAGGAGGATGTTGACTAGTGGGGAGAGGAAGACTGTGAGTCAAGCACTGAACTACTTGAGAAAAGAAACCAGTAGATTAATATACAAAGGATATGGACAGGGTGATATAGACAGAGGAGTGAATGTCAAAGGACAAGAAGTAACAACATGATGGTGGCATGGGAAAGTTCCAGAAGTGGCAGTGAGCAGCAAGATGTATACCTACTCATCCTGCTGGCCCAATGGGCAAGGAGGCAAGGAGAGAAAGGAGCCACAAGTACTGTAGAGGGTAATGCTGATTACATTAAATTTAAAAGGTTTTGCACAAAAAAATTCAATAGTTAAAATTGAAAGGTAATAATTAACTGGAAAAGATCTTAGCAACAAGTTTCTCTGATAAAGGTCTAATTTCTAAAATATAGATTGATACATACAAATTGCCAAGACTAAGAGTCATTCCTCGGTTCATAAGTGGTCTCAGAATATGAGCAGATGGTTCTTAAGAGAAGAAATCCATCAGGGCACAGTGAATGTAGACATTAGAGGAGTGACTGAGGTGAAAGTAGACGAGGATGAAAGAGTAGAGAGTTAGAAGTAAGTAAAAGGAGGAGATAACATCTCTGAATCACAATTACCTGGGAGCTCAACTGCTAGGTGCTTTAATTGGTTGCTAGGTGGACCCTTGTTATTGCCTTACTTATCTTAGATTTCAACTTTCCATTAGCCATTTTTTTTGCTTAATTTTTTCCTGTCCACGGATGATTATACTTGGCAAACAGCAAATTAAGACTTGAACAGTTCTGCCTTCTTTCTACTTTCTGTTATCACTGAGTGGGGGTTGGAAACCTTTTAAGCCTTTGCTTTCTCTCAATACAGATTAAACAACCTTCCCCTATCCTTTTTTATTGTTCTTAGCTAATCCACTCATTCTGTGCTTTAGTATTCCTGACATTATGTTTACAGGGGTATAACCCCCAGAATTAGCTCTGAGAGAAACAGAAAAAAAACCCTGAAGATTGGGATAGTGCCCCCTCTGCCCTGAGAGCAAAGATCTATTTTAACATCAGTTTGTATTTTGCTTTGGGGGTGTAACTGAACCAGGATAAAAGAATGTAGTTATTCTGATTTACCAGGTCCCATCTAAATGCATGTGGCACCAGTGATCAAAGGTCTTAGGTTTTTGCCTTTTTATACCATGGTTAGTATGTTCTTCTAATAGCACCTATGGAACCCAAGGGCATAAATGAGGCAGGAGCTCAGATAAGGCAGCAATTTTTCATGAGTTAACATGCTGTAATACATAAGGCACAGGACTTGAAGATCTAAGCTCAAAACTCACTTTAGATACTCGCTAATTGTGTGACCCTGTGAAAGTTGTTTTACTTCTCTCTGTTACTGAGTTTCATCATCTGTAAAATGAAGGGATTAAACTTGATGGTCGTCTTATTTTAACTCTATGATTCTATGATCCTTTGAGTGCTTGGGAAGAAAGAGGTGGGAAATGTACATTTGAGTATCAAGGGACAGAGGCAGAGGGTGTTGTATGTATCTTGGTTGTTAATTCTACTCCTAGACACATACAGGGCTTCAAAGAACATCCTCAGGCATACCTGAAGACTATTCTGAGGACATTTTTCATCAATGGCTAGGAACATCCAATAACTTGACTATCTCAAGTATTTTTACTGCCTAGATGAGGTGCAACAAATCAGAATGAGTGAAGTTTTCAGTTTGATTGGGCTTCATTTTAATCACATAATCTGTTTTGATTAATCTCTGCTGATTGTGGAGTGTCTTGGCTGTTCAACAATTTTTTTTTATTTGAGCTTGCTGTTTTTTAAAATTAATTTTATTTATTTTTAGTGTTCTACAATCACTAGCATAAAACTTAGATTTTTTCCCCCCTCCTTACCCCCCCCCCCCCATTGAGATGGCATACAATTCTATATAGGATCTACATATACATTCCTATTGAATACATTTTCACTATGGTCATGCTGTGTAGAAGAACTAAAATAAATGGGAGAAATCATATAACAAACCAAAACATTAAATACACACACACAAAAAAATGATCTGCGGCATTCTGTGATTGAATTCCATAGTTCTTTCTCTGGATGTGGAAGGCATTTTGCCTTTGAAGATCATTGGGAACTTTTTTTTTAAGTCCTTGCATTGCTATGAAGATCCAAGTCTACCAGAAAAAACTTTTGCACACTGTGGTCGTTGCTGTGCACAAAGGTGCCAGGCCTAGAGGCCTGTGGGCTACCCGAGTCTTCTTACCTCTATCCCGAGGTCTTCGGTTGGCCAAACCGGATGCTCGTATGAGAGAAAGGACGTTCCAGAGTCGAACAAGGGTTGAGCTTTATTTCAGGGTCTAGTTACAAGTGCAGAGGAATTCTTCCTTAGGAGGGAGCGAAGAATCTCCCAAGGAGGCAAAGATCTTACAATAAGAGATTGGAAGTAGAAGTACAAGTGGGGAGAGAGGGGGGAGGGGAGAGAAGAGAGAGGAAAAGCGGAGCCTTGTTGTCCTCACCGCTCCGCGCCCCTCCACCCAAGAGAACTTTCAGGCTTTCCTGATCCTACTTAAACCCTCCAGCAGCATAGTTTGCATCTGAATACTGTGCTGTTAGATAACAATAGTGTGCCCAGATCCGGGACAATCTCGAGGGCGGGGAGAGCTCTCTCCCATCACGTTTCTCACGGGAAGAGGCAGAAATACACGAGATAACTCGGTTCACCTTGATTCCCAGTCATTTCCTGGGGGGGTCTTGTGAGAACTCTAAGATTTAGAAGTTCCCACCTTTACCCGCCCGAGACTGTCCACCTGGAATTGAGCTTCCATCCCCAACACAAAGGTCTCCTGGTTCTGCTCCTTTCGTTCAGCATCAGATCATGTAAGTCTTTCCAGGCCTCTCTGAAGTCTTCTTGTTCATCATTTCTTATGGCACAATAGTATTCCATTACATTCATATACCATAATTTATTCAGCCATTCCCCAATTGATGGGCATCCCCTTGATTTCCAGTTTTTGGTCACTACAAAGAGTGCTGCTACAAATATTTTTGTACATGTGGGGCCCTTTCCCATTTTTATGATCTCTTGGGGATAAAGTCCTAGAAGCAATATTGCTGGGTCAAAGGGTATGCACATTTTTGTAGCCCTTTGGGCGTAGGTCCAAACCACTCTTCAGAATGGTTGGATGAACTCACACTCCACCAACAATGAACTCAAACTCTCCCACATTCTCTCCAACATCTGTCATTTTCCTGTTTTGTCATGCTTGCCAATCTGATAGGTGTGATGTGGTACCTCAGAGTGGTTTTAATTTGCATCTCTCTAATCAAAAGTGATTTAGAGCATTTTTTCATATGATTATTGATATCTTTAATTTCTTCCTCTGAAAATTGACTGTTCATATCCTTTGACCATTTATCAATTGAGGAATAACTTGTATTGTTGCACATTTGACTCAGTTCTCTATATATTCTAGAAATGAGGCCTTTATCCCCAAGATTAGCTGTAAAAATTCTTTCCCAATATACTACATCCCTCCAAATTCTGGTTGCATTGAGTTTGGTTGTGCAAAGACTTTTCAGTTTAATGTAATCAAAATTATCCATCTTGCACTTCATAATACATTCTATTTCTTCTTTAGTCAAAAATTCTTCCCTTCTCCATAAATCTGATAAATACACTATTCCTTGCTCCTCCAGTTTGTCCATGGTATCCTTCTTTATATGTAGATCATGTACTCATTTGGACTTCATTCTTATGTATGGTGTCAGACATTGGTCTATACCTAGTTTCTACCACACTGTTATCCAGTTTTCCCAGCAATTTTTGTCATACAGTGAGTTCTTATCCCAGAAGCTGGGGTCCTTGGGTTTATCAAGCAGAAGATTGCTATATTCTTTGCCTATTGTATCTTGAGTGCCTAACCTATTCCACTTGTCTACCCTTCTGTTTCTTAGCCAGTATCAAGTGGTTTTGATAATTGCTGCTTTATAATACAATTTGAGATCTGGTAGCTCTAGACCACCTTCCCTAGTATTTCTTTTCATTAGTCACTTTGATATTCTGGACCTTTTGTTTTTCCAGATGAATTTTGATATTATTTTATCCAGCTCTAGAAAATAATTATCTGATAGTTTAATTGGTATGGCACTAAATAAGTAAATTAATTTAGGTAGAATTGTCATTTTTATTATATTGGCTCAGCCTACCCATGAGTAACTGATGTTTTTCCGCTTACTTAGATCTGACTTTATTTCTGCAAAAAGTATCTTGTAATTGTGTTCATATAGTCCCTGGGTTTGTTTTGGCAGGTAAACTCCCAAATATTTCATAGAGTCTACCCTAGCTTTAAATGGGATTTCTCTTTCTATCTCTTGCTGTTGGACTTTGTTGCTCATATATAGGAATGCAGAAGATTTGTATGGGTTTATTTTGTAACCTGCAATTTTGCCAGAGTTGTTTATTATTTCAAGTAGTTTTTTACTTGAATCTCTGGGATTTTCTAAGTATATCATCTTATCACCTGCAAAGAGTGATAACTTAGTTTCTTCTTTGCCTGTTCTAATTCCTTCAATTTCTTTATCTTCTCTAATTGCTACAGCTATCTTTTCTAGTACCATATTGAATAATAGGGGTGATAATGGACATCCTTGTTTCACCCCTGATCTTATTGGAAATGCAATCTAGCTTATCTCCATTGCATATAATGCTTACTGAAGGTTTTAGGTAGATACTGCTTATTATTTTATGGAAAGTTCCCTTTATTCCTATATTCTCAAGTGTTTTTAATAGGAATGGGTGTTGTATTTTGTTGAAAACTTTTTCTGCATCTATTGAGATAATCATGTGGTTTCTGTTAGATTTGTTGTTGATATGATCAATAATAGTTTTCCTAATATTGAACCAGTCCTGCATTCCTGGTATGAATCCTACCTGATTATAATGTATTATTCTCATGATAAGATGCTATATTTATTTTGCTAAAATCTTATTTAAAATTTTTGCATCTATATTCATTAAGGAAATTGGTCTATAATTTTCTTTCTCTGTTTTGTCTCTTCCTGGTTTAGGTATCATAATCATATTTGTATCATAAAAAGAATTTGGGAGGACTCCTTCTTCCCTAATTTTCAAAAATAGTCTATATAGTGTTGGAATTAACTGTTCTTTAAATGTTTGATAGAATTCACTTGTAAATCCATCTGGCCCTGGAGATTTTTTCCTAGGGAGTTCATTGATGGCATTCTCAATTTCTTTTTCTGAGATGGGGTTGTTTAAACATGCAACTTCCTCCTCTGTCAATCTGGGCAATTTATATTTTTTAAAATACTCACCCATCTTATTTAGATTGTCGAATTTATGGGCATAAAGTTAGTTCTAATTATTGTTTTAATTTCCTCCTCATTGGAGGAGAGTTCACCCCTTTCATTTTTGATATTAGTAATATGATTTTCTTCTTTCTTTTTTTAAATCAAATTGACCAAAAGTTTATCAATTTCATTAGATTTTTCATAAAACCAATCATTTATTAATTCAATAATTTTCTTAATTTCAATTTTATTAATCTCTCCTTTGGTTTTTAGTACTTCTAATTTGGTATTTACTTGGAGATTTTTCAACTTGTTCTTTTTTCTAGCTTTTTCAGCTGCATGCCCAAGTCATTGATCTCCTCTTTCTCTATTTTATTTATGTAGGCATTCAAAGATATGAAATTTCCCTTAAGAACTGCTTTTGCAGTATCTCATAAGATTTGGTATGTTGTCTCATTATTGTCATTCTCTTGAATGAAGTTGTTAATTGTTTCTATGATTTGTTGTTTAACCCACTCCTTTAAGATTAGATTATTTGGTTTCCAGTTGATTTTTGGTTTATCTTTCCATGACCTTTTCTCACATGTAATTTTTATTGCATTATGATCTGAGAAGGACACATTGATAATCTCTGCCTTTCTGCACTGAATTGTGAGGTTTTTATGTCCTAGTACCTGGTCAATTTTTGTATATGTGCCATGTACCGCTAAGAAAAAGGTATATTCCTTTCTATTACCATTCAATTTTCTCCAGAGATCTATCATATTTACTTTATGCAGAGTTTTATTTACCTTTTTAACCTCTTTCTTATTTATTTTGAGGTTAGATTTATCAAGTTCAGAGAGGGGGAAGTTGAGGTCCCCCACTAGTATAGTTTTGCTGTCTATTTCTTCCTTCAACTCCCCTAACCTCTTCTCTAAGAATTTGGATGCTATACCACTTGGAGCATACATGTTTAGTAATGATATTGCTTCATTGGGTATGGTGCCTTTTAGCAGGATATAATTTCCTTCCTTATCTCTTTTGATTAGGTCTATTTCTGCTTTTGCTTTCTCTGAGATTAGGATTGCTACCCCTGCTTTTCTTACATCATCTGAAGCACAATATATTCTGCTCCAACCTTTTGCCTTCACCCTGTGTGTATCCCCCCATTTCAAATGTGTTTCTTGTAAACAACATATTGTTGGATTGTGGCTTTTAATCCATTCTGCTATCCATCTCCATTTTATGGGAGAGTTCATTCCATTCACATTCACATTTATGGTTACAATCTGTGTATTTCCCTCCACACTTTTTCCTTGCATTTGTACTTTTAGTTCTCCCATCTCCCTTCCCCTCCTCAATAGTTTTCACTTTTTACCACCACCTCCTGTAGCCTTCCCTTCCTTCTTTTAGCCCCCCTCCCTTTTACTCCCCTTTACCCTTACTACTTTTTCCCTCCCTTTCAGCTTCCCCTCCCCTTTCTTTCCCCTTCCTCTCCTACTGCCTATACAGCTAGTTAGAATTATGTACTTAATTCAGTTTATTGTTCCCTCTTTGAACCAAATCAGATGAGAGTACCTCTCAAACAATGCTCATCTCCCTCCTCTCTTTCCCTCTACTATAATTTTGCACTGCTTCCTGTGATGTAATTTACCATTTTCTACTTCCTCCTTTTTACATCTCCTGTTACAATGCCTTCTCATGCTTAAATCTTATTTTTATCATCACATCATTTCCTTTATACCCATTCACTCTATGTATATCCCTTTTATATTTCATAATAGATGTACAATTCTCAAGATTAACAGGTATCATCTTCCCTTGTAGGAGGTAAACAGTTTGCCCAAATTGAGTAACAAGGTTTATCCCCACCCCGTTTACCTTTTTGTGCCTCTCTTGAGACCTGCATTTGAAGATCAAATTTTCTTTTAAGTTCTGGCGTTTTTGTCAGGAAGATCTGGAAATCCCTTACTTCATTGAATGATCATCTACTTGCATGAAATGTTATGCTGAACTTTGCTGGGTAGTTGATCCTTGGTTGTAGTCCCAGCTCCTTGGCCTTACAGAATATTGGATTCCAATCCCTTTGATCTTTTAATGTAGAAGCTGTAAGGTCCTGTGTGATCCTGACTGTAGCTCCTTGATATATGAATGGTTTCTTTCTGGCTGCCTATAGTATTTTCTCCTCCACTTGATAGTTCTGGAATTTGGCAACAATATTTCTTGGGGTTTTGAGTTTGGGATCCCTTTAGGGAGGTGAACAGTGGATTCTTTCAATGACTGTTTTGCGCTCTGTATCTAGCATTTCCAGGGAGCTTTCCTTGATGATTTTCTGGAAGATATTGTCCAGAATCTTTTTTTTCATCATGGCTTTCTGGCAGGCCAATAATTCTTAAATTTTCTCTCCTGGATCTATTTTCCAGGTCAGTTGTTTTTCCAATTAGATATTTTACATTTTCTTCTATCTTTTCATTCTTTAGATTTTGTTTGACTGATTCTTGCTGTCTCATAGAGTCATTAGTTTCTACTTGCCCAATTCTAATTTTTATCAAATTGTTTTCTTCAGTTAACTTTTGCATCTCCTTTTCCATCTGTCCAATTTTTTCCTTTTTAAGGAATTATTTTCTCTAGTTAGTTTTTGAACTTCCTTTTCCATTTGTTCAATTTTCCTTTTTAAAGAGATGTTCTCTTCCTGAATTTCTTTTTTCATACTTTTAAAATCATTGGCCAGTTTCTCTTCTATTTCCTTCTTCAGCTGTTCCAGGAGAGATTTTTGTGCATGTGAGCAGTTCATAGTCCCTTCTAAAGTTTCAGATGGAAGTACAGTCTCACTACTGACCTCTTTGGTATTTGTGTTTTGGACTTTGTCCCCATAGAAAGAATCTATGGGGTTTTTTGCCCTTGTTTTGATTTTTCCTGCTCATGATGGTTGATGTGTGTTGTGGTTTTTGGTTCTTTCAGTTAGAAGCTGCAAAAATTGGTGTTGAGCTGACTAGTGTGAAAAAACTAAGGGCAAGTGTCTTTTTATCTTTTTGTTTTGTGTTTCCCAGATCAGCCCTGGGGCTAGCTTGTTAAGCTTGAGAGAGGGTGGGGTCAAGGGATATCTGCTCAGCTAAGCTGATGCAATACAAGCCCAGGGGTTAGTGATCCCAGCTGCCCTATTGTATTCCCATTTCCCCTGAAGTTCTGAGGCTTGCCTGGGTCCTAGTGCGAGTTTCTACTGCCTTGGGACCCCTCTCCTTCCTGCTCACCTCTGCCACAGTAGGAGGAATCCCCCTTAGCTATTTTCCTAGCCTCAGGGGTTATGAGACTATTTGCCTCCTCTGCTATTCCCACTGATCCAGGATCTTTCTGGGGAAATATTTTATGGTTCTTTTGAGGTCATCAAGAGGGGAGGAAAGAGCATTTACTGATCACTCCACCATCCTGGCTCCCGAAAGTTGAGGTAGGTGACTTACAGATGTTTAATCTGAGGGCTGAAAGTCTCAAGAGCTTCTGTGGCTGATATCTGGGGCTCAGCAGCTGTCACTTACTCGGCTCTGTTGGTCTCTAACCCTGGGCTGCCACTCTGCTGGTTCCTGTTCAACATTTTTATCAATGATTTGGATAAAGAGCATGCTTATCATACACACACACACACACACACACACACACACACACGCACACACACACATATACATGTATACATGTATATTCATATATATTTATGAATGTATATATACATTCATATACTATACTATATATAATGTATATATAAATGTAAATATGCAAATTATATATTTATATTTATAGATGACAAAGGGTTGGGAAAGATAGCTAATTCTCAAGATAAGAGAGTCAGGATCTAAAATAGGGGGTTCTTAACCTGGTTGATTTGAATGTAAAAAATACATCTTTTATTTTCAAAAACATTTAACTGAGATTTAGCATTTTTTTTCAACTATGAAAGGAAACAACAACAATGACATATTATTTAAGAAGGGGTCCAGAGACTTCACCAGATTCCCAAAGGGATCCATGAAACAGAAAAACCTAAGAACCCCTGAAAGGACTTTACAAGCTAGGATATTGGCCTGAGTCTAATAAGAAAGTGTTTCATAGAGTTAAATGTAATCTTTAATTATATTACATTATATTACATTAAATGTAATCTATAGTTACATTTGGGTTAAAAAATAGCAATAACAAACTTTACAAGTACTAGATGTGTGGCAAGGCATGACTAAATGAGCAATAGTTTATCTGAGAAGAGATCTGGGGATTTTAAGTTTACTGGGAGTCCATAGTATCCTATGGCAGCCAAGCCTTTGTATCTCCTTTTCCACCTGGCCAACTTAACTTTTTAAGGAGTTCTTTTCCTCCGTGAATTTTTGTATATCTTCTTCCACTTGTGCAATACTGATTTTTAAGGAATTTAACATTTGACCTATTCTATTTTTTTCTTCAGTATTTTTGTGCCTCCTTAACCAAACTGTTGACTCCTTTTCATGATCTTCTTGCATCATTCTCATTTATTTTCCCAACTTTTCCTCCACCTCTCTTATTTATTTTTAAAATCCCTTTTGAGTTTCTTTGGAATTCCTCTTGGGTCTAAGACCAATTCACATTTTTATTTGAGGCTTTGAATGTTGCAGTTTTGACTTTGATATCTTCTTCTGAGTTTGTGTTTTGATCTTCTATGTCACTATAATCACTTTCTATGGTCATATTCTTTTTGTGTTGTTTGCTCATTTTCCATCCTATTTTATTACTTTTAACACTAGGTTAAAGTAGGGTTTTGCTCTGCAGTGAAGGTTGCACTGTCCAAATCTTCAGGTGTTTCTTCCTGCTGCTCTCAGAGCCAATTCTGGGGGTGTGTATTTCTCAGATCTTCCAAGGTGCTATGATCTAAGGATAGGTGTAGTCACTGTTCTCCTGACCTGGTATACAAATATTCTTTTCCATCCTGGAACTGTAGCCAGGTTCCCTGCTCCCCTGAATCTGCAAGCTCTGTAATGTTAGGACTCCTCCTTACTTTGGGACCAAGACCCAGATCCACATATAGGCAATGCTATAGAGTCATGCACCCAGTTTCAGCAAACGGACCCCTGTAATCTCTGGCCAGCTGTCTGCTCCCCTTACCATCTGTGGTCTGAGAGCTCTAAAAGCCACTGCTGCTACAAATGATTCATTTTCTCCAAAGCCTGTTGCTGGTTTGCTGGAGCACAGCTCTGTGCTCCACTCTCACCCTGGTATAATAGACCTTTCCTGCTGACATTCTAAGTTGTCATGGACTGGAAAAATTGCTTCACCCTTTCCTTTTGAAGGCTTTGCCTCTCTAGAACCTACTCTGAGGTGTTCTACTTGAAGTTGTTTGCAACAGAACCTGGGAGAACTCAAGTGAATCCCTGCCCCTTCTTCACCATCTTTTTAAGGCATATGTTTTAGGCTCAATATTGATAAACAGGAGAATATGCAGAGGAGAACACCCAAGATGGTTAAGAGTCTTACACTGATTCAACATGAAAAGTTGGTCAAAAGACTTGGGCATATTTATTTAGCGTGGAGAAGAAAACACTTAGCAGGAACATGATAACTGCTTTCTAATATTGAACGGATGATGTGAAATAGAGATTAGATTTCTTTTGTTTGGTCACAGAGCTCAGGACCAGGAGCAATGAGTAGAATTCACAAAGAGACAAATTTAGACTTGATGTCAGGAAAAATTCCCTAACGATTAGAGTCATCCAAAAGTAGAATGGACTGCCTTAGAGGTGGGGGGTGGGGTTCCCTTTATTGGAGAGCTTCAAGCAGATGTTGAATGACCATTAATCAGAGATTCTTTCTCTGATAAGGATTGGACTAGTTGGACAATGCAGTTCCTTCTGAGTCTGTGATTCTACAAGTCTCTGATGTCTGCAACTTTCACACTCTGCAGCTTTCTTTATGCTCCCACAGCTGCATCCAAAATTATCTAGGTGGGCGACAGAGACCTAGCTTCAAATTGCATTTTCCCAGTTCTCTCTGTTTAGGATTTCTAATTGACCTTCATTTCATTATCACGTTACACTCCACCTTTGCCTCCTTTATATTCTGCAAGATGTATCCATCGATACTCGGACAGACAGCTTTGTTCCAACCAGCCACTCTGAAGAAATGAGCTCATTGCTGTTATCACATACGGCAATTTGGACCAGGAAGTTGTCAGCTTGTCACATCAATATTTAATTTTCAAGGGACCATTTATCTTTTCCCTTCTGTTTTAACTTTCCACAAATAGCCAAAGGAAACTACTCAAGGATTTCAGGAATCTTGAATCACTGGCTCTTCTTTCAAAAATTCTTGAAGCTGGCTAGCAGGCAACTGGAAATCCACTTTTAGGAAGACAAATAGGTTTAAGACACTAGCAGGGGGTCTGAGCTATGTTAATTTCAGAGAGCCCTGTCAGGTTTATCTCCTGATTTTTTCCTGTTGTAGATTAGTCATTGCTCTAAAAGCCAGAGAGCCATGTGGCAAGGTATCTTCATTTAACATCTGTCAGTCATCTCAGACGACTTGTACCTCACAGGGAGAAGGGGAAGGCTGTCATGGAGCTAAATTTAAGTTGTGAAGATCTGAGCAGCATTTTAAAAGGAGGCAGATAGCAGCATCCTGTCTTGGAGAGATTACTGCCACAGAATTTTTTTTCATCTTTTTGACCTTTTTGGGAATAACAAAAGACCTAAAATTTTACAATAGGCCTGAGGAAGTGACCCACTTTATTTGGTGAAATATCTTATTGTGGATGTTTAAATAAAGGACACATCTCTTCATTTATTAGAAACACTTAATTCATCAACTAAAATTTTTATCCTTTCTCAAAGCAAACTCATCCCCATGGAGCAGCAGCACATTGTAGAGGATAGATAGTAAGCTTGTTGCACTGGTCAGAAGGGTCGGGTTTGAGTTTTACTTAGTACATAATGACTGTGGGAACAGACAAGTCACAATCTCTTAATGCTCCAGGAAGCTCTATAACATTATAAATTGCAGAACAGTTGTAGGGAATGCTTTATAATGATAAAATAACAAGTCTGTACTCCCTCCCCATCCCTATGTGTCCCCCAAAATAATACCACCATCACTGAGACTCTAATTGCTTGTATAGTAGTGTGGACACAAGACAATCTCTCTTGTGTTCCTTTTCTGATTCTCCATCCCCTGTTATTGTACCTTTTGGATTCATTCTACTATTAACAAACTTCCCTTTATATTGTGTCTCCCATCTTCCCAGAAATTGCCTTTTTATTTATAGCATATTTTATTTTATGTACATAGAGTCCAAGATTTAAAGCTGGAAGGAATCTCAGAAATCATTTAGCCTGGTCCTCTTATTTTTACTGGTGAGGATGTTGCATCACAGTAATGTAAAGTGATTTGCCAAACATCGCATGGATAGTAAATGGCAGAACTAGGAAATAAGTTGTTTCCCCTCAACAGCATGCATAACAGGGGTAAACAAGGGAACGCCTAGCTTGGCCAGATCCTAGGTCACTTCTGGTGAGCCACATAGACCCTGGCTTAGTGTTGAAGGACATGGTGCTTTGGGATGATGCCTAATCCCTCGGTCCCTGTGGCAGTAGCAGGGAAAGGGGATACAGCAAACAACACTGGTCACCGAGCCAAAGAGAGCCGTTGTTGTCTAGTTGTGTCTGAATCTTCATGACCCCATTTGGGATCTTCTTGGCAAAGTTACTGGAGTGGTTTGCTGTTTTCTTCTCCAGCTCATTTTATAGATGAAGAGACTGAGGCAAAGAGGGCTAAGTGACTTGCCCAAGGTCACACAGCTAATGTGTCTGAGACCAGATTTGAACTCAGGAAGATGAATCTTCCTGACTTCAGGTATGATAATCTAGCAGCCTTACAAGTAGAGCTGTCAGTAATAATAATGATTAATAATAATAATAGCTAGCATCTATATAGTGCTTTAAGGTTTTCAAAGCACTTTAGAAAAATCCACATTTTATCCATGACCCTGGGAGGTAGTTTCTACCATTGTTATTCCCATTATTTACAGATGAGGGAGTTGAGGTAAGTAAAGATTAAGTGACTTGCTCAGAGTCACATAGTAAGTATCTGAGAGAGGATTTGAACTCAGGTCTTTTTCACTCATGATCCACTGTGCTACTTGATTGCCTCAGTCAAATTTAAAAGGAAAGACAACTTCTGTTCTTATTCTTTCCTTCCTCTCTCTAAAACATAGGGCACAGGTATATCCTATATCTGATTGGCAAGAAAGGAAAGGAGGGAGAGAATTTGAAACTCAAAACTTAACAAAAAACCCCAAATGTTAAAAAAATTATTTTAACATGTAATTGGGGGGAAAATAAAATATTATATATTAAAAATAATAAAGCATGTGGCAGTTGACTCTTAAGGACTGCCAATGAACAGGTGTAGGGGATTTCTTTTCTTTCCTCTGGCAGCAAGGGCAACTATTTATACATAGTAGTGAGAATTAGATGAGTCCCTGTGAAGATCTCAAGGACATGGTTTCTTCAGCTTTGTGCTTCTTTCCCTGTGTTTACATGACTAAACAGGAATCTTGGAAGGGATATTTCCAGCCTGAAAAGTAAGCTTATGAGTTGAAGAGCTTGGAAGCCTCTGGGTCCCCTACACTGTGGGAAGTGCTCTTTGTAACTACTATAGTAATTCTCTGAAGAGGAATTAACCACAAAAAGATGATAAGACCTGACCCGGCTAAGCCAGAGTTGTTTACACGGTTCAGAGAAGGTGAAGATGGATTGCTTACTCAGCAGTCCTATTAAGTGGTCCATGTTTTAATTGTTTTAAGTGTCCACTTCGTGGGGTAACATAATAAGAATTGTGGGTTACTATATATAACTTTAGGACTTTGTCAATAAGTGCTTATGCATCTTTTACATCATAATTATTTCTTTTGTTTGGAGAAATAAATGATTGTCTGTACCTAATGTACCCTGTTCATTGATTATCTTTCTGTTTCCTTTTGGAGATCCTAAAATGAACTAAACCTTAGCTTTAAATGATTTTCTCTAGGACCTCTAGTGCAGGGCATTACTAGAGATAATGAGAAAAAAGATCCTGATTTCCCTCTTTAAAAGTCAGGTTCCCCTAGGACTGAACTTGGGTTCACAATACCCAAAACTCTCCCACCTCCTTGGACTGATGAGGGCTGGAGAGACAGGGGTACAGCAACTCCAAGACTGGAGTTCCCTGCATGGTCTGTCTGGGAAAGAATTCACGGACTCAAGCACTCAACAACAAAGTCAAGGTAAAAATTTATTACACTTTTCAGTGGGTAAGAGTTCTTAGGGAAGCTGTAACCTTTGAGTGTTACAGGTAAAGTTTATATAGGATATTCTATAGTAAGCATGTGCCAAATATGCTAAGTAGGTGATTCAGGGCAAGATTAGAGAGTGGTTAAGGAGCAGTTAGTTCTTAAAAGAATGTGCACTTTTAGCATCTACTGCGCAGATATTTTACCCAGAGTTCATTGGGAAATAGCCCAAAGGGGCGGTACATGGAGGTGAGGTTTTAGGCCTGAAATGTCACTAAGCCAACTAAAGGTCAGGGTTGACTAAGGAATACCTGGCTGCTCTCATCAATGTCATGTAAGACAAGATAATGTAAGGGAGTATATGTATGTCTAAGTCTAGGATACATATGATTGGTCAGTGAGTAGTAAATGTCGTTATGACCCAGTATGCAGCCTATTCAGTCAGTACACAGCTGGTTCAGACTAATAAGTTCTATAGGTGCAACTGACTATGGTAGCAGGCAGGGAGATAACAGTTGTTCCTGGGGCAGGCTATGTCCTTGAGCTGGGGAGAAACTGCCTGAGACAGTGTTTTGAGGCTAGGGAGAAATATGATTTTTAGAGAGAAATGTGATTTTAGAATTGGGGTCCAAGTACATGCACCCAAGCACCCTATCAGGGCCAGTTTATTATTACAAATATAAGCTCTCACAAGTAGTCCCAAGAAGCTGTAGCATCGACAGCTACACCCTGATAAACTGTTTCAGATAAACCAAATTGAGGATAGCTGACAGGTCTCCCACTTGTCAATGAGGTAGGGGGATGCCTACCCCAAGCATCGGAAGACTCCTCCTGGCAGAATGGGCAGACAAGAATAATTTCTTCCACACAGTTATAAAGGCAGCAGAAGCAGGCTCTACAGAGCTAGCCCTTGCCAGTTGCTCTGACTTTTATTTGTTTTACCACTGGACTTCAATGACTCAGGAAGAGGGAGTGAGCCTGACTATATGTACAACTCTGCCTTACTAAGTGTAAATCCAATTTCCTTGCAAGTCAAGACATGATTCATTTATACTCTTAGAAAATAAAGGATGAGCTACAGTAACAACAAGTTCTTTGAAGGCAGGGATTGTTTTGTTTTGATCTTTGACTCCTTTCCTTCTTTCTTTCCTTCTTTCTTTTTTTCTTTCTTTTTTCCTTTCTTTCCTTCTTTCTTTCTTTCTTTCTTTCTTTCTTTCTTTCCTTCTTTCTTTCTTTCTTTCTTTCTTTCTTTCTTTCTTTCTTTCTTTCTTTCCTTCTTTCTTTCCTTCTTTCTTTCCTTCTTTCCTTCTTTCTTTCCTCCTTTCTTTCCTTCTTTCCTTCTTTCTTTCTTTCTTTCTTTCTTTCTTTCTTTCTTTCTTTCTTTCTTTCTTTCTTTCTTTCTTTCTTTCTCTCTCTCTCTCTCTCTCTTTCTTTCTTTCTTTTTTTCTTTCTTTCTTTCTTTCTTTCTTCCTTCCTTCCTTCCTTCCTTCCTTCCTTCCTTCCTTCCTTCCTTCCTTCCTTCCTTTCTCTCTCTCTTTCTTTCTCTCTTTCTTTCTTTCTCCTTCCTCCTCCTTCTTCTTCGGAGGCAATTGGGATTCAGTGACTTACCCAGGGTCAGACATCTAGTACTAATAAATGTTTATTGAACCAAATTCAATGAAAGTGACCCTGATCCTAGAGGGATAGGAGGAGGAACTTTGACTCAAGTAAAGGTGTGAGAACTATGTGAATGTGAAACTAGGTGAATGAATCTGCTGCAGACCCAAAATGCTAAGATGTACTTAGCTGGTTTATATTTTTAGGGGTTTAAAAAATCTCTAAAGAAAATAAGTACAATTAGTTTTATCACTCTCATCCTGCTGTTGTTATGAGGCTTGAATGAGATAATGTGCTTTGCGAACCTTAAAGCACTATGTTTGTTTATTCCTGTTCTTACCAACATCAGGAGAAGCAGCAGAATCTTTCACTGACCATGTATTTGCTTTATATGAGAACTGTGTGGTATAGTGGATACAGAGTTTTGGAGGGAACTCTGAATTGTATCAGGTTTTTGGAGGAAACCTGAGATCAAATTCTCCTGATACATGTGGGCTACATGACTAGAAGAAAGTTTTTTAACTTCTCAATGTCCCAGATAACTCTCCAAGACTGTTACAGCTGAATTACTGATTTGCATCTCTGCAGTGAGTGTTCAGACTTGGTGTTCCCCAGAAGGATAAAATTGTAGGTGCAGACCACCCAAATCTGAAAAACAAAACATTGGGAGGGGGTTGGCTTATATTCAAGGGCATTTCTAAAATGAATAAAAATCATTGAATGGAAATGTATCTTGAGTAGACATAAGTTATTATTGCAAGAACAGTTGGAGAAAACTTTGGGTAGCTCTCTGATACTTTTAAATGATGATGATGAAGATGAAGATGATGATGACGATTATGATTGCTAGAATTTTTAATAGCACTTTATGGTTTGCAAAAATCTTTACAAATATGTCCTCATTTTTTTCCTCACAACAGCCTAGTTGGTAGGTGCTATTACTATCCTCATTTTACAGATGAGAAAACTAAGGCTGAGGGAGATTAAATTACTTACTCAGGATCATATAGTTAGTCAGCATTTGAAACTAGAGCTGGAGTCAGGTCTTCTTGACTCCAAGTCCAGTGCTCTATCCACTATGCCACCTTGGTTAGCTAGCTGCAGAGAAGTGACTGATCTACATTAGTGTAGGGCTTTCCATATGCATGCTGATGAAATCACAGATAGGGATACCTGAAAAAAATCCATAAATGCAACTAATATGCAGGTATGTTGACCCAAATATGGATTTTACTCACTCTACAGGTTACCTGATATAAAACAAAAGTCCATTTAAAAGATCTACTCTATTATGCAAACATTTCCCAAGACATCCTTTCTCTGATTCTTTTTGCTGTATCCTACTTAGGAAGGACCCTGTCGATCATGAAACCATCATCTTTTTTTCCTCAGTGGCTGAAACTATGTCCTGACTATAGACAAATATTCCTCCTGATATAGGTAGAAATAATATGTAGACAATAGCGAGTTTCTGAGCATTTAAAAAGAGAGTCAGGAGGGCACTTGTAATGACAATAAAAATTAGGATGGGAAACTAATTCCAGCTTTTCTTTTGTCATGCCTGAGTTTCTGCAAGACACTTCATACACCTATGGCAACCCACTGGCCACATCTTTCTGAATGTCCCTGTCCATCTTTGTCAATAACTTCCTCCACTAGTCTTTCTCTTGGGTTGACCTTGCACATTATATTTTAAAATGTGGTTCAGAAACATTTAATTAAATTGCCCTTTTGAGACACCTAGAGTTGGGGGCCAGAGTTGGTGTCATTCTTTGTTTTCAAACTTGATGTGGATTCATGAGTTTTCTCCCATTATGCCAAAGGTATTCATATTTGGTGCTTTGCAAATAGTTCACAAACATGGTCCCCTTACAATGGAACTATCATAAATCATCCTTGGTAAATGGAGCCAAATCCCCACAACCTTGCCTTCCCCCCTCAGCAACCTTTTCTAAGCCATTAAATAGTGTGATAAAGAAGCAGTTTTATCTCCCATGGTCCATGCTTTAACTCCTCATTCCTTTATCAACTAAAATAGCTTAAGCTTTGTTGTCAATGCAAATGGGTTTATTCTCATCCCAGCTATGCTGAGGAAGCAAGTATCAGTACATGGAAAACTCTCTGTTCCTATATTTGCATTTCAGGGGGGATGATCAGGGGTATATTTTTCATCCATTCAAAAGTAACTGGCTTTGCTTTCAAAAAGAAAAAAAGTGGAAATATTGTTTTAGGAATGATTTCAGGGGCCTGGGTCTTTGTGTGCCAAAGGAACTGGTTGAAAAATGAGAAATACAACCACACCAGAAATTTGCTATCACAAAGAACAAAAATGTTGCTTGGCTGAATTGGACTGAACCTCCCTCACCTCTCCAAAACCTGAATGTGGCCAACTTGACCTGTGTGTGTAGACACAGCGTAAGGTCTGAATGGGACATTTTGGAAAAAATTATGTAAGAGAAAATGATACTTTGAAAATTTTAAAGAAATCCTAGATAGTAAAGTCTATGAAGTCAGAGATTTGTTTATCTTCTTGAATATGCATGCATAAACATATTATAATAATATATAAATATCTATACATATATACCGATATGTAGTAATCTGTCTCACACTAGACATTATGAGGTCTTGATAGAGATCTGCTCTTCAGGAAGTTTTGTTTAATGTTTTATTGATTTTTTTATCTGATTGTCATTTTTCAATAATTCTTCCTCCATAGAAATCTCTCTTGTAGTAACGAAAAAGCTTTAAGTATAACAAACCAGCGCAGTGACTGTGTCAGACAATTTAAGCTTCATCCTGCACCTATATTCTGTTCTCTCTATCAAGAAGAGTGTGTTTTGTTTTCAGTTTTCTGGTACAATATTAAGCACTACATTTAATTAGAATTCAAATATAGTTTAGAGTACTTTTCCTTTATACTTTTGTGGCTATTATGGCTAGCATTCTCTTCATCAGTTCATGCAAGTCTTCCTATATTTCTCGGGATTCTTTAAAATGATTGTTTCTTACAGCACAACAGTATACCATAGATGTATATGCTGAAATTTGTTTAGCCTTTTCCCATTTGATGTGTACTCACTTTGTTTCCAGTGTTTTTGTTTTGTTGCTTGTTACAGAAAAATGTGCTTCCGTGACTATCATTCAAGAAGTTTTGTCCAGTGGAATGAGACAGATCAGACCTACATAACCTCAGTAAAATTAAATGCACTCAAGGCAATAACTGAACTAAAAACATGTGAGTATGCTTTCATTAGTCTGGACCTAGATGTGAAGCCAAAACTTTCCATTGCTTGCTAGTAATCGAAAGTATTGTTTTCTGACTTGGGAGAGTATGTCAGCTTTAAAGATAATAAATTGACTTGAAAATGACAAACTTTCCAACCTTATTCAGCTAAAGTCTTTATTAAAAAACTTCCAAAATTCCATAAATTTAATTCTCTCACACCTTGATAGTTATTGCTGTAAACCTTAGCAATACTTAAGGCATGATAAAGTCCTTGGTTTCTAGTTTGTAACTTTCAGACAAAAGAGTATTATGAAGTTCTCTTTTGTGGTAGGTTCACAGCTAGGAAACCTCTTAATTTTCTGATGAACAATAAAGAGACAGTCTGACATTAACTGATATGCAACCTAGATTTTAGTAGAATGAATTTCAAGCCTTAGACATGGGATAGGTAGAGAATCCTATGGACTAAAATTCTACAAGAGGAGTCAGTCAAGAAGGGACGGGAAGGATGAAATTCTGGAGAAACAAAGAAACAATTCTGATGAGAAAAAAACAATGGTTATCTTACAACTTGATATGAGTTCTCAAGAATAGCCAATTCACTTAATCAGAATTCAATTTTTTTCTTTTAAAATATGTATTTTCACAAGCATTGATTATCTTAACCTTTGCCAAATTCCTGGTAAAACTTTAGAATTTGTTAATTAAGGGGATTGTTAGTGAACATTTAGAAAAGGAAATGATGATCACAGACACATAGCTTCATCAAAAATAGATAATGCCCTACCTGAACTAATGTGGGGTACAAAAATCAGACCCAGAAAGCTGCTGTGTACAATCACTACCATTATTCCAAGAGGCTGCTGAATTCATTAAATTCATGTTCCATCTTGGTCTTGGAGAATAGGTGATGCCCTGTGCTTTGTTTATCAGGGTAGAAGAGGGTGCAGTAGGAGTACAATGCTGTATATATTGCCAGGCACAGTCATGACCAACAATAATTATTGGTAAAAAGGAGGAGTTTTGGAGGGGGCATAGATCTGGAAATTACTACAGTATAAAAAAAGAGAAGACATCAATTAAGTAAGAAAAATTAATTAAATAAAACAGGTCATGCTAGACAATACTTATTTCCTTTTTGTAATAAATAGGGCTATTAAACTGGTAGATTAGGGGAAAATTTTAGGTATAATTTACCTGGAGTTTAGAAAATCAGTTGGCCAAGACCCTCATGTAATTCTTGTGTAAAAGACTAAGAGATGTGGACTGGGCAATAGTATAGTCAAAACTACTTTAGAAGTTTGATTTTAAAAATTGCCATTTATGGTTTGATGTCAACAATGGAGTGCTTTGGGGCTTTTGATGGACTCTGTGCCAATTGATTTGGATAAATGCCTAGATGAATTTTTTTTTTTTGCAGAAAACACTAAATTGAGAGATATATTACAACATGTTGGATAAAAAAATTAAAGGGTTAAAAAAGAGCTCAATGGGTAAAATTATTGGGCCAAATCTGAGATAAAATTTAATAAGGACATATTAATATAAAATAAATAAATATTTAATATCAACATATTTGTTTATATAAATACAGTGTTTACGCATAATATAATATTATCAAAATAAATACAAATAAATGACAAAAATAGTATAATAAATCTAAATATAATATTAAACATAAATATAAAATCCTTACATTTAGATTCAAAAAATCAGCTTCATTATTATAAGATGGGAAAGATGGCTAGACATCAGTTAACACGCAAAAGATACAGGAATTTAATGAAGTAGTGGTAGCTAGCATTATTTTGTGATTTTAGGTTTACAAAATGTTTCATATGTATTATCTCATTTAGCCTTCATAACAACCTTGTGAGGTAAATGTTATTATTATCCCTGTTTTACAGATGAGGATCCTGAGGTTTAGGGAGGTCAAGGAATTTGCCCAGGGTCACATAGATATTAAATGTTGTGGGCAGGATTTTAATTCAGGTTGTTCTGACTCAAGGTTGAACATTTTACCCAGTATACTATCTCTATCTGCCGTGATGTATTGAAAGCTGAACATGAATCAGCAGTGTAAGATAGCAGATGAAAAATCCTAATGCAAACTTAGACTGCGTTTGAGAGGTAGGTTGTCCAAGACTGTGGAGGTGAAAATCCTACTGTACTCTGCCATGGAAAGAACTTCTCTAGAATATGGTGCTTAGCTCTGGGTACTACAGTTCTGTAAGATAAAGGTGTAGAATGTCCACTAAAGAACGACTAGAATGGTGAAGAGCCTAGAGATGTCATCATATGAAGGTTGGTTGAAACAACTAGAAGTATTTCAACTGGAGATGAGAGAACTTGGGTGGAGGGGGGAATTAGAAAGAAGAGCCTATGTTAGTTACATGCAAATATTTGAAGGAATGCAATACGAAGAGGGTTTAGATTTGTTTTACTTGTCCCAAGAGGGTGGAATGGGGTGCTTTGGAAGGGAGAACACATATACTTTAAACAAAATATTGGATAAATACTTATGGGGTAGTTTGTAGAGGAAAATTCTTTTTGTAGGCCCCGTTTGTATTAAGATGGCCTCTGAGATTCTGGAACTCAGTGCTAGGTTTTGGTTGACATGATGTACGTAAAGAGAGGTTTGCCAACCTTAATGCTCTACATAAATGTTAACCTCCACTAAGACAATGCTTCCTACAGACAAGGTAATCAAGGAATATTTGGTCAAATGAATTTAAAAAATGAATTGCAAGTATGAAAAATAATGCATAAAAATAGTACATATCCTGTTTTAATGTGAAGGCTTCAGAGATCCAAACATTATCATTTCCTCTTATGTAAGGTCAGTGAGATCAGCAAGTAATTTATAGAGGAAAGAACTGAGAAGTAAAATGAATTACCTCAGGAACATGGTCAATGTGGGAATCTAAGATCAGCCACTCTGCTGATCAGGTCTGTACTCTCTCATGCAATATGATGAGACTCAAGTATAAATAAGGCTTTTTCTAAAAATATTAGCCAGTAATTTACTGAAAAAAGTAAGAGAAAAAAATCAGCAAGTGATCTTAATGTCTGCTGTTAAACCTTTTCTTGAACAGAAAACAGAGATTGAAAAAGAAGCAGAGCCATCCCAGGTACTTTAAAATGCACTTAGGAAGGGCAGGAATATTTTCAGAATGACTTCTTAGAGGATGCCAGAGATTAGTGACATAGCTATAGACTTTACAGCCAGTGATGAAATTGGCCGCAAGCACACAGGAATGATATTACCCATTGGCTCTTTGGAAAATAAACGAAGACACGAAATGCTAAATAAATCCTACGATGCATTGGAGTAGGGAGTGGCCTGATAAGAGGTCAACTTGCCAATTCATGGATGGTTTGAACTTCTCTACTTCTGTACTAATAAATCTCACACTAATGATTAAGTCAACATTTCATATAGGAAAGTTAAGATCTACCTTAAACTTCCCATGTGATGGAATGGCTCTCATTTCAAGGCTGAAATTTCTCAGGAGAGGAAGCTGAGAACTCAATGAACACTGTAAATATTGTTGGTCTCAAAGATTTTCTCAGAGATTCCATCTTGAGATTAATCAGCCAACAAGCATTTATTAATATGTCAGGCACAGATATAAGGCACTGAGGGATACAAAGACAATGAATTAAACAATCCTTATTCTCAAGGAAATAAGCCTTAACATTTATTCCTCTTTGAAATTGTATGAAAGGACTCAATACAATCTAATGCATAAGATTTTTCCTGGACGAAGGAGTACACGTAGTAGTCAACCAGCTCTCAAGGAGTTAGCAGG
The DNA here is from genome assembly GCF_028372415.1 of Notamacropus eugenii. Classification (NCBI taxonomy): domain Eukaryota; kingdom Metazoa; phylum Chordata; class Mammalia; order Diprotodontia; family Macropodidae; genus Notamacropus; species Notamacropus eugenii. Next base: position 143,031,287 of record NC_092875.1, on the reverse strand, counting down.
ATGGATTGTCTTAAGGAAATTGCAGTTTTTTAATCATTCCAAACTTCTCTCTGAAAAAAAATGGCTCCCTATTTTAATACCAATATTCTACTAGTATTGTAGAGCTGCAAGTCATGAAGCACTGAAGCTTCTGAAGAATTAAAAACATGTATCACAGAGGAGGAAGGAGAGGAAAATGAAAGATCTAAGCTAGATGCCATATATCATAAATAAGGAACTTGGAAGAAAAATGAGAGTAAAAAAATGCCATTGGGATTGAAAAGATGAGTGTTTGATGTGCTAAAAGCAAGGCATGATGAATGATGAGCAGCCTGAGTGGCTCCACTACTGAATTCATTATGTCTGGAGAAAGTGAAGAAGGTAGCCAGTGTTGTGAGTAGACTCTTTGTTGTGAACTTATGAGAGGATATGATTGAGAGTGATTCAGGATGGGCAGGAATGGAGCATTGTGGTCTCCATCACTGAAGAAAGCAAGCAGATTGATGAGATCATGGAATCATTTGGGTATCTGTATGACCTTGGCTAAATCCTTAATCTCCCTGGTCCTTAGTTTCATCACCAGCAAAATGAAAGGGTTGGATTAGATGACCTCTATGATTCTGCTTAGCCCTGAGATTCTGTATGTCCACATCATTTCTCTAAGTCTTTAAATCTATCATCCAATAAGTGTATCCAATTATCAGTTTATGTCAAATTAAATTTTTATGTACACAACTTTTACCTGTGTTTTAATGAAATATGCTGCCCAATAAAACAAGTGGTCATTGTTAGACAAGATGAATGGGGTTGTTTTATTTTACCCTCTATCACACATGGAAGTTTTGATGAAGCATAAGTAGAGTAATATAATTTCATTGTGCAAATGTTTAACCCCAGGAGGTGATAGAGACGTGGCTAGGTGACAAGTGTGATGAGTCACTATGTGAGCGTGTGTGGATCCTGCCAATAGGAGATAAAATAAGCCTTCACTGTGCTTTGAAACCATGTTGCCCACATGGTCACTATGGCATTTTACTAGGAGCAGAGAAGGTCATAGGATTTAGAACTGGAAGACTTTAGAAATCACCTAATCGAATCCCTTATTTTAGAGTTGGGAAAACTAAGGTACACCCAGCACAAGTGACTTGTCCAAGGTTAAACAAGTATGTACAGTAGAGGAGCTGAGATCTGCATCTAGGTCTGCTTATTTGAAATTCTGTACTCTGTAACATAATGAGGAAACTGATACACGGAGTTTGTTGAATCTGTCATTACTGAGAACTTGGATCTGACATACATCTGAAGTTTTATCATCTAGAATATGATGACAGGTTTATGTGTTTTCCACTCCCTACTAAAACCTTACTAGCTTTGTGTCCCTGGGAGTATTTATTTAACTTCTCAGAGTAGAAGCCCTAGGTTCTTTTGAAGCTTGGCTGCAGTGACAAAAAACCCATCTTCAGCCAAGTTACTAGTGCCTTCATTATCCACTAAGAGCAGTGGTTACATCACACAAGTCATTTTCCTGGAACTCCTGGCCATCTGACCCTTAATGTCTTCTTTCTAGCCCCTGGCTTTCTCATTTCTCTTGTAGTTCCTTGGATTTTGGTCTTTATGAGGAACTTTGGCTTCTGATCCAAGGCTTTCCTCGTTTCCCTTCACTTGCATTTGGATTTGGCTCCTTCAATTTCCTGCCCCTTTGAACCCCTGCCTTTTCTCTTTGGGCAGTTTTCCCTACTTCAGTTCTTTTGAAGTAGTAGGTTGATAAGTTTTTTTTTTCACTCTCTATGTTGAACTTTTGGTATCTAAGTTGTCCACATGTGAATTCATATGCTGACCTTTTAACAAGCTATAAACAACTTACATAGTTACTTTGTTTAGACAGAGAAGTCACTTTCCTTAATATAGACTATTACTTTGTTTGAAAAAAATAGACAACACTTTATCTCATGCAGACATAGTTCATTTTAATTCAATACAATAAACATTTATTAAGTGCCTACTGTATGCCTGGCACTGTGCTAAACTAGGAGGCACAGAAGAGGCAAATGACAATTCCTACTCTCAGATCTTAGAGCCTTTTGGCAATTCATGGTTTGGTTGCTGTCCTTCATTCTCAAAGAGGACCAAAATGACATCAGTATGTTAGAGTCAAGTTACTGTGCATCCAACTGTGGCTGATCAGACCAATATGATCTTGGGATGCTCTACCCCAGGTCGGGCACAAATAGTCCAAATGAACATTTGGGGTGATTTGCACATCTTTTGAGCTACTTCAATTCGAATTTGCTCATGGAGCACAGACCCTTCTCTGATGATGGCACGCCATGCTGGGTGGTCCTGTGCCACTGTCTCACATGTCGCACAATTCCAAAACTCTTAAGAGAGACCTTGAGAGAGTCCTTGTATTGCTTCTTCTGGCCACCATGTGAGTACTTGCCCTATGTAAGTTCTCCATAAAATAGCCTTTTGGGCAATTCAAATAATGTGGCCAGCCCATTGTAGTGGCGTTTGAATGCTTGGCAATCTAGTTCAATAGAGGACTGCAGTGTCTGCTATCTGATCTGGCCAGGTGATATTCAGAATCTTCCTAAGACAATTCAGATGAAAGTGATTTGCCTATGTTTGGAGGTTCAGAAAGTCAATTTTGTCACATATTGTCACAATTAGATCTTAGAGGACAGATTCATGCTAACTATGAGATATTAGGATAGGGCACTGGACTTGAAAGTTAGAGAGACTTGATTTCCGGTCTCTCCTTTGAGGCTTAATAGTGTAACAGTAGGTAAGTCATTTAACTTTTATGACCCTTAATTTCCTCATTTATAAAATGGGACTAATAAACTTGAAGGCGATAAAGTACAGGATCTGGAGTTAGAAAGACATCTCCCTGAGTTCAAAGCTGGTCTTGGACATTTACTAGCTGTGTGACCCTGGGCAAAGTGACTTAATCCTGTTTGTCTTACTTTCTTCATCTGTAAAATGAACTGGAGAAGAAAACAGCAAACCACTCAAGCATCTTTGCCAAGAAAACCCAAAGTGGGGTCATGAAGAGCTGTGGTGGTAGTGTGATGGTGGTGGAGACTGAAATGATTCAACAAACAAAACAAAGCCCCAACCAACCCTCTAAGATTAAGCCTTTTACATAAATTGCCATTCTACAGGGGTAGTTTGCACATTGGAAGTTCCTTATATTGTTGAAATCACAGTTTTGAATAAAAATACATACATACATATATACGTGTGTATATATACCTATCTGATGTATACCATACACAATGTTTTGAGGATCAAAAAATATATATAGGAAATGCTTTTTAAGCCTTAAAATTCCATGTAAATGTCAGATATTGTTGCTAAAATACATAGAAGACTGGTCAGTCAACTGGAATTAGCATTTTATTACTTTGTTCTAAGAAAATATGACATGTTTATTAAGTGACTAGATTAGCATCTTCTCCTACCTCTTTTAGTTGCCTTTGTTAGACTCCATACAGACAAGCATCCTTGGGTCATGACGATGGTACAGAAAAGAGGGCTTTCATGATGACTTTCACTGTTGGGAATCCTCGCCTCTTTTTCAAATTAGATGAAACTTATTTTGTATGTTTGCCACATCCTTATATGTATCTGTGTTGCCTCCTTCAATAGAATGTAAACTCTTTGAGAGCAGAGGTTTTTCCATATTTTTCCTTTATTGCTCTAACACAGAGCAGTATTTGGCTCCAACTAGGTACTTTATTGATACTTGTTTGAGTGATTGATGAGAACCTCAGAAATAATACATTAATTTAGATAATACATTTTTAACCTTATAATTATATTTTGGTTTCATAGGAGATACTTTATTTCTTTCCTTTTTCTTCTTTCTTTCAATCTAAAATCAGCCACTGTAGCTTCAGTTCATTGATCCTAGTTCTGCCCTTCCAGGGCCAAATAATCCTTTTATGTCAGTCCCAACCTATTCGAAGACATCTATCATGTTTCCCTAAAGTCTTTTCTAGGCTAAACATCCCCAGTTACTCTTCAGATTGACTTTTTTCCCCCTATAGAGAGTGAGGCTGTTCCCAAATACCAGATGTCACCCACTAAGTCTTGGTAATATCTTTGAATTTAAATATTTCTTTGGATTTGGATTTCTAATTCAGCCTGATTGTTACCTAGACTTTATTTGTGTACATACATTGACTTATGGATTTATATAGACCTCAAGGGGATCTCTGAGGCTATCTAGTTCAGCATCCTCCTTCTACAGAAGAGGAAACTAAGACTCAGAAAGACTAACTGGATGATTAAATGATGTATCAAAAATCACCTAGATAATGACATTTATTTAACACTTACTATATGTCAGGCACTATGCCAAGCACTGAGGATATAAAAAAAGACAAAAAAAAAAAAGAATCCTTGCTCTCAAGTTGCTCACAGTCAAATGGGGGTAGAAGACATGTACTTACAAGACATGTGCTAATAAGATATGTGCTGGATAAATTAGGAGTCCTCTCAGAGGGAAGAAACTAAGATTAAGAACAAGTAAGAAAAGCTTCTTATAGAGGGTGAGACTATAGTTGGGGGACCTGAAGGTAGCCAGAAGGTAGTGATGAAAAGGAAGCGAATTCTAGAAATGGGAAACAACTAGTGAAAATATTTGGAACTGGGAGTTGGAACGTGGAGGGTCATTTGTAAGAACAGCATGGAGACCAGTGTCACTGGATCACAAATTATGTGGAGGGGAGTAAAGTGTAAGAAGACTGGACAGGTAGGAAGGGGCCAGGTTATGAAGGACTATAAGAGTCAGAGAATTTTTTCTAATTTTTTTAAACATTTTATTTATTTTTAATCTATGAAATAAAACAAGCATTTCCATAACACAGTAGAATAAAAAAAGATTGCACATGAAGCTACAAATCCATTATGTACAACTAACTATTCTTTTTGAAATGTGTAATAAAGTTATTGTATAAATTTCTTTTTTTCTTCCCTCCCCCCATCATAGAGATGGCTACCATTAGACATAAATATGTATATATGTATATGTATATATGTGTATAAATATTATACATACACACAAATACACACACATATATATGTATGATCATTATTGATAAATGGTCAACAGATATGAACAGGCAGTTTTCCTATGAAATCAAAACAAGTTGTAATCAGAGAATTTTATATTTGAATCTGAAGACAATAGAAAAGCCCTTGAGTTTATTGAACTAGGGTGGGGTGGTGGGGGTGGGGGACATCTATGCTTTTGGAAGATCAATTTTTTTTTATTTAATTAAATTTATTTATTTAACTTTTAACATTCATTTTCACAAAATTTTGGGTTACAAATTTTCTCCCCTTTCATCCCCTCCCCCTTCAAACACCAAGCATTCTAATTGCCCCTATGACCAATCTGCTCTCTCTTCTATCATCCCTCTCTGCCCTTGTCTCCGTCTTCTCTTTTGTCCTGTAGGGCCAGATAGCTTTCTATACCCCTTTACCTGTATTTCTTATTTCCTAGTGGCAAGAACATTACTCAACAGTTGATCCTAACACTTTGAGTTCCAACTTCTTTACCTCCCTCCCTCTCCACCCCTTCCCTTTGGAAGGCAAGCAATTCAATATAGGCCAAATCTGTGTAGTTTTGCAAATGACTTCCATAATAGTTCTGTTGTATAGGACTAACTATATTTCCCTCCATCCTATCCTGTCCCCCATTACTTCTATTCTCTTTTGATCCTATCCCTCCCCATGAGTGTCGACCTCAAATTGCACTCTCCTCCCCATGCCCTCCCTTCTATCATCCCCCCCACCCTGCTTATTCCCTTATCGCCCACTTTCCTGTATTGTAAGATAGGTTTTCCTATCAAAATGAGTGTGCATTTTATTCTTTCCTTTAGTGGAATGTGATGAGAGTAGACTTCATGTTTTTCTTTCACCTCCCCTCTTTATCCCTCCACTAATGAGTCTTTTGCTTGCCTCTTTTATGAGAGATAATTTTCCCCATTCAATTTCTCCCTTTCTCCTCCCAATATATTTCTCTCTCACTGCTTGATTTCATTTTTTTTTAAGATATGATCCCATCCTCTTCAATTCACTCTGTGCACTCTGCCTCTATGTATGTGTGCGTGTGTGCATGTGTGTGTGTGTAATCCCACCCAGTACCCAGATACTGAAATGTTTCAAGAGTTACAAATATTGTCTTTCCATGTAGGAATGTAAACAGTTCAACTTTAGTAAGTCCCTTATGACTTCTCTTTGCTGTTCACCTTTTCATGGTTCTCTTCATTCTTGTGTTTGAAAGTCAAATTTTCTTTTCAGCTCTGGTCTTTTCATCAAGAATGCTTGAAAATCCTCTATTTCATTGAAAGACCAATTTTTCCCCTGAAGTATTACACTCAGTTTTGCTGGGTAGGTGATTCTTGGTTTTAGTCCTAGTTCCTTTGACTTCTGGAATATCCTATTCCATGCCCTTCGATCCCTTAATGTAGAGGCTGCTAGATCTTGTGTTATCCTGATTGTATTTCCACAATGCTTGAATTGTTTCTTTCTAGTTGCTTGCAATATTTTCTCCTTGACCTGGGAACTCTGGAATTTGGCCACAATGTTCCTAGGAGTTTCTCTTTTTGGATCTCTTTCATGCGGTGTTCTGTGGATTCCTTGAATATTTATTTTGCCCTCTGGTTCTAGAATCTCAGGGCAGTTTTCCTTGATAATTTCATGAAAGATGATGTCTAGGCTCTTCTTTTGATCATGGCTTTCAGGTAGTCCCATAATTTTTAAATTGTCTCTCCTGGATCTATTTTCCAGGTCAGTTGTTTTTCCAATGAGATATTTCACATTATCTTCCATTTTTCCATTCTTCTCTCTTTGTTCTGTGATTTCTTGCTTTCTCATAAAGTCCTTAGCCTCCATCTGTGCCATTCTAATTTTGAAAGAACTATTTTCTTCAGTGAGCTTTTGAACCTCCTTTTCCATTTGGCTAATTCTGCTTTTGAAAGCATTCTTCTCCTCATTGGCTTTTTGAACCTCTTTTGCCAATTGAGTTAGGCTAGTTTTCAAGGTGTTATTTTCTTCAACATTTTTTTGGGTCTCCTTTAGCAGGGTGCTGATTTGTTGTTCATACTTTGACTTCATGTCTCTCATTTCTCTTCCCAGCTTTTCCTCCACCTCTCTAACTTGATTTTCAAAATTCTTTTTGAGCTCTTCCATGGCCTGAGCCCATTGGGTGGGCTGGGACACAGAAGCCTTGATTTCTGTGTCTTTGCCTGATGGTAAGCATTGTTCTTCCTCATCAGAAAGGAAGGGAGGAAATGCCTGTTCACCAAGAAAGTACCTTCTATAGTCTTATTTCTTTTCCCTTTTCTGGGCATTTTCCCAGACAGTGACTTGACCTCTGAATATTCTCCTCACACCCACCTCGCCTCCTGATCCTCCCAGCCAGCGTTTGGGGTCTGAGATTCAAATGCTGCTTCCAGCCTCAGGGCTTTGGGCAGGGGCAGGGCTGCTATTCAGTGTGAGATTAAGTTCAGATGGTCAGGTCGGGGCAGGGCCGCCTCTCAGGCTCAGTTCCCTCAGGGAATTTATGCACAGAACTTCAACAAGGGATCCAGGCTCCTGCCTGCTTGGGGAGCCCCTGTCTGCAGCCACCCCTCAGCTTCTATCTCCCGAGGGGGCCCGAGCCATGGGGGCACCCCACTCCCCCCTCGACCTGCCAAAGAGACTCTCTCACTGACCCCCGTCACCTGTGGGTGGAGGGACTTGTGTGGCCGCTGGAGATCCCGTCCCGGAAGCCTGCTCGGATCTGTTCCTCTCGGTGCCACGGCCGCGGCAGAGCTGTACTCAGCTCCCAGTCCCGGCGCCCAGTCCACAGCGCGAAGGACCTTTTGCGAGAGGTTTGCAGGTCTCTCCAGAACAGAAATCTCCCTCGCTCCAATGTTCTGTGGCCTCTGGGTGCAGAATTCACCGTGAGTTACTTCTTTGTAGTTGTTCTATGGGTTGTGGGTTCAGAGCTATGTGTATGTGCGTCTTTCTACTCTGCCATCTTGGCTCTGCTCCCCCAGGAAGATCAATTTTATAGCTATCAAAAGACAAATTGGAATAGAGAGAGACTTGAGGCAGGTAGACTGACCAGCACGCCATTTTGTTCGTACAGGCATGAGGTGATAAAGGTCTGTACCAGGGTAGTGGCAGTGTCAGAAGAGAGAAGGGGAAACATAAAAGATATTATGAAGACAGAATGACAGAATGACAGAACTTGACAAGTGACTGGATATGTGTGGGTGGATAAGAGAGTGAGGAGTTAAGTTTGACATCCAGGATGAAAGCCTGGGTGACTGGATGATGGTGGCATCCTCTACCTCTGTCCTCTGATAGAGACGTTATGAAAAGAGGAAGGGTTTGGCAGGAAAGAGAATGAGTTCCCTTTTGGACATGTTGAGTTTATTAATAGCATGTACTGGGGGATGCTGAAGAAGCAGTTTCCTCTTTAGGGGATATCCAGTATGATTGTTACTTGGATTAACTTGGTTACTTGGATTTGCTCTCCAAGGTAGGATGCTAGGCAGGAACTAAATTTACTCTCTTTTTCTTTCTCCAATGAACATGTTATGCCATGAAAACCTGTCTCTATATACTATAGTACTTCCAGCTCTAGATGTCCAACAGGCAGTTGGAGGTATGAGATTGGAATATGGGAGAGAGAGTAAGGTTGAGTAAGTAGAACTGAGAGTTATCTGCATAGAGTTGATCACTGAAACTATGGAAACTGCTGAGATCACCAAATGAAATAGTCTTGAAGAAGAAGAGTGCCCAAAAGAGAGCTTGATAAGATAGTCAATTACACAGCTGGGATTTGAGTGCACATCTTTTGGTAAAAAAAAATCAATACTCTTTTAATACAGTCTGCTGTTCTTTGGCTTTTATTGCTGGCACCTTTTCTTAGACTTTGTGTCCTGTGAATTTTTAGGTATTTCCTATATTTTATCTATTTTCAGTATGGTATGGTGAATACAGAACAGAATTCAGAGTTAGGAAGACTAGGTTCAAGTCATGCCTTTGACACACATTAGCTTCTTTCACAATCTGGCTCCCATCTAACTTACCAGAATAAAAACACAGCTCTAGGTTCTCATGACTCTCAAATTAGCATGGAAATTCTTCCGGGAATGGAGATATAGAACAAACTGTGCAAGCAGACGTCATCAAACCCCAGGAGTTAGGTCTAAGTTTATTTCAAAGTCAATGAGGTTTCTTATATAGCATATTTAGTCATCATACCTTTGTAGCCACATTACACTTGCCCAGAAGCCCTAGGCTCTGAAATGTGAAGCCGTCTTCAGTCACTTGTGGTCCCAGCATTTGACAGCTGAAGAAGACATACCATTCCCTTAAATGTGAAGCCACATAGATGATCCCCCTTTAAGAACATTCCAATCTAATCTGCCAGGAACAGGACTGACTCATGGAAATGTTCTCATTTTTAAAACAGAAGAGAGCAAAAGGAAAATATTAAAGAAAGTATTGGTGACCATGACAGTTAGAGATGGATTTTCTGTGTCACAGTATTTCAGCACTGCACAGATTTCTTCTGGACTTGATGACTTTTTTTTTCCTAATCAAGACAATGGAAAGTCTTATGGAATCCATCCATTCCCTCGCTGTACATGACTATCCTGGAATAATGCTTTTTTTTCTTAAATGACAGAAACCAATGTAAGAATGCTTCATATTTTTGAGAGCCTTGGATTTGCCCACAATCATTCTTATATTTCTCTTTTCAGTTATCATTGTTCTAAATGGTTCTCTTTGGGAGGTAGTATGTAGAACTAACACTGCCCCTGGACTTAGGAGGCCTGAGTCTGAATATTTACCAAATTACTTCTTAGTAATGTCACCAGAAGCTAGGTGCTCAGGGGGTAGAATGCTAGACTTAGAATCAAGGAGACCTAAGTTCCAATCCTGCCTCAGATATTTGCTAGTTGTATAACCCTGGCCAACTCATTTCAACTCTCAGCCTCAGTTTCCTTATCTGTAAAATGAGGATAATAATAGCACCTACCTCCTAGAGCTGATATGAAGATCAAATTAGATTTATGCAAAGTGTTTTTTAAAATCTAAAGTGCTATATGCATGCCAGATACTGTGTGTAAATTGAGGATAATATGTTTGGGACATCTATCTCACAGGACAGTTGTGAAGAAAGTCCTTTGATGCTTAGAGTATCGTATGTAAATAAGTATATGCCTATTTATGTACATATTTCCCCTCCCCCCTTTGAAATATAAGTAACCTGAGGTCTGGGAATTTTTTTTAAGTTTTCTTTGTATCTCTAGCACTTGCCTTATAGAAAGAACTTAATATTTGTTGATTGACTGATAAATGTGAGGTATCACGATGAGCTGACTATAGCCGAGCTTACCAAGAAATGGTAAGCAGTGACTTATAGTCTTAAGAGCACTGGATCTGGAGTCAGAAGACCTAGTTCTGATTGCAGATTTTGCTGCCTGTGTCACGCCGGGCAGTAAATGACTTTGCCATCACAGCAATCTGGGCTTTGTTTCTCATGTGAACTTAGGGCTGCGCAAAGTTTGGAAGGCTTGTTGCTAGCCCCATATACATACTAAAGGCAGAAACTTGGAGCAATTGATTGCAGAGGAGATGGGGGACCCCTAGGGATTTTTGGCCCCTTCACTTTTCCCTTTTAATTTCATTTCCTCAAGAGACTGAAAAGAATCTAAAAGTTGAGAAAACAGGAGTGCTCCTGAGAGCTGCTGATGGTTTTTTAAAAGAGTAATCTCTTAAATGATTCTGAAAGCAGTATAGTTTGATTTTAAGAAATTATACAGAAGTCAAAATCCAAGTTAGATAGAAGGTTGGTATACTATCTACTACTACTACTACTACTACTACCGCTTCTATTACTACTACTACTACTACCGCTTCTATTACTACTACTACTACTACACAACTACTATTACTACTATAATTCTACTATTACTACTACTATAATAAAATAATAATGAATAGTTGGCATTCAAGATTTTCAAAGTGAAAAGTCCAACACTCTGTCCACTACAAACCTAGCATCGAGAAGTGAACTTTCAAGACCAGCAGAAATCAATTCCTGATAGAAATGTGGCTGGCAGTGTGTATGCCATATGAACATCATGGGGAACAAAATCCAACAAGAAAAGTTTGGTAACGTTACTGGAATACACTGGTGGTCCTAGGGCTTCAGAGATGTGAGTTGTCATGCTCCATATCTGCCTTGGCCACATGAGTTTCCTACATGTGATCCCTCTACCCATACCCTCTAGGTATGTACATTGCTTTCTCCGACAGTGTGTATATTTGTGAGAACATGTGCCTCAGTTTATGGGGCCAATGTTCTATTGATAATTTTAATACTACACTTTTTAAAAAAATGTATTTGTTCTGAATCAATGACTATCCTCTGGATGACTAATAAAAGTAAATAGATTGTTGGGGATATGTCACTTTGAGAGAATGCAGATCCTTAATCCTAAGGTAGCTTTTTTGTGGTCCCATATACAATGTGTAGTATCCTTGGTGTCTCATATAAAGTAAGAAGGTTATTCTACAATCTAGATGATCTCTAAGGTCCCCTACATCTCCAGACTTATAATCTAATGAACATTGTAGGTGAGACAACCTTGTATAAGGTCCTTTTTGAATTCTAAGTAGACAAATCTCTTTATATGAGCCCATCTCTAATTCTACTCAACTAATACATACTTTGATAGTGAAGATTTAATGTATCCTGTCAATTCTAAATTTCTTTCCTTAGGTGAGACTCAGGATGCACCTACTTTACACTAAATTCAACTCTATAGCAAACAGAATGATTTAAAGCTTCAGTGTTATATTTTTGGCTCACTTTAATCATAATGCCTTATTGTATGATTCCTGTGGAGGCTGAAATGAGTTTTCCTTTTGAAGACTGACTAAAATGAGGTGTTATGATGTTGTAAAAAGAACACTGATCTAGAAGGCAAGAAAAAACCCCCAGATTAGCCACAAGGGAGCTGTGTGTGGGCAAGATGCTGAAGTGCTTTGGGCCTCAATTTCCTTGTCTATAAAAGGAGGAAGTTGGACTGGTGATCTCTAAGGGCCTTCTGGCTCTATTATTTTATGTCTTTTCCACTCTCTTATTAATTTTTGCTCTTCAGAACTGATTTTGTCTTCTCTTTGGTGCTCAGTCAAATAGGATAATAAATTTATTCCTGAGTTCAAATCCAGTCTCAGACAATTACTAACTGTGTGACCCTGGGCAATAATTTAATGTCTTTTTTTGTCCTGAAAACAGCCACAGATGCTTGACTTACTTAACAGACAGAAGGGAAGAGAGCCAGATAGTACTTTTCACAGCTGTGGCTGAGGGTACAGCTCAGAGCATTTTTAAATGTTTGGGTTTTTTTCCCACTTGATACTATGCCAAGAATAAAGGCATGTGTGTCTGCTTTGATGGAGGAATGATTCCATTAAGTCAAAGTTAAGTGACCATGGCAAGGTTAGGGAAGAGACAAGGTTTGCCAAAAGTAGGGGCTTGAATGTTCATTCTGACTAGGTAAATACACTTACACCCCCTAGGTAAGGAGTTGGTTCTTTGGAGCCCTCCAGAAAGATGCAGATTTAAGGGATAGAAGGCTGCTCATTCTCTGAAAACCCTAGAGAACTGAGCACTTTTTCCCAGTGGGGTGAACACACATACTGTAGCCATTCTAGATCCTCCTCTTAAGCAGGATCATGATAGTGGCTAGCACTACTGCCTAGTGGTTAAACTGGGATCTTCTATGTATACTACACATTTTGCTTGCTTCTTGTCAGAGGAGCTAACTAATTTTCTGTGTATATAGTATGAGCATGCTGAAGCATAAAAAATTCCATATTTAGAACCCAAGAACCTGGTTTTTAATTACTCTTCTACTACTAACTGGGTAACCTTGGGCAAGTCACTCTAGGCCTCAGTTTCTTCCTATATACAACATGGGGGTTATCTGAAATGACCTGCAAAGTTTCTTCCTGATCTAAAATGGTGATGGGGTGATTCTGCAGGCCTAACAACATAGGAAGTGAATTCTACTCCAGTTTCACACCAGATGTGTGCGTGTGGGTGAAGAATTAGAATAGGGATTGGGGTCTGGTTCTGGTGCCTTTGGTTAGAGAGAAGGAGTTTATCAGAACAAAGGGAGATCCTGCTTTCTCCTCATTCTCTGAACAGGTCTTGACCTCTGCTTAAACTGCAAGTCAGAAGAAGATGCCCAGACCAAGTGAAATTATTTCCTAGCCCAGACCACAGCCCTCCTTCTGACTCCACTGACTTTGTTCATATATGAAAATGCTAAAATTCTGTGCTGAAAAGCTTCTTAATAATAGTGCTTTTCTCTGGGGGCAACTGCCGCCATCATTCTTTCAGTATATACTGTGGCTCTCTTGAAAGCCACAGCCTGTGGGTGATGACAGAAATGTGCTGGCTTACGAATATCAACACCCAAGACCACAGCAGGGATGCACAATTCACCCGCCAGAGTGTCTGACACTCACCACAGGACAGGGCAACAGCTGAGGAAAGCCCTGTGAGAAGCTTGGGAATTTGCCCAAGAAATATTTCAGAGTAAATCCTCTTGAATGCGAAAGAAATGCTGCCTTGTATCATAAATCATTCAATTCTCCCAAGGGTAGAAAGGACCAAGGATTCCATAAACCTTTTTTTGCTCTGATTTGGAAGATTCTCATGCACCAGGAAGGCAGTGGGAATTTCTTGCTCTCTACAATCTGGTTTTCTTTCTTACCAGTCCATTGGCACCATTCTCTTCAAGCTTACCCATGATTTCCCACTTGACAAATCTGTTGGCTTTTGCTTAGTCTGTCCTCCATGATCTTTCTGCAGTACTTGACACAGCTGGCCACTCTTTCTTCTTGAGCCTCTCTCCGTGACAAGGGTTCTGGGACATCACTTTCAGGTTCTTCTGCCTCTTGGACCATTCCCTCCTCAGTAATCTTAACTGCCTCCTTTTCCTCCTCCTATCATTAATTCTGGACATTCCCCGAAGGCTCTCTCCTTTAGCCTTTTCCTTGGTGATCTAATCTATGCTTAATTCTTCAACAACTATTTCTATGCAAATCTGTATCTCCCAAATCTATATCTCCAGCCCCAACAGTAGAAGCAGCTAAGTGGCATAGTGCATAGAACTTGGAGTCAGGAAGATCTGAATTTAAATCCAGCCTCAGACACTTACTGTGTGACCCTGGGCAAGTCACTTAACTTCGGTCTGCCTCAGTTTCCTCAATTATAAAATTGGAATAATAATAGCACCTATCTCCCTGGGTTGGCATAAAGATCAAATGAAATAAAATTTGTAAAGCACTTAGCACAGTACCCAGCACATAATTATGGTTATAGTTGTTCCGTCATGTCTGAGTCTTCATGGTCCCATGGACCAGACTGAGAGTTTTCCTGGCAAAGATACTGGAGTGGTTTGCTATTTACTTCTCTAGAGGATTAAATCAAACAGAGGTTAAATAACTTTCCCAGGGTCACACAACCAGTATCTGAAGTCAGATTTGAATTCATCTTCCTAACTCTAGGTCCTGTGCTCTATCCAGTGAGTCATCTAGCTGCCTTTCCCAGCACCTAATAGGCGCTTAATAAATCTTATTCTCTCCCCTTCCCTCTGCTGAGCATCAGTCGTGCATTGTCAAACGTGCAGGACATTTGAAAGTCATTCTAACACCTCAACATCAACATGTCTAAAACTAAACCTAAAATCATCCTACCCAGACCTGCTCCTTCTCTTATGTTCCCTATTTCTATGATAGCAGCTCCTTTTTATTTCTATTCATTTAGGCTTAAAACCTGGGAGTCATCATCGACTCTTCTTTCTCCTGCAACCTCCACATTCATAGGCTCAATCAGGCAGTCAATAAACATTGATTAAGAGGGACCTCATAAGCAATTTACTTCACCCCTTCATTTTCCAGATGAAGAAATGGAGAACTAGAGACATTAGGAGACTTGGCCATGGTCACATGGAGTAGCTGGGATTCAAATTCACTTCTGGTGACTCCACATTCAGCAGTCTTTCCACTTTAGAGTCTACCTCTGAAATAGTTCTGACATCTACCCTCCCATTCTACTCACACTGCTGCCCCCAAGCCTAGACACTCAAAACATTGTTATAAAGCACAAGTTGGTCTCCTGCACAAAGACCTTAAATGACTTTCCATTACCTACAGCAATAAATACAAACTCCTTAGCTTATGATTCAAATTCTTCCATAATCTGGTTCTAACTTATCTATTTAGCCTGATTTCATAATTTCGTTCAAGCATTTTATATTGTGGCCAAAATGAACAACTAGCTGTCTCCATTTTCCTCAATATATTTGCATATTCTGCTTCCCACACCTGGAAATACCTGGTCTCTGAATGCCCCACCTATCTGACCTGCCCTATCTCCACTTGTAGAAATCCCTCCCTTATTTCAAGGTCTAGATCATTTTACAACTCTTTAATAGAGCTTACCCTGATCCCACCAGCTAGATATGATTCCTTTTTCCTTGCCTCTTCTTTTCCTGCCTCAATCTGTGGTCACTTATATGCACTTACTACATATTAATTTGTATTATAGTTATTTGTGTACACATCTGGTAGAAAAGTCTTCCCAAGACATAGGTCTGATGATATACTATCTACTTAGCAATTTTCAGTTGCTATCGATTGCTTCTAGGATAACATTTGAATCCATTATCAGTGATGTAGTAGTAATATAGAATTCTTTGCAATTCACTTTCCTTCTTTATCACTCTTGAAACCATTTCCCCCAAGGTCATTGTTGATTTTGTACTCAACAAATTCAATGACCTTTTATTGTTGTTCTATCTGTGATCTTTGTCAGACTCTTACTGACCCCGGGGACCACAGCCTGCCAATACTATCCATGGAGTTCTCTTGGAAAAGATTTTGGAGGACTGTGCCATTTTCTTCTCCAATGGTTTAAGACAAACAGAGGTCATATAACTAGTAAATGTCAGAGACTGGATTTGAACTAGTCTTCTTGATTGTAGGCCCTGTGTTCTGCCCACTGAGCCACCTAACTGCCTCCAAAGCAAAGAGAGGTGAAATAGCTTAGCTTATAAGTGTCTAAAGTCATATTGGAACTCAAGCCTTCCTGACTCCAGGCCCTGTGCTCTATCCTCTGAGCTATCTAACTGCCTCTTCAAGGGCCTCTACTTTGTTTTTATCCTCCTTGTCTTTTCTGTAACGTTCCACACAGTTAAACCTCCTTTTTGATATAACCAGGATTTTCTACCTACCTCCCCCAGCCCCATTGAAATTAGGGTAGTTCTGTTCCTAAAAGCTGAGGAAGCTATCCCCACTTGATCAGCTAAAGGGGCAAAGGCTCAGCTGTTGATGTGGCATCTTATTCAACATAAGAGTATAAAAAGGCCTACTTACTCAAGTTGCCCTTTAGACCTGGTAGATGCCTAAAACCCATAAGTCACCACACTGTACCCTGCTGAGCAAAAACATTTCTATACAGAGGTGAACCTCCCCACCTCTCCCACCTTCTTGCCCCTCATCTACCAGAACTGAATGCTGTATCCATGTTGAGCATCCTTTCTATACTAATTCTAACCAAGTAAACCTCCTTTGTTAGTTATAATGTTGAATGACTTGCCAGTGTCTTCTTTTGTTTCAATATTAGACTTAACCTACCAAAGTACCTGCCTGAGCCATGGCCAGCTCATCGCGTCCTTCCTGACATGCTCATTCTTTATTCCTCTTTGTATCTTTATACACCAATGGATGCTTACTCTTCATATTAATCCTGTACATTGAGTTTTCTTCAAATGAAACCACCAAAGGTTGTTGGAATCATGGGACAAGCTTAGCTGGCAGAGGGGATCATATTTTCAGAGCCAGCAACCCAGGTCAGCCTAACTTGAGGCAACCTCAGAGGCTTGCTATTTACAAGTACTGTAAAACACTCTGTGTGAACAGGTCCAGTATTTGATAGGCATCTGAGTTTTTCCCACTGTAACAAGTAAGAAAAAAAGGGCAGAAAACATCATTCACTCTCAAGTTGAAGAAAACAATCTCTTAGGTTATTTGGAAAGAGGGGAAAAGTGGGTAAACTATCATCGAGTGATGGAGTCATAAGAACAGGCTCCACTATTGTATTCTGTCCAAGCAATCCTAATTTGATAGTGGAGTTTGATGGCTGCAGCTGTTTGAACCTGTCAGGAAATAAGTGACCAATTTTGCCCTCTTGAAATGGCCATGTGGCTTTCATTTAATACTTTAATAAGAGCCATAAGAGGGCGGTTGATGGCAGTACTTATCTCTAAGGAAGCAAAGCCCAGAGTTCCTGCTATCCACCCACATATGTGCCTTTAATAAGTCATAAGGTAAAGGGAAAGTAAATGAAGTGCTGCTACATTGGGGAACCAAGCTGAAAGAAAAAAACACAGACTTGAGGTTTGAGGGTGCCCAAATGGATGTGTACAACGTGAGCTGTGGAGTTAGGAAACCTGTATCTGATGTCTCAGGGCCAAATGTTTCTTCCTTCCTTCTTTAGTGAGTTGTCATTTTCAACATGGTTAGGAAGAGGACACTTGGGCTTTTTAGGTCTAGGAGACAAACCCCGTTATAAAATGATAATGCAGAAAGGAAATTGTATGAATGTGTGCACAATAAACATGTTCAGGTAGTTTTTCTTTCCCGTCTTTGTCAAAATTTACCCCCAGCAGATGCTTTTAATGCAGGGTCTCTCTGAGGACAATATTTTTGGAGCACTTACTATGTGCTGTATAAAATATTATCTGATACAACCCTGGGAAGTAGGTGCTTTTATTATCCCATTTTACAGATGTGGAAACAGAAGCAGATAGGAGTGGGTAAGTGACTGAGACTGATTTTGCACTTAGGTTTTTCTGACTTCAGGCTCATCACTCTACTCACTACTATACCTTACGGCTGCCTCTTTCCCCCACCAGCGTCTTGGACCCTAGCCCCAGTGAATCTGGGCTTTTATCAAAGATGAGTTTCAGGATTCTCTGTTATCTCCACACCATGCTACCTCTTTCTAGCTCCCCTTTATGTTTTATCCCCTTCCTTTAGGATGTAAATTCTTTGAGGAGAGGATTGCCTTGCTTCTTTGATTTATATTCCTCAGTGTTTAGCACAGTACCTGTCAGATAGCAAGTTAAATACTCTGTCCATTTGTCTCTCCTTCCAAAACAGTGGCATCTTACTCCCGTCTTCCAAACTGAGGGTGCCTTTGGTAAGACTTGCCCCAGAATGTGGCTTGGGCAAAAATTCTTACTTAGCTCTGATGTAGTCATGTGGTGGTTTGTAGCCCCCATGTCCCAATAAGTAACATGGTGATTTATATATAGTTAGAACATGAAAAAGTATATGTTCAGGCAGAAAGGCTTCAGATAGTGAACTGAGTTGGGAGCTATGGAGACCT
Organism: Notamacropus eugenii; assembly: GCF_028372415.1. Taxonomy (NCBI): domain Eukaryota; kingdom Metazoa; phylum Chordata; class Mammalia; order Diprotodontia; family Macropodidae; genus Notamacropus; species Notamacropus eugenii. The sequence goes on along the minus strand of NC_092875.1, from coordinate 143,012,821 downwards.
TAGACCGAAGACAGAAGAGATCAAGAATCAGCTGTTGTAACAGGACCTAGGAAGGGGAGCAAACGGGCGAGAGAGAGAGAGAGAGACAGAGACAGAGAGAGACAGAGAGAGACAGAGAGAGAGAGAGACAGAGAGAGAGAGACAGAGAGACAGAGAGAGAGAGAGAGAGAGAGAGAGAGAGAGAGAGAGAGAGAGAGAGAGAGAGAGAGAGAGAGAGAGAGAAACAGTTGAGAAATGCAAGGACATACTGCCATTCACTGCTTCTTGGGTATAATAAATCTAAGATGAAATTAAGAATAAGAGTCTGCATCCTAGTTGTGCTTTCTGATTAATCTAACACTGGTTCTTCTGGGGACACACGTTATAAATTTGGGGACCCATATATACAGTGCAGCTAGGTGAGTTCAACTCTGGCCTTAGACATTGACTAACTGGGTGACTGTGGCAAATCACTTAACCTTGTTCACCTCAGTTCTCATCTTTAATGAGCTGGAGGAGTATGGTAAACTCCAGTATCTTTGCAAGAAAACTCCAAATGGGATCACAAACATTGGATTCAGCTGAAATGATTGAACAGTAATCATACTGGATAATCTGTCTGAAAGGGTCCTGAAAGGAAAAAGTGATTCAAAGACTGAGAAGAGACTCTAGACAGTACAAGCAGAGCCTAGAGGTAGAGGAAGCAGTGGCAAATATGGGTATAGAATGGAATATATGCTTTGGGATGATCCAGTGTAGCAAGTACCAAGAAATCCAGACATAGGAGAGTCACATATGGATTCAGAATGTCAGCTCTAGGAAATAATGTTGGCAGTCCAATTGACATGATCAGCATCTTCTCATCATTTGTATGTCTTTTAAGAAACAGATTTCAACTGGGACACTAATGCATTGTTGGTGGAGTTGTGAACTGATCCAACCATTCTGGAGAGCGATTGGAACGATGTCCAAAGGACTATAAAACTATGCATACCCTTTGATCTAGCAATAACATTGCTACGTCTACATCCTAAAGACATCCAAAGAAAGGGAAAAGGATCTATTTGTTTTCCTTTTTCTTTTTCAACATTTAATAGTATTTTATTTTTTCCAATTACATGTAAAGAGAGTTCTCAATATTCATTTTTGTAAGATTTTTGAGTTCTAACTTTTTCCCCTCCCTTCCCTTCCCACCTTCCCTTTCCCTAGACAGCAAGTAATCTGATGTAAGTTATACATGAACCATCATGTTAAACATATTTCCACATTAGTTATGATGTGAAAGAAGAATCAGAACAAAAGGGAAAAACCACAAGAAGGAAACAACACAAAAAAACAAAGTGAAAATAGTATGTTTCAATCTGCCTTCAGACTCCATAGCTCTACTTCTGGATGTGAACAGGGCTTTTCATCACAAGTAAAAAGGGATTTATTTGTACCAAAACAGTAATAGCAACAAAACAACTCATATTTCACAATGTAATTGTTGCCACTGCATAACTATTGCAACCTGGGTGGTTTTTTTTAATTTTCAGTCCAAAAATTGGTTTGTAACCTCTCATTGAGTAATTGTTGCATGGTTTAATTCTGTTCATCATACCACTTAAAACGTAAACATAGTAGCAATGTTTTCATCAGTGCTGTATGGATACACATTTATCTCTTAAGTGTTGTGAGCCATGAACCTAGAATTCTCAATACATGAGCATTGTCAGTATATTTTTGAAAGCCAACTTTTGTGGTTTGTCTAAAGTGCTGCAATACTAATGACATTGTCACTCAACCCAATAGAGAGCCATAGGTGCAAGGGGAGTGGGTGGGCAGGTGAAGCTGCCATGAGTAAGTCACATGACATGGTAAAACTTGTATCTTCCCAATTTTAATGTATATTTGCAGGTATTCTGAGCATCCTAATCTTGCACCAAAGACAGTTTAGTAGTAAGTGATTTTTAAGTAATCCTGGCACAATCTTTTTAAAAAAAATCTCTATATAATGGTTATACCCCAGTTGTTTGCAAAACATTTGGCACAAAAATCTGTGATGATTATATGGTGAAATGTGGTATTTATAAGCAGCTCTTTTTGTGGTGGCTAAGAATTGAAAATCAAAGGGATGCCCATCAATTAAGGAATGGCTAAATAAACTGTGGTATATGATTGTGATGGAATGTTATTGTGCTATAGGAAATGACAAGCAGGATGATTTCACAAAAGCATGGAAAGAATTACAAGAACTGATGCATAGTGAAGTGAACAGAACCACAGGAATGTTGTACACAGTAATAGCGATATTATTCAACGAAGAACTGTGAATGACATAGCTATTCTCAACAATACAATGATCCAAGACAATCCCAAAGGACTAATGATGAAGCATACTATCCTCCTCCAGAGAAAGAATATTGATTGAATACAGACTGATGCATTCTATTTTTGATTTTCCTTCATTTTCCCCCTTTTATTTGAGTCTTCTTTTATAAAATTACTACTATGGAAATGTTTACATAATTGCTTGTGTATATCCTATATCTGATTGCTCTTTGTGTCAGGGAGGGGAGAGGGAAGGAAGTGAGGGATAGAATTTGGAACTCAAAACTTTAAATAAAAATTGGAAAAAATACAGCTTTCATTGATCTTTTGTATAATCCTGTTGTTTAGTCATGTCTGATTCTTTGTGACACCATATGGTTTTCCTTTAGCAAAGATACTGGAGTGGTTTGCCATTTCCTTCTCCAGCTCATTTTATAGATGAGGAAACTGAGGCAAAGAGGATTAAGAGTCTTGCCCAGGGTCGTATAGCTAGTAGACATATGAGGCTGGATTTGAACTCGTGAAGATGAATCTTCCTGATCCCAAGCTCAGTGTTCTATCCACTGAGCCACCTAGCTGCTCCTTTATATAGCCTACAGTTCATCTTAGATCCCTACCCTTACCAGCTCCCAGAGAGCCAGCAATTATTAAAATAAAGAAAAAGTAGAATAAGAAAAAAAAGTTTAGCAGAACCAATCAACCCATCAAAAAAGTTTGACACCATATACCATATTAGTCACTTTATTTGCATAATTACAAAATTGCAAGTCTTTGTTATGCAAAAATATCTCCCTGTCAGCTGTTACCTTTGTCAGTCCTCTAAACCTGTGCTTACTGGGATCAGGGCAGCTTCAGTTTCCTGCTCTATAAAATATCAATCATAACATTTTCATTCCCATCTCACAGGGCTGTTGTGAGGTTCAAGTGAAATAATATTTGGAAAGGCCTTTATAAGCTTTAAAATATCATATAAGTTCTCTTCTCCCTCCTCTTCATCTTCCTTCATGAAGTGCATAGAGGGGAATAATTAAGGATTAAAAAGTTGGAGGGGGCCAGATTATGAAGAGCTTTCAGTTCCAAAAAAAGATGTTTGTATTTGATTCCAGAGGTTATAGGGAGCCACTGGACTCCATCTATGTCCTCTTAGGAATCACTGAAGGCTCTGCAATCATGAAGCAATAAAATGGCTTTATATTTGGATCACCTTTTACAGTTTCTTAGCACAGTCTGGACAAGTTAAGTCCTCATCATCTGTGCACCAAGAACACCCCTCTGGTTGGGACAGTTTTGCATTTCAGGTTTTGTGTTTGAAACTCAGTGAAATCAAACAAGGGAAAACCAAGCAGAATGAATTCAAACAAAAAAAAATACCCACTTTCTTTGCAGACTACCTGGGTGTTTTTTTTTAAAGATGAATGACAAAAGAATTTTTGATCTGTCAGTATTTTATTTCAGCAAATACTTATATTCTCCAAAGAGCATTTATAATGACTGGTTGTAGTATCTTCCATTCAGAGTCCTTACATACCTTAAACTGACTGAATTTCACCCTCTCTTGCCAGGAAAGCAAAAGATGCAGACCTTGAACTTCTTTGAAAATGGGAAAGGGGAAAGTGTTTCAAGCATTCTTATCTGAAAATGTGTAATTTACAAGCTTTTGCTGCTAAGTGATGTTCAGAATTTAGCAGTCTCACTATATACACACATCTATGTACACACATATTCATATGTACATATATATAAATTATGTAATGTGAAATAGTTATATATAACATAATTTTCTCATACCTATAATGCAAATTATAGGGATATGATATAGTGCCCCTCTTAAATAAAAATACATATAAATGCACACATATTTTATATATATATATATATATATATATATATATATATATATATATATAGGTGTAAGCACCCATATATATATAATATACATATCTACATTAAACACATATATATGTTAAAATATCTGTGTGTATACATGCATATATATTTACTTAGGTACCCTGTATTTGCTCAATACCATTAAAAGCTTTTTCAATATTCTCCTTGAGCTAGGTGGGAGTACGATATTGTTATTCTAATCTGAAGATGGCCATTGATCCAGAGGGATGACTTGAGCTGGTGGAGGAGTGGTTTCCAATTAACAAATGGTTGGAATAGAAATTTTAGAAACAGAGCCCTTGGTCTTGTGACATATAGTAGACAGACTAAACTACTTTCTTAGTAAGAGACTGAGAAAATTGACTTTTATCAAGGTTTCAGAATTGAAGTTTATCTATTTCTGTGATTCTTTAGCTGCCCAACTTCATTTTTGCTTCCCTTCATGCCACCTATTGACGTTATATTCTCCAAAAGACCTGACCTCAATGGATTACCTTTGGCTACCTCTTTAAGCACCACCTAGCTGACAACTCTAGGACATAAGTATTATAATCATCCCCATTTTAGAGATGAGAAAATTGAGGCTGACATATTAAATGACAGAGTTGGGACTGGACTCATGCCCTCCAACTTTAAAGCCAGTCCTCTTTCTCAGTCTACTCACCCTCAGTCCACTCAACCTCTACCATTGAGTTACTCACAATCTACTAAGGGAAATATGATCAAAAGGAACCCTAGAGATTATCGGATGAAACAGCCTCATTTTACAGATGAAGAAAATGTGACCTAGAGAAGTGACATGATTTGTCTGTATTTACCGTGTCAGTACATGTCAGAAAATGGTAGCACATGGCCATATATGGCAGTATAGGTGGTACATGGCAGTATCCAGCAGTACCTGGCAGTATATAGCGGTACATGACAGAATTTTTATTTGAACTCAGGATCAACATCTACCTCTCCATCTGTATCTGCTTCTCACTCAAAGTAACGTGTCAGAAAAAATGCCAAGTGCAAATGTAATATAGAGAACATGTTTATGTATCTAGAGGATACTTTAGAATTCTACAGGCAAAATTTGGCAATCAGTCAACAAGCATTTATGAAATACCTACCGTATGCTAGGCACTCAGGATAGAAAGAAAAGCAAAACAAAAGCGAAACAAAACAAAAAAATCCAAAGTCTCTGCTCTCAAGGAGTTCACAGTTCAATGGGTACGATGAACTAAAACTAGATCATCAAGTCTATTTTGAATTCCAGTCTCCAAAACCTGGCTAAGCGTTTTGGTTCCTGCTCATGAGGAAAATGAGCCTAAAAATCTAACTTTCACCCTGCCTGAGAGTCTTTGACTGGCCATATCTTTGTGCTTCCTCTCTTATAACACTTGAGACACACAACCCTCTGTTTATTAATAGAAGTATTTTAATCAATCCTAATGCACACTTTTAGCATGAATAATTAGAGGATGAAGGAAGTGTTTGAAGTTGAAATGGCTGAACAGAACTGGGAAATAGACATAGGGAAGTGACTGAACTGTGATTAGCATCTTGATGTATGTGTATTTCACCCACAGGGATGGTTGATATCAGGATTTAGAACTGAGAGGGAACTTCAAATGTCATTCAGCCATTTTTAAACTGAGGTCTGAAGAGGGAAAATACTTATCCATCGTTTCATAGCAGGGTTACTATTTGAACCCAAGTCTTGTGACTCTAAAATTCAGTCTGCCTTTCACTGTGCATTACATGACACTGCCTCTCTGTCAGTAAATCTTATAATCAGAATGTATGGATTCCAGTCCTTGCTAGGTTTCTACCTACCCATGGGCAAGCCAATGAATTGTAATATTATGTATTCACAGATAGAAGAGATCTTCGAGGCCATCAAATCCAACTCCCTCATTAATAGTTGAGGAAATTGAGCTCAAGACAGGTAAAATAACTTGCCCACAATCTCCCAGGTAGTAAGTTGCAGTCAGGATTTGAACAGAGGTCCCCTAACTCTCTGGTCCCAGTTGAGTCTCAATTTCCTCATCTGTAAAATGGAAATAATAACCACCATACCTCACGAGATTGTTGTAAGGATCAAATGAGATAATGTGAAATGCCTTATAGCTTGTAAAAAACTTCTGAAGCAAAATGGGACCATGGGATTTAAAGCTCTAAGGGAGCTTAGAGTTCATCTTGTTCAACTCCATCAGATTAACTGAGTTTTGGAATATTTCACCATGGAATACTTTAGTATGTCTGTTATTATTGGTATTAACCAGGAAAATTTCCCTGATTTGGATGAGGAGAAAAAGGAGCAGGAAGTATAACCTAGTAATACCCAGGAGACAAACCAAACAATTAAATTAAAGGGTTAGAGAATTCCAGATGTATATATGTTCAAAGAAAGTATTGAGAGAACATTCTTTAGTTCCTGAAGGAATTGGAGCAGAGTGGTATCACAGTGCACCAGAAACCACATGCTAAGTCAGCATTAATTTCTTTGTGAAAGAATTATACTAGAACACAAATCATTAAAATAGAATTACAGGATTCTATGGAAGTGGAAGGGACCCTAGAAATCATCTTGTCCAGCTCTCCCCTTAAGCATGACTATCCTTCTCACTCCCCACAATCTTCACAGCACTCCACTGGGAAAGGACATACACCTAAGATTCAGCTGCATTTTCTGTCCTAACCAGTCTATATTTCTTTCTCTTTAGTAATTTTTCTCCAGGTTTTTTCAAAGGATTTATGAACTATTCTATAAGTGTTTGGAAAGCTCCAAAAGAAAGTGTGGGAGAATAAGAGGTGATAGACTATCTACCAAACAGAAGGTCTACAGAACCATTGTGCTGACCTCGTTGTTATATGCCTGTGTAACTTGGACAATCTATCAGTACTATGCCAGAAAACTGAACCACTTCTATTTGAATTGTCTTAGGAAGATTCTGAAAATCACTTGGTAAGATTAGGTACAGGACACCGAGGTCCTCACTCAAACTGAACTGCCAAGCATTCAAACTCTCCTATAGAAAACTCAACTCTGATGGGGTGGTCATGTACTTTGAGTGCTAGAAGTACATTTACCTTAAAGACCGTTTTACTGAGAACTTGCACAAGGCAAGTGCTCACATGGAGATTAGAGGAAGTGATCCAAAGTCACTCCCCAGGCTTCTCTGAAGAACCTTAGTATTGATTGTGAGACATGGGAGATGCTGGCACAGGGAGATGTATGCCCAGTATGGTATACCTGCATGAAAGAAGACTGCTGCATGAGGAAAGAAGAATCTCAGTAGCACAAAGGAAACATGAGCTGCACAAATCTAGACACATCTTGGACCCAAATATTCAGACTACTTGTGCCTGCCCCTCAGGAGAGCCTTCTGAGCTCACATTGATCTGATCAGCCACAGACAGACACACTGTCCCTCAACCCCATCATCATGATGCTACTGGTTGTCTTTAAGTATGAAGGGTGAACAAGGGGACCCTGACCCATAATGAACTGAGTGTTTCTCAGTTATGCTTCAAAGATAATGGAATTCTTTAGGAGAGGCAATTCCTTGACTCAACCTCTGTTCTAAATCACAGTATTGGGGCAGTCTGGGTTTAGAAACAGTTGTGGATGTGCCTCATGGGTATTGCAAACCTGTAGCTTCCGAGCAGGACCAGACATTTGTAGGAACGTGGCTGGAGGATGAATGACTAACCTATTTAAGCATTTCTCCTTCCTGCTTTCCTTAGAGCAGAGATTGATGGAACAAGTGACTCCATCAGTGGGGGGACATTGAAGAGGGAGACAGGGGAGAGAAAAGGTCAAATTCAGATTATTCTGTGGCAAAATGGAAATGAATTTATCTGACGGCATTGTGGCTGTAAGCCTGTAGCCCTTGCATCTGGGGAGACTGAGGGTGACCATCTCTTGAGTTTGGGAGTTCTGAGTTGCAGTAAGGGCTAAAGCTGACCAGGTGTCTGCACCAGCAGTGTGAGTTCTCAGGAGGAGAGATCCTCCAGGCTATCGAACTGGGGAGGACTTGCCCAGGTTGAAAAAATGGGCACATTAAAGCTTCAGGACCTGTGAGTAGCTGCTGCACTTCCAATTTAGGTGAGAGAGGGAGACCCTCTACTCCCTTAAGCCACACAGTAATTCACAAAAGTAGTTGTGGTACAGTAGAAAGAGAATTGAATTTGGAATCAGTGGATTTGGGTTTGAATTCTGTCTCTACTGCTTATTTGACAGGGGAACTTAGCTAACCTCCACGAACCTCAATTTCTTCATCTGTATAGTGACAACAGTATTAATAACAAACAATAACAGTTAGCATTTATAAAGATGTTTAAGGTTTGTAAACTTCTTTGATCCTGACAACAAGTCTGTGAGATAAATATATTATGTTGTTATTATTATTAATTCCAATTTACAGATGAGGAAACTGAGAATTAGGGGATGGGGTGGGAAATGTATGCCAATCCCCAACCCCCTAGACCCGATCTGCATTAATCCCACACATGGCCTATAACTGGTATCATTTTTTAGTGTATTTAGCACACATGATATACACATTTAGTACATATAGTACACATGATAAGGAGTGGGATGCTGTGACTTCGCTGGTTTAGGGAATACCTGATAAAGAACACCTGCCAATGAAAGCTGGTATTTTTCACTCTGATTTATAATCTTAAATTGAAAGTTAGCTAGAGAATTGAGAGGCTGTGTAACTTGCCCAGGGATCCACAGCTTGTATGTGTGAGAGGTAGGACTTGAACCCAGGTATCCTGGCTATGAGGCCAACATTTTGTTGGCTATTCATTTATATATTCTGTACATACTTATGTAGTTTATTTATTATGAGTATTTATTCTGTACATGCAACACACATGTATATATAGACATGCGTATGTGTGCGCGTATGTATCTATATATGCATGTACCCACACATTTATCTCTATCATGTAGATATCTATACTTTTGCAAATAAAGTTTTGAAAGGAAAGGAAATATGGTGGAATAGAAAGAATCCAGGAGTTAAGACCAACTCTGCTATTATGAGATGTTGGGTAAATAGCTTCTCTAGAACAGTTTCCTTTTCTGTCACAATAATAGTTACTCAAATTTATACAGTGCTTTCAAATTTACAAAATGTTTACATACATTATCTCCTTTGGGAATCACCACAATCCTTTAAGGCAGGTACTATGGATGTTATCATTCCCATTTTGCAGATGGAGAAAACATTTGTTTCAGTGTTAAGAGACATTAAGTAACTTGATCATAGTCCCTAGGCTGGTAAGAAGTGGGATTGAAACCCAGACTTTACAGTATGATATAGGAGAAGGAATACTGATTTTGGAGTCAGAGACCCTGGGTTCAAATTCTACCTCAGATGCTACCTATGTGATCTCAGGCAAGTGTCTTATTTTCACTGGATCTCAGTTCCCTCATTTATAAAATGCAAGAGTTGGACTAGATAGCCTGATGCTTTCTAGCATTCAGTCTATGATCTTGTGATCTCACTTAACAAAATGTTGACCCCGGATGTCAGATTTGGACAAATCTGAGAATCTTTTTTATGTATATGCATATACACACATATATACATATATACATACATACATATATATTTGAATTCCTAGTGCCTAGCATGGTGCTTGGCATACAGTATGCATGAAGTAAAGCTTACAAATTGGCTGAGATGGCAAATTGGATGTCAGTATGTGGAATACAGAAAGTAGGTGATTGGTTAAATTGCTAGTGAATTATTTGACTCATCTCCTGGTTAACACCCTGAGTGACATTTATAGCATAGCAAATACTATCCTATCAAGAAATCATACCTATCTCTAAGTGCTAGCAAAGAAAGATCCAAATAAAACCATTTATAGGGATGTTCCTTTCTAGTGCTTAACAGCACTCATAAATTGGGTAGTGTTAGCTTTGGTGTTAAGATGGGAATATAATTAATTGTAAGTAAGAAAAGCAATAACAAAATTGAAATGCTGGATGAAGTAAAAATAATGAATAAAAGCAAATTATTATTTGTATATGACTAAAATTTTTAAAAAGCCATACTCTGCCACACATACTAAAGAAAAGCCAAGACTTCAGATAAATGCTGCAGCAGATTAATGATCTGTCATTTTATCTGTGTGGGCTAAATCACTCTTCAGATGCAGATCATATCTTATCCATGCACTAATAAAAAGCTTAATGAGTTGTTATAGCAACAAAAAGAAATCATTACTTGGCAGCTAGCTCTCCGATGATAAGCCTCTCTGAACTTAGACTAGTCCTTGGAGGATAGACTTACTATATTGGTAGATAATGGAATTATGGATAGACTTGGGTTTAGAATCAGAAAAAAACTAGAGTTGGGATCTTACCTCAGACACTAGTTGTGAGGCCCTAAACAAGTCACTTAACCTCACTGCCTCAGTTTTCTCATCTGTAAAATGTGAAAAATAATGGCACCTACTTTACGAGATTGTGAAGATCAAATGAGAAAACACATGTAAAGCACCACAAAATTTAAAGTATTATATAAAATCTAGCTATCATCACCGTCATCACCACCACCACCACCATCACCACCACCACCACCACCACCACCATCACCACCACCACCACCACCACCACCACCACCACCACCACCACCATCACCACCACCATCACCACCACCATCACCACCACCACCACCACCATCACCACCACCACCACCACCACCATCACCACCACCATCACCACCACCATCACCACCACCATCACCACCACCACCATCATCATCACCACCACCACCACCACCACCACCATCACCACCACCACCACCATCACCACCACCACCACCACCACCACCACCACCACCACCACCACCACCATCATCACCACCACCACCACCACCACCACCACCACCATCACCACCACCACCACCACCACCACCACCATCACCACCACCACCACCACCACCATCACCACCACCACCACCACCACCACCATCATCACCACCACCACCACCACCACCACCACCACCATCACCACCACCACCACCACCCATCACCACCACCACCACCACCACCACCACCACCCCACCATCATCACCACCACCACCACCACCACCACCACCCCACCATCATCACCACCACCACCACCACCACCACCACCACCACCACCACCATCACCACCACCACCATCACCACCACCACCACCACCACCACCACCACCATCACCACCACCACCACCACCACCACCACCACCATCACCACCACCACCACCACCACCACCACCATCACCACCACCACCACCACCACCACCACCACCACCATCACCACCACCACCACCACCACCACCACCACCACCATCACCACCACCACCATCACCACCACCATCACCACCACCACCACCACCACCACCACCACCATCATCACCACCACCACCACCACCATCACCACCACCACCACCACCCATCACCACCACCCCACCATCATCACCACCACCACCACCACCACCACCACCACCACCACCACCATCACCACCACCACCATCACCACCACCACCACCACCACCACCACCACCACCACCACCACCACCATCACCACCACCACCACCACCACCACCACCACCACCACCACCACCACCACCACCACCATCACCACCACCACCACCACCACCACCACCATCACCACCACCACCACCACCACCACCACCACCACCACCACCACCACCATCACCACCACCACCACCACCACCACCACCACCACCATCACCACCACCACCACCACCACCACCACCACCACCACCACCACCACCACCATCACCACCACCACCACCACCACCACCACCACCACCACCACCACCATCACCACCACCACCACCACCACCACCACCACCATCACCACCACCACCACCACCACCACCACCACCACCACCACCACCATCACCACCACCACCATCACCACCACCATCACCACCACCACCACCACCACCACCACCACCATCATCACCACCACCACCACCACCACCACCATCACCACCACCACCACCACCCATCACCACCACCCCACCATCATCACCACCACCACCACCACCACCACCACCACCACCACCACCACCACCATCACCACCACCACCACCACCACCACCACCACCACCCATCACCACCACCACCACCACCATCACCACCATCACCACCACCACCACCACCATCACCACCATCACCACCACCACCACCACCACCACCACCACCACCATCACCACCATCACCACCACCACCACCACCACCACCACCATCAATCAGACTTGAAGTCTTTCTAGTTCAGTAACTTCTGTCAAATGCTTGTACTCCATTGGCATATTTTTTGAGAACCCAGGATCAACTCTGTGCCACAGATGAAACATTGGAGAAAGTCTTTGGTGGAAGTTTGAAACTATAACATTGTTTTAGTCAATAAATTCTAAAGATTTCAAATAATATTTACTTGAAAGAGGATTTGTTTGTTTTTTTCATATCCAGATTCACAGAACCACAGAATGTCAGAATTGAAAGGTTCCTCAGTACCTATGAATTTGCAACAGATTTATGAATATATTTGCACAGCTTGGACCCTTAATGGGTAGTTACAAGAACTTTGTGATATAGAGTGGATGAAATCTAGGAATCTAGAAAGGACATTTGTCTTGTTAATGACCCAAGAGGGCTATCTTCAAGTACTGGAAGACCTGTCAGATGAAAGAGTAAGGGCTAGTCTTGTTCTGTTTGGTCCCAGAGGGCAGAGGCAGGAGCAGTACTAGAAGTTACAAAGGGGCAAATTTAACTTTGATGGAAGAAACAACTTCCTAACAATTAGAGAAGTCCAAAAGTGAAGTGAAATGCCTCAAGAGGTGCTGGATTTCTTTCCTCTAGAAATCTTCAATGAGAGACTGGATCAATTTTTCAGTATGCTGTAGAGAAGATATATCTTTAGGTTGGACTGAGGTCTGAGGTCTTCCAATTCTGAAATTCTGGGTTTCTCTGAATTTGGATAAATAAGTTTTTATGAATCATTTTGGCTGTAATAAAATTGAATGGCATGTTAGTCCTTAAAATTATTCACCAATGACATGAATTTGGGGCCAGGCTAATCAAGACCAGTCCAATAATTCAGATTTGGTGGTTAAAATGTAATGAGGCACTTGTGGACCATAAAATGCAATGAAAACAATAAGTGATTAAAAGAATAGTTTTTTTTTTTAAACGACACCAATAAAATGCAACTCTTCTCTGTTTCCACTGATACCATGTCCACCAGCCATGACAGGTCTGAAAGAAATTCTCCAGAGGTCAGAGGGAGCTCCCATAAAACTTCTGATGTCAGTTTCCCTCTAGGCTAGATCTCTCTATGCTTCTGGCAGCAAGGAAAACATTATGCATCCCAATTCCTTTAACGAATCTCAGCCCCTAGGCTACATTCATCCAAACTTGGTGGGAATGGTACAGGGCACCAGGCAAGGCTATGGAGGAGAAAGGGGAAGACAGAGTGAGGGAGGTGGAATGAATGGAAACAGAAAAGTAGGAGGTGCTGGCTGTTGCTACATCTGTAGAGGCTGGTGGACATGCTCCTGCTTCCAGTATGCCAAATTCTAATTTAGGTTTTCCCTCAAGTTGCTCTTTATACATGTTACTATTTTTAAATAAATAATGCATGCGTGAAAGGTTGGCTACTAGGAATAAAAATAACTGTGCCCTTCCATGTCTGGACACTTGAAGGTGTCCAGATACTTTATAGTCATGTAGACTTCCAGCCAAGAGTCAAATGTGTTGCAATGGAAAGACGTCTGAATTTATATTAGTGAACTCATCTCCAAACGCTACCAGTATGACTTTTGATCACATCTCTGTAAGTGTAAGCAAAGTGGTATTTTTTGATGCTTTTTTGTTTTCTGGAGTTCAGTTTCTTTAGCAACAATGCAATACTCACAGTGCCTATGGTGGCCATGAATAAGTGAGCACAGTTCCGCGTCACAAAATACAAGAGACTCTCCACATGGAATCCAGAACCAAAGCATTTATTCAAACACTAGAAATTCAAATCCCAACACCAGAAAACCAAATTCATCTTAGCAATAAAGAAATCCATCATAGTACTCACGAAGTCTCTACACATTACCAGGTCTTCCCACAAACACTCACAATCCTAGCTGCCTGCTTCCTCTGTCCTTCCCAGCTCTGACAACTACCCTGGGCTTTAGTTTCCTCTTCCAGGGACTTGGATTCAATTTTTAAGATTCCTCCTTTCTTTAAATCTATGATGCTATGATAGTCATACAGAGTACTGTGGATTTTCCATGTTGTAATGAAAGAAAATGGTTTCATCACAACCGTAAAATACAAACTCTTCTATTTAGTATTTAAAGCCCTTCATATTCTTGTGCCAATTTAGCTGAAGGGAAAGACACCAAGACCAGAGAGTGGCCCAGTAGTGGTGAGGCCTGTCAATGTGTGACTTAAAGAGGGTGCAGAATAGACATCTCTAGCTTCTTCTCCCCACCTTCTCCAAAGAATATTTTGGATTACATATCCTTCCGCACTGATTACACATGTTTGTATAGGGTATGCAGCATAGATCGAATACTTTCATTTCTCATCTTTGCCTTTGAAAATCCTTCCTCCCTTCAAGCTTCAATTCAGTTGCCACCTCCTGCAAGAGGGCCTTTCCTTATTGTTTCAGGTGTTCATTCTTTACACCAACTGAAGTGACTTCCTATTTATTTTGTGTGTGACAAGGACGTGGGTGATGCCAAAGTCTAGATGAGCTATGCCCACACAAACCAGACTTGATCCCTTCTTCTCTGCAGACTACAGCAAATACCAGACATATAATTAATTATTTATTTTAGTCAGCAAAATTTGTGGGTTGGTTGTTGTCCTTCGTTCTCGAAGTGGACCAAAATGACATCACTATGCTAGAGTCAAGTTTCAGTGTGTCTGACTGTGGCTGATCAGACCAATAAAAGCTCGGAATGCTTTATACAGGTTAGACACAAATAGTCCATGTGAACATTTAGTGTGGATATTCTAAATTTGCACATCCTGAGTTTCCTTTGAGCTGTTTTAATTCTGTTTTGCTCATAGAGCATAGCACCTTCTCTGATGTATTCTTGCCATGATGGACAGTCCTGTGCCATGTCACATAATCAATTCCAAAGTTCTTAAGAGAGACTTTGAGAGTGTCCTTGTATCACTTTTTCTGACCACCATGTGAATGCTTACCCTGTGCGAGTTCTCCATAAAACAGTCTTTTTGGCAAGTATACATTTTGCATTTGAATAAGGTGGCCAGCCCATCAGAGTTGAACTCTCTGAAGTAGAGTTTGAATGCTTGGCAGTTTAGTTCGAGCAAGGACCTCAGTGACAGTTATGTTATCCTGCCCCTGGGTCTTCAGAATCTTCTTTAGATAATTCAAATGGAAGTGATTAAATTTCCCAGCACGGCACTGATATACTTTCCGGATTTCACAGGCATACAACAATGAGGTCAGCACAAAATCTGTGTAAATTTTCAGTTTGGTAGGCAGTCTAATATCTCTTCTCTCCCACACTTTTCTTCGGAGTACAAAATAGTGCTAACATTGGTTCATAAACCAGGGCTTTTTCTGAGAGTAGTTAGTGTGGGAAAAGCTTCACTCCTCACAAGATGGTGCTGCAAGTACATGTGGGTAACCTTCCTCTTGGCTCTGGATTCTAGGTAGTCCTAGAGGTTTGACCTGGAATATACAGAAAAATTAAAAACAAACAAACAAACAGGAAAAATCTCTCATTTCTGCTCTAAGCTCTCATTCCCCACTTTTGGGAATCTTCCCTTCTTTATTTTAATTGAGCTCCCTTGTAGAACTTAGATAGTTTTAAAAATGATTGCTATCTTTTTTTATAACACTTCATTTCCCAACCAATACTCCCTCTCACCACAATATAGAGAGTCATCCCTGACAACACGGAACAGAGATGCAGTTCAGCAAAACTAACCAACCGACCAATAATGAATTTTAGCAGTCCATTTGGTATTTCACATCAGCAGCAAGCAGCCCATCACTTCTGTAAGGAAGGAAGGAAGGAAGGCCCATTTCATATGTCATCTTTGGGGCCAAGTGGGTCAGCAAAATTTTATATCATTCTGGGCTAATTCTTTTGGTTTTGTTCTTTGACGTTGTGTTGTTGTTGTTCAGTTGTTTCAATTGTATCTGACTCTTGGTTACCCCGTTTGGGGTTTTCTTTGCAAAGATGCTAGAGTGGTTTGCCCTTTTTTCTCCAACTAATGTTGTTGTGGTTATTACGTATATAGACAATTTACTTTTTTAATAGACATGATTTATTGAAACATAGTAAGGTGATTAAGAACAGTTGTATAGAAAACCAATTGTAAGCAGCTTTTTAAAGTATTTTTCAGTATCAGTTTCTATTCCCCCCATATCTCCTCCCAGCTGATCAATAAGGATTACGTGTTTTGGAACTCAACAGAGTTGCCTCAGTATACACTCTGAAGAAACAGAGTATGTATGTGTGTCTGTGTGTGATATCTGCATGAACTGCTTCCTGTATAATCTCTCTCTTTTTTTTTTAAATGAATTTTCTTTGAGGCAATCAAGGCTGTGACTTGCTTAGGGTCTCTAAAAGTGAGCACCCTGTTATACACAGGAGGGCCTTTGATCTGCTTTTCTAAAAGGAAAGCAACTTTTGAGGGTTTAACAATTACTTTAATCAAGCACATGTATCATTCATTTAATTCAGGGGAAAAAGTCAGCACCCTGAACTTAAGAGAAAATACAGAGAAATCAAAATCAACAGAGAGGGCTTCCAGCTGCCTGACATAAGCAATACATACATCATATATCAACAGACAGATCCAACTGTCTGACCACTACATACATAGTTACCAGAGAGAGAAGCACCAACATCTGGGTTTTCAAAGCCAGGAGGGCTGCTTAGCGACTTCCTAGAGCCTCATCTGGCATACAAATCTTCTTCCAAAAACTAAGCCCCCAAAACAAAGCCCCTCACTTTAGAGTATTTATACATTTTTAGAGACAGAGGGCATCACAATCCTTGAGAATCAGTGCCTCATTAACAAAAGGTATGAGCCTTTCTACAAATCTTCCCAGGCTCATTAATGGGTGGGGAAGATCTTCCCATTAGAAAGCAAAATTATATTAACAATAAGTAAAAATGCATTATCAATACAGGGTCACACAGATAATAAGTGTCTCAGGCTGGATTTGAACTAGGGTCCTCTTGACTCCAGGGATTGTGCTCTATCCACTGCAATACCTACCTGGTCCAGTCTGCATAATCTCTTCAAGGGAAAAGTAAACAAAAGCTCAAGAACTTTGATAAATGTATGCCCTCACACATATCCTACCTTTTTCACATCTTACTGATCTGTTATCCCCAGTCCTGTCTGTAAGGCATTAGACATACCTATTACAAGAATTACTTACTTGCATACATCCCCCAATTGTGTGTAGGTTTCTTGACAATAAGAACAGCTTAACTTTTGTCATTGAAGACCCAACAACTAGAACAGTGCTTGCCACATAAAAGATGCTTATTGAATTTGTGAAAGAATGAACTGTACATATAGCAAAGCTCTCTGTGATGAGATTTCTTGCCATGGGGTCTAAAGATGACTGCATTAAACATTAGCCCCTGGAACTTGCTCAAGGTTAAAGCCAGCCAGCCAGCGTGCAATGGCCTCTTACCTGCAGCTGTGTGCTTTGGACCTATCAGTCAATTCATGCTGCCAGCTAGGGATCTTTGATCAGAACCTTCTTTTCATTTTCTTACCGCATTGGGTGATTTTGTTTGCTTTTTTTGCTAACTAGCATAGCCTTCATGGGCACTAATCCAGTGAATATAACAGTTTCCTTAAATCAACATGAAGACTGCAAATCGGGAAGGAATAGCTACCTCCTAGGAGGGGCCAGGTACACTGTTGGTTTCCTTTCCATCTCCTCCTTCCAGTTCCTTGGCTGCCTTGCCTCCCTCTCCCTAACGGCCTGCTGCCCTCATGGTTGTGGTACCCTTAGGGACTCTCTCTGTTGGCAGGTTATGCTGGCTGTTTGTGAAACTGGTGTGAATCCGTGTCCATTGTGGTCTATAAATTCAATTTCGGGAACAAATGATGCTTGATAGCTTACTGCATTTTGCATCTTTGAATCAATAAAAAAAAAAAGCCTCCCAGGTCTCTTGAAGGGGCCCTTAAAAGAATTTAACCAAGCACTGTTATCCATTGCTTAAGAGAATTCATGAAGATAACTTGCATTAACTCTGCATGGAAAATGCTCTTTTTCTTTATCTTGGTGCTTTTACCTTTCAGTAAAAGCCTTTTTTTATTCGCAGTCACCTGGTATTTATTTTCCCCCAAATAGCCACTGCTGCTGGAAGGACCATATTGTGAAGGCATTCCAAAGCAGAATTTCCCTTATCATGTAATGAGACAGAATTGAAACAGCTTCAGAAACACTGAGAGGAGCAGACACCACAGGATTGGCTGCAAGTGACCAGGAAGCTGGCTTTTGATGTCTTGCTGGGTAAGAGCTAGTGCGTTAGAATCAAATATCTTTAGGCCCACAAAGGTATTCTTTTCTGTGCAATAAAACAATTTTAAAACTTTATTTTTCTAAATTATTTGAGGTGGCTATGTGGCATAGTGGATAGAATACTTGCTTGGAGTTAGGAAAAACTAGATTTCAATCCTTCCTCTTACATTTGTATGCGATCCTGGGCCAGCCTTTCTGGGTTACTTTGATGACTCATTCCCTTAGGCTTATCTCTAAGATGTCCCGATGTCCCTGTCCTTCTGCTCTCCCTCACATTTTTACCTTTCTTTTATGTATTTCTCCCATTACAGTAAGTTCCTTGAAGGCATGGACTTTCTGCTGGTATGTTCCCAGCACTTAGCATAGTACCTGGTGATGAGACACAGACTCTGGGAGCCCCCTTGAACTCTCCATGAATCTTCTCACTTGATCTGGTGTTTGCCTGAGGCCCTAGCCTTTCATTATCACTTTGTCCAATTGCCTCTGGCTGTTTCTCATCCTTGATTCTATAAAGTACCCTTCTCATCCTAGCCCCAAATTGTCTGTTACCTCCTGATTGCCTCCTGATGTTTCCCACCCCTGATCACATCAAAATCTCATTCCCTGACCTCTACTCACCCCAGTCCCATCAAGACCCTCCTTAGACTCCTCCTCCCATCACCCCAGACTACTAGACCACCCCCAGATCTCTCTCGTAGTTTTTCTGTATGTAAGATTTTTTCTTGTCTCCATGAAGATGCTCAGATCCAGTCTAGCTCAGATTCAATCTGGCCTGCTTTTTAATATAAGTGGTGAGACTTCTTAAGAGTCAACCCGACATGGCAAATCTTAAATAAACTTTGTTTTTCTTTGGTTGTAGAAAGGCTTGGGTCAAATTCATTCGGGCAGGACCCAGGGTGTTGGTATTGAGGCACCCCAAACCTCAACATATGGTTCCCTGACCTCAACACCTGGCACATAGTATGCATTTAATAAGTATTTGCTGACTCGATGCCAATCCCTTGAAAAAAATTTGATTTAAAATGGAGTAGCTGTTTTCAATTCTGAATTCTTAGATATATTCATGTCTGAAAGCAATTCACAGATTTCTTTGAAGTATTTTGATTGGAACTGAGTCACTTGAACTATGGTTTTTGCTATTATTGTAAAAACATGGTAGCCTGACATAAAGAATGAAAGGTCACAGCAGATAATTGAATCTGGGGAATCTATTTGTGCGACTTCTATTTGAGAAGTAGAAAAAGGAGCAGTAAAAAAACAGAAGAGCAAAAATCGCCAGGTTGGATGCTGTTGGGGATTTTTTGAAGTGTTACCATTTACCTACTTGGTAAATTACTGCCTGGGAGGGACTAATTCCCTTTGGGTTGGTCAGATGAAGGTCCCTGGGTGTACAGAGACAAACTGGGCTATTTGCTCAATTCTTTAGAAGAAAAATAACCCCTAATCCAGGTGGGACCTGACTTATAAATGTTGATCGGTTGTTTCAGTTATATCTGGCTCTTCATGACCCCATTTGGAATTTTCTTGGCAAAGACATTGGAGTGATTTGCCATTTCCTCCTCCAGCTCATTTTACAGAGGAGGAAGCTGAGGTAAACAGGGTTAAATGACTTGCCCAGGGTCACACAACTAGTGAGTGCTTGGGGCTGGATTTAAATGCAGATGTTCCTGACTCCAGACCCTGTTCTACGCACCATCTAATTGCCCAGCTTTATACATGTAAGGCTCTAAGTACGGTCTCAAAACTGCATTGACAGTCAGTCAAGAGAGGGAAGGAAAAGAGTTTCATTTTCTGTGAGCCCTACTCATCAAATTGCTATGATCCTTTCATAGAATTATGTATGATTGCAGGCAGCATCCCCTCAAAGTTGCATTTTTCCTAGCACTTAGTGACTCACAGACCTGGACCCTTACTCTCCTTCCTGAGAGCAATCTAGTTGAACAAAGCTAAGCGTCATATAATATTACAGAGGAAATCAGATGCTTCCCTCTTGTCAGTGTATATTTTCCAGAACCTGTATGTTTTCATTATCATTATAAGGTTCTATGGTCAAAACACTCTACATGTTTTAAACACAACTGAAAGACATCCCCTAGAAAGTCATTTTCAAAGATCCCAGGAGATGCATTTCTATTCTCTAGCTCACACTGACACCTGGTGGAAAATGTTTTCTTGCCTTTTAACTGAATTTCATTTTAATCTGGTTCTGACTTCCTGACACCGTGACAAAAGGTGAAAATATTTAACCTTGACCTTGAGGGCAGATACTTAAGAAAAAAACCCAAACTGTGAAATTATCATATAGCTCTCACTGTGGGAGCAAAAGCTCATCTTTTTCTCCAGCTGCAGTTTTGGATCATGAGTGATGTAGCTTATTGGAATCACTAAATCACAGGACTAATCAATTAGCAAACATAGGATCATATATCTTGAGCTGGAAGGGATCTTAGATTCTATCCTCTTCATTTTACAGATGAGTGAAATGAGACCCAGAGAATTCGAGTGATTTGTCCAAGCTCACACAGCTAGAAAGCGTCAAAAATGGGATTTTGTTTTTGTGTTTTTTCCACGAAACCACACTACTCCTTATATTGGGGCTGTAAGGGGAAAGACCTGGGAGGGACCTCAGAGACAGTCTAAGCCCAGTCTCTTTTTACAGATGTGAAACTGACATCCCATAAAAGTTAAATGACTGCCCCAAGGTCACACAGCATCAGAGCTGGGTTTTGATCCCAAGTCCTTTGACTCCTTCCATTGTACCCATTCTCTTACAAATGAGGTCTAAGGGGGTGAGGTGACTTGTCTGTAGCCACGCAGCAGAGCCAGCATCTTATTTCCCCTTTCACTTTTGCCTAAGGGAACATTTAGAGTCTGCTGACACTGAAATAACCTTATTAGTCCCTCCTGTTGGAGTTCCTCTTCCTCTTCCAAGAGTGAGAGGGAGAAAGGTTGTTCTCCCCACTGAAAAGGTCATGTTTACTACTTTGAACAGCAGGATCACCTTTCTCCCACTGTTCCAGCCTCGTGGTTTCATGATGTCTGCACAGATAACAGCAGGCATGGAGACAGGCCATGATTTTCTCCAATTTGTTAATAAATTCATACCATATGGGGGTAGTCTAAAAACCTTGTTAATTTCTGACTAAAATATACCTCAAAATTTGCTTCTTTATTTGAGGAACTACTGTAGTTCTACTGGGACTTTTGTAAGCATTGCACTGTGAGTTTTCTCATTACATAAACCCAGAGGATTTGACATTTAGGATAGAGATGACTTCCTGGCAAGAAGTTTTATGACTTAGTGAGTCATTCTGAGACAAGTACTAAGAGAATGAAGTTTGGCTTGGCATTAGGGAGGAGACAGACTAGAGTTAGAATTAATCAAGCAGAATTTCTGTGCCCAAAGGACTGCTGTAATTAAAACAGGCAAATCTATCTAGTTGGGAAAAGAAAAAAGGGACAGGCAGACATTGGGAGAACAGTTGGACTCTTTGGAGAGAAGGCAGAAGTTACAGGCCACACCTACCTGCCACCAATTGACTATGAGACTCTCAGCTAGTCACTCTACCAACTTCAGTTTCCCAATCTGTAAAACAAGGGTGTTGCATAAGAGGACTTTTAAGGTCAAACTATCTATTATTAGTTGACATTTTGGCTGTCTATATTTGGTGATCAAGAAGATAATTCAGGCTGAGATCTCCCATATCCCCCAACTCCCACACTTTTTTTTTCAAGGTTCATTTTGTGTGTTGTCTTAGCATGTAAGCTCCTTGAAGGCAGGGCCTTCTGTATCTTTGCTTGTATTTGTATCTCTAGCACATAGCAGTGACTGACACATAATAGGTGCTTCACGACTGCTTGTTTTCTTCTTTCCTTGTTTTTCAAGCTACATTCTTTGCCTAGCCAGTCTCATGAAAGGAAAGGAGGAATATAGATGGGGGCAGCAGATGGCTGGTAAGTAGGTGACTGGATTAAATGAAGCATGGCCAGGGCCTACCTGAATTAGGGACCAGACAAGGCACTCATCAAACAGTACATCATGTACCAGGGCAGAAGTTCTGAAGGTGAAAGGGTAAAAACCTCTGGGGCATGGTCTCTGGTTCTGTGGGCAAGGCAACTTGCAAGTAGCTGGCTGGGAAATAGGGAATAGACATGAAATGAGAATGCTGAACAAATGCATTGAGGGTATCTTTGATGAAAACAGAATAACGAAAGCTAAAATTGTTTTCTTGTATCTACAGTCCCACTTAACTGTTGGCTTGAATACAGAGTTCTTGAAGTAATGAAAAGGACATTGGATATAGAATTAGGAGATGCAGGGTTAATGTAACTGTACTTCTCACTGACTGTGTGGACGTGGGCAAATCACTTCCCTTCTCTGGTCTTCAGATTATTCATTGGTAAAATGAGGGGGTGGAGGAATTCTGAGGAGAATTCCACTTTCAAGTCCTTTGAGTCTATGAAGCCAACAATGAAAGTGCTGAACTTGGAGTCAGAAAGACTTGAGTTCAAATCTTACCTTAGACAACTACTAGCTGTGTGATCCTGGGCAAATCATTTAATATCATTGCATACTTCAGTTTTCTCATCTGGAAAATGGGATAAAAACTGCTCCTACCTGCCAGGGCTACTATGATAAAATGAATGAACATTTGTGAAGCACTTTGCAAACCTTAAAAAGCACTATTTAAATGTTGGCTCTCTGTCTCTGTCTCTGTCTCTCTCTCTCTCTGTCACACACACACACACACACACACACACACTCTCTCTCTCTCTCTCTTTTCCTTCCTATCTCTCTCTTTCTCAATATATCAATCCTTCAGCAAGCATTTATTATACATTGACTAGGCACTGTGCTAACTGGTATGGATGCAAAGAAAGAGAAATAGCAACTGGTCCCTGGCCTTGAAGTGCATACATTGTAATGGAGGAGACATCATGTAAATAACTAAATGCATAAAAGAGATATACAGAGTCAATAGAAGGTAATCCAAGAGGGGAAAGCATTAGAGTCATTTATGATAAGTTAGAGATATATCCCCCAAAAGTGCTTTTTGAGGTCTAGGAGGGAGAAAGTCATTACATACTGGGGCGTGAAGGGAAACTCCATGGAGGTGATGTCATTTGAGTTGAACTTTAAAGATGAGGTAGAAATTTGACAGGAGAAAAAGAGAAAGGAGGGTGTCTCAGACTTGGGTTACCACATGAGCAATGCCATATCTTTGGGATACAAATCTAGCAGTGGTATTGCTAGGTCAAAAGGTATACACAGCTTTATAGCCATTTGGGCATAGTTTCAAATGGCTTTCCAGAATGGTTGAATCAGTTCACAACCCCACCAAAAGAGCATTAGTGAACCAATTATTCCATATCCCCTCCAACACTTGTCACTTCCCATTTCTGCAATATCAACCAATCTGGTAGGTTTGAGGTGGCACCTCAGAGTTGTTTTGATTTGCATCTCTCTAATCAATAGTGATTTAGAACATTTTTTCAAATGGTTCTAGATAGCTTTGATTTCATCTTCTGAAAGCTGCCTCTTCATATCCTTTGACCATTAATCAATTGGGAAATGAATTGTATTCTTATAAATTTGATTCAGTTCTCTACATATTTGAGCAATGAGGTTCTTATAAGAGAACCTTGTAAAAATTCACCTAACATTCTGTTTTCTTTCTAATCTTGGCTGCACTGGTTTTGTTTGTGCAAAAAAATCTTTTAACTTAATGTAATAAAAATGATCTACTTTACATTTTACAATGCTCTCTCTGTTTTTGGTCACAAATTTTCCCTTATTCATGGATCTAACAGGCAAAATATTCTATGCTTTCCTAATTTGCTTACGATATCATTCTTTATACCTCAATCATGTACCCATTTTGACCTTATTTGGTATATGGTATATGCTATATCTGGTTTCTGTCAAACTGCCTTCCAGTTTTTCCAGCAACTTTTTGTTCTGTAGTGAATTTTTCTCCCAAAATCCTGAATCTTTGCATTTGTCAAACACTAGATTATTATAGTCATTTATTACTGTGTATTGTGTACCTAATCTATTCCAATGGTCCACCACTCTAGTGCTTAGCCAAGCTAGTACCAGATTGTTTCGATGATTACTACTTTGTAATACTTTGAGATCTGGTACTGCTAGGATAACTTCCTTCACTTTTTCATTGACTCTCTTTATATGCTTGACCTTTTGTTCTTCCAGATAAAGTTCATTATTATTTGCTATTTTTATATTCCTAGCTCTATAATTTCTTTTATCATTTGATTGGTTGGCACTGAAAAGTAAATTAATTTAGGTAGAATTGTGATTTTTAGTATATTGGCTTGGTTTATCTATGAACAATTAATATTTCTCTAATTGTTTAGATCTGAGTTTGTGTGAAGTCTTTTCTAATACTGTTTGTAACCCTCCTGGGTTTGTCTTGGCAAGTAAATTCAAGAATTTTATTCTATCTGTACTTATTTTGAATGGAATTTTTCTTTCTATCTTTTCCTGCTAGATTTTGTTGGTAATATATAGAAATGCTGGTGATTGATGTGGATTTATTTTATGTCCTGGAACTTTGTTGAAGTTGTTAATTGTTTCAACTAATGTTTTAGTTGATTCTCTATGATTCTATATGTATACCATTGTATTGTATACAAAGAATTTTTCTTCTTCATTGCTTATTCTAGCTAGCATTTCTAGAACAATATTGAATAATAGTGATAATAATGACCATCTTTGCTTTATCCCTGATCTTATTGGGAAAGCATCTAACTTATCCCTGTTACAGATAATAGTTGCTCATGGTTTTAAATAGATACTGCTTATTATTTTAAGGAAAATTACATTGATTTCTATACTTTCTAGTGTTTCTAAGATAAATGAGTTTATATTTTGCCAAAGGCTTTTTCTGCATCTATGGAGATAATCATATGATTTTTGTTGTTTTTGTTATTGACATGGTCAATTATGTTGATAATTTTCCTAATATTGAGTTAGCCCTGTATTCCTGATAAAATTCTAGCCTGGTCATAGTGTATGATATTTGTGATATATTGTTGCAATCTCTTTGCTAATACTTTATTTAAAATTTTTACATCAATATTCATTAGGCAAATTGGTCTACAGTTTTCTTTCTCTATTTTTTGCTGTTCCTGGGTTAGGTATCATAAAAGGAATTTGATAAGTCTCCTTCTTTGTCTGTTTCCCCCAATAGTTTATAAAGTATTGGAATTAATTGTTCTTTAAATGTTTGGTAGAATTCACTTGTGAATTTGTCTGATCCTGTAGATTTTTTTCTTAGGAAGCTCATTTATGGCTTGTTCAATTTCTTTTTATAGCACAGGATTATTTTAATTCCTTCTGTTAATCTGTTAAAATTTCATCTGCTTTGCTTAGATTATTAGATTTATTGGCATATTAAGGTCAGAACTTTGGAGAACACTCAAAAGGCTCAGAAAGTGGCTTTTAAATGTCATAAGACTTCTCCCATTATGTTAGATGAATTGAAATAGTTATATGGCATAGGTCAAAAGGTTATTTATAGTGTGTTGTATTGGCCTAAAAATAAATTGGCAAAGAAATTAGTTACAGAATATATTTTAGTTTGATAAGTGGGTTTCTGTGTTCCACTACTAGCTATTTTTTCAAAGTAAATCTTGCTTCTAAGTAGATGTTAACATAGGTGATAGTATTAGCTTCATTTATGCAATAGATTCTAAGTACCTTACTCTGTTCCTTGGTACTGGGCTTTGTGTTGAACATATAAAGAGAAAAATGAGCCATCCTTGACCTCATGTAGATGAAATTCTGATTGGTCAGAGGGAAACTGAAGCAACATGTTCACAGAAAAGTAAATATAAAATACATAAAAAAAATGCAAAGTCATTTTTGCTACTGTTTGGAGAAGTGGAGTGTGTAGGTGGGAGGTAGGTATGGGGGTGGAAGTACACTAGCAAGTTGGGAAATCAAGATAAGCCTCTTGAAGGAGGTATTGAGTTCAGTCTTGGTGGGAAGAATGATTCTCCAATCGTTATAAGGAAAGGATTTTGTATTTTGTTTTTAAATTAACTCACTAAGTAGTGTCATTGTGTTGTAATGAACCAACATTCCAAGACTTCAAGGTTGGGCTCTTCATTGGTGTCAGCTGGCATTCTAACATTGCTGCTTCCCTGGGGAGAGGTGTCCATAGATGTGGCTCATCTGGAAGAATAAGGAAGAGAGTAGAGTTAATCTTGTAGAGAGAACTTAAAAATCAGTGATGTTCAGTTCACTGAGATTGATAAAACAAGGAAATCCCTTTGCTCAAGCTTGGCCCCTTTCCCCTGGTCTATTTACTATATGACTTTTATTGATCCTTCTTTTTAGACCATTAACTCTGCCTGCCCCAGTGGATCTAGATGACTAGTCACTGATCCTATGTAGGTAGCTCTGTAAGGAAAATATCTTGTTTCTTGTCACTAACCTGTCATCTGACTTCTTCCTCACTTTTCCAACCTGCTGTTGCCTCTCACTTTTCATGACCTTGGGTTGTACCACTTCTAACTATCTTGCCTTATTTATCTCCCATCTATTTTACCTGGCTCTGTGTCACCAAGTTCTGTTAGACTAAAGCCATCACTGGGGCCAAGAGGAAACTGGAAAATGGCTGATAAATAACTTTGCAATCAGGGAACTCAGGGGTTTATTCTAAGTTGTTGGATATGTGTGGCACTTCATAATGGCTAAATGAATGAAAAAGACATTTATTAAGTGCTTACTATATGTAATGAGAGAGGATGGAGAGGCAGCAAGTATGGCAATTGATTGGCTATGTTGAATACAGAAAAGTCAGCAGTCCAGGATAATGACAGAAGTATAAACTTAGGAGAATGGATGAATGATGGTCTCTTTCACAGAAATCTTTCTTTAAAAATTAGCTGAAATGGAGAGGAG
Organism: Notamacropus eugenii; assembly: GCF_028372415.1. NCBI lineage: Eukaryota > Metazoa > Chordata > Mammalia > Diprotodontia > Macropodidae > Notamacropus > Notamacropus eugenii. Next base: position 142,985,160 of record NC_092875.1, on the reverse strand, counting down.
AGATATAGAATGATAGCTTGGGGAGATTGTAAGGACTAGTGAAGATATTTTTTTTAAGGATGAGGAAGAATGGGGAATATTTGAAGGTAGCAAGGAAAGAACCATTAGATAGGAAGAAACTGAAGATTTGAATGGAAGGAGAGATAATTGAAGATTCAATCTGTTGGAGAAGATGGAAGGGGATGGGGTCAAGCATAAGAGCTGACTTGGGCAAGGAGAAAAGCTACTTCTTCATCAGAGATTGAGGGTAAAATAGAAGAGAGTGGGAGATGATGTCAAAGGGTTTTAAGATCATACTTAAGATCATTATTATGGAAACGTGACTTTCCATAGAGAATGCCATATCCATGGACACCCTCTCTGGTTCTGATTGTACTGATGATAACCTCTAATTATTCTCTTCCCAACATGATGATTATTATTGGTGCCATTATTAATAATTAGTTTCAAATTAGTACAGTATTTATTTGCTTATTGCACTCGATTTATTGAATCATGAGATTCTATTTGAAATAAATTTACATTATAAAATAATACAAATCGTAATTATTATTAGCCAATAACAATGAGGGCAAGCAGGTGGCAAAGTGGGTAGAGTGCCAGCCCTAGAATCAGGAGGATCTGAGTTCAGATTCAGCTTCATCTACTTATTAACTGTGTGAGCCTGGATAAGTCATTTAGCCCTAGTTACCTCAGTTTCCTCGCCTCTAAAATGAACTGGAGAAGGAAATGGCAAATCACTCTAATATCTTTGCCAAGAAAGCCCCAAATTAGGTCACAAAGAGTTAGACATGACTGATTAACTAAAAACAATAACAATAAAGATAAAAGTTCACATTTATATAGTGTTTATTAAAAGAATTTTCTTCACACTCCTTTAGATATGTAGGGCAACAGAGAAGAAAACTCACTTTCAGGAGTTTTAGTGATTTGACTTGACTCTTTTGCTAATAAATGGAGGCACTGGAGCTTGAACCCAGGTCTCTCGCTAGCTAGTTCCCCTTTGGTAATGGGGTGAGAAAGTCGAAGATTAATGATGTTTGTAGAATGACAGTGGACCAAGTCCCATTTACTTTCTTAGCATGTTTCTGTTTTCTTGTTTCAGAGTGAAGTTACCAGGGGAGAAGGAAGAAAAATCATGTCAACAGAATATTCTTATTCGTAGAGATATTACATAAATAGCTTATGACAATTAGCTATGGCTCACTTCACTTCGTTGTTCTGGACTCCACAATACCCCCAGAAAACTTATCATCAGGAAACATCATCCAGTAAGATTTCATCAGTCTTACTATTCACACGTCATCAGTACCCTTTGCCCTTCTGAATTGAGGGCTAGAGGACAGGGCAAAGTTTTCCTGCCAAAGTCTCCATTTAAAGGACTTCTCTTCTCTACTTTTGAGCTTCCTATCTTGTGTTATCATCTCCTTTGGGGTGTTCAAAGAGAACTAACACCTCTGATGTGAGAACTTGCCAGCCCTTTAATATCTTTGGTATCTACCTGGCACTCATCTCTCACATGCACCTCCAAGAATGTGTAGCTCTCAGCTGCCACACCTCAGTAAACTGTCTTGGCAAATGGGCTAAATCAGGTTGAGGCTTCAAACCAGTCGGTGTTTTAGGGGAGTGTTTACTCCGAACATTCGACGACTTTCACCAGTGGAATGGGTGGAAGAGAACAGTTTACTTCAATGGCCATGAAAGTAGCTGAAATAGATGTTGTGTAGCACTAAGAGCTTGGTCAGGCATCAAAGATGCCTACTGTATCCTGGGTCATTACCAGACTTTTGTATTGCCTCTGGACTTCAATGACTCTGGAAGAGAGAGTGAGTCTGCTTTTTTTGGGTGCAATTCTGCCTCACTTAAATCCAACTCACAAGTGAGTCAAGACATCACCCTATAATGTTATTGGTCCTCTTTGAAAATGAGGAACAAGCGACCACATCTTTCTCTATTAGATTGTTAACTTCTTGAGGGCAGAGAATCTTATTCTTAGTTGTGTCCCTACTGTTTAGCAAAGTACCTGGAACTGAGTAGGCATGAAATAAATGTTTATTGACTGACTGTTAACAGTAAATCAATTATAGGAGGAGTTCAGTTAGATGGGCAAAAGCTTCTTTATAGATTATTTAGAAATATTGAAGATATATTCAATATGATTCAACTTCTTTTTATTGAGACTGATTTTCCCTATCTTGCCCAGCCCAGTTGTTGGCATCCACAATGCCCAGTTATCAATCAACTGGAATATCAAGAGGGTAATTGTCAGATTAAAAGAGGGGACCAAAAAAAGGAGGAGGATGAAAGGTAAGAGAAAATGATAATCTATCAGAAAGGAACAAGGATTTAGCAAGACCTTCAATTTTGGAACCCAATAAACCAAAGGGTCAAGAAACCAAAATAAATTGGATTGTTGGAGAGTATACCAGAAACTCATCAATAATCTGACTTCCTCAATGTTTGCCAAGTTCTTTAATATTTTTAAGAGGAGCTGGCAAATGCTGGGCACAGCCTCCTTCTTAATAGGAAAATGGGGTCAAACTCTGAGCATGTGCACTCAGTTTTTACGTATTCATGATTAACCTTTTGAATAGGAGATGATTCACCTCCAAATGACTTCACAAATATCTGCTTCAATTATCTTTGGTAAATAAAGCAGCCAGATACGCATTCAGTTTTGTTCTGTGGCTGTGAAATTACAGTAATTACAATAATATAAAAATAAATTGTTGCTTTAAAATGTGCAGTTTATACTGCAGTTTTTTTTGAAAGGCTATTTCTTTTTTGGAGTTGGGAAGAATATTTAGTCTCTGTGTTTTAAAGGGCCTCAGAGGTCACTTAGGGGATGAAATATGCTTCAATGGAAAGAATGCTAGATTTGAAATCAGAAGTCAGAAGACCTGGTTTCAAATCTTGACTCTAACACTTGCTACTGTCAAATGGGTGAAGCATCCGCCCCACCCCTCAAATGCAAAGGAGTCCAAACTGAGTTGAAAGTAGAAAAGTTTTATTAGTAGGAAAATCAGCCACTAGTGCTGAGGCATTCCAGTGTAAAGTACAAAGGAGCCCACAGTCCGGAAGAGGCAGGGGAGATTTATTTTTGAAAACCACAAAGGGGAGGTTCAGGGAAGGGTGGGGAAAAAGAACAGGTGGGGCACAGAAGCAGGATATTTTGCAGAAGCAGCTCTCCTCAAGGCTGGTTTGGGCCAGTTTGGAGGGCAGGGCACAGCTCTCCAACATCAGCCAGCCAACATCAGCAAAGGCATCTGGGAATGAAGCAAAACTTTGGCTCACTGCAGGCTTCT